>NC_053407.1:16492631-17092631 GCF_016859285.1 Xiphias gladius | reverse complement strand
CAAAAAACCTATTGCACAGTAATTTTTAACCATTACCAACTGCTGAGCATTTCTGCGTTTTCTAATTGTAACTGGTGGGGTGCACTGTGTGTAGAAGTCATGGAGAACAGAGGCAATGAAAAGAGACATTTTGAGAACAGCCACATTAACGGGGTCACAAGCAATGAAAAAGGCCAGTCTTGGTCTGTTTGATTGGTCTGAGTCACGTGTTTAGACGTCTGCCGTAGGGGTCCTTTATATTCTATGGATTGTTTACAGAAGGTTGTCTGCATGGCAGTGGCAGGTGGTCTGACTCAACAAGAGGTGCGTTACCAGTCCAGTAGGGAGGGGGGTGTCTGACTGACATAGGCTGTAAATAAGACATCCAGTGAGTATCCTTGCTGTGGCCTGAGTACGTCTCAGGTGACCATGTGGTATCTTCACTCTGCACAGAAACACTGATCCGACATTCAGATTCCCAACACCTCAAACTTGGCATCGCATCTCCCTCCTTAGCAGTTGCCTAAAGTGTATAATTAGCATCTGCTATTTTAGAAACAGACGTCCCCGTCTCAACACCCCACTATCCCACACTTCTCTCTATTTACCCTGGAAATATCTCTGGTGAAGGCATGTGAAGTTACTTGGTAACACTTCACTTCAACTTAAAATAACTTTTTAAACCCTTTGGTGTACATTCATCGGCAGATCATTAAATATCTACATGTATAATTCTTTCTCGTTCTATAATCACATTAGAATGTATTCATATGACATGTTGGAGATTTATTAACAACCTTGAGATGGCTTTATCATAATTATTAAGATTAAATAAATCCAAGCTCTGTTTATAAAACATAAAGGACAGTATGTGGTTCATTGGAGCTGAGTGCCACCTTTACAATTCATGAAAGGACCCCTTCTGAGACTTTGTTGCATCACTGTTATACTTTCAATTTCATGGCCTGAAAACGTTGTCCTTGCCAGTGTTGTCTGAATTATTTTAGAACAACTTTGTGGCTCAGCTCCATACACCGGCTCTAAGCATCTTCTTCATGTGCCTTTCATGGATTCTGAATCCAGATCTCAGCTGAATATGGTATTGGCCATTGCTATGTGTCATAGCACAGTCCATATTATTTAAACAGTTGCATGAAGATTAATTGGGCATTGACTGGAGAAATACATGCTTTAAAGTTTTATGTGCGTAGGAAATATTCAAGCATACATTCTGTTTTATTGCTTCGGACACACAGTGTTTCAACAGCGGGGAAGTATGCTGAAATTCCAATTTTATATCTTCATGACATCGTTACATCTGTGTTGTTTCAGATTAATTTGGGAAAATGAAAACGGAAAAGAATTTTCCATCTGAGGAAGTAAACAAGTAAATCTCCATGTCAAAAAATTAAGGTACACTATGTTTGAATATTTGTAGTGAACAGTACATTTTTCAGTTGTACCACAGAAGACACAAAATAGGTCCTCATGAGACCGTTTGCGTAACTTCCACCAAAATGTACAGTGTAGTGTTAGTTAAATCTCATCTATCTCAGAAGCCAAATGGAGTATTACTGGTGTCTTTCAACTGAAAAAGCTACCTTTTAAAACCTTTTGTACATAATAATTGTTCTGTTAAGGGTACAAATGGTACATGTACCCAGTTGAAAAGTAAAGGGTATTGTATTGTACCCGTATAGAGCGAGAAGTTTTTGTGCTCCGAAAGGTGCAGTTCTGCTCTTTTTTTTTTTTTTTTTTTTTTTCTGAGTGTGTTGAGGATGATCATTAGTGACTTACCAATAACTTACAATTTTTTTGTCGAGTTTTATATAGAATAGAGATATATATATTTATATAGAATAGAATAGATTTTTTGTAAAGCTTAACCCAAAGTGATTTTTATCTTTCCACTGATACTAAATACATAGAAAGCGGATAATTGATGACTGTGATTGAGGACAGATAGATTTGGTTTATTTTCCAGTAGCTTGAAGTTAATGGTAATTACAACCATTAAAGGCAGTCTTTATATGGGTGCAAGCAGCTGGCTGAGAGGCTAACATCTGTAGTCCATAACAAGGAAACCAACTCCCAGGAGAGCTTAAAAAAAAAAAAAAAAAAAACCTCCAAGACTACATTCAATGAAATTTGGGCTTTGTCTCATTTAGTGGAGGCTCACATAAATTCAGCCATATCATGGTATGTTGTGTAATTTTTTTTTGTTGTGTAACTTTAGTATATTGCTTTTGAAGGTTTGAGGTGGCAGTGATTTCCCAAAAGTGGACAGTCAACAATCTTATGACCAGAAAGTCACAGGACACATTGGAGTTTTTTTTTTTTTTTTTTGCAAAGGTTAAAAACAAGCAAATTACATACAGATAACACTGAGTGTGTGAAGGGATAGAAAAAAGCCTCGAACTGCTTATTGATTACTTCTATCTAAATAATCTAAAAAAAATTCACACTGTCAAAAATGTACTTTATATAGTATATCTTTATCAAAATGAGATTATTAAACAGAAATTAGTCTTATTCTTCTTACGTTCTTGGTCTTTATTGCTCCTCTGACCTGAGCCCTCTGAAATAGTTTTCTAATTACACTGTGTAACATATTCTCAAAGATGTGATAATAGTTCTGATCCTGAAAAAGACTAAAGTATTTTAAACTTGCACGTAGGCACATTAAGTAATTAAAATGAGTCAAGATCATACTGTAAAAGTATATGTCCCTTCTACTACCTCATGTCTCCCTCCCTTTTCTCTCCTTCTCTCTCTCCCTGACAGTTTGTAATGGGAGGAGCTCCAGTGTGTTGAGTGGCCGGAGGCAGGCTGTAGTAAGACACTGTGTCAGAGAGAGGGAGAGTGTGGACCTGCAGACTCAGTGCTGTCATCTACTAGAGCTTTAAACTCTTTTCTTGTGCGGATTTTCTTCTGACACTTCCTGAAGGAGGAATCGATCTGTCTGTCACCGAAAGGAAACCATTTTTAGATCTGAAGGAAGTTTTTGTGTCACGGCTGAGTGGGACAGAGCGTAAGTACTGCTTTTATGGAGATTATACCCTTGTGTTCATTAACTGCGTTGTGCTTCATGAATCATTGATGTGAGTACGCTTCAGTTTCTGGTTACCTATTGAAATGATGCCAGGATAACCTGTCATTTCCCTGTTAGAGAATCATAAACTTTTTATGACTGAGGCTCTGTGGTGTTGGTTGTTAGTTTCTTTCTTTAAAGGGAAAAGTGGGTGTGAGCTGACACGAAACAGCCCCAGTGGGTCTTTATCGCAAGGTGATAGCAAGGCAAGGGGGTCATTAAAGACCCAGTGTGTGTGCAAGCTTGTGCGTGCGTGCGTGCGTGCGTGTGTGCGTGTATATGTGTGTGTATGCATGTCTTGAGCTTGTATTTATGAGTGATTGTGTATGCATAGGACCTACCCTTGCATTAAGAGATGTTGTACTTATTTTCTTTTGGAAACACAGCTATTTACCTGGGTGTGTTTGTATTTTAAGGCTTGCTGGCTTGTGGGTGAGTGTCTCTAGTAATGCAGGAAAATGGCTCGGATCGCTCCGACTCTTTAAGCCCAGGCACAACTCATCATCAGCATGGAGCCTGTGACTGGGAGTGGGGCCTCTTTTCCACTGATAGGAGTTAGTGAATGTGGCAGCCAGTGCACACATGTCCTAACCCAGCCTACAAACTTTGTGTGAACCCAGAGGAGTTTGGAAAAGCTGATGGGCAAGAACCAGAACATGAATATCAATACAAAGTTCTTAATTGTCTTTGTATGTCTGGCTGTGATAGTTGAGAGCCAGCACAGTCAAACTGTTGACGAGTTTCTGTGTTAAGACACTGGTTAGGGGCTCATCCTATGATTGCTGGCAGCTACAACACAGAAGCATCAAGTCTTACTATGTGAAACTAAAATCTCTGACCCACACGCTGCTGCCAGCACAATCAAGACTAATGCCAAATTGCTAGATGTGTGGGTGGTAGTTAATGAATAGGAACCATAAATGGAAAAGTTTGTCAAAAGTCAATGAAGAGGTCAAGCTAAGATTTTTATTTACTCCTCATGCTTACTTTTGAGTGTGCACTGCCAAGTACCTTTTACTTGAAAAGCTCTCAGTATCTCTTTCCTGTGTTGTTAGAGTTTGACAAAGCAAACAGTTTTGAAGCAGGAAGAGTGGGCTTTGGTTTTATTATTTGCATATTTTATATTGAGAGATTTCCCCAGACTTATTTTAAGGTATAAAAAAAACTTCGCTTGGAATTGTGTCTAATATAGTTTTGTAAAAAAAAAAAAAGAAAATCTTACCTTGCAACTACTCCTTCTCCCTCATTAAAAAAAAACAATCTAATATTAAATAATTGACCATTTCAAAAGATTGACGTGTCTACAACCTCACTGTGAAGTCCATTCTCAATGTATGTGTACTGGAAGCTTCAAGTTTCCACAGCACACCCATATAAATTGCACATTGGACCACAACTGGCTTCCAGATTAGTTGTAACGTCACAAAATAGCACATGGGTGCACACGTCTTAGCCTCAGATTTAATGTAAGAACAGAGAAATTCCCTTCAGCTGATGAATGTAAAAACAGCCTTCTGGTGTCAAACTCTACATATCATTCTGCATAGTGAAGGTCAGACATCCAAGTAAAGTAACAATAAGCTAAACACATTTTGGAGTGGAGGGGGATTTTAACATTTTTGGTTTCTCTGTTTTCCAAGAGAAAAATCAGCATAACTGACATCTTATATGGCCTCAGGACAGCTTGATATACCTCTCAGTCAGTCCATCTGAGTCTGTCTTGCAAGTGCTAACAAGGCAGCTGGATGTGAGAGATAACCCTCCCATCTAAGCTTTCACACAGACACAGATCCTCAAATGATCAACAAACACCCAGCAGAACTGGAATAAATAGGAGCTTTCATGAATTTTTAAGAATGGTTGATTATTCCACAAGAGGTGGTATTCCACGTGTGTGTGTGTGTGTGTGTGTGTGTGTGTGTGTGTGTGTGTGTGTGTGTGTGTGTGTGTGTGTGTGTGTGTGTGTGTGTGTGTGTGTGTGTGTGTGTGTGTGTGTGTGTGTGTAAACCCTTCAGCCAGAACATTAAAAGTGGTAACTGGTTTTAATGTTGGGGCTGATCAGTGTAATCAACCATGTTATCTCATTTGTGACAGAGAGAGTTTTTGTTTTATACGGCCTCGTATATGGAGATTCATCTGTTTGCAGTAGGAGAAAAGCCTGTCTGTGCTGACCTTGGTCTGCTGTTTTCTTTTGGTTTGATCCACAAAGAAAACAGCTGGCAGTTGCATTCTGGATACCGGCGGCCTTGACAATGAACTGCCTGTATGATGCTGTCAGAAAAGCTTTGGCTCGTTGGTAAAGCCCGGTGCCTGTTATATCAATACCTCAAATCCAGACTTCTCCACAAAAATATATTTTATGACATGGTGATAGTTACTTGCAGTGAAAGCCTGAATATCACTGTTGCAGAGTTTGACTGGGACGCTGGAACATTCCTTTGCAGACTGAAAATTTATTTGATGCAGGGCTGTTCTACATTAAGTCAGCTGAAAGGAATATAAGCAAAAGGATAAAATTATGCTTCTGTGTTGTGGAGCAGCTCAAAGCAGGGAGCAACCTGTTACAGATTACTAAATCTGTTCAGAGGAGAAAAGACAAAGAAGAAATAAATCACACTGTTTTATCACAGCTTAAACCCCTATGCTGTCCCCATATGCACGTTTCCATTTTGTCAGCATATCCCAAGGGCATTTTCTCAGCATTAGGCTACTCTGATCCTTCATCTGTTTATATAGTCAGGTTGACTATCACCCTTTCATTGTCTGTGTGTGTGTGTGTGTGTGTGTGTGTGTGTGTGTGTGTGTGCGTGTGCGTGTGTGCGTGCGCAAGAGAGAGGGAAAGATTTTCCCCTTTCGATTTTCTTTTAATATACTGTTTTTCCCTCTGTATGGTTTTGATGTGAACAAATGTTATTTTAGATTTTTATTTATTTTACTACGCGAGTAACACAAGTTTAAACAATGTCTGTGCAATTTAAAGGCTAAAATTTATGTGACAAGTGCATGGATCTGCATTATATATCAGTTTATATCATACTGTTATTTGTTTCAAGAAATTCAAGC
The DNA here is from genome assembly GCF_016859285.1 of Xiphias gladius. Taxonomy (NCBI): domain Eukaryota; kingdom Metazoa; phylum Chordata; class Actinopteri; order Istiophoriformes; family Xiphiidae; genus Xiphias; species Xiphias gladius. The sequence goes on along the minus strand of NC_053407.1, from coordinate 17,086,498 downwards.
TATGTTTTTAAACTTCAGCCAAAATGTTGTGTGGTGTCTTCCAAGACGAGAGCTATGCTTACTGCAGTCACACAACATAGACCAAATAAAAACAGTTGGTCCTAAAATACAGTTTTGTCTCCCCCAATTACTCTGCAGAAAACAAAAATGATACAGATAGAGAGGGTTTTTGGTTTGGAGAATTTTAGTTTTGTAGAAACCTGCTCACCATATTAAGTTGCTATCAAATTGGTACTGTCTACAATGAAGAACAGAAAGCTTGTTTTAAAAATGTGCCTTTTAAAAATATCTTAAGGCCATTTCTTCTATATTTACCATTGCCTGTTAAAATGTTTAACGTCCTGCTTGTTAGATGGAGTTGTGTCACTTTAAATTTGAGGATGGTTATGAGTGACACTGGCGAAAGCTTTTATGTTTCTTTGACAAAATAATCTCACCACAAGGTCTTATTCTGGAGCTTTCAAACATAAAAGCTGATCTTCATCAGCAGATGGAGTATTCCCAGTCTTCATAGATAAGAGTCATAGATAATCAAATTTCTACTTTTTTTATTTATTTTCAACTCTCAACTACATTGCCTTAAAAGCTGAGATTCTGAGTGCATTTAAAACCTTGGAAAAAGAAGTTGACAAAATAATCGCACTACAAAATCCCTTTAGTAGCTGTTCTGGACCTCTCAATCATATCACATGATCTTCAGATCTTGTGATATGATATGACTTCTTTCATGAAGTCTGTTTGTTCTGACTAAAACGAGTGAGAAAAGGGTTAATAGCTGAGGCCCAGGAGGGGTGGGCTGTGGAGTGGCCAGCCACTTGTAACCTAAAGGTTAAATACAGGCCTTCAGGGAGTCCTATTACTGTGTACTCACTGATGGGAACTCTGCAAACATGCATTCTGGGAGCACAGCGGGCTCCTCTGTTTATTCCCAATCCAGAACTGTGCCATGATGTGGGAAATGACTGTGGACATGGAATGTGGCCAGATCGCTGTGTTTGCTCCAGTGTTCCAGTCCCCCTCAGATCTGCCTTTTAATCCCGATGAAACATGCACCAAAAAACGTCACGTACATATGAAGGACTCTGGGGCCTCGCCTTGTTCACGCAGTGCCTTATTTTAACTGTACACAAGCCTGTGAAACAGCTTCGGGAACCCATGTTGAGTATGTTTACACATATGTCAGCGTTTCTCATGTTCTGGTGTGAGAATTGCAAAATTGTCTTTTCAGTGGTTGTTTCCATCACCCTTCAACACACACCTGTTCCCCTTGCGTGACACATGTTTAATAATAAAGGTCTATTTTAATCCTCAAAGCTATGTGTACATCCACACTCTTGACACTGGAGCTAGGGGATGACTGTAAGGTGTCAGATACAGCAAATGTAAATCAGGTTGTTGTTAGCGGTCGGATATGTTTGTGTGCATCTTGACATGAGTATGAGAGTACGCCTGATTAATGGAATCAGCCTCCCACCGAGCCTTGTTTAGCAGCCTGTCCCCCCCTTGCCACTGTGATTTGATATCTCTTAAGCATTCCAGATTGTGCCCTTTACTCTGATAATGGTACCACTGACCCTTTCAGACATTCCTGCTGTAACGCTCTAATCACAGGCCTCTAATTGACTCGCTGTAAACAAGCTTTACTTTTAATATTAATTTAAAGTACCAATTCTACTAGGAAGCCCTTTTGACTGACAAAGTTATTCTTGTCTAACCTTGGATACAAATAGTGCTGGGTGGGTCAGTCATCCTTGCTTAAAGTTATGAATGAGAAATTTGCAAAGGAGGATAACAGACAGGAGGAGTGTTGCTGGTACTCAGTCATTCCATGCTTTGCTAAGAGCCATAAACAGTCCAGGGGAGGGGATTGTGTACCTTTTTATTCCTCATGAACACTCCTCACTTTAATGGTCTGGAAGTATGTAATGCAACCTGCTCTGTTTTCTGCTTGCTGTCCGCTCTTGTGTGTGATGTCGCCCAGACCTGGAATGTTATACGTCTCCTTGCTCCAAAGGCAAAGGTTTTGTCAGGTCTGACTTTTTAAAAATTTTTTATGGTAATACAGGCGAACAGTGTCTAAAATGCCTCCAGCCCCATGCTTTTCTGATGTCAAAACAGGGGGCCTGCATCCAACAATTTTTGTAACTTTTTGATACCAACAATCTGACAATTTAAACCCACTTCATGCTGCGATTGGTCACTTGTGCTGAGGTGAGAAAGTAAGCAGGGTTTGAACTTATCTCTCAGGCTTTTTTGTTGTCCACACAGCTGTTACTATCACTTTTCATGCGTTCAAACAAGTGTAACATCACAAGTACCTTTTGAAAAGAGACTGTTTGAAAGCGTGCACGTCATCCCCATACGCATGATTATCGTGTCTCTTTATGATGGCAGGTTTTTCTTGTAACATTTGAGTTTGGATGTTCAGAACAGCTATAAAGTATTTCGCCTTCAGATATGGTCGGACAACGCATCATACAAGCTAGTTTTGTTTCGAGCATACTGCAGCCTTGACAACCCAGATATTTGTATAGTAGTAGCAAAATGATACTATTTTCTTTTGAAAGTTTTGTATAGACTGACCCACCCTTTTTTTTTTTGTTTAACAGGGTAACATAATGTCTTTCCCTCAATACTTTATACCTCCAGTCCGAGAGATGGAAATAGAGATAGAGGAAGGGGTTTATATGGAATAGAGACCCCAGGACAGCAGCAGACTAAAAGCTTCCTGTGCTAGAACAGAGTGTAAGCCAGACCTGGCAGACAGGCTGGCAGGGCAGATGTTTTAGGTGAAAGACACAGTAGATAGGGCCGTCTGAATAATTCATCAGATTGGATTGAAGATGTGATATATTAAGACACTGCACACAAGCCATCTTATGGCCTCTTTCAGCAATTTTTGTGCAGCCTGAGTAGCGGTAGGGCTCAGATCCCCCTGCGTTTCTGCTTTCTTTCTGGCAGTTATCCACCAGTCTGGGCAGTTGAGGAGACAGTTATAGATGAGTTGGCTCTGAGTCTAGCGAGGCCTCCAGACATCTGGAGGGGATGAAGCTGTTCAGCATGCAGGTGCAGTTTAAGCTCACAGGAACTAACACCGTTGGTTTTTTGTTTTTTTGTTTTTTTGGTTTGTTTTTTTTTCACCACTATGACTATTTTTTCTGCTGTGGTCAGTGGGTCTTACTGGTTTAGCTAACGGAGAATCAATAAATGCTTCCCAATTACATTGAAAAAATCTTATCTGTGCGGTTTACGATTTAACTTTTTTCTGTTGTGTCTGTGAAGATTCTCTGTGATCCAGGTCATGGTTATCCAAAAGGGCTTAATCAAGGGCAACTGGACCTGGTTGTTTTCTGTGTGTAGTCAGACCTTGTTCGGTCACAGGGTTATTTCATAATTACTCTGTAGAATGACACAGAAGTTTCCATTCCAGTAATGGCAAGACACAACACTCTTAGTAATCTTACCATCTTTCAGTTTCATAATTAACAATACTACATAAAGCTTACTTGGCAAAATATCAATGTATTCAAATTTGCTGTCGACACAGAGAAATGTATTCTGGTCTGAATTCTGGCTGCTCTATTTGTCTGCTTCTCCTCATGTTTAGTTTGTGAAGCAGGCAAAACAAGCCTGTTTATTCTGTTCCTGGTCATGGATCAAATCACTGACTTTACATCTTATAGTTTATAAATAATCAGATGAATCACTTGCTTTCCCTATGGAAACGTCAAAGCACAGCGTAAGATACAGAGCAGCCTCTTGGGTTTGCGTGAATGTACTGACTTTAGGACACTTAAGCAGAGTAAATGTTTGTTAACATGAGACTTGAATGTTTTCTTTAACCACTTATTGTCTGTCTTAGTTTTTGTCTGTATGGTTGCAACGTAGTTGACCAGCCCTTACTTCTAAGCTGTGAAAGTAGGTGAAGATGTCTCAGAATATTTTACGTGCTCTGATATCTCAGTGAAGAGACTCAGCTTTCTAGAAACAGATCATTTCACCTGCATCTCTCCAAGACATCAGCTCCCTCCTACACACGTCCAGCTGTGGGGGCCGGGGCGCTGTATAGACGTGTCAGGACTCTGATTGCATCTCAGACGCACACTAGTGTGGTGTTTCACTGCAAACAAAGAGGTACATGAACTTCAAGGGCTACTTTTTAAGTTCAAATGCCATTCTACCTTAACTAACTGGTGACACCAAATTGGCATTAAAAATGTCAAGAACTGTGGTGCAAATTTGCTAAACTGTTAGTCTTTGTTGTTGTTGTTTTGTTTTTTTTTAAGCGTTTTACTTGAAAAACTTTACTAATTACAATGAACTAATTTATACCATCTGCGGTATAGTGATTAACAAATCATGTCATGTAGGATATATGCCCGTATACCTGCAGCCAAGCACACAACTCTGTCATCTGATAGGTTGCTAATCCCCTTATTATGCTTGTCTGGTTAAATAGAACAGCCAGTCAGCCATTAAATCATCTAGCCTAGGCATCAATGTGGGCCCCATAATTTTGCTCTGTGCTTGACTGTGTACAGTGAGACTGAAAGGGAAAATGAGAGAGTGTAAAGGGAAAAATTTTAAGTATAAATATGTAAAATTAGACTTAAATTGAGCAAAGCTAGCTTGACAAATTTGCCCTTGAGTGACTGCATTAGCATGGCCTATAAGGTGATACTCTTGATTCACAAGAACTCATCTCCCCCATATGGTTTACCAGATACGCTGCCCTCATAGGTCAGATCTGGTTGTCTAGGATGTTGGATGTCAATAATTGGAATTTAGCCCAAATATCAGGGTGCTAAAGGATTCACAAGATGGCTTGAATGACTGGGATACCAAGGCCTAAGTGACTCCTGCAGACTAGGAGTGAGGAATGTGCAGCCTGCTATTGATCTTTACTAAGTGAGGTCACTGCATGTGGGGGGCAGCTGCCCCAGTCTCAGACCCCACATAAAGGGGGCAGCTTACCCTCACAAAGATATTTTAATGTGGTCTATCTGCCAAATAGAGAAGTAAAATAAAGAGCCTAATATCAACTTTTAGGACATGCTGAGGATTGTAGATGAGAAGCAAATGAACCAGTACAACCACAGGCATAAGAAAGCTGAGTGTCTACAACATATTTGTTCCCCCAGGATCAGTTGTTCACCATTTGTATACTGTATCTCATGAACTTGATTTAGAGAATATCAGATGGCCAGCCAGTCTTGGCATTGTTAAGAGACTCTTAAAGTCCCTCAGAGAGCACTACATACTATCTGCATCCCTCAAAAGATGTCTTTTATCTCACTGAGTGTAAAGGAGAAGAAGTCTACATTTAATAGCAAATTAAGAGTTGTGAATACTTAAATGAAATTTTAGCAATATGCAAATAAGCAAACCAAGTTACAAAAATATCCTAACATTTAAAAAATAAAACAACACAAACAAGGTGTACAGATTTCATTTTTGAGTTCAGAACATCATAAATCATAACTACTTTGCACACAACTGGATTAGCCTTTAAACAAGTGCTATTTTAAACAATTTGAAAAATGAAAATGAACCTGATTACACCTGCTTGGATGACTGACCACTCCCTGGCCTCTCACTGATCTTTAATGTTAAAACACATGACAGCTGGTTTGGAAACATCACATTTTTTGTTGTTAATCTGCAAAAATCTTTTTCAGACTATACAGTGTTGTGTTTCACTGTGTTTCATATGTACATGTAACAATAAATTAAATAGCTTCTCACAAGGTTTAATTGGTTTCAATAGGCAATAAAATGCATTATCAATATCATGTGAACCACTCCCCATAGTTCTCCCTATACTATGAACATTTCCAGAAAAATGTCTCCCAGTGAAAAATTGAGCTCATGAAATTTAAACTGCTTTTTGTGAGGCTTAGAGGGGCTTAGCATGATCACTAATAGTGAAGAGACTATATCTTTATTAATCCTTTAGTAATTTGAAAAAAAAGGTTGGTTGATTACACTTTGCCAAATGCATAGTTAGCCATTTAATAAGTGCATCAGTCACTGTATAGAAAGCACTGAAGTCCATGTATGAGACTTGTGTAACCTTGAGCAGCGTGTCACTTACTCGTCCATTCTTGAGGCTTACGATGTGCTTCGTAGACCCGAAAAACTCTTGAGTTGTGTTGAAGGTGGGTCTGTGGTTTGTGTCGTTAGTGCGCATGTGGAGAAGCGGACGTTCTGAGCCCTTTATCGGTCTCACACAGTGATGGACGTGTTCAGCTCTTTGCCCAATGGCCTATAGCCTGAGCTTCTGTCTAAGCCTCTAAGCTACTGGAATGCGTGCAGCTTCTTGCTGTGGACATCAAGAGAGAACAGCCACGCCGCTTTGTTTACAGCCTTTCATGGATGCCACACCAGCCTAATCAATTTCAAAGAGGATAAGCATTTCAGTGCATGGTTGGTGATTGAATGGTTCATGAATTTACATGGGCAGCAAATATTAATGCAGCAAAATATTTCCTTTTTCAGTTAAATTTATCCACAAGATAAAGTTAGTATTTATGTTGAAATATTATAAGGTCCACTCAGCTGCTGGTGCTTTTCGACCCTATCCCAAAGACTTTCTCAGCAAAGCGTATTGTTTTTTTGGTTATTTAATCGGAAGTCATATTTTTGATGTATTTATCCAATAAATACAATGTGTTTCAAAAATCCTCACATCCTGCTGTTTTAAACAGTGATTCATTTCTTTTAGCAGCTTCATTACATATATTAAATACTGTCCTGTTATCAATTAAAAGCTATAGATGTAAAATCTAAGTTAGTGTTCATTTAAGTACATTCTAATTAATAATAATTTTAGTGTTTAATATTTACATATTCATATTTGTATTTGAACAATGACCTCAACATACTGTAGTTTTGTATCGTAGACTTATCTATTATAACAGATTAAGTGAGTGAAGGTAAACAAGAATGGGCAACATTAAGCACCTGAAGTCAATGCTGTGTTATCAGCACTTGCTCTATTAGGATCAATATTTCACTCCACTATGGCAAACAAGTGTAGACATCTAGAATGGGAGCGAGTGTTTCAACAGGCCTGACCTACTTACAGCAGCCAGGGCTGAAGCTGCGCCTCACCTTTGTCTGGCAGACGTCAGGACCCATCATAAAAACACAGGCCCTCAGTATCTAAAACAGTGCAGTGAACAATATTATACTGTATATTTTTATGTCTGTCATAAAATAGTCCTTGACGAATTTGCTGCTTTTGCTGGACTGTGCTGCATATGGTCCCACTTTGTTTGGCTGGTCGAAACTGTTACACAAGTTACTGTCAACTGACTACTGTATATGACACTAAAGCCCCTGCCAAATTTCCGCTGATGGTACATTCTTTCCAAAAACCAGAAATATAGTTTCTGAAAACCAGAAATTAGTGTGCAGTAACTGAGTTGCAGTAGGATTATACCGAGACTTTACGTTAGGACCAGGACTGAGTTCAGGCAATAGGTCAGTGTTGGTTACCAGAGTTTAGAGAATTTCACTCTTAAAAAGCAATTTTTCAGTTACTTGATTATTTAGTATCAGCACTGGACTCTACAAACAAAATGTTACCTTGTATATATTATAAATGTTGAAGGACAGAGTAAAGTCAGCGAACCTGTTATCCATTCTTAAAGCATTTGCACCATGGGTGTAATAGGAAAAAGAAATGGAAAGACTCTTCCATACTGTAATTTTAACGTGAGGGTTCATCTGTGCATCTCATCACTGCCCATCATAAATGTATTATTAGTTTTCAGCATAAAACTTTTAAATAGGAAAGCCCACAAAAATGTCACCCTCATCTTAATCCTGCATTTTTGTCGAGAGCAGAGAGACTCTGTTGAGTTCTGCTAATGTAGGTAATTTGAATTTTCCAGCAGCAATGAGATTATAAGAGTTTGAGAGATTAAATGTGCATCAATCTGCAGTCGATGTGAGATCTATCAACACATGCTGCCACTCTCAGAATTTATTTTACATGTACTTGGAAGGGGATTAGCAAAACAAATACATTTACTAACGCCCAAACTATGAAGTTCAACAAATCTTTGGGGACCAACTGCAACTAGGAGATGAGGCCAAAATCACTTCTGAGACAAGGGGTGTGGCCTAAGAACTTTAACTTTAAGCACTGGCATTGCTTATGGAGCATTTGTGTCCACACTTTTAATAAGCAATATTTACTATAGTATAAATATTTATTATAATAAAAAAAATAGTATAAACAATTGTGGTTTAAGCAGCAGCAGTGTCCTCTTGTTTTGCTGCTCCACTACATGTCAGGATACACAGTATTGTGTAGCTCAGAAAAGACAGAAGCCTTTCCTAATGGGGGAATGCAGTTGTTGAATGTCAACATAAGAATCAAGACCCATGAATTTGTAGAATATCTAGACAGCTGGGTCAGTAGACTGAGTGTTCAAAAATCTTAAGGGGGGATATAGATGGAGAAAAGGAGAAAATTTATAGAGGGATTGTTAGCATTTACAATGACTGATTAATGGCATGTAAAAATGGGTGGCAGACTTAGTGTCTAAAAGGTGTATAAAATGATGAAACTGAATACTGTCAAAGATGTAGGTGTTCCCTTCCTCAGCAAAGGGTGTGACAACAGTAGAAAAGAAACCATTTCTGCAAAATCAACAGGGCAGGCTGCTTCTGAAAGGTGGATCAGCTTACACTGAATTGTTGAAAACTGAGAAGAGTGCAGAGAGAGGGAAAAGTACAAATGTCTGCCAATTATCGCCTCAGTCTGTCAGTATTTACCCTGTTTGAGGGTTTATTAATGAAAACACATGAATAGTTTTAATCCAAGTTTATGCCCTCTCTGATGTGTTTTGACAGGGAGATTTGGTACCGGGAAAAGGAGGGCAGAAAGCCAGGAGTGGCAAATGACTCTCACACAGATCACATTGAATCTATTATTTGTCTGGTGAGATTGGTTACTCATAGATGATCGACATCTCCATAAAAGTACTAATATAGAAATTAAGAGTTTGACAAGGAGACCAACAATAGAAAAATGTGTCCTTGCCCTTTAATTTGCTTCTCTATTTTCTTTTCTCCCTTTCAGTATTTTATTGCACTTTTCTGTCTGTCGCAGAGCCCCTGCTGCTCTTCTTTCACCCACTTCGGCCTTGATAGTGATAGCTGGCCGAGTGACAGAGCTAGCTCTGCAACTTTACATTTCATCAGCAAGCAGCTTCTGCTGGCTCCACATCTGTTATGGAAATATGCGCAGATGGGAAATGGAATGAAATAGAATATCATTTTGAATATTTTCACTTCTGAGATAGGGTTGATTTAGGCACTTGTACAGGTTTCAAAGACAGAGGTGATGAAATATGCTCATCCTCTTTCAAAGCTATATATTACTGTAATCTATCAATACATTCTTAACGCCTGATAGCTTCAAATTTGAGATGTTTTAGAAAGTCAGTGCTTGTGATAAAATTCACGACTTCTGACCGTGTGTCACAGGCCCCAGAGGAGAAGCGAGCTTGATGAATTTAACTCTCCTGAACCTTAAGTTCAAAATGTCCCCTATCTCTGTTCAGTGGTTTAATAAGATTTTAATTAGGCAATTAAAAGTCTTTGGAATAGCATATGGTCATAATTACTGATGTATGGTTCACTCAGGGATGAATGAGCCATTAATTACTCTTAGCTAGGTCTGGGGATTGGATTTAAAATGGGTCGAGTAGGATTGAGAGAGTATTTCTTCAGACTCCACGGTCACCTAATCAGACATACAGACTGAAGAATTTTCACTCACTGGGGAAAAGCATCGGGTTGCACCAGCTTTTTGAAAATTCATTACCAAGTTTGTGCATAAACTCCTTTTGAAAGTTAACTACTAGCTTGTTTCAATTTGGGGTTTTACTAAAGAAGGTTTCAACATTAAAAAATAAAAGGCTTTAGTAATGTTCAAAGCAGTACTAGGAAACATTTGTAGGGTCATCCAATCATCATTGCCAATCATCATACATGGAAAAATCTGTGTTTCAGATTTTGTAAGAAAACATCTGATTATGCTCGTCTACTTTTGGTTATTCAGTCTTAATGTGTTTGGAATCTAAACATACTGTGTTGTTTCTGTGAAATGGAACTAAAAATCTTCCAACTTTGCATTATATAACAGCATTATATTAAGTGTCAGGTCAGATGTATTGACAATATTTCATATTTCCTCTTTTATGTTTCAGTCTAAACAGATCATAACATGTATTAGCAAGGTAACATTAGTTTTGTCACTTAAGTTTTCTGCTCAGTTAGCTAACCAAGAGTTACACCTGGTACACCTGAACAACTTATCTTTACCTAGGAACTGGTTTGTGTGGTGCAATCCATTTGAATATAATGGCTCCTAGAGAATCTGTTTTAACAGGAACTACTAGATTAGTCATTTTCATGGGAGCAATGTGAGAATACTGTACCATGAGTTTGCCGTGATTGTGATTTGTCACAAGTCCCTTTGACCCAATACTTGAGCTCTGTGACGGAAGTCCTGTCATGTCTTACTCATAGATAGGTATTGGTAGAGCTAGATGGGTAGTTAAAAAATAACCTGACAGTAGGCAGTAGGACCTGTAAAGAACTGTGTCAACACTGCACTCCCACACACCACTCTATGAATCAGCCACTCTGTCCATATGTGCAAGCATGCTCCTCCATTAAAGCCTCTCCTGACAGATGATATCCACCACATCTCACATCTGCTCCTTCGCACATCTGAGAGTCCTCCAGGGGCGTGGAGGTGTCGAGGGGGGACGGAGGGGAAGTGCTGATCACAGGTCGAAGTCCACATATGGGAGCATGTGACCTGGGTGTGACGTAGTTGGCCTGCGTTTGCGTGTGCGTGTACAGGTGGTCTCCTGAGATGACAGGTATGCCACGAGGTCATATTTATCAGTCAACACTTCTCCAGTCAACAGGTTGTGTCTGGAATCCGGGGAGCCTTGACCCCCTCTTACGCTACTCGGATGGCAAATGCTAATAGTGGTGCCACCTGTTTCAGCAGTAAATGCAGCGCTGCTATTTATAATACTCACATAGTCTCATAAGTACTGCTGTCATTGCTCAGTCTTTGCCATTCAGTGATATACAGTGATAGTTTTAGCTGTATTGCTGGAAGTGACTGGTAAAGAGTTCTGGAAATGTCCTTGTTTAGTTAAATATAAACTTATATCCTCTTTCTGGACATACTCTACTGTAAAGTATATTGACAGTGTAGAAAAGATTAGTAGTATATGAATTGCCCATAACTTTTCATGAGAACATTTTATATAGCGAATACTACTTCGCGTTACAGGTTGGGCATATTGATAGTAGTGAAATAGTGATAACAGTGAAAGATTTGCCTATTATGGAAGTTTTATACCTATCACAACCACATTTGATTACTCTAATTTTTTATCCCAGAATTCACTCCTTATTCCCAGCACAGCTTCTTACTGCTTCATTTAATCTTCTCTTCCCCTCCTAGTAATTATTTTCACTGCATGGACTGCCCAAACAATTGTTGTTAGTTATATTGATGACACGATAATAGGCTCAAATAGTGATGCCTGTTTGTGCCACTTATTTCCCAAATGCGTAAGATATTTCACTTTCCACTTGGGATGGAGGGAACGTAGTGGGGACAGGGGGTATCAGCTTTTCAAAATCCCGTTGTATCCCAGCGTAATAGCGTCTGATTGGTGTAGGTTGTTGGAGTTGGTCACTGACAGGAAACTCTGAGGGCATTGCTCAAGACACCCTCTTCTGTATGTGTTTGTTTGGCTTCCAGATGACAATGTGTAACATTATTTATTCTAATATAAAGCCACTATCCATCAAAGCTAAGAGAGAAAAGAACGGTGTCCCTGAGACGAGAAGTCATTTTCAATGACTAGAAGTGTACTTCTGCCTTGAAATTTTTGTATGCTTTGTTTTATTTATTTACTTAAGTTTGTGGTTAGATGTAAATACAACATTATGCCAGTCTCTATCAATTCTCTATCAATGATACTACATATAATTTTCAAACTGAATGCATTAATCACCAAGAAATTAATACCACATTTTTAGGCAGAGCACACTATCCCTACTCCCTACACACGTCTGTGTAGGGAGTGAAAGGGATGATTCAGTTTATGCATCATGCAGGAGAGAGCAGCGAAGTGCAGAGTTGCATATAGATTTCAGTGCCTTCAAAAGGGCCCTTGTTCTCTCGCTCACACTTAATCTAGATCTCTCCATGATCCTCAGTCAAATTCAGCTGGATGCATGCAGGACTCTTTTTCTGAGTGTCACACAAAACCAGAGTTAATGTTAGCTCCACTGCTTGGTGGTCAAGTGTTGTCTCACTTTGAATTGTTCCACACAAAGGACACTAATTATCCTTATGGCTCCTTCCTTGTCCATTATATGTTAAAGTCTACTGACATCACGTAGGCTGCTGGCAGGGGGCATTGTCAGAAAGACAGACAGTGACCTAGCATAGAGTTTTCAAAGCAGAAGCCTTTCATAACCTCATCTGCTTTTGTCATTATGATCATTAAGAGTCACAGTCCCGCTGCTGTGGGATGAAATTCTTTGGCTTTGGTGGAAAAAGGAGTGATAGATTTTGATCTTTTAGCTCTCCTGTTGATATCATTATTTCATTTTTGAAAGACTTTTAATGAAACACCCTGTTTCAAACAACTTAACTTGGAAGAAAGAGACTTAATTTATCCTTTGCTTCACTAAGTGTTATTCCTCAAGAGTATCCAAGGCTAAATTGACAGAAAAGAATGTGTCTCCCTGTATTCTTACTTTTCATGTCTTGTGTGTTGTCTCTACTGCTGTAGGAGTAACTCTCTTTGTGTCTATTTCTCTGGTCTTTATTGTGGCCTTCCTGCTCCTCCAAATGTCACCTACCCGGGTAGGATCAGATTTTCAGATGTCTGTTTGCAGCAAACATCAAACTGTTCATTGACTAATAGTCAGGGACCCCTTGATAGAAACCAGGAATAGCTTCACTCGCTACCTTTTGCTATTGATTGCCATACCTCACATGAAACTGAGCCTCCCGTTGGTTGTATTTAATGAGGAGCTCCCTTTGGCAACTGTAATGGAGTGTTTCCAGTTGGAACCTAGATGTCTGTATTGAGTTTCCCCTCATGTCTCACTACGTTCAGTTAATCAGCATCACTGAATTGCCTCATAACTCCATTACTGGTATAATAGTTATCTTGTGGCTTTGTTCTGATGTGTTCTTAAGAAGTTGTTGTACAAGTTGTGGATAAATGAGTTACCCGGTGTCAACTCTTAAATGGCAAAAACATATAAAAGCTAAACATTTGTGATCTACATTGAGTAGATGAGAGCTGAACAGCATGCCCATGCAAATATATAATTTTCCTTTGGCTTTGGACACTTTTATCTCCATAAATTCCTCACCAAAACTGTTTACAAGCAGAACTAAAGCCCCCAATGACCTTTGGGAATCAAAACATTTTACAGTATCAACGGTTATAATGTGTATATACACACTTTCTCACTACTCGGTAATAAAACAATAGTTCAATGGAGGAAAGCTATGGCAAGCAACTCCTGTAATTCCTGTAATATGAGTTGTTATCAAGATCAAGAACTATTACTTTTACTATTAACTAAGATTTCCAAGAAATCTCCGCTTTCTTTTCTTTCCTGTGAATTGCACAGTAGAGCAAGTTCAGATATGGAGATTCACGGCTTTTGGAGTGTAAGGTTATTTGTCAGTAGCTGACACTATCAAAATAACCTGGCCTAGGCCTGTCACGATAATTAAGTTATCCACTTATCGTACAATGTATGGACATGTCCCTGATCGTTTTTGCTGACCTCGATATTTTGTTTACATTTGTGTTTGTTAACATAAGAAAGTCACCAACATTTTAGCCAACATGTTGCCAGCAGGGTATTTACTTGGATTATAAGACTTGGTTGCAGCACCTAAGCGTTTTTTCACAGCGCCTAAGGCGAATAGAAAACAGAACAGAGAGACAATATGCTGAGTCACGTTTTGCTGTCATTTCTGGTCGCGCTGCTACTGTCCTCTTGTCTGCTATCTTTGTTGGAGTTTCACCGTGGGCAACGCTCGGGCAGCTCCTACAAACACACACACACACACACACACACATGCACACAGAGCGACAGCTACAGTGAACCAGGCCGAAGTAAAGATAATGTGTTACTCGAGGCTAATAGGTGTTTTCCCAATGACTGAATAATTGCAGCCAGAAAGTTTAGAAGAATAAATCCAAATGCACTTGGTTTCAAAGCCGCAGTCCATTGCTCCTCTGTGGGAACATTTTTGGGTTTAAGAGGAATGAGAGAGGAGAGCCCATTAATGCAAACGGGCTAGTATGTCAACTTTGTTTAAAAACAGTGGCAATACAGCAGTATATTGCCTGTTAAGGAATGAATGACACTCTATACTTGCATTATTATCCTGTTATATTATTATATCATTGGCATAAAATGACAATAATATCGTTTATCGCAATTATTTCTGGGACAATGTGTATCATCCAAAGTAGTGACTGTTATAGGCCTAACCTGACCTGAGCAGACTCATGCACGTAGTATTCTGTTAATGATCAACCCAATAATATCAGTTTCTTACTTTTTTTAATTTTAAATGTTTTTGATTTTGTTAAGAGAAATATGCTGCTCTGTGCTAACTACTGTCAGTTATTAGGAAATAATATTTTAAAGGGTTTGCTTTTCAGTTGGTTGGTCCACCAATTTTAATCCAAACTGAAATATCTTGACAGCTATTGGATAGATTGCCATGAAATTTGGTTAATTTATTAGCTAATTAGCTAATGTTATGCATACTAATGCACTAAATGAAAATGGTGAACATGATAAACATTATACTTGCTAAACATCAGCATGTTAACATTATCACTGTGAGCATGTTAGCAATCTGACTTCAGCATTTAACCCCACAACAGCGTATACAGTGCATTCATTTGGATCAATGTTGTTTCTTTCATCTTCACAGATCTGAGCTGAGGCGCTGTGGTGTTGTGAACGCATGGAGGCTGATCAGTGGAGGCTTTCCGTCTTTTTCTGAAGTCACAGGTCGTCGTTTCAAACCAGCCTCATCGTCTGCAGCCCCGAAGGAGTGCCGTGACGTCACAACAGTGCATAGGCCTTCCATTCAAGGAGCCTGGAGTTGCAGTAAGAGCGAGAGGGGGAGAGAAAAAATAAACACGGGTTAAAAAAGACGCTCTTCATGAATTACCCAAAACCCTGAAAGGCAAATACTGCAAGTTGGCTCCTCGGTCCTGAGGAGGCATGTGGACAATGAGTATGGC
The DNA here is from genome assembly GCF_016859285.1 of Xiphias gladius. Classification (NCBI taxonomy): domain Eukaryota; kingdom Metazoa; phylum Chordata; class Actinopteri; order Istiophoriformes; family Xiphiidae; genus Xiphias; species Xiphias gladius. The sequence goes on along the minus strand of NC_053407.1, from coordinate 17,071,148 downwards.
TTGGCTATGTCTCCCAGCCTGCATTTTCCTGCTTGTTTGTTGCTTTCATACAGCTGTCATGGAAAACGATGTCACTCCACGTCTCACCTTCTCCTACAGTAAGTTTTATCAACTTCTTGACTATAGAGTAACCATGACACTGCAGTAATGCATTACTATCACATGCATTCATCACTCAGTCACTTGCGTGCAAGGTAGACTCAAAAGGCTGCCTACAGGACTAGCTCTTTCGACTGAAAAAAAATCAATACGCTTCATATATGTCCATTGTAAGAGCTAAAAGGATTTAGATGAGTGCACCATAATGATTTATTATCCATGTAAATATGCACTATGAATGGCAGTGCCATCAGTGTGGCTCTGTCAAGTACCTACAGGTCAGACATAATGACGAAATGAATAGGCCTATTTTGCAACATCGTACTAAGGGCAGCCTGACATAGTCTCATAAGAGTTATTGCTCTTATATAATCTGTATTTTTTGTTTTTTTGTTTACAAATTAAACATAATGATGGATTATGAGATCAGTGCAGGCTATCAATGATTGAACTGCGGTTTAGTGACTCTCGTTCAGGCATCATTACAATCTTAATGTCAGAAGATTGTGTTGATAGAACTCTCTTGATAATCTATTATGGACATGGATTAAAATTTTCCAGTAAGGGGATAATTCTGAGCAGGTCCGCCGTCTTGCCTGTCTGAACCTGTAGGACCTCTACACCAACAGGTAATATCTCTCACCTGGCAGCCTCAACAAAGCCCACACCTCAGCCCTGCCGGAGCGTTTCACAACAACACACATCATCAATCTCTTACTGAAAAGACGCTTCACACTTCTCCCTGTTCTGATGGAAAGATTTGCTTTTAGGGCATGCAGCCAATGTTAAACACAACCATAAAACATGCAAAACCCACATCAGAGGCCTGCTGTATATATGCTATATATATATCTATATATCTATATATAGATATATAGGAAGGTTGTGTTTTCGATCTTGTGTCTATTTCGGTAATATTATTAGAGCTAACCAAACTAATCCTCAGTCATCAGCTTGTTCTGTACTAGCATTTATGTTGCTGTAACTTTAGCCACATTGATAAGCTCTGACCTTCAACAACAGAAGAAGTTACGATCCCCCATAAAACTTAGCAAGAAGTGAATTTTATCAGGTCCTTCTGACCGATCTCGACATGGCTAAGGGCTCATAGTGACTTGAAATTTACTAGCCGGGTTATGCAGTGTGTCTGACAGAGTCAATCTAAAAAGACTGAAGATGATAGTGTTTAAAAGACTAATGTTAGGCACAAAACAAGCTTTAACAACCTGACGAAGGCTAGCGGGGCCTGGTGATAGAAGTTGTCTTTCTGTAGCAATGTTGGATCTGCTACACAGACATTTTCTAACCTTCCGCAGAAGAGCTTTGTCACATTGTGTTTAGAGTGTCAAAGCAGAATGCAGAGCTGTGGGCCTCAGGGACCTGAACTTTATACAGCAGAAACTGCCTGGTCTCATCGTGGTTTCTGGTCTTCTCTGTCCTATCTGGATGCCAGTTAGCTTTAACCTTGGTAGTGTAGGCAGGCCAGAGCCCTGTTTGGCTGCTTCCCATTCGGTAACATTTTCATAGACTGACTTCCACTCCACTTTTCTTGCTCTGCCTCTGTCCCCTGGTCCCCGCCTCAGCCTTAATGAAGAGGGTAATCTGCCATGAATAATGAATGGGGATTTGTATATGTCATAGTGTGAACACTTGTCTGGTTCTCGTTATGTGCCTATCAGGATGGATCATGGGTTCATGGAGTAGGGTCTGCATCTGATTTTTTCTCCTCTTTTGTTCCAGGCTTTAATGCAGACCATGCTGAACGGCTTAGTGTGTTGGAACACTTTAAAGGCAAACCTATAAGCCATTTATGTTGCCATATGTTGTCTTTGCCTGTTGATCTATGCAGCCCTCTGTTAGACATCATGCGTTTGGACAGTCGTGCTTTAATTTTGTGTTGGGGCCATGCCCACAGACACACTGTGAGTAAAGCTTATTTAATTATTTAAAAGCGGTCATGTCTAGACCATCTGAATCAGCTACCCTCAAGTAATTCAAAATGACAGTGGTGACAAGTGAGATAACAGCTTTTCAATACTTTGTTGGTGCCACATAGATGAACAACGGTTTTTAATGGTATGAATGCTTTAACATCCTTCACTATATCACTCGTTAAAGACTTGTTAAAGTCCACCAGTATCGAAAGTTACGTTAATGGGGATGCAACTTATTACTTTAATTATCACTAATCAAGTATTCTAATGGCAGTGGTAATCAGGGCCCAACAAAATTTAACAGAGCCCAAAGTGATTTTGACATTACAACAATGTTGATAATTAATTAGTAAATAAAGAAAAAAATATGAAAAACTCTTTGGGTTCATCTTTAAGATTTTCTCATTTTCTTTTTTCTTATATGTCAATAAATATAAATAATAATAATAATAATAATAATAATTATTATTATTATTATAATTATAATTATAATTATAATTTATTATTATTTATTATTTATTATTATTAATAATAATAAATATGTTTGGGTTTTAGTTGTTGGTCAGGCAAAATAACTAACCTGAAGGCCTTGCTTTGGGCTCTGGGCATTTTTCACTATTTTCTGACATTTCGTATAGAAAATTATGAATTTATGTCCAAAAATAATCAAATAAATAATCGGCTAATTAATCGATAATTAAAATAGGTAGTTTTAGCCTTAAAAGTTGCTTACCCATAAAACCAAAGAATTCAATTATATTGTGAAACTGTTCACCGCAACTGTTCACTTCTGTGATGCTGTATTTTACAGTTCACAATTCACTTGATGAACAGATTTAATGTAAATTTTCTGTTGAAATACTAACTTAATCAACTAATTATTTTAGTACTATGTAGATTTTAGGGTTACGTTGGTTGCTATAAAATGAAAAAGAACACTACACAACCTTGCTCTGTTCTATAGATTTCACCTGTATCAGAACGGTATGTGATTTATTTTGATTTTAAACATACAGCAGTGAATACAACAGGTGTTGATTTTTTGATGCTGTAATATGTGTACTCAGCAATGCACTGTGTGTGTGTGTGTGTGTGTGTGTGTGTGTGTGTGATTGACCAGTGTCCATTTTATTGATTATTTTCAATTCATCATGAAAAGGCAGATTATTGATCCTGATATTGCTGATGTTTATATCACCCACTCTTTCCAGTCCACCGTGGAGTGGGACATAAATCAAACTCAACAAACCCTGTAGAACTCCCAGTACTTCGATGTTCTTTTTCAAGGCGTTGTCAGGACACCTTGTCTCTGCTCCTACTGTATATGCACAGCATAGCATCTGGCTGGTCAGAGCAGGGTGCTGCAGTACAGTTAGAGACATGTCATGACCTCATGTACCGTCTCTTTGTTCTTGACACTTCAGCCCTGTTCACACTGGAGGAGAAGGGGTCATGGTGAGTTCCTGATGAACTAGCAGCTGGTTTACATTATTGTGCTTAATCCGGGGTCAGCTTTTGTTGCTCCTTGACCAACAGATTGGCCTATCAACATTTTTCATGGGAAAGGAGCTTTTAGAGTTGAGGGGCAGGCTATTTTACAAACTACAGGTGTAATGGATATTGGGGGAAAGTGTTTTATTTAAATGTTAACAGATTAGTTTCCATCCTCCAGTAAATTGCATTACCAAAGCCTGTTATCGCTCATCCCTGCTGTGTGAATACGTAATGCGCATACTTTATCTCTACACTTTACAATTTCCTCAGCATTTACAGTATTTGCAGCATTTACAAAATGACTTTCCAGCATCTTTTTCCTGAAGCTGTGTTCAAAATTGCCACCAATCTCAGCATCAGCATGGTGCAGTGGAGACAATATCCTGCTAACAAGATGCAGCCCCACAAGTTACCAATACTAACAGCAGGAGAACAGCTTGGCTAATGAATCTCTCTGTAAATTGATCCCCTTGGCCTGTTGTCTTGATGCATTCCAGATGCTTCAGTCCCTGTCCTTCAGCTTCCCAGGTCTATTCTCCAGCACAATTACCAATTCAGCAGCAGCTCTTAATAGCTAGTTTAAAATTACTGGGAATAATTTGGTTAGGGCTCCAGTGTGGCCTGTTTTCTGTCTTGTGTCACCAGACAATGCAACAGTAGTGGGAGTTCTGGCATTGCTCTGACACTGATCCAGTGGGAATCCTGTTGGCACTGCGGGTGTCTTGTCGCAGTGGCCATTGCTTCACTCTCAACGGAGGGTTTTAATCACTTCTTCTCAAAGCAATTGGATTTACAAGGGTTCATCTGTTCAATCCCGAGCAAAGTCCCTGAGCAAGTACAGTAGGCAGATGAAGACAGAGAGATTTGTGCCTGCTGTCTTTTTGCTCTGCCTGAGTAGACTTCCTTACTTCACTTTAGTATCATTTCTTGTGTCTTTATCTTCACAAGCTCATTCCAATGGTGAGGTGTCCCAGCTGTCAATTCTCGCTTTCAACAAATTAAATAAATTGTATCACAGTTTTCCATCCCTGACATCAGGAATTAGCTTTCCTGGCCTTGCTCTACTGTTCTCACCTTACCTTGTATAAGATGGGTATGGATTCCTTTCTGTATGCTGGTGCCAAGGAGAGGAACGAGCTACCTCCTTTGATTATGGAGGAAACAAATCTTCCTGCCTTTAGCCAAGGGCTAAACAATGGGTGCTAAGTAGTATTCACTAGTAGAAGGTAAATATCTTAATATTTTTTTTATATTTAAAATGGCATACAGCCATTATCTTTTATGTTTTTTCAGGGGTGTCTATGATATTTTTACCTTTTCTGCTTCCTGAAAAATTGTAATTGATTCTTCATTTGGTTAAATTTTAAATTTTCAGTTTGCTTTAAAAAATTAAATTCAAACATCGAATGCCCAACAAAACACCAGGGACAACAATGGAAATACATCCAGGACTGTATTGTTTTATCCTTGACAAAGTCTAATAAGTTTGTATTTCATAAACATTTCACAATTTGGTTTATGATCGAAACTAAAAAATTTTAATGGTAGACTAAATTTGTTTCTGTTGAGTCTGTTTATCATGTTGTGTAAATGTTTAAAGGACATTAATGATCAAGATACAGAGTATTTCCAAACAATAGCAAATTGATGATTGAATCTCTCTTCAAAAGATTCCTCAATCAGTTAAACTACTGGATAGACTGGACTTCTACAGTTTATACTGAACTAGATATGGTGGTTAAGGTTAGTCATTACATAGCTTCATGGCTATTTTCTTAGGTTCCTTGGTTTAATAACTTTTTTAAATGCTCATCTTATCAAGGTGCAGTTTATGCAGCTTCTTGTGCACATTCAACACTGCTGAAAATGTGAGTCTTGTTCTTGCAAGATTAGTGCTTGCAAGCATCTCTTATGTCCCTTCAAAGACAAGAATAGGTCATGTTTATGGTCACAAGACCGGAAATGAGGCTTCTGATGTTCCTTAAAAATGACCTTATCATGAATCTATTGCTTGCTCTTGATCTCTATAAAGAGAGGCGATGATTTTTTCCAGGGCATCTACTAGTGGACTATAACCACAACAAATCATTTATAAAATTAAAAATTGCTAAGACTCAGCACTAAAGTCAGGGCCATTCCTTATTTTTAATTTTGACAATAATTGTTATCTGTTAGTCTCCTCAGTCTAACTTGTTTGGAACAACAAGTTTACAAATGAACAGATTCTGATCCAGTTGTAGTTCAGTGTCCAGTTTGTTGAGTTCACTGGTTATTTGATGTATGGTATATTTGTTCATGACAGTGTTTTCTTATAGTCCTGCAGTGAGTAAATAAGAACAGGTGCTTTAAATGAGGTATGCAATTGTCTGATCTTCTGAACATACAGCTGTAAGAACTGATAAAGGCAGCCCCCTCATAAGGGAGGGCACTGATTCAATCAGCCTGTTATAGTTGCCCTACAAAAGAAGGCACTTAGATCTCTGTCACCAAAGGACAAATTACTCTACAATTCCCCTCTAGAGGGGATGTTCCACGCTTTTAATTATCCTTCCACTTTTTTTGGACACAGACCCATCCGGAAATCAGCTGCAGAAATGTTGAAGGATTCCTTTAAGCCCAATATAATTAATTTCCCCTCTAAATAGATTAGTAAGCCAATCCAGGCGGGTATTTCAGTCCATTTAGCAGTGTCATTTGCAGAAATTACTTTTAATTGCATAATAATGGCAATGATCTCATATTGCTTACAGCTGTCAGAGGTCGAACCACTGAGTGTGCTGTTCATGCACTTATATAAAGGGTCACGGATGAAGTGCTCTGAACCAGAGAATGCTGCTCTATCAAACTCTAGGAAGGGTAACAGTGATACAGTGAGGTGTAATATCCCCCCGCTCTGCCTGCTGGTTCCCTTTTTCTGTAGTGTTTTCACTTTTGAGTTTGACACTGAATGTTGTCTGTCTGTGACCAGTGTTTCCATCCTAAGTCCATCAGAGTGGGGAGAAGTTTGGTTTTGTTTCATTTTCTGTTCCGTTGTCATTTAACTAGGAGATTTTAACACATCAGCTTCTGAAAGTTGTTTCACCTCCCATACAATGGAGCTTAATTAAATTTTGTTTGTGATAAAAAGAAATTAAAATTACAGTTGAAAAACTCTACGTAAATTGTCTTTCCAGAGACAAAGTCCCATATACTGAGGATAATCCGCAGACCTTTTTCTTCTGTAGAGAGTAATTCCGGTGAAAAATGTTTAGTCAGGTCTGTGGATTGTCCAGTGTAACAGGGCCATTTTTCCTGGACGACGGCCTCCTGTTAAGTTTTTCTGTTGTATTTTCTAAATGCTGAAGGATATCTTAGAACCTCAGCAGAAAAAGACAAACCATATAAACTGTATGCATGAATAGATATTAGTAAGGGTAAGTGAAAACATGGGTGATGAATTGAAGGAACGTTAAGTGTCTAAGTAAGCTGTTGGGCCACCAACAGCATCACTGTGCCTTTGCATAAATATTCCAGGTCTCTGCAGCTAGTCTAGATGGATGAATGATGGACCGCTGTGTAAACGCATATGGCATCCTGATAATAACCACTTCAATATAAATATGCCCTAAAAATACATCCCTCCAGTACAGCGATGCACATTAAAGTGGAGACCATGTATTCTTTGTAAGGTTTTTTTTTTTTTTTTTTCCTCAAAGGTTCTCTTACAAGAGAAAAGCAAGATGGACAAGGCCGAGGATGTATTTTGTATCTTTTCGGTGGCATGATGGCCACTTCTCTGACAGTGTGACTGCACCAGATACAAGCTGCTCTTCCCCTCTTTAGTGCTTCCTCTGAACCGTCCTGTCTGTTTCCCTCTTCTGATGTTCGCCACAGCATTTCTGGGGCTGCATTGTCACGAAAACACCCCTCAGGAGTCAACCTTAGACAGTCAAATAACAATAGAGGGGATTCTTTAAGAGACTGTGGTGGATGCAGAGGGGAAGTTTAGGAAAAGTTCAAGGAGGATGCACTCGTTAGCTTGTGATTTTGTTTGCGGGGGTAACAGTCTGCGCGCTATTTGAACCCCAGAAGTTATTCCATCCTGGTTTTGTGGTCTCAGGACTGTGTTGTTGCTTATGACTTGGCTCTCTATTGCTTTAGCTGAAGCAGCAGACTGTAACTTCAAAAACAATGAGTGGAAAGATGCTAAAAAGCTCATCCATAGTAACTCTTTATATAAAATATTGATTAGAGCAGCTTTAAACAATGTGCTGAATTTAAGCCTGACCTTAAGGCATACCTTTTTATAATAGAGAGCAGAATATGGGCAAAATATGATGGTAAAGTATACCATTTGACAATTACCTACCCTCTCAGAGAAATAAAGAAGTGTAAACCAATAGGTCTATACTGAAAGATGATTCATGTTTTCCTTAAATTATGAATGGAAAGTGTTGTACAGTTACAAGCCCTCCTGGAGCTCTTTATTGATACTCAGTTAGGGGCCCTATTGTTATTCTCCGTCAGCTGCGGTCAATAAGTATGACAGTTGTTATCTGACCCCAGAGAATAATTGTGTAGATATCTTAAAGCTTAAAGCCTTTTGTTTTGGTTTGGGCTTTTGCTTTTGTCTTTCTCTCTCTGTAAATCCCAGTTAAATTCACCCAAGCTCTGGGGAGGGAAAGAGAGAGTGGTGGTGGTGGGGGGGCAGTGCCAGCACGGAGCATCACTCCATTTATCCTGTAATGATAGTGAAAAGGAGAAAGAACGGCCCCAATGCGTCCATGTACAGAAAGTAGAGCAGAGCCTCTTGTGGTTTTACGGACAGATTTAACTACAATATGGCTCTCTGTTGCTGTGGCGATGCACTGCTATTAACATGTTATTTTCCTGAGGGGGAGGAAGTCTCTCAACCTCCTGTACCTACCCACTGAGGTGAGGTTATATCAGGTCACACGTACTGAAAGGTACGTACTGCATAGTGTGCTTATTATCAGTAGAACATAATGACACCTTATTTTGTCTGGACTGAATTAGTTTTATGCAGGGAAATCCCATAACTGTAATTATTACCACCAGCATCTGTGGTTTAAATCCAGTGTGAATCTGTCATCCCTGTGATTCTTATAAATCTAGAAAGCGAAAATACAGTGCACTCAACTGACTGTCTTAGTATTATAATGCATCATGTTTTTGTCTGTTGGCAGATTGGAAGTGAGACTGGGCTTTTTGTGAGACTTTTATGTTTTTGTTTTCTTTTGTTTTCTCTATATTTATTCTATATTTTAATTTTCAATAGTATATTTGAAGTTCAGCATGACACATTGGGTCCACTTCAGAGTTCAGATTCATTTTAGTGGCATTAATAACCATTAGTAATGTTTGCCATAAAAATTTTGCTTACAAAATATTTATTTATATTTCATTGGTGGCTCTGTGGAAAGGATTGTTCCATTATGATATTATTGTGTAATTTGGGATACACTTAAATTAATGATGAAATTACTTGAACCAATTCAATTTGAGTTATTGGGAGGTTGGTGTTGCTGTTGTTTTTTTTTTTTTTTTTTTCTGAGTCAAAGGGTCCAAAGACCTTCCACTCACGGGGGCTGATTGTGAAAAACAATATTAGAGGACATTCCTCAATATAATAAATGGAGTGTTCTGGTCTATAATTTTTTTTCCTCATTCGTCACATTACAGGGGCGCAGGTTGTGTTTCAGAGCTTCAGTCACTTCAAGTTTCCATCAGCTCACTGCTTCTGTTTATGCTGGAATGCAATTAAGGCAAGTTGTTCAAGCTGGGCCAGCAGCGAAGGCCTCCAGGCTGCTGCAAATCTGAGATACACATGGGCCTTAAAGCAGTGATTAGGAGAGTTGATGATTTAACCCTTGGCTTCAGTCAGGAGGTGTTAATGTGCTGGAACAAAGCCATTCACTTACTTATTAAACTGTAGGAGAATATGAGGAACTTTCTGTTTCTCTTCTCCTCCTTTGTCTCTCTCTCTCTCTTGCTGATGAAGAGCTGGATTTGGAAGCTGAAGTAGCACACACTCACACACACACACACACACACAAACTTGTACTTCTATTTTTGTGAGGACATTCATTGACATATTGCATTCCCTGGCCCCTAACCTTATCCTAAAACTAATTCCAACCTGAACCCTAAAACCAAGTCCTAACCCTCAAATAGCCCATTGAAGGTGTGACAGAAAGTGAGGACTGGCCAAAATGTCCTCACTCTGTGCACACACAGACACGGACATATTGATGTGTTTTCGTACGTTTTTTTCCAGGTCTATCAAATACTGTATGGGTCTCAGATCCTTAGTTGTGATTAGTAAAAGAGAGTGAAATGACCTCAAAATTGATCTCCCACAACAATGACTACTGTCTACTGTCTGATAAAGTCAGGAAAAACTTCTTTAAAAATGCTTGTAGATATGTAGATCATATGTCAGTGATGAAAATTTATTTGTGAATTTTTGCCCTATGAAATCTAAATTCATGAAATTTAAACATTATTAAAACACAAAATGTTTCTGGGCTGTGTACTTTTCATGAGAACGAGAAACCTGGTGAGGCTTGTCTGGAGTTACACATTGTGCGATTGTGTCTAATTAAGACAGAACATCTGTCCTATATCTGTGGAGTACATCAAATGTTGTGACCACACACAAAAATTAATTTGCATATTTGAGTGCCTTTATTTATTTTCTGTCTTCAGCAGGTTATAATGGTTTTTAACAGTCATAATATACTGAATGACATCCCCTTCCTGTTCAACCTGAGCACAATTAATGCATGAATTACATCTTTTGTCTCTTCTGTCTGTGTCTGTTGCTGTCCAGACGCGAAGGAGAGGACGACCAGAAGTTTCACAGTCGGCGGAGTCTTCAACTACACCTCTCTCCTCCTCAGTAAAGAAGACAATATGCTGTACGTTGGCGCTCGGGAGATTCTCTTCGCTCTCAACCTCTCTGATATCAGCGCAGTCAAGCTACAAAGAAATGTAAGAGCCAGTGTGCAGGCATCTGTAAACTGCAGTACCATATATAGTATACCGTATTCATATGAAAGTAACACACCTGACTATATTAAACCTACAGTATGAGACTGACAGTGTTTCTCTCCTGCAGTTCACATGGACAACTCCAGAGAGGAAGAGAGAGGAATGCAGTTTCAAAGGCAAAGACCTGCAGGTGAGTGAACTGCTGGTGTAAATCTCAAGTAGCTAAACTCAAGACAGTATTTACATAACTGTGGGTTTGCTTTGTTGGTTAAGTTGACCATTGTTACAAGGCACTTTGGAAACAAACCCAGGGCAGAGCCCAGGAAATTTCCTGTCAAGTTGTAACTTTCCATTCTACAACAATCGATTTTCCCCTCTTGTTCAAACAACCTTTTCCTCTAATACACTCTTTCTTTTTGTCAGCCTGCTCCACTACCACTGCTATATGTAAACATACAACAGACCTAGAACCTTGTGAAGTTAGTTTATTTTTCATATTTGTCATTCATTTTTTCTTTTTTTTGTAAATTGAAAATGATCTCAAATCTACTCTATGAAAAAATGGCACAAAAATCTGGTTATCATTTGTTTTCATTGAATTTTATCTTTACTTTCTAAAAAGCTTCTGTAAACTACTGTGACTTGAGAAACAGGAAAAAAATAACTTGGATGAAGGAATAAAAAAAACAAACACTCTTTTTGAAATCAAATCAATGTTTGGTAAACATTATGAAATCCAAAACACAATCTGCCTTATTTATCTTTATAAATACAGCTAAATAAGTGGGTAAATTAAATTTCAACATTTTTGCATGAAATTCTTACAGACGGATTGCTTCAACTACATCAAGATTTTACTACGTATGAACAGCACTCATCTGTACGTTTGTGGGACATACGCCTTCAGCCCCATCTGTGGTTACATAGTAAGTGGTAATATAAAACAGTCACATCTGTTGCAGTGACCAGCTGTGTAGAGTTTGATCATACATGTGCATCTCTTGTTTTTTGAGCATCTAAAAACTTGTGTCATTGTTCCTTTCTAGAAAAGTTATTTGATTACCCCTGGTGCAAGACTTTATATGTGGTGTTTATTAGATTCTAGAGGAAGAGCAGCTAAAATTTGATTCATACTGCTTCCTGCCTCTCAGCTCACTTAGCAGAATGGCTGAGCCAGTGCCCAGCTAGATAAGTATATGTGCATTATTTTATTATGCCCTGCGCCGAAGGGAAATGGATCAAAATATTTAATGCTTGCAATCAGATTATATCAGAATCGATCCAATTTTTGATCCTTTCCTTCAAATCCTTAAAAGCCTTTTAAAACAATTCATAACAAACATTACAGGGATGACCTGTGCATCAACTTAAACCAACTGGCCACCTTTTTACTGTGGGACAGATGGACGTCGGTCAATGTCAGAGCAGGTTACAGCCCTACTTTTCAACTAATGTGGTGTGTTTTTTTTTTTTTTTCCAGAACACCGCAGATTTCTCTCTTGTCAGGAGTGATACCGGTGAGATTGTTACAGAGGATGGACGAAGCCGCTGCCCGTTCAACCCTGAATACAAGTCCACCGCCATCATGGCTGGTAGGTCTGAGTATGGCCGTCAGCTGTCAATAAAATCAAGTTTTGTTTAAATGTTTTGATATATAGAAGCCACAGGTGGTGGTAGATACAGGTGGTTGATATCAAGACAAACTGGGGAATAACTTCTGGCATGATGCATGAGCCCATTCTCTTGTGGTAAACACTGTGATTATACTGGTGGTCTTCATTGCATTGCAGATGGAGAGCTGTATGCCGGTACAGTCAGTAACTTCCAAGGAAATGAACCCATCATTTACAAGAGTATAAGCCAAGGAACCGCTCTAAAAACAGAAAACTCGCTCAACTGGCTTCAAGGTATGGTGCTGTAGCTGGAAGGCAGTGCTTTTCATCATATTTTCATATAGTAAAAATTCTATACACTATAATATCACATCTTTCATGAGATAAATGGCATTCTCAAACTGTTTGTGCCAGATATGCTTTATGAGATGTCTGGAATATGACACCATTAGGGATTAAGTAGATGAAAAGTGTTTACCTGCAATCTAGTCCCTGGTGGAACTGGATTTTCCATTCAGTGTGTTGATGTCAGAGGGAATAAGGATGCCTGTCCCTGGATGCCAGAATTGCATCTACTGTAGGTTGACAGTATTGTTCATGTCGCTTTTCTTTCAGACCCGGCCTTTGTTGGTTCTGCCTACATACAGGAGAGCCTGCCCAAGGGTAACCCAGTGGGCGATGACGATAAGATTTACTTCTTCTTCAGTGAAGCGGGAAAGGAGTTTGATTTCTTTGACAACACCATTGTGTCACGCATTGCTCGCGTGTGTAAGGTGAGTAATTCTTGAAAGCAGATGGTCCATCTAAAGGGGCCTTTTTACCCTTGAGCTACACCTCCTGACACCCCCCTCCTATCAATAAAAGAATCTATTGGACCAGGAAAGGGGGGTATGGTTGGGCCAGGGGGTTGTTTGTGTGTTTGTGCATTTCATGTGTTCAGGGAATGCTCCTACACAGCGGTATATGTAGTCTTCTGAAAGCTTCTTACAGCTTAAATACGACTACTATAGCTCAGAGTCCTTCTGGCCAGTGACGCAGGATCTCTTGTTACAGAAAAACATTCCTCTTGCATGTTTCCCTCTGTTTGATTCTTTTTCTCCAGATCCTCTCCTCCCTCTATTCTTATCATGTTTCACCAAATATTTGTGTTCAGACAGGACTCAGTAGCCAACTCAAAAGGGCTTAGGATTACTGTAGCACAAGATCCATGCGCATAAATGGATTATCACCTGTTGAAATACTTGAGGCATTTTAAACTGAAGTGCAGACCTCACACAGTATTTGTGTTTGTATCAGACCGACAGTTTGACGTTCACGTCAGAGTAAACATGACAAGTTAGAATTGTTCTTCATGGACAGCAAAGACATATTTTTCTTTTTCAAACTTATCCTAAAATCCAATCTTAAATCAAACTTTTATATTGAGAGCTAGTATCTTTCTCACTTTCAGAGGTAAACTGTCTTTAGTTGTGTGTCCTGGCAGTCACTCTGCTGTCATACAAAGGCAAGACACGACCTAGAGTGTGTGCGTCAGATATAAACCCCAAGGTGGTACCATAGAAAGCCCAGCTGTGAATCACAGGCCTGTTTTACAGTCAGACTCTGCCCCGAGGGTTGTGTGTTCTACATCTTCATGCAGTTATCCACTCAGTGCTTCCTTACATCCAGTTTTAAAAATCATTCCAGTTAAGAGTTATATAAATATTGACTCATGTTTTGTCTCATTCGGTTCAAATTCGTGCTGAATATAAGTATCCTGCTGCAGACTACCCACAAGGAAATGAGTAATAAAGTGTCAGGTTTTCCCAAAAAAAACAAAAAAAAATCAAAAATGATTTTAAAAAGTGTAAAATGCAAAACACAAAAAGCTTTAAAAGAAGGTGAATTCTTAGCAGATAGATGGTGTCATCTAATTTAAGTAATACTGTATACTGATTCCTGTTCAAGTAAATTAGCAATCCTATCCCTGTCTCTCTTAATCCCCTGTTTCATTTATTATGTTTGCTGCATTCTCGCTCTTTGTTTATTCAGGTGTTTAGTGCACAGGTTCCACTTCATTGAGCCTAACTATGGGATGATAAACAACGTTTTGCTTGAAACAAACAAAACAAAGCATGTTCTCATTTGCAGAATTGTTCGGTTTCCCAGAGAGAAGCCTTTACTGCCAACCATGTTCGTAGCTTTTTGAACAGCCTTTTGAACAATGCATGCTTTTACAAGGGATTAATGAATGGGATGCATTTGCTTCAGTTATTCAGAACTCAGTTTAAGCACAGAGTGGCATTAAATTACAAAACTAGGTTCGCCCAGGAGGACCAGGGAATATACTGTATGTTGCTCATTATCTGCCTGGGTTACTACCATAAGTAATTGCTTCAGAAGCTCAGTATTGGTTATGTGTAATTTCCCTTCCCTTCTATCCTTGCCATTTCCTCTGCTTAATGTAATGCTAAGGTAGACTCAACTGAAGCTTCATGTTCAAGGATTTTATGTAGTTTAGATCATTTAGTATTGCTCTTTGGTCCTCTGCTCTGCACATTTTTAAAACTGCTTATTTCCACCAACAGCCAACTTTCATCTTGTTAAGATCCATGCCTTTGAGAAAATTGGAATAATTGATACCATGACGCGAATGTAAACACACAGAGTGGTTGGTGCAGCAGATGATCCTCCTTTTAAATCCCAGGTCGTCTTCCAAAACCAAAATAAGTTCCTGTGTGTTGTTGGTGTAGGTAAAACATTTAGTCACCTTTTGCAGGTGACTAAATGCTCCCCGTAGAATATACAGTAGTTATACACTCATACATTGTACACTGTGAACCACTTTCACACTGAGGTTTAAAGATGGATTTTCTTTCCAAATTAGTCTGCATGTCAAGGAAGTCCCCTGCCACTCACATCACTTTGAAGGTTAGTGCCAACGGCACAGAATCACAGCAGTAGTGTCAGTGAAGAAGGATTGTCGGGGAACAATGTTTCTTTTTCTTTTTCAATTTAAAAGCATTTGTCCTCCACAAAGCCCTGAGTGTTTTTTTTTTTTTTTTAATCTAAGCCAGTTGTGATAATGTACTGTATATTGTTTTCATGACCTAGAAGTCTGGTGCCTCAGGTGGTATGTGTTTGAGGGTACAATTGATTTTGCTTATCATGGTTTTATTATAGGAGGTGAATGTTTTTTAATCGTATCAGCTTCACCCTTGGGCTCAACACTGTATTTGTTTTTATTCATGAAGAAGGTTAAAAAAGAGAATAATTTTCTTAATATAATATTAAAATACAATATGTACTGAATGTTATTGTATGTAATGTATGCAATTGCAAAGCACCATATTGTGCACATTATTATTTCATGCCTTTTGTAAGCCTGTCAGATCCCATCAAATCACACTTGCGTATCAAATTGTTTTTCTGAGGCATTGTCAACAGTCACCACTGCGGAGAGGTGTCAGCCTTGTATTCTTGCACTCTCTACTGGCCACACATTAAAAGGCTTCAAACTCACATTATCTTTGTTGCAGGGTGACATGGGAGGCGAGAGAGTTCTGCAGAAGAAATGGACAACTTTCCTGAAGGCTCAGCTCTTGTGCTCGTTGCCCGATGATGGTTTTCCGTTCAACATAATACAAGACATGTTTGTGCTGACACCCAGCCCCGAGGACTGGAAGAACACTGTGTTTTACGGAGTCTTCACATCTCAGTGGTGAGAACCAACTTTCACTGTTTTAATTAACACATCACCAAAGACATGTACTCATACTTTCAGATATACAGTGCAGATTTGGCGCACACACAAGGAAAAAGGTCTGAGGTATGTCCTAAAAATGCTCTTAAAAAAAACAACAAAGTGCAGGCAGGGCAATAGCTACCTTTGAGGACACCAAGGTCCTCTGTAGATTTTTGGGAATTTGGGCAGGTTTAATAAACAAATAAACACATTACACATTTTAAGGTTGATTCAGATATTTTTTAGACTAAATATCTTTAAAATTGACTGTTTTAGGGCAGAAAACTACAAAAAAAAAATTAAAAGGGATTTCGTATTTCCCCCACAATTACATACCCAGCAGAGTTAGTGAAGGCTTTGACATTTAGATCATGATGTGGGGAGATAAAATTTACAGAGAGTATTTTTTTAAACAGTTAATAATTAAATTGCGATTATTTATTCATTTATCAATTTCAGAAAATTTTGTGGGTGGCTTATTAAAAATTTCTTTGGAGGAGGGGGTTATTTTACAGGAATTTGGACTTGTGTTTTGACAGCGACAAGAGAGAAGAAGCGATGCTTTGTACCAGATTTGGCTTCCAATTACTTTCCATCTGCATTCCTTGGCCCGTTAAACTTGAATGCAGTATTTATAAAATCATATAGTCTCTATATAAAGGCTCTTGATGTAAAACATCCCCTCTATAAGGTTATAGACAGCTTTCTTCAAGATTTATACATCTGAAATGATCGATAAGTCTTGTTGAGATGCTTGTCTGTGTCTTTTAAGGTACAAGGGTGCTTCAGGAAGCTCTGCAGTGTGTTCCTTCACAATGGACCAGGTGGAGAAAGCGTTCAATGGGCGATACCGTGAGGTCAACAGAGAGACCCAGCAGTGGTACACATACAACCATCCGGTCCCAGAGCCTCGGCCTGGAGCGGTGAGTACCTGTCTGCTGCCCTCTGCTGGCGACCTGTGGACACATACATGTCAGTATTTCTCAGCTGCATGAGGGGTTTCATAAGTGCCTGTCTGCTCATCAGTCACGTCCTGAATTTTGACTGGCGATCAAGGCTTCAGCAGCTTTCTGTCGAGCAGGCGTCACCCTCCCCCCCCTTTCTGATTCTTATCAAACTGCTGTTGCTTTCATTTCCTGGCAGACTTGGAGTCACAGAGAAATCACAGAAATAAATAAAAAAATAAATTTTAAAAAAGGAAGGAAGAAAGAGAGAGAGAGAAACAAAATACAGCTGCAGCTCGTGTCATTATCCAGTGAATAAATGTCAAAATGTGGCTTGTCATGTTGCCTCCACAGTGTATCACAAATGCTGCCAGAGAGCAGAGCATCTCCTCCTCGCTGCACATGCCGGACAAGGTGCTGAATTTTGTCAAAGATCACTTCCTGATGGACAGCGTGATTCGCAGCCAGCCTCTCCTGCTGAAACGTAATGTCCGCTACACCCAGATTGCGGTCCATCGAGTCCTGGCAGCACACAAGGCCCATAACGTGCTCTTCATTGGCACAGGTAAAAACACACTCATCAGTCAGTTTGTATCGTCCTGTGTTATCCATTCACAACAACATTCACAAAGACTTCTTTCTAATTTCAAGTCATACTATGTCTTTTCTAGATGATGGAAGACTTCATAAAGCCATCAATGTCAACAACAAGATGCACATTATCGAGGAGATGGTGGTCTTCCGTGATTCCCAACCAGTGCAGCACATTGAGCTGGATACTGAAAAGGTACAGTGCAGTGCTGAGAGAGAAAACAAGCCCAGTTTGTTTTACAGAGTTTCCCCGTGGTGTGAACTAATAGCAAGCTCAGTAAATGCGTTTATGGGCAGTTTAGAGAATCCATGAGCCAAGAAGAGTCACAGCTCAAAGCAGACCTCATGTTCAATGAACTGATTACATGCAACTTTCTCTCAGGGGATCTGCAAACAGTTGGGGTTTAAACAGTTGGAATTGTGACACTTCCCGAACCCTGGCATGCCTTTGCTTAGATTTGTATTTCAGGGCAAAGAAAAAATTCCTTTTAAAGTGGTATAAAGAAAAGCCAAGTGAATTGTATTTAGATCGCGGTCAGACCAGAAAGATGCTGGATGAAAATAGTAACCTAGTAACTGCATATGGGGTACTTCCTTCCTGTCCCCTTCTTTGTCATCTCTCCTCCACAGGGTCAGCTTTATGTTTCCTCTTACTCTGAACTGGTGGAGGTCCCAGTAGCTAACTGCACTAATTATCAGAGCTGCGGGGAGTGCATCCTCTCCAGGGATCCTTACTGTGCCTGGAACGGGCAGCAGTGTGTGGATGTCAGACAGACTTCAACAAGAAAGTATGTATCCCTCTGCATAGTAATCTACAAACATTTCTGCAGCTTTTAGAGAGACATTTCTATGATATGTTAATATGACATGATAAGAGACTGCATTTGCCTACGTTTTCTGATTAAATGTGTGTTTTAGTTCCTGGCAGCAGGATGTAGATGAGGCAGACACATCAGCTATTTGCAACAAGACAGTGCCAAGCCCACGGTTTGCTAAACCTCCACCTACACGTAAGTGAACCTCTCTTCTCTAGTCTGTCAGAGATTTAGAGTGCAGCAGTCTGCACTGGTTTTTTCCATTTTATGTACTTCAATTTGAGTCTTGATTACAAATGTGTTAATTGTGTCAAACCATTATGAATTCTGCACCAGATAAGGCAGTACAGCTTATATTATGTAGTATCTGATCAATCTATGTCTCTCCTTTGCCTTTCCACAGGAAAGTCTTCATGTCATATGATCATTATCCCAGCCAACACGTTCAAAGTACTGCCTTGCAAACTGCGCTCGAATCTGGCTGAGAGGAGATGGAAGTTCAGTGACAGCGCAGGTCACTTCCATTACCCCAGCCCAGAGGGGGGGCTAGTAGTGGTAGCTCAAGCGGACAAGCAGGAAACCTATGAGTGCTGGTCAGTGGAGGAAGGCTTCAGACAGCTGCTGGCAAACTACTGTGTGAGGGGCGAGGCCAAGCAGGAGAGCACCACCCTGACAGGCCATTCACATACGCCACATATCTCCCAGGAGGAGTTCATCATCCTGCCGGGGAAGGCCCGCTCGCCGCAGATCAACACCAAGACCTACTGGAATGAGCTGATCGTAGTCTGTTCCCTCCTGGTGTTTTCCCTGGTGGTCTTCTCTCTGTTTGTGGTTTACAGGAACCGCGACCACATGAAGTCCATGCTCAAGGAGGGAGAGTGCTCCAGCATGCAGCAGAAGAAGCCCAGAATAGTGGGGAAACCGGCTGAAAACTTGCCACTCAACGGCAACACAGTCACGGCGTCAGTGTCAGATCACAAGGGCTACCAGACTCTTAACGACAACTACATCTGCAGCACTCCACCGCACGAGTGCTCGTCGCCTGACAACAGCAAGAGCTTCTCAGAGTCGGAGAAGAGGCCTTTGAATTTGAGAGAGAGCCATGTAGAGATTTCTCCCACATGCCCACGGCCCCGAGTCAGACTGGGCTCTGAGATTAAAGACTCTATAGTGTGAGGCTGGCTTCATTTTATGTGGAGTGACTCATTTTAAACTGAAAGGAAAGAGTGCACTTGCTGAGAAAGACAAAACCCTATGAAAGGGAAAACTGAGGAACATCAGACTCTTTGTGGAGAGACATTTCATTACACAGATTTTGCACTTTCTTTTTTTTTTTTTTTTTTTTTTTTTTTGGTTCTGTCCCTGTGGGGCATGTACACTTAAATTTCACCTTATTCAAGTGCATTCAAAAAGCTCACTGAAGAAGTTCCAGTTTGCCTTCAGACATTTGATGCTTTCACATATGGCTCACGGGAATGTAACAGGCGTAGAGGTGGCGTCGCAAACCATGATTCAGTGACTGACTTTCATAGCATTGCCACTCAGTCCGTCCGTAAAATCTAGAGGTGATGCTTTGAAAGGCAGAGTGATATTCAGATATGTTCCTGGCAGCAGGACACAGTGTTTGCTGTTATGGCTATGCACTATGTACAGAACTGTAGCAAAGTAAACACTCACATCAGAATATACACTCACAAGTCAGTGGCAGGCAAGAAAGAAAAAAAAAAAGTGCCCTGCCACACTTACTTAGATAGCCCATGTGCATTCACACAAATATACTCATTTTTTAGGCTGAAATATAACACAGCAAAAGAGAGAAAATTTAGAGAAGAAGAGTCGCGCTGAGAGATTGAGTAGGTTGATCAAAAAGAGGCCATTATTCATAAAGAGAAAGAAGACGCAAACAAGGAATCGCCTCAGCGAAAATGTTGTAGAAACCCTTACCACCTCACTCATTAAACACCACAAAAAAAACAAAACAAAAAAAAAAACAAAGGTTATATAGTCATAAATGACACATACGCTTTTAAAAAAAAGTATTGGTATTATTAGTGGGTAAAAATATTCCTCTGTGGAAGCCTGGCTGTCGACTGGGTTTTCTTCCACCAAATGTGATAAAGGGAAAAAGCTCATTCCAGGTATTATCATGCTGTTCTTCATGAGATAGGCGGTCTATGCAAAGTAAATAATGTGAAGTGGGGTAAATACCAAGAAAACCTCACCTCGAGACTGAGTAAGCACAAAAGTGTTGGCACTGTTAATGACTTTAGGATCAGTGGCACTGCAAACACACCCCCACATGCACACTCACACGCACTCGCTCTCATTACACTTACTGTAAGTATGCAAGAGATTTTAGCCATTTTGGTGTATTTCGGGAAGGAGGATAATGAAACTCTGAGAGGCTGGCATCACGAAAACAAACAATAATAGACAAGGTTCCAGTACCGTAATGTACATCTCTGGCTGTTGATTTTTCTCAACATGATACATGATTATAAATATTTATTATGACTATGTGGCCAAATGTTTCTTTTATAGAGAGACATTTAGTCATCAAAGTTATTCTTCAATGTTTTAAATATCACTATTCTCAAAGGGAAATAATAATACATATTTAAATTTTACACCTATTCATAACCTGAGTTAAATAACACATCTGTATAGCCTTAACTTTGATATACATATTAACTGGTGAGTGTTAATGGATGGAAGAAAATGCCCTCTGCTTAAATGGTTTTAAAGGCAACCATAAAAGCAATAACTCATTCCAGTCTAGTAATAAACTGAAGAATTGTGTAATTTAATTATCTTGATTATGTATCTCCATATTCAGGAATAAAGAATTATAAACCATATCTTCCACTAAATTTATGAGTCAGATGTTAAAGTAACTTGAAAGCATTTTTCATACAATATTAAGTCTTACTTGAGTTTGGCTCTAGAATTGTAATGCGGGCAGCAAAATTAAAATTTCACAAAAATGCGGGAAGGCATACTGCTCGACTCAGAATGCATGGGATTTGCACATGACGTTGAAAAGCCTTAGTACAATGCAGGTTATGGATTTGATAACAAATCTGCCTTGGGGAAAACGGATAATGCCTTCTGAAACCATAATTGAGAGATGTGCCTCTTGGGATAATAATCTAACCAGGTAGTAGTGCTGTAGAGTCAAATGCTACTGGCCGTGCTCAGAAACCGGAGTGAAAGCATTGAATACATGTGATTTAATACCGTCAGCATTGTACACTATGTGCTCATGAGGTGTTTATTTTATTTTATGTTATGGTGGCTTCAACCTCAGTCAGGGACTAAATTTTATTCTTGAACTGTAGCACATAAATAACCACTGGCTGATTTTGAAATATTGAATTATAGATAAACATTAGTATTATGTTACATTTCTTGTAAATGGCACCGCAAATATGAATTTCAAAGACTGGTTGTCTACAATCAATCATGCAGTATGAAAGATTTATGCTTTGACTGTTATTGAAAAAAGAAACAAAGGGCAGCTTTTGGTGAATTGGCTGTCATCAGAACAATATTAAATTTACTAAGCGCAGAACAAATATAAAGTGGCAGTGATTTAGTCAAATATGTGCAGGTACTGAACATGCTTTTTTTTTTAAAACAAGCCTAATGAAAGTATCGTCGTCTGCTCTCTCTTAATGAACCACTATAGTCAGGCTTCCTGCTTGTGGCAGTACAAATTGCTCCCACTCTTGTCAACATGTATTGTAAAAAGTATAAGTTAAACAAAACAAAAAAAAGTTATGTAAAATTTTGTAAATTCAGCTGCCAATGTAAAAATATTGTGAACCGTATTTTTTTTGTACAATACATCACTACTGTTTTTTGGTTGGTTTTTTTTTTGTACTGTATATAAAAGCACTTTATTTTAATTTTTCAAATAAAGATCAAATGGATAATTTCTTATTTGAAGGGTTCATGATTTTATTACCTAAAACATTTCCCCTCACTATGCTGTAGAGTAAGTTTTTGCTTTTTTTTATGTGAATGAATGTAACTGCTTGGCCACAATGTTAAGATTCCGAGGGTTTTAATAGTATGTCTTGCAGTTTTAATCTCTTAGGGTGGAGTCAGAAAAACACTCTGCAAACCCGGGGGAACAAAGAGGAGTGTCTGATAAAACTGACATGGACTACACACCTAAAAGGCAAATAGAGGAACGCACTTGCGTATCTGCCCTGTTTCTATTGTATTACAGCTCTCACTGCACGCACGGATGACATCTAACTAAGGATGAAGCCAAGTTATTACAAACTTCGGTTGCTCTAGTAGCAGTAGCGGGTAGGCTGGTACCTGGAAGTGGCACATTGGGGTCCATTGATTCGTGTGACACCCGCCTACACCGAGATCTGGACCAATGAATAGCTCTTTAGTTCCCCCTGTGAGACCTTAATTGAGACTTTAATAGAGGCTTTTATTTTGGCAGACAAGCTGCCGAGGCCAGCACCTGAGAGAAGCTTCGTTAAATTTTAACTACGCATTTAATAGGCTCTCTATGATTTTTAATTCGTGACCATGGACCGACCCAGCCTGCGGAAACTATTTTCTGCTTGTGATGTGAACAAGTCCGGGAAGATTGAGTACGAGGACTTCACGGTTGTTTGCCGGGAGCTCAACGTCCCCGAAACCGAGATCGGAACTCTGTTCAACAAGTTCGACGCGGACGAAGAAGGATACATCGACTACAGCAAGTTTTCCTCCAGGTTTCAGGAGGTTTCAGAGACTCTGAACCTGGCGTCTTTTGGCGCTGGGTCGTCCGAAGACCAAAGATGTCCGTGGGAAGAGTTTGTGGGAAGGATAGACGCGGAGTCTCTCCTGTCTGAAAGGTAAAATCACATCCGGTTGTCTACTCCGTGATAACCGGGTTTTAGCTAGCCAACGGCTCCTGCTGCTTCAGTTAAACGTTAGCCAACGGTAACGGCTGCGCTGGGAACCTTTTCCTGTCGCTTTTTCCCCTACATTTCATCAGCTGAGACGTGGATTTCTAACTTTATTTTCAAGCTTTCAGGTTGTCCCTGTGGCTCATAAAGCGGACTCACATCAAGACTTAATGTAACACGGCTTCAAGCGCTCTGCCCCGCCGCACCGTTTAGTCGTACAGGTGCGAGACCTATTGGTAACTTAAAGAAAAACTTATTTAATAAATTTAATATACTTTTTTAAATTACATCTACAGTCAGTTTATTACTATAACTAACACGGTTTTCCACAATGGTAAGTGATCATATATGAGAAAAAAATTCATAAATTAAAATGACAAAAACACATCATAACTCATAATCAACTCGTAGTCAATAGCTGGTCATATGGTCAAACAGTACGTGTGCTGTGCTCATGTGTGTGCTGTCTCCATGACAACTGACCAAACACGCATAATGAAGACCATTAGATTCGAATGAAAGCCCAGAAAAAAGCTTGTAAGTGGACATTAAGTTGTTTTTTGTTTGGTTGTTTGTTTGTTTTAGTCAAACTACAGTTAAAACTGTTTGAGGGAGGTGCTGCTCTACCTACATTATTAATATTAATGGAGTGGAAAAAATAACAGAAACAACACTGAAGTTTAATGTTATATAATTCAGCAGCAACACAAACTACACCCTTAAAATGACTATAAGGTTGAATATCTCTGTAACATTCATGACAGTAGCATTTATTGCAGATTGTTGTATTAGACTGTTAGGTTCAGGTAGGTGTAGCTAGTAGCTAAGGGTGTATGTCATCAATTTCAAATGGGCATTTGTGTGGAAGAGGTTACAAATGGTTACAGGTGACCATGTTGACTGACATTAAATTTGTCACAAGCATTATTTCTAGATGGAAGTTTATTGATGAAAATAATTGGTGATCACCTCACAAATCAAGCAGATACACAAGTAGAAATTTTGAAAGCGGGATGAGCAGATTTGTAAAAGTGTTTTTTTTTTTTTTTGACAAATCTGGATTTTGTTGACATTTTCCCTGTGTTTCTGTAGTTGTTTTTGCAGATCTGAAAACTTGAGAATAAGCATAGCTACTTGTATATATTTATTCATATCTATAAAATGATTGGTGAGCTCTATGCACATCCAGCTGTTGCTGACTCAAACAGTGCAATGCTTAAGATGATCCTTTGTGGTATTTAAACAGTCATTATTTGTTTAATCAAATGTTGTTAATGTCAAAGTATCTAACCAAGTCTGGTGATTTTTACATTTTTACATTTACTTTTTGCATTTACTTCTGCATTTATGTCTAAATGTACTGCTTCTGTTTGTTTCATCTAAATTAACCTTTAACTGACATACGTTACTTTCACAACTAGTGTTAATTAGATGTTGTGGTGAAAACATGGATATGTCAAATATACTGAACATACAGATGGACAGTGGCTGAGTGAGTATGTGATACCAGAAAAAATGATTTTGGGTGGAGCATGACTGAGAAAATGGCACTGACCTGGTAGTAACTGGTATTAACTATTTGTTCTCTGACTGTAGTCTCAGGGAGCAGCTGGCTGATCTTTACCAGGCCATTCATTCCTCTGCAAACATGACTCTGCTGCACCACTATGAGGAAATCATCCACTCTCTGGTCAGTCAAAACCTGGACAACAGACTGGAGTGTGAACAGCTGGAGACCAGTTTGAAGCGGTAAGAACAAATGTCACAGATTTCCTTTGTGGGGTCTTTCACATTTCAGAATGTGAAATAATGGGGGATATTTTAACACTAAGTTACATCACATAAGTGTTAATGATGATGGACACTTGGCTTATGTAGCTATAATATGTTAATATGAGCAGTGACATTAAGTAATTTAAGAGTGATAACTTTTAAAACCTGTGATAGTGAGCTTTCAGCTTTGAATAATTTATGAAACTATCATGTTTATCCTTTTGACTACAGAGCAGTGGTAACCTATAGCTTCTTGTGGCTGTAAACCACGTCAATATTGAATAAATTCAAAAACTCTACAACTACTACCTCTACTTTACCAGCTGGGATAAACTGCTTGACTTAATCAACTTTTGGCCACCAGGGGGGAGCAAAACCTCAAAACAAGCAGACTAATAAATGACTGACATTATCTCCTTATAGTTTTTACCCTCCTTTTAGCTCTGTTTTAGTCCCCACCACCTTCTGAGGAAAAAGTGTTTTCAGCTGCTGGACATTCAGCTGTCTTTACTGGCTAGTCACCAACTTTGTTTGTCTGTACCATTTGGTGCTGGGTGTGTAGGGTCCAGTGGGTTTATCCAAACTTTTATGCTAAAACAGCTGTTTATTGAAGTTGATAACTTAAATCATGCAGTAATAGTTTCCAAACACAGAGAGTTAGGTTTTCGCCTAATTCTCAGTGATTTTGGTACTATGAGCAATCCTGTATGTTCTTTGATTAAGGCAATATTAGAAATTAAAAAAAGTCGTATATTACTCACCGTTATAGTATTAAAAGATTTTTACATTTACTTGTATCACTGTTTAATATTTGAGATACAATATTTTTAAGATTTGCAAATTTCCTGAACTTGGTCAGATACAGTGTTGTTTTTCTGTAATATTGTCAAGAGGTTATTCCCGTGTAGTTGGCAGCAGACGGAAGATATTATTGTCGATTTCAGATTTTACACAGTAGTTACTCATAGTTAGGCTGAACAACAAGGACAGTAAATACTCTACGTTATATTGCAAAAGCTTTTGATAATTTCCTGTAAATCTGTAAAGTGATCCATCACACATAGTACCTTGAACTAACTGTTGAGTTTCAGTCCTACACATGGGAAGAGATTGTGTGTCTAAGCCGTTTTTGTTTAGTGTCTAAGCTCTCTCAGTACCTACATGGCATGAGGAAGGGGACATTTCTTATTCAAGGAAGTAGGAAGACTAAAATGTGCTGCCCTGCCTGTTCTCATAATCCCTTTACAAACTGGGTATTCCCATCTATTCTACCCATGTTTCCACTATCAGTTGAAATACACAGACCATCGAAAATTTTAACGCAGAACTTAAAGTAACATAAAACTCATGAGATCTTATTAAGAAATCTCACCCACAAAGTTGAGTGCGTCTGTGGAATCTGCTTTTCAAAGTCTGTCCCACCCTGCCCTCTGGTTGGTTCATGTGCTGTCTGACGAGAGCAGTCACAACCACAGCACATTTGAAGTCAAATCAGTCAGGTACAATTGACATACGAATAGAAGGTGAATGGATTCTTATTTTTATACCTACTACATTAATCTCTAGGACTGCTGTTGGAGAATCTGCTTTGATTCAGCCACGGTGAGTCTGCCAGTACAAACTTTAATGTACATTTCTGTTCAAACAGAGCTGAGGAGATGAACAACAGTCAGCTGGCAGAACTGGAGGACGATATACAGCAACAACTTGCCAGAGCAGAGGAGAGGGTGAGAGACGAGGTGAGTGGGATACGTGCAGGATTACTAACTGACTATTGCTCCTGTGATTCACTCTAATGTTTATTTAAAAAATCCAAGTTAAATGTATCAAACCAGATGAATTGGCTGTGTTATACGCAGCTGCATTTAATCAATAAACTGTGCAGAGAGAAATGGACTAAAAAAATATATTTTAATTCCATAGTGAAGTGAGCATTTCTACACATTCCTTGTTGGTTCTTGTGAGCTACCTGCATATTTGTGGTGCAGCACACAGCAGCAGGTTATATGTCTCTTCACAAAGAGCCTCTTTAAAGTCAGTTGAAAGCTGCTCTTCAAGGCCCTAGCTGGCCTCTTAACAGCTTTGATTTAATGTTTGTAGGAGCGTAAGAAAATGGAAGGAGTTACGGCTACCATGCAAAGAAAGCATGAGAATGAGGTCGCAGACCTGCATGCAACTGTGGACAGACTGTTAAAGGTAGGCTTCACCACACATATGTGCATTTACTTTGTATTTCCCTGGTAAACAGATTGCATGATGATGGCACAATGGTTTCTTACAACATGAAAAAGAGAGAAGAGAGCAAGTGTACCTGAACAATAACACAAAAGCTCCTGTATGTGCAGCTCTGCCTTCGTTTCTGGGAAAACCCTGCTGCACCAGATTGGAACACGTGTCCTCTGTCCAATTTTCTACATTTTTCTAGGTGACCCGTTAAAGAGCATCTTTTAAAGACCTATTAAGACCTAATCTCGTGCATCAGTATACAATATCTGGTGTATCTGCGATGTGTCAAGATCCAGCTGAGAATCAAACGCATTTCAAATATGTCTCCAGTGACCCCTTTTGATCAAATTTTGCTTCTGCACTCACATGAGATAAAAAATGCTGAACTGAAAAATACAGTTGTGGTTATAGTGAGGGAATGGTGGAGGCTATTTATATACGCGATAAAAGTAGAAAAAAAGAGAATAAGGAATAGCTTCATAGCTGAGAGTAATGTACGGTATGAGGACAAATGTGTCTCTGGCTACCGCTGAACACAGCCTGAGTCGTCAGACCTCTGCACTAAGATTCATTCACAGGACCTGTTTGCTTCCGGTCGT
This sequence comes from Xiphias gladius, assembly GCF_016859285.1. Lineage (NCBI taxonomy): Eukaryota > Metazoa > Chordata > Actinopteri > Istiophoriformes > Xiphiidae > Xiphias > Xiphias gladius. The sequence continues at coordinate 17,043,427 of NC_053407.1, read as the reverse complement.
AAATTTACCTCACCTCATTTGTTTGCTGACACTTTGGTTTGTCCACTAGCCATGCTAGCTCCCGCACTTCAGTCTGACAACTCTGCCACATGCTGTTTCCTGTAGTGCCCCTTTTTCTGTCACAGCACTTGAGTAAATTTGTGTTGTTGTTTCACTTCTATATCTTTCTTTTTTGTTTGTGTGTGTGTGTGTGTGTGTGTTGTGGGTTTATGTTAAACACTTTATAGCTAATGCATCAGGAGCAAACACCATAGCAACAGACCAAAATTTAACATGCACCAAAATATAACTTAGGGCTACAGTAGCTATGTAGACGGCATGTCGAGACCACAAGAACTGTGATTGGTCATCTCTTGCAGCTTGTGTTTTCTCTGACAAGTTTCCAGTGCATGTGACAACAACTGACAGTGAAGACTAACAAGCCGGTTAAAGAAAGGGTCAGTGATCTCCTCCTTTTCGGCAACGCACATCTTGGGAAGCCATTTCCAAAGTAAACCTGCTCACAGAAATCATGCTTTAAATCACAAAGTGAATTAAAGAATGTAAACATAATTACTTGAGCTGTTGATTACATGACTGTAGTCTTCTATTTTTTCATTTCCAATTGTCTCTCTAAATCTCAGTGCAGATAAAACAAAGTAAACACCATAACCTAGGGGTATATAATCAGAGCCCTGATAATTCAAGACTCATCTGTATCCTATTGTGTTTCAGTAGTGCTATCAACAGGTTGATAGCATCATTAGACTGATAAATCAATTGGGACTATATATCGGCCAATATTTGCTTATTGATTCAGGTAATTTAGAAACTGTGTTATCAGAGAGCACTGACAAGTTTTATTTTTTAATAGTAAACACACACATTTCACAGTCGCAATTCTTTAAACAGCTAATTTAAGGGATCCTTATCAAAATGTTGATGTTTTGTATTTATATTTAGAAAAAAAAAAAAGACTATCAGCCAATATATTGTTATCAGATTTTTTTTAAAAACTCTCAAATATTGCTATCAGTATTAGCCCCAAATGTCCTGCATCAGTTGGGGTGTAATTGACGTGCCTACATCTGCAGGTCTAAACCGCTGCTGCTGTTGAATTTGTTTACCAATATATGGAACTGCAGGTCTGGAAATTCTGGTCCTACCTTGCTTGCACTGTGGCTCCACAGTTGCCTCATCAGCATCTAAAACTGTTTAACAAAATACTTAAATGTAAAATGTAAATGTCTATTCTCAAGAGCCAAGAGGACTCTGCATTTAACCATTCGAAGGAGGAGGTGATCAGACTGAACAGACGGATCAGCGATCTCTCACAGGTAAGTCATGTTGGACGTGATTGTATTAGTGGCAATGGACTGTTCCAGTTATTCATTAAATCTCCTGGCAGGAAAACGAGCAGCTCCAGGCCTCTCTGCTACAAGCCCAGACAAACATTGCTATCCTGCACTCGGAGCTGGACAAGCTGAAAAACATGTATGCAGATCAGACAACTCAGCATGAAAGGTGAGGTACCGTGTTAAAATCAAGCTCAGCTCATGTCTGATGTAAACAGAATATGATCCAGCATCCAATACAATGCGCGTATATATTTTTTTTTAACAGAGAAAAAGAGGATTTGAAGATGATGGTTATGGAATACCAGTCGTACTCCAGTCAGATTCAGATTCTCCAGTAAGTCTGTCGTTGAGATGACAAAGCTGTCTAGTTTGGACATTTAGTAAATCACTTTTTGGTGTCTCAATCAAGAGAGCAGTGATGGGTTTCAAGCACTCAAGTGTCAAATTTTTCAGAAAGTATGAAAAGTTAATAATTACCAACCTTTTTCTTTGAAAGTTTGGTTCATTGGAATTACAAAAACACATTTAATCACGGACCTCTAGTGGTTTTAGTTTTACTTGCTCAAGTTTTAAAGAGTTGTCTCTGAGATTTCTGCTCCCATTATAGTACACGGGAGGTGAGCTGAATATGTTTATAAAATTACCACTAAACATTACAGTTCAAAGCTACATCAGCAACATGTCTCTTCAGAAAGAATGTCCCGGTTACTTAAGACAACCCACAGATCTCACTCTGAACTGTTTTCAGTAATACTTTAATTCCCCCCTATTTAGCATTTATAAGCACTATATAAACATGTGTTAAATGTTTATAACACACTGTAATGTAGTTGTAAACAGATGCAAGTGTTTATTAATGTAACTTAACTGTAATTACTCCCATGGGCACCTATAAGTTTAATATATTAAAACAGTTGTAATAATATAAAATGTCTTCACAGGAGATATAAAAAATGGCTTCATACTGTAACTATAACTGCATTATAATGTTAAAAACAATTTATTATTGTGATTATAAAGGCTAAATAGGTGGATAAAGAGACCCTGTATTGGGAATATTTATATTTTTTTTAATTTGTGTGAACTAATCTTATAACTTATTACCAGAAGAGATGTGTTCAGTAGACAGTGCTATGTACATATCCTGTACATAGTAAAGCACGGAAGTTATGATTTTGACTTTTGCATACTTTTGTGCTCTTTTTGTGTAAATTCTCTTTTTCTCTATTTCTCTTTGTCCAGTCTCAAAAATGCCTTCCAGGTTAAGTTAAACTGCAAACAAATCAGCCCTTGAATTGCCGATACTTGTTTTCCACACAAGTGTTGTATGGAGGTAAATGTTTGTACATGTATCTGACCCTGTCTTGTGTTTATTTGAACACATCATTAGGGAAATGAATCAAAACCTGTATGACAGTAATGACGGGCTTCGCTCTGCGTTGGCCAGTGAAGTTGTTGCAGCTAAAAGAAGGGTAAGTCCCTTGTTTGCTGATGACATATTTCCTCATGCCCTCTGGCTGTACATCAGATAGAAGCTGACAGTAAATTGTTTTCACTAGTTCCAGTGTAAAAGTTTCCTCCCTGACATTCCTAATCTGTTCAACAGCTGTCTCCCCATAATGAAATCCCAGCCCGGAGGATGAAACCACTCCGACAGAGCACATTCAACCACAGCAGGTATATAAAGTTTTTTGGTTTTTTTTGGTTCTGTTTCGTTTTTGTTTTTGGTTTTTTTTGTATTTTTACACACCTCTGTTAATCTGCGAATGGATCTAGGTTAATTAAATTGTCACAGCTAAAGCCAGTGTGTGTGTGTGTGTGTGTGTGTGTGTGTGTGTCGGTGCTTTGTTGCAGCCTGGAGCCGGATCCTAGCAAAACAACTTACTCTCATGTGGCCACCTGGGCTGATAAGTACCTGGACAGTGGAGTCTCTCTGCCGATGGACACGGCCGAGAGCTCAGGCAGTGACTATGACAGCGACTGCGGCAGAGGCTCGGTGGAAACGGTGCACCACAGTTACTCCTATGTGCCGTCTGATGTGGAGGTCAGAACACACATAGTAGTTTCAAATAGTAGGTCACATGATGTCAATATGCTACTGAGCTCTCAGGACTTTAAATGAATATTTTCCTTGTCTGTTCTAGATATCTGAAGCTGCAGTGTCAGTGGCTCCCAGCAGGGTGAGCTCCATCACATCATCCCTACGAAGACGTTTGTCGGCATTTTCCACAAAGGTAAAATGATTCAGCCTTTTAATGCCTAATACCTCCCCAGTATTTGATTTAGTTGATTTAGTTATTTGTATTTCAAAACTTGGGAGACATCCATGCATTCAAATGATTATATATTTCAACTACATGTTGAAATGGAGCTAACAAATTCAATTTTACCAAAAAAATGTTAACTCATGGTCCACTTACTAGCTTTTGGTGGGGCTTTCAGCTTCAACTGATGGTCCTCATCAATGGATGCTCAGCTGTCATCACATGACCTAGCTCCAGAAAAAGGTAGTACTTGGACCTTGAAGTTTTTTTTGTTTTTTTTGGTCAATAATCAACTTTGAAGCTCAACTAATAACTATTAATGCATACTGTGTTTTTTACTGTTTTTTTGTTTTTGTTTTTGTTTTTTTAAATAATAATTTTTAAAAATTAATTTAAAATTGGGTAAGTTTGTCATCTTTTGTTCATTTATGCAGCCATTGGAAGCAGACATAGAAGAAACTGAGGAACCTGCTCCGCTGTACCGTCTGGTTTTAGCTGGAGACGCCGGAGCTGGAAAGTCCAGCTTCATGCTGAGACTGACACTCAACGAGTTCAGAGGGGACATTCAGACAACGCTGGGTGGGTGCCACAGCAAACACATCACATTCAGTAAACCACCGACGCGCTCTTGATTATAGACATTTAAATCCGCCTTTTGGTTTTCAGGAGTTGATTTCCAAATGAAAAGGATGCTAGTGGATGGAGAGAAGACGAGCCTGCAGATATGGGACACAGCTGGGCAGGAGAGGTACTGCACTGACTCTCAAAGTGTTTCTCAAGGAAGTATAACAGGGAAAGCACGGTGTTGTCAATTCAGACCGGGTCAACACGTAATTCAAAAATGGAAAGTACTCTAGACTTAAACAGGGCTTTATATCTTTTCCCCTTAGGTTCCGTAGTATTGCCAGGTCTTATTTCCGTAAAGCTCATGGCATCCTGCTGCTCTACGATGTTAGTTCAGAAAGCAGCTTCCTCAACGTCCGAGCGTGGGTGGATCAAATTCAGGTAACGGTGGAAATGCTGACAGACACATGGTGAATGAATGACCCCGACAAAAAGCAGGAATACATTTTACACTATTTTTATACAGGATTCAACGAACGAGAAAATCCCCATGTGTGTTATTGGAAACAAGGTGGACCTCCGAGACCAGCTTGCAGAGGGACTCTGTGTGAGCAGTTTGCACGGAGAGAAGTTAGCCAAGGTGTGCAACTTTTCATTCCAGTGAATGGAAAAATGTTTATACAGACGCCTGGCCTCCCAGGTGTCTAAATAAGCTGACTGCACTCAGGTATGTCGATGCTTTGCTTGCAGGCATACGGCGCCTTGTTCTGCGAAACCAGTGCCAAAGAGGGAACCAACGTCGTGGAGGCTGTGCTTCATCTAGCGAGGTAGGAGGCCAGAGAGAGAGTTAGAGTTTACAATTTTTTTCCTTCACAAACCGTGGCAACACGCAGCCTTTTTTTTTTTTTAAATTTTCCACAGAGAGGTAAAGAAAAATGTCAAACTGCGGCCGCAGTCAGACTCTCAGGTCAGACTGAGTCAAACCAACCCAAAGAAGACTCTGAACAGCTGCTGCAGACTGTAGATGTCTGATAGCAGTAGATACGATGGAGCAGTGAAGGACAAGAAGTGATTTTTTTATTTTGTGATGAAGAACCTAATTTTCTTAAATATTTTAAAGGTTAAAATCTGTAAATCTCAAACCTTAAATATATTTTTATAAATGTTAATTCTCTGATCAAATGAAGGTTTGTATTACTGCAAAATTGCACATGTACAAATATAAATGCTTGTAATGTAATCATGCTTATATTTGTCTTAGGTTTTGTATTCATTTGGTAGTAAAGTCATTTTATGATAAATAAATAAGGAATATTAATGCCTCAATTCAGATTCAACCTAAATATTTTTTAATGGTTTTGCTGGACCGAAACAGTTAGCAAATCATTTTAATTCTAATTCTAAATCAAATTTGTGTGACAGATGTGATTGGTTCTTAAACAATCGAAAAAACACCAAATAAATGTTTTGACACATTTTTATTTTAAGCATCAGTGTAAGCGATATTACAGTGCAGTTTTAACACCTTTTAATTACAGAAGCAGAATTTCACATTTGTTTTTGCTTTTTTTTGTTGTTTTTTTTTAAATTATTTGTTTACTAAAATTACTTAGTTTGGTTTGGTTACAGACTTTTTTTTTTTTTAAACTTGAGTATCTGTGATACCAGAACATTTTCCAGGACCAATTTTTTTTTTTATGACAAAAAGAAATGTAATCCCATTTCCAAATAAAACAGATATAACTGGAAAGATCTTGCTAGAAACCTCTGTCGAATCGATCAGCAGGTATCTCTGCTGCTATTGTGAGTTCACCCGATGCTGTACTATTCTCCTTTTCATCAATACTGTGCACCTTCAGAGACAACATTTTTCTACCATGTGAAACTCACATAAATACAAGTTCCGGCTCTGGTGCTGCTGCGGCGCGTATCTTCTCATGTCTTCACAGTAGTAAAGTCCCTTCAAATTAACTGACTAAAGAGGACTGGAGACCAAACTCTACTCCTTCATACGATGATGATGATGGTGATGGTGATGAGGATCTTCAAAGTAGATTTCAGTGTCTTGCAGTCAGAATCACTGACGTCACTAAGCTTCCCAAGGCCACCACCAGAGCTCCGAGTATAAACTTCCAGGAAATTCCCTAAAACACCATAAAAAAGACAGTAGGCACAGTCAAAATCCAGTCTGTTGTTCATCAGAATAAAACTTCCAGTAATGGTGATATTTCTGTTTTGGCTTACAGATGGTTCCTTCTTGGAAGGAATCAGAAAAGGTGTGATACTGTCTCCAAGAATCTCTGCAGGTTTGGCTTTCCATTCCTGGGCATCTTTGCCTCCTGATTGCCTTTTGACGAGTTTAGATAACTCGATGTGGATCGCCTAAAGAGAAAGGGAAAGAAAAATCCTAATGCTTCCTGTAACATAAGAAAAAGAAGGGGGGAAAAAAACTTTCTGTAGATCTAATGTTGGCAGGAAACCTGAAGCCTTTTATCTTGAGGAAAAGGTAAAGTTGCAGTTTTAAAAATGTCCAGCAGGTGAGAGCAGAGGTCTGAAATGCAAAACCTTTACGACCAGGGCCAAAAGAAAGCAACAAATCACATTAATCTTTCATTTTTAAGTTTCCTTTTAAAATGCACATCCCAGATGTCCATGTAAAGGACCTTATATCATGTTTTACAAACACTTTCTCTCAAAACACTCAAAACTACATGTGCGTCGTCTCTTTTGTGATCGTCTACAGGCTGCAGTACAATAACTCTCTCACAGAGAGGCTAAATTAAGTATTATATCCAGCATTGAGACAAGGGTGTAATTACCAAAGCAGCAGATATTTTCGTTGTGTCTAGACAAGACTAGACGTGGCTGTGTGCCCTATAGGTCAGGTCATATTGTAATACTGGAAGCAGTGTGTTGTAAACAGCTGGTAGAAATGTATTCCTCACACTTTCTTGTCCAAATCCAGCCTGCAGTTCGTCAAGCAACTCAACCGAAACAATGTCCGTCAACCGAGATTCATTTCTGTTGTGATGAACGCTTCTCCTGACTAGTCATCCATAGAGTTATAGAGCGTATAGAGGTATACTGTCGCTGGAAAGGAAGACCCATTCTCTTTCTTACCTTCATTTTACCACTTTCATATTTAGCTCAAGTATGTATTATTTTTACCGAGTTTGTTGGACAACTCTGAGCAGTGTGGTCACATCTGTAGACTTGCCAGATGTGCAGTTTGCCAGATCCTCTGTGGAGGATTTGGCAGATTATACAAACCACACAAACAAGACAGAGCAGGCCTTCAGAAGTACAGAAAGTAGTTCACGGGGATCTCTTTTCTCCTTGCTAATGTGTGAAAAACTTTCTCTTTAAACTTTCATATTTAATATGGAGGGGGGTTTTCTTCATGAGGAGGACGTGATGCGCACAGTTTCCCACAACTGTTTTCAGTTAACTGAAAAGATGCGATAAACAAGCAGTTTTAAAATAGAACGGTGTGGATTAAGATGAGAGGAGCTGTGAATATTGTGAGCCTAATGAGGTGGAACCTCAAATTCACTCACTTAAACTCAAGTTCCAGATTGAGATTTGATAAAACCTGAGGACGGAGCTTTAATCAAACAATTTTTTCAACAATATTTTTGCTTTTTCTGAATAAATTTCTGAAGCTTGGAATAAGAGGAGAAAAATAACTAACTGATAAATTCTGCATTGGCTTCAAACACATCTGAAATCTCAAATTTAATCAGCCATTATTTTTTTGTATTGATTGGTAGATTTGGTTCTAATAATAATGGTGGCCTAATTTTAGAATGACCTTTCCTTTGTGTATATGAGGGATGGATTGGATCCACGGGCAGACTTGGAAGAAACATGGCGAGTGGGATGGACCCGCTCGCCCACATAATCTCACCTTGGTTGCCGGCTCCAGTTTCAAGGCCTTTTTTAGCACCTCCATTGCATCTTTGTATTCACCCTTGTCTGACAGGAGCTGAAAGAGATTAGAAAACCCTACAGTTTGAGCAGTGCTGGAGGACCCATAAATTAAAAACAGGCAGAGAACAGACAGCAATAATGTCACTGCTATTTTTTCCTTAAAAATAATTAAGTATAATCCCATATTAAACAAATCCCTTTTCTTTCCAGGAACTCTCCCTGCAATAATAATTTATGGGTTGAGAATGATCAAATGAGATGCTCCATGTAGTCTCTCAGTAATAACAGCGCAGGACCGGGCCCTCACCTTCCCCATCCTGAAAAGGGCCTTGACGTTGTTTTGCTCAATGGTCAGAACGTCCCGGCTGGTGTGCAGCGCCTCGTCGCACTGCTCCAGTTTGAGCTGAGTGGTGGCCAGGTTGTTCAAACACTTCACCCGATAGTCCTGCACCTCATTCTCCTCTGCCTCCACGCCGCCGTCGCTACCATCTGCACAGACACAGAGCCACACAGCTGATCACGTACATTCTGCTGTGGACTTTTAAGCACACACACACACAAAAAAAAAAAGATACAAGGAAAGGTCTGACAGAGATTAGTACTCTCATCTGGGAGAGGACTTTAAATAAATAGTTGGACTTTCAAGGAGAAACTCCCATCGGGTGTCATTATAAGGAGAGTTCACGTTCTGTTTTTTCATTCAGCTGGGTATTCTATCACTGTCCCTGCTGTAAAAACGGAATGGTTTCATCATTAGACCCATACGTGTCCAGCTGAGTACAGTGCTGACCCATGTAAGGAGCACTTTTATTCCTAGCTCTGAGCATGATGGGTAATAAATGCTAGTAGCTCAGGGACGACATCTGCGTGGGTGCATGTCTTTTTTGTATTAGACGACTTCTCTCCGATTTATGGTTGAATTCCAAAAGCAGATTCCATTTCAGATGCTGTCCCAAGTGGAATTCTTTAAAGTGGTATTAACTTTGTTTTCTTTTTTTGGCGGGTCACTTCGTGGCAACAGAACAATAGCTGGAAACCAGGTTGAAGAGACTGAAGCAAATCAGTAGAGCCGTGAGCTAGAAAACGTGAAACAGCTAAGTAGAGCTGAGGGGGGGACTGCAGAGTTGTGGGTTCATCACCACAAGCGACCATTGTGACTATAAAAAGTATTGACATGTGTGGCCTGTTTATTAGCAAAGAACGAAACATTTAGGTAGTCATTTAGCTGTTTAGCACAGTAACAAAGATGGGATTTAGCCAACAAAATTTGAGTTTCAGTTCTCTGAATGTCACTATTTGATCGGTTATTGTTTGGTACTTAATGATTAATTAGTTAGTAAAATGTATTTATAACCTTTCATACTTAACATTGAAACTCCACGTAATTATAATTCTAAAGCTTTCCTCCAAAAGCCAGCAAGCAGACACCGAGTTAAGATTTCTCTCTTTTTTGTTTTTCTTTTCTTAATCCCTACTCAATTATTTTCTTTACTTCCATCAAGACAGTTACCTGTAAAAAACCTTGTCAGAAATCTGCAGAAAACCTTTGTGCGAGCGCATGCTCAGTTGCATCGGGTTACTACTTAGTCGATTAGAGGGCATAATAATCTCCACGTGTCATGAATTGTTTTTGTAAATGAAATCTTAAAGGCCCAAAATGACCCAAGAAGAGTTAAAGTGTTGGTGTCTCTGCTTCATTATTATTATTTTCCTCTGCTCGTTTTCTCACCCACTAATTACATGATCTTGATGCCCTGATAAACTCCTCTCTCCAGTGCCACAGTGAGTTCACTCATCATTGATACATTATGAAGCAGTTCATGTTTTTCTCTTCACTGACTTGTCCGGTCACATTCTCCCCTCGGGCTCTCCCTGCCTCGTCAATGATTAAAGTGATTAAGAAAGTGGAAATAATATGAAAGTTGATTAGCTTTGATTATGCAAAAGAATTAAGCAAAAACACATTCATCGAGGCCCTCAGCTCAGATGGATTTGGCTCTGCATCGTGATGGTGTGATTAGTGTGATGGCAGCACTAAACTGTTATGTCATTCTGGGCTGAGATTGATGCGGAAAAGTTGTGTCTGAGGTCTCTATTAGACGCTGTGTTTCATGTTTTGTTGTGCATGCGCGTGTGTGTGTGTGCATGCCCACACACTTTTATCTGTGCTGTACCTCCATTTTCGCCTTTTCCTGGGAAGATAATACTCGCATCAACTACTATGACACATTCCTTGTAGAGCCGAGAGTACAGAAACATTTTCTATGAATAAATTCGGGTTTCGAAGCTGGTTTACCTCGTCTGCGTGTGGTCAGCACATCCAGAGCCATACAATAGGCTCTGGCAGCCATGCTGTATTCCTCTCTCTGGAAATGAAAATTTCCTCGCTCTCGTTTCTGGTTGCCGATGCGGATGCGGTCCGCGATTGGCAGAGTTAATGGGTCTGGTTTCTCTCGAATGTGCAGCAGCTGCAGCTGGTAGAGTAAAGGAGCCCAGGCTGGAATATCAGGCTCTCTGCACGTAAACAAACACAAAAACAAACACAGACATAATCAATATCATCAAAGTAAAAGAGCCAAGGAATACTTTAGCTAAGACTCACTCCAGATGTCTTTTTAAAATCCTCCAAAGAATGCTCTGATCTTTTGAAGGCTATTTAAATCAATCGAGAAATTAGTCTGTTTTCAAGTGATAAGTGTCAGCCTCAAGAAAAGCTGGAGCGAGCTAGTCAACATCCTGAACTAGGACAAAAAAGTCCTAGTTTACACAGTGTGTATACAGTTATACATCACAACCAAACTTACCCTTTAGTCTTGACTGGTTGTCATTTATAAAATAAAATAATAATAATATTATTCAACTTTGATTACAAGTCAGATATTATTATTTTTGTGCTTCTGTCTTTGGCCAACACAACCCGGATGTTATCCATCACTGTTGGCAAACACCATCGTCATCCACGAACTCAAAGTACTCTGCCGCTGCTCTATAAACACGTATTACATTACATTGCTCCCCCTCAAAGTCTACAACATCTGTCACATTGCGTTCATCCACATGCAGATGCAGACGTTTAAGGTAATTAGAAAATGGGTTCTACATGTAAGCATACACGCTGCTGCATGTATGCTAACATGTACATTTCTCCTTATGCAGTATATTGTATTCGAGGTACGTCAGTAAGTCGGAAAATTTGGATTCGCTTCTCTGAACGGCTTTGAGGTTGGAAGTTCTCTCTGACACTGACAGTCGTAGTACTGGTCAAATACAAGAAATATCCAAGCGTGTAGTTATAACCTGTAACTTTATCCTAAATTAGCTAGATTAGTTAGCTCTTCGATATTTATAATGGCAAACAGCTTGAGTGTTTGAGAACTAATTTGAAGATGTTTGGTGTAATCCCTTTAATATCTTTGATTCACTTATTGTTGTCTCCAACAAACAGATTTAATCCGAAACGCTTTTGTTTATAGTACATGCGATTAACTGCTTTGAATATTAACGCTAATAAAAATACTTTGAAAATAGTTGAACATATTTCACTTGTCAAGTTGAATTTATATTCACCATTATTCAACGTTGGCTAACATATCCAAATATCTGCAGTTAATCTCACATTTAACCATGTTTTTTTTCTTTCTCAGCTGAAACACGCAGAAATTGATTTAATTGGGAATTTTCCAGTTTCTGAATTAGAAATTCAAACAGCAACAGGCTTTTTTTTTGTGCTCAGACATTAATGGCGGCCATAAAATTAAAAAAGGCTCGAGGAGGTTAAGTTCCTCGAAGTGATGACTCAGTTGAGCAGAAGAGTTTCCAGTTTGATCTGAAGTTGAAGCTCTCCCGTCAGGACAACTTCGGTGACTAAGAGAAACATTTTTATCCCACTGCACCACTGAATACTTGAGGTTTTGTGTCACTGTCTCCTCAAAGGTATTTCGTCAAACACACGCAAACACACTGTCCAGGAAAACAAAACTTAGACGTAAATACCAAAAAACTGCGATTTCACAATACATGGTGCGACCTGAAGTTACACAGTGTTTTTAATGATACATTGGTGCTTTCCTCATGAGCCTTGACAGCTGTCCTCTTTATAGATTAAATTTCACTGTATCCAACAGCTCACACACCTTAAAAGCAAGACCTTTAAAGATGTCTGAGTGACTCCGGCTTATTTAAGCAGACAAGAATTTGAAACTGGTATGAGCCTGTGAGCCGTCTATGGCTTCATCTTACTCAAGAGTCACTCAGAAGGAAAGTTAATTTGGTTTTCAATCATCTGGCTCCCGTGACCACATGGCTCACAATGGTCCATTGTCAGTTACTCCTTGGAGGCTGATTCCAAAGGTGTGAGAGAGCGAATGAATGCATGACATTTTTATTACTATGTTTTGGAAAGCTAATTTTGAATGGGCCTACATTATAGATTCTAACAAGACCACTGAAAAATACGGATACTGAAAAAAAATGCTGTATGTTTCATGTTTAAACATGCATACAGTATTAGTTGTTCTTTACTATAATAAAGTATAAGTGACTATACAACAAAATAAAGTGACTCTTTTCATCTTCAAAGGGGATCCTGACAGTTTAATGAGCTCAACAAAATAAAGATCTGAAATTAAGATGGACGGAGGGAAGTACAGCCTCCCCAAAGACCTCACCCATCGACTGCTGCAAAGTGATAGTACTGGGAGTTGTGTCAGGTCATGAATTATTCAAACTGGCTGTGTCAATGACACAATTTATGTCTGTCTAACAGAATCAGTTGTATCCCCAGTTACCGTGAGGCTGTGTCAGCAGGTGGGATCGGATTACCCTTTCACCTCCCCTCTCTGGAGACCTCCTCCACTGACACAGGAGTGTGAAACCAGCAGCTGACGCGAGGACTCAGAAACCTGAGCCGGATCCCTGCCGGAGGAGGTAGTGTTCAGAGACGTTATCGTTTAGGGCTGTGAACAAGTAGATGCAGGTCTTCTTAGAAGCTGCACTGAACTATTTTTGACAGCAGCGTTTAGTCCTGTCGGCTGTTTTTGCATAATGTTTACCAGGATCAGAGACTTCTCAGCCAAGTTGTGTAACAGGAGTTCAGGAGCAGCAGAGAAGAAGACACTTGATTCATTTCTGAAGAACTTACAGTACATGGCATGGGCTGCACTGAGTAACGCTAGACTTTCTGAAACAGGCCTCATACATCTGACCAATAGAGACGGCTCCTTCTTTCTTGCAATTAGTCATCTTTTACCAGCGTACAAAGAAACTGACACCAGCTCCAAATGATTCACTGCACAGTTTGTACAGTGCACGAACACACTGTAGCTGTGTTTTGTTCTTGCATACTTTTCTCTACCCTTATCTGAAAATATTACACAATATTCCGAAGGCTGCGGATTATGTAATGGTGTGCAGCGAGTAACAATAACGCACACAGTGTCCTGCATACTATGCACTGCCGGTGCCCGGCTCCAGATTAAACTGACTTCTGTGAATTCACCTCTGAAGCCACAACTCAAGAAATGACTGAATAAATGCAAGTCCTTAGGGCCAAACTCTTCTCACTTTCAAAAATGCTTTTACTAAGCTTGATTTCCTTATCAGTGCAGACACAGTGGAATAAGAAATGTGGGTTATTTGTAAAAAGACACTGCCTTGGTATCATCCTAGTATTTTGTTATGTCACCGTTCATTGATAATGTCCCAAATACTGATTACTGCTGCGTCTGCAAACACTCTCATTCACTGTTCCCCACACGCTGAAGGACATATTCAGATACTTTGCCAAAGAAACAGCGGCAATACAACAGTGTAAAAATACTCTTTAAAATGATCATTATTGTTACTGATCCATTATACCGTATTAGTTTATAGAGCTGAAGCTGAAGTTAGTTTGTAATAGCTAGTAATATAGTTTAATCTATAGTTACTTAGTTACATTTCTATTACTGTATCATGCCAAACATCTTGGTTATCACACATTACAAGAAACTGCTATTTTACAAAACATGCATCTTCCAATAAAACAGATCTGAAAAAAGAACTCAATCACAAACAAATTTACATCCATACAAGTAATTCTATATTCTTTAAATTAACATTTATATGGGAAGAAAAATCCAAATGAACTGTTCACAAAAAAAAAAACCTGCTACATAGCTACAGTTTGTCCTGATAAAGAGCTTTTTTTTTTTTTCTCTCTTTAAGGCTTTCTCAAAGGTAACTGGCTAATTTAAATGTTTCATATGTGAACAGTCAACTAAGTCTTTCTGCATCATCCATCTTTTCAAAGTCATTATCAGTTTGTATCTTGCTAAGCACAGTACTGTGCAGTTCCCAGTAAAAAGTTCCATTCCACAACTGTCCATATTTGTTATATTGTAATGCTCATTAGTTAATTTATTGCTCACTATAGACTAAAGATTTTGGACGTTTGAGAATCATTGTCATTTTGCATCATCACTGAAAGGTGTACAGTCGCGGTCCTGTAATTTTTGCAACTGTCAAATTGAGTTGTGGGATTGTCAGGAGAAAATAATCTACAGACACTTTTTCCATTGTGGGAATTTTTGTGGCACTATAATGTAAATAAATTTCACACTCAGATTTTAGACAAATAAAATGGCGGACAGTAAATGTAGTGCACAATATAGTAAACAGGGAGTGATTCTGGAAACTCTTTAAAAGCGTATAAAAGACTTAACTAAAGCAGCTTTAGAGATATCTGTTTCTCTTATGTATATATGTATGTATCAACAATAGAAAAACTAAAAAACAGTAAGTGTAAATGCACATCAGCAACTGAGGTAAAAAAGATTTACTGCACATCTCATTAAAGGGGCAACATGTAAGTATTTTATTTTAAACCATTCAAAAATTAACTAAGATTTTCAACAGAATGTGAAGAAATAACAGTTTTCACGTTATGTCAAAGACGCCTATGTATTGTGTTGCAGAGATTGTGTTCTACTGAAGTTAGCATGCTAACCGGCTAGCCCCGGCCCGTCCCGTCTCGTAATACCACTTTGCACCAAGTGGCAATAATGAGTCACTGTAGCGTCCAGTCTGCCCTCAATCCAACATGAGAGGATGAAGAAGTAGTAACTGTGGGTAGGCTATAAACTTGTGTTGCAGCCGTTCTCTCTTGGCGACATTCCTCCATCTTTCCTCAAGCTCAGCTCTTGATAATGTTGCTCCAGCTGCTCTGTGTTGCAGCCGTTCTCAGCTAATATCAACAAGCAGTCGGCAAAAAAGCATAAAACAAAAAACAAAACGCTACAGTGCACAGGACACCAGGTTAGGACTTATTGTCTAAAACACTGAGGAGTAATGTGAATAGCTGAGAGTTGAAATTCCATTGTTACCATCATGAGAGACAAAAATCAGCATGACTGGCGAGCCACCGAGTGTAATCTGAGAATGCAACGCGCTGACAGATCTATAAGGTTTACGGTGTCATGTGGGTCACTGGTGATTAGCACCATACCAGTGTGCTGCTGCGCAGCGCTCAGCCAATGAGCCCCCGGGGTCTTATTAGTGCAAACAGGAAGCAGAGGCAGGTCAGCGGGGTGAGATCCCTCCACAAGATCCAAGTGAAACCCAAACCTGCAACTTTAGCCCAGGTCCACGTCCCAAAAAACTGAGCTGCAGAGCTGGTCTTCCTGCCTGCTCCTGTCAGCCTCTCATTGCTGCTCTAGAAGAGATTCCTTCACTCATCACACAAACAGAATATCTAGTTTTTAAGACTGCCACTAGATTGACGTGGTTGTTATAATATTGTAGTTTTTGAGCATTATTACAAAAGGGGAATTAATCTTGTGCAATGGTAGATAAGTTGCTAGTCTTTCTATAAAAGTTTTTCTAAAACTCGTATATTGAGATTTGTTGTTGTGGCGCGTCTACATAGAAAGCACCCGTGTCACGTGTGTCTGACAGAACAGATATGTTTCTATTTTAATCAGTGCGTGTAACAGCTCGCATTTTACTTGCACTATACGCCCATAAATGTGAGTTAAACCACATTTTTCTGTTTCTAATCTATTTTCCTTCGTTTTTACATTTTTATTGAACTCTGAGCGCTGCCAAAACGCAGATGACCTATAACTCAGTACTGTGCATGAATGTGTCTTGTGTGGACACACACGGCGCACCGGCGCTGCTGCTGCTGCTCTGCTGAACCATCCATCCAATAGTTCAAACCAAAAATATCAACCAGCTGATGGCACTTCACAAGAAGAAGTCATTACGGTTCATCCTCTGAGGAAAAAGAATGTCGGGGCGAGATTTCCTGAACATTGGAAAACGCCTGTCAAGATATTTCAATGTGGACCAAAGTGGTGAGCGGACCCACCAACTTTGCCATCCCCTGATCCAAAAAAAATGGTTCATTGGTCAGAAAATGTATAGAAAATATCCCTGTGATATTAATGTATGTAGAGTTATCAAACATTCTGTTTATCACAGTGTTAGGTTGAGAGTTGTTGCAGGTTTACTTGAAAATGAAGGCACCTCAATCTTTTTTTCCATTTCAAACCATTTTGCAGAGAAATTACCCTGCTAGTTGCCACCTGACCCTAACCAGAATATAGGTCAATGGGAAGAGACAGAGAGAGGTTTTTCGAGCTGCAGCAGCAGGACAGAGCCTGAGGCCTGAAGAGATCAGGGCTGAAGTGAGGGTTAAAGAAATGAGACGTTTGCTGAGGCAGCAGCTCTGACAGCGCCGAGAGACAGAGACAGGTTCAGGTGCCACGCTGGACTCATGTATAGAGACTCTCTCTGCTCACATTTATGCTAATGTTTACTTCAGGTCATCAAGGATACCAGTTGCTAACAATATACTGTCAAATAGCTGGTCAGTAGTTTTGCTAGTATTCAAGCAAGAGAAGTATCAAAACTATATATTGCGAGAAAAACGAATATTACTTAATATACAAGTATATGTTAGAATGATCTGAATATAGATATTATGTTTTTGAACGGAAATTCAAGTGTTTTGATGGCTGCTGGTGTCATTCTGCCATTTCATATTTTCTGGTCTATTTGCTCATCTGTACTGCAGCTACCTTTCCTTATTTCTATGGTGATCAGTCAGTCACTCATTCACTCAGATTCATTCAATCAGTCATTAATTCACTTATACTCTATCTGCACTGACGTTTAATTAGGGTTCTGACCCGCGAAGCAGTTAGTTATTTGTCTTCTCTTATTTGTGTTCTGCTGCAGCTCAAATTGCCGTGAGCTGGAATGAGCTAAAAACATGAAACTTGGCCCAATAACTGGAAATAATGTTCAAGTATTTCCCAAGAAACATCAGCCCAATCGGCCAGATAGTGGTGCTGTAATTAAGGCCAAAAATGCAATTCTGGAGAGGCCACAAACCTCAAACCATACGCCCAATTGACTTGAAATTAGACACGCACACAAGTCCAGCTCAAAGTACTTGGAACATAAAAGTCTGCCATGGTGGATTTTTTGCTATTATTGCATAAACTGAAAATAGTAATATCAATAGAACTTTTTGGATTTTGACTTTATTACCGCCAAATTGGGTATACAGCATACCTGCAGGACTCAGCTACACATTTCTATTATAAATAAGCGAGATCAGTCAACCAAGATATCTTCGCATAAGGGTGGGGCTTTGTCAATATTGGACATAACTTATTAACCATATGTCCAATTATCATAAACTTGGTACATATCTTCAGAATGTGTGTGGCAGTAGGTCTACCAAAGCATTTTCAGCCCCCATAGGGGGTGCCACAAATGCTGCAAACCTCTTAAAACCCCATGGACAGGTTTACACAAAAAAATGGTGTGTATGCTCTCGGGGTAAGTATTATCCAAGATCTGAAGTACCACATTGATTCTTGCAAGTGGGCGAGACCTATCATATTTGTGCTCATAACTCAAGATGCCTTTGAGCAATCCTGATTAAACTCACTGGAGACATCGTGCATTATCTCCTGAACATAACCACAGAGTTTCGTTCACATCTGATGAAGGGGGGGCCCAATGGTGGAACTTTGAGTGCGCAATTATTGAAGTGCTGCAGGCTTTGTGATGGTGAAACAAGTGTGTGATTGGCCTTCTTCAAACAGAATTTAACTAGCTGAAGTGACTTTGCTCACCTTTGTGAAGCCTGAAACCTGCTTGTTGCTGCTTGCCGCTTTAATTGAGCTGCTTCCTTCTGTTCAGCTCAAAAGGAGTTAGAACCCACAAATTGCCGCTTCTGGCCTTATTTTTACTTCATTATTCAGTCTCGTGTTTATGTTGGGCGGAGTTGTTATTTGGCCCTAACTGATGTGTTTGCAGTTGATTTTCAGTAAATTTTTAGTTGTCACAGAAGCACATAGCAGCTTGCTGTGGCCTTATAAAAGGAATAGTTTGACATTTTGTGAAAGGCACTCTTTCTTGCTGAGAGCTAGATGAGAAGATTTGATATCACTCTCATACTGTAGATATGAAGCTAAAGCCAGCAGCCAGTTATCTTAGCTTAGCATAAAGACTGGAAATTGGAGGAAGCCGCTAGCCTGACTCTGTCCAAAAGTAACAAAATATGCCTAACAGTTCCTCTGAAGCTACCTAACACATTGTATCTCGTTTGTTAAATCTGCACAAAAACCTAAGCATAAAAATCATCAAGTAGTTATTTTATTTGGGTGGTTACGTGCCCGACTTTTTCTTAGCTGACTGCATTGACTTCTTGGAGTCCTATCATTACTATGAGGTTGAACAGACTTGAAACCGGTGTCAATCATGTCAACTTGTTCTTGGCAAGAAAGCAAATTTCCCAAAATGTTGAACTTTACTTTATGCGTTATTAAATCCGTAATTCAACTTAGAATAGCCTGTACGGCTGTGTCCATCTCTTCCATGTTTGTCAGCGTTTTTGTGGCAATTTTTTTTCTGTCTGTATTTTTCTGGCTATGGCACAAGAACATGACGTTTCTTGATTGCTTGGGTTGTTTGCCAGCCACGGGGAGCACTCATCCATGAGCACAACACCAGGCCTGTTTTATTTGGTGAAAAACTGGCACCACCTTAGACATAAAATGTAACTCTAACATAAAACAATATCAAATGTGATACAGGATAGGATTTTCTTCTAACTAAATAAAAGTTTAAAAATTTTGTCTTAAAAAGGTTCCATCTTCTGACCCTCTACAACAACTTTCAATCACAAACAGCAAACTACACAACAGAAATTCCACAACTGACTAATCGGCATGTAATGAGGACAGACACTGTTTCTAAACCAGCAGTGTTTTTATGTCTGATGTTTGAGTTACACTGTTGTATTTCTTGTATTGTGACTGTAAACAAATCAGATTAAAATAGGAATGTTTCCACTATTCTTGTGTTCATATGAATGATGTGATAAGGAGGACTAGCTTTTCCACTGTGTGTCATAGGAAGTCATGCATTCATTATAAACTTCCTCATTAAGGTGTATGATAGTGCGGCTGACTCACCCGGTTATCAGTCATGCAGACCCCACTCTGCCCTGAATAAAAGGAAAAACTCTCTCAGAGGAAAAACAGTGGTCACTTTGACGTCATGCAAGCCATTTTAAATGATTGAAAGGCCAGCGATGTACCTCGTACTGTTTCTATGGTTACAACCTCTGATAGTACACTAATATACTGTAATAAATGTGGTGTGCAGCTTGTATGATAATAAAGAATCCAAGAGGATTTATGGGGTTGTTTATCATCTACAGTGGGGAAAACAGGTCTGCTGCTGTTGTCGTTCAGTTTTGTGTCTGTTTTGACTCTTGGATGGACACACGGCACCAATACGGCCATGCAAAGGAGCTTAGCTTTAATCCTGACACTGGTGAGACGTCACAGCTGTTTTTCCTCGCCTGCTGCCATACTAGTTAATTTGCAGCAAAAAAGCCTCCTATTACAGCCAGAGAGCTAGAAACTAACAGTGTAAGGCCTTTCAGCTGCTGCCTCGCCATGTGCTTTCCTCTAGTATTTGTTTTTATTTCCTCCTGCAGCAATGAGCCAATGAAACTGTGCTTGCAGGGATCAAGGGCAGCTACTGCCTACATCCTGGCTGTTGAGCTCCTCAAAAGTCCCCATATAATCTACCACAGATTTCCTTACCCTGTAAAAATGAATCCAATCTCAGCCCCGGGCTACCTGCAGGGCAAATAGTAGCTTTATAATAGCAGGGATGTGTAGTTACCCAGCCATTTCAGGGCAACTCATGGGGATCATTTGGTTACGCAACTTTATTAAAGCAGCTCTAAGTAGAGTAAGTACAGTGCATACAGTAGTTATCTGCAGTAGAGGAGTGGGTGCCAGACTGTTTGAGACATAAAGGTGTGATTACAGAAAAGATGGACCATCTAGGCTTTTCTTGTAAACAAAGTTATTTGTGCGTATACCTGAGGTCTAACAAGCGTGTTGAGGGCATTTCCTTGCTTATAACCATGTGCGAATCTGATTTTAAAAAATGGTTTAAAACCCACATTGTTTACATCCATGCTTGCAGACACACGGATACCACGCCCGACACGTTACCACTCCCAACCGCCGGTCAGTAGAGGAGCATGAACGTGTCAGCAGGACTGTTTATCAGGTCACCCCTGTCGCATGAGTACAGATGCGTGTTACAAACAATACAAAGATCCGCTCATCAAAACATTGCTCGATACAGCATTACTAGTGGTTAAATCCGATTCAATTTCACATTTGAGTCTTAGCTTTGATCTCTTTGACATTTCACACTCAGGATGTGGCAGCAGCCTTTTTTGAGTTGGTGGTTATTTCTCGCAGTTTGAGAGCAATGAATGACCCTTCTATCACTCGATGGAGCTTAAAACGATAAATCCTTACACCACACTGCACACGCTCAATAATAAATAGCATCCAAAGTGTGATGAATTATAAAGATGTTTATCTATCACATCAATGAGAATGAGTGAGTGAATGAATGAGGGAAGTTCCAACCTTTTAAACAAAATAACACTTTTACACTGACCCACAGGCGAGAAGGACAAGATTCAATTTCTACCTTATGCAATGATCTGAAATCTCTCACAGGTTTGGGCTCTGATGCGTGGCAGCATCCAAATGAATAATTCCTCACAAAAAAAAGTTCAAAGCTTTTGGTCTGTGTTAGGGTGGATCTGTCTCATACAGAAATATATCACCGAGGGTCATTATCAAGTATATTAGCCACACAGTTATCTGTAGAAGACATCTTATCCCATGACTGATTAAATATATAATCAATCAATATGAACAAGCAGAAATCTCTGAGCTGTGCTCGGTGTGGTCATGAGGGAATTTCTCATGCAGCCCCAGGGACTGAGGTATAGTTTCAGTGGATTCTCTGAAAGGTAAATGTGAAGCTGTAGTTAACAGCAGTGACAGCTCGATTCTCTCTTTGCACAGACGCTGTGTCTACTGATTACGTAAACCGAATCTCTGCCAGTTTTGGATTTCACTTTTGAACTTCAAAGCTTTCTAAGTTACGACAAATTCTGAACGAGGAGCCAAAAATCCTGCTCTTTGAAAGATGAAAGTCCTCCTCTTCCATCACTGTTAAACTTCACATAAATCTCTGCCTACTTCAGTGGACATACGAATCCCTGAATGCTGTGGGAGTATTTTATGCTTTCTGCTTAGACGAGCAATTCAAAGATTTACTCTTTCCAGAGTGTGTGATTTGGGCATAAACTATGGGTGAGAAAATTATCATTCTACAGGGTTGCTGTATGCCTCCCTCTGTGGTTGTGAAATTTTTTGACCACATGCTGCTCATTGCTTTATGTATGATATTCTGGTAGGGACATAAATGTCATAAGGAGATATTGATCAGAAATTAATTTCCCTTCTGAGTCCAAGCTGTCACACATGCATGTGCTGCAACCAGATAACTCCCACTGAGAAAATGTCACAGTTTCTGGAGTATCATTTTACAAACTGAGCGCAAAACAAACGGCCAGCAGTCTTCATGTTTCCTGACTGATTATTAAATGAGGTATAACTTTAAAGCAGCAGTTGTTGCTTATGTGCACGTGGACGGCTAACCTTGGCCTTCACACCTTTAATGTCGGACATCCATGATGTGTACATGGTGTACCAATTGTGCAGTGTGCGTACATCAAACCAAAAAAAAGGCACCATCATCATTCTCTGTCGCCCTCCTGTCATATTGCTGTCCGGGAGAAAGATGACTGCCTCAGTGAACGTGGATCTGTAATCTAACCAAATAGAGATCCAGCTTCCTTTCAGCAGCAGCCAGCTCTGCCTCCCTGTGCAGCCCGTGAATCAATAGCAGCACACTGAACTCCTGACTTATTAGTCAGGTTGTCACAGAGGAGCAGCTGGCTGAGTAAAGCAAATGTAGCAAGGCCATTAGCACTGTCCTTTAGTCTCTCTCTGAGACCTGGAGCATCAATCATGAGTCAAACAGCCACGTTTCTTAAGAGGTGGGGCAGGACTTTACTTGACCAGAGTCAGTGGCAATGGCATAGGTCACTCTCATCACAGAGAGCCTGTTAAAAAAGAATTTCAGGCTTTTTTTTGCCCACGTTATGTGGGCAAGCTGCTTTATTTTCTTGCACTAATACTGCAGTGTTTTTCTTTACATGAACTCAGTTGTATTTTCCGTCACCATCTGGAATAACAATATGAAACATTACCAGACTGCAACTAATCCCATCAGTGCTATCAAACAACTGAGACTTACTTTGTTAATTCCTAAAGCAAAAACACTGCACATCTGAGTTTGATTTTGTAATGAGGATGTCAGTGGGAGTCCGCCAGTCATTAACTCTCTGAGAGGAATATTTTCTAAGTCTATGGGGCTGTGTGTGTGTGTGTGTGTGTGTGTGTGTGTGTTTGTGTGTGTGTGTGCGCCTCTGAGTGTGCGCTCCTGTGATAGACTGCCTGTGATGACGGCGCGCTGACGTCTCAGTGAAATGAGTCATGCTCCACGTCCTCACTGACAGTACCTCTTCCTCCCCATAACACACATCCACATACTCACGCACGAAAGCACGCACCAGTGCCACTTGTCACACTGCTACACATCTCCTTCCTCGGTAAGGCAGCACCCATCACCTCACATCCCTCCACAGCAGTAGTACGACACTGCTCTACCGACACGTAAGCTTAGTCACTCAGATACACTGTTGTCTCTACTTCTGCCAAAGTACATGATACATGTAGCGTGTTAACTTGTAGATGCAGACCTGCTACGTACTGTATGAGTGCGCATGTGTGTGCACAGCGTGTCAGTGTGAGTAAGGAGCAGCCTGCCCCTCCACTGTCCCATCTGCTTCCATTCTGTTGGAGTTTGAAATGAGCAAAATGTATGAAGTGGCTTCATGAATTGTCCAGCAACTCTGTTTTTGTTATCACCGAACAGTCTGTCTGAGCTTACGTTCTGGGAAAGTGGCATTCTTTTGGAGTTTGAAACGTGTATCTAAAGTTGTAAATTCACAATGAAAATTGACCCCTCTGAGCCACAAATGACGAGTGGGACTGGATGGTCCTGGAAGTTAGTGAATCCCAGAAACGGTGTCTGTGTTGAAAGCAGCTATGAATACAAAGCAATGGGTACATAATGCAGGGGAGTAAGGGCCAGCAAATGCTCAAAACAAAATAATGCATATAACATAAGCAAAAGTGTTTATAGCTGTTCTGATCAGCCACAATCGAAGGTAGGCTGACAAGCAGCCTGTCACAGGGCGGAGACGTAATAAACCTTCAATTTGGGATATCGCCACATATGAGGACAGTCTTCCCTTTGTTGCACTCGTTGTAAGAAAAGTGACGGAACTGGTTGTGTGTGGTGTCGGGAAGGTGTTTGGGTTTCAGACGTCCAACAAACACCCTTTACAAGTTTTAAATGATCAGATTATTTACAGAGAGCGCTCTTATATTTTAATTTGAAAATTAAACATTCGAGACAGACACAACCAGCTAATGACACACAGGATAGTGCTTGCTTTGCTGTAAACAAGAGCACATTAGATTACATTTGGAGCGAGTTCTGTGCAGCCAGCTATTCTTTGTCATGCCTCTCTAAGCTCTGTCTCTCTCTCCCTGCCTGTGTGTATCGTGCACAGCAGGCGTAAGTGATTTAAAAAGAGTCGCTGGCATGGGTAGGCAAGGTGCTAGGGGTAGGGCTAAAGAGCCATCTCACTTTGTTTTGTTTCTCCCTTGTGTCTCTCTTGCATCCCACGCTCTGTAAAACAGACTCTGATGCAACATCGTGGTTATACAACAGCACAGCTAGTGGCATAGTGGACGGGAGATGATGCCAGTGAAGCGTGACAGTGGTGTCAGTGTTCCAGTACAGCATGTTTTGGCACCAACATATGAAGAGTTACATATCAAAGGTGACGGTAGGACAGTAGGTACGGATTTCAACCTTCTTGATATGGAGCCTAACAAGATAATGGATTATCTGTTTTTTGCACAGCGATATTTATTTTTATATTTTAAAACAGCTTGAGATGAAATCCAGCTGGTCTACATTTTTGGGAGCACACCGTTATTCTAAGACATGATCAAGGACGCCTGATAAAAAAAAAAAAAAGATAAGAATGAGCTGGAAAAACGTCATCATCTCATTCTCAAGGGCGGCAATTTCCACAGTGGGTGCCTGAAGGACAGGCCACATGGCCACAGCATTTGTTCAGTTCCATTTATAATACATTTTAATAACATTCCACCACATTGAAAAAATGAAGCTGCATTTACATTAACTACATTTCAAACATATACAAATGTAGGAAATAAGCCATAAATATCAGAATATCCATATTAAAAACCCTGATAAATGTGCAGTTATGCTGCAGCTAGTGACATTACTTGAATTAACATCACACGCTTGCGGATTGTGTTGATGCCATGAAACATCACTCAGAGGGAGTGCTGCAGTTTGAAATAGTTTCAGGAGCCACTGCTCTAATGTGCACATACAGCACACATTAGCCAATATGCAGCAAAAATTGTAGAGCAGAGTATAAACAAGAGTGGCAAAAAATAAATATGAAGCTACAGTACTGCCAGCAGACGATTAGCTTAGCTTAGTGCAATGACTGGAAACTGGAGGAAACAGCTCGTCTGGCTCTGTCCACCAAAACAAAATCCATCTACCTACGTCTCTATAGCTCAGTAATAAACACAGTAAATCTTGTTGCTTAACCCGTAAAAAGACTAGAAAAAAATGTTGTGGTTTTAGAGGGGGGGTTATGTGTCAGACAATTTGTTCATCTCAAGTCTCTAACAAGAAAGTGAATAAACACATTTCCCAAAAAGAGACCGGAGTCAACATCACACGTAGGGTGATGGTTGGCAGGTGCCTATGGTGTCACAGGTGTACCCTTTTTCAAAGATTGTTAGAGAGGCATACATTTTTATACTGTATATGTATATTTTAATATACATTATACAGATACCTCAACAAAATATTGTGAAACAGAAAAAAAAAAGCTTGATGAAAAAGAAATTAAAGTGATACTGTGGTATGCCTATTTACAGCCATGATTTTCATTTAAATCTGGTTGGTTATTTCTGTACTCCCATACCTTTAACTTTATGTCTTTTAATGTGAACCTGTTATAACTGAAATTAAAATTTGCTGTGGTGGTTTCTTGTAGGCTTTGTTTGTGTGCCAGTCAAACTGGATATTAGGAAATGGTCTGTATTATGTTGACCAATATCCTTTTGCTTGCCTCTGTTGTGTTTAGAAGCTGTGTGGTAAGAGAATAGCGAGGGATTTAATTGTTTTGTAATCTCGAACCATCCATCCTGTGAAAACCTACTGCCCCGACATCACCAACAGTGGAGTTGACAGGGAAAAGGAATGCAGCGAAAAGTGAATTCCAAAAAAAAAAAGCAGCAAAAATAAATAAAAAGGTTGAAACAAAGCTATACAAAACCAAATATAGAAAAAAAACTAACACCAGTTGGTGGTATTTATACAGTACAGAGCCAATTCTACTCCACCAAGTATTATCTGCTCTAAAAATACACTATCTACCTTAAGTTCAATAAAAGCACATTTCGGTTGTGGAGATTTACTGTCCCACTTCTTACCCCACGACCATGGAAAGCAGAAGTAGATATAACTGAGGGCAGTGCTATATTATCAAGGCTGTGCCGATGAGAGAGATAAGCCTGCTAGCAGTAGGGGAAAAAGGTAAACATCCAGGGAGATTAGATGAGAGACGTGCACAGTTCAAACACTGGTCTGAGTGGCAAAATACTGCCGCGGCGCCAACACAACCCACCATTTAGTTTTCAGAGGTAAAACAAAGAGTCTATACTCGTTCAAATTTAATTCTAACAATTCTTTTTTAGCTGACGGTCAACACATGAAGCTCCAAACTAATGTGACAGTGGTTGTGGCAAACAGAAGAGTGAATGCTGATTGAGAGCTAGCCCTGATCTTATCTGGAGCGTGCTACAGCTGTCGGTGCTGGCTGGTCTGCTCCTGCAGCGTAAGGTCTGGGTGTGGTTTCTGGTCAGCCTGCTGTGTCGTTGCAGGGAAAGAGACACACAGAGCTCAAAAGCTACAGTCAAACTTGTTGAGGTCACGTGACAGCACAGCCAAGAGAAACATGTTAATCATACTGGTGTCAGTTACGCCAGACTGGCAATTGTTTGCTTAAGTAATTTTGCACTGAAAAGCAACATGGGGGCGGGAAAGAATGGTTTAGATTCATCGTTGTTTTTTCCTCAGGAGCGTCTCAAAGGTCACATTATTCATTTGACCCAGGTGGTTCTGCAGAGTGAGTCACGCTACCTTCAGCACAGAGAGGAACCCCACCCCACAGATTTTCTGAGTGGACAACGTGCTTACGAATCTGGAGACAGGGGGAGGAGGGCTGGTGTGCATAGAAGTGACAGACACCAGCACAACTCTGTGGCAAGTGAGTCACTATACCTGTGTACTGGCAAGTGCCTGATGTAATGAAAAGCAGAACTGCCAGTTCTTAGCTGTGTCATGTTAAACTGGGTGATAAGAAGAGAGACTGGTTTATAAGAAGAGGAGGAACACCCTACATTTTAATTAATGCCACACCAGAGAACACGTGCCAAGCTACTGTTACTGACATTTCTCATGTCTGTCAAAAGGGGCGACGCCTACAAGTATCCTCACTCATCATCAGATCGTGTTGCCACTTTCTGCCGTGAATCTCTCCGCCTGTGTGCCTTTCTGCTCAGAGAAATGTCACTGTTACCTTTTGTCAGCCGCATTCCCTGCTGGATATGGGTGTGCCTCAGAGGCCACGGGGGAAAAGGGTTCTGCACTTTCCAACTTCTTCAAGAGTGTCAACAAAGATTCCCCTAGAGCACATTCCTATGAAGACGTTTCACTGGTCAATGCATATTATCTATAAGCGCTGGGTAAATATTTGACACACGTAAGGCCTGCACACTGACCGTAATGAATCCATTTTATTTGACAATTAGATTCAACACGGTCTAGATTTTTTGCAGGTCAAAACTATGACCTGTTCAACCTCATTCTGACCTGATTTCATCAGTATTTTAAGGTTTTGTCAATAAATTAAATCACAAAGCCAAGCATTTCACCCACCTTGATGTACACCTACACCACTCTCAACATCAGACACAGCCGGGGCAGTCTGACAGAACATGGAAACACCACAAGATCAAATTAAACTGCAAAGCTTACAGCAGATGATGAACATTATGCATTAACCATCCATCATCACTGTAAACGTTACTGTACTTTTCCATGAACCGAAGCTTCACTCAACTCGCTCCGCCCTGCCACTATAAAGCCAGATCAGTAAGCCTGGTTTAATCAAGGGTCCGGCAGCCATCAGGCCCACCTCCCCCAGGGTCAGAGAGAGGGACATTCCTTTGTTTTTCTCCCCTCAGAAACCAACAATCATAGCCATCTGGTGTGTCTCCACAATGTCTCTACTGTTCCATTAAAGGCTACTTGTTTAGTATATGATTATCTACTATACTCGTATGTTGTGGTTTACAGTCACTGCTGGTAATTTATTATCCACGTTATTCCATGTGGGATACTCCAGGGTCTAATTCTGTTTGAAGCCTGATAATGCAACCTCAGGACTCTAAAGGACACAACTTTCTTTCTAATGGTAAAATACAAGGTTTTATAATTTGGATGTCTTCAGTCGTCAACCGATGTTGTAGCTGAGAGCCTGAGGCCCATTTCACCAAATTTGCAACATGTGAGCTGCAACTCGCGACATGAGATTTCTTCTTGTGCTAATTTTGATGCATTTCCCTCATCAAAACAAACCCCACACTTGCATTAGCACGCGTGAGCTATGTAAGACAGATTAACATAGTTTAAACATTTTTTTTTTTTAATTTCCCAAACTGGTGTTTCCTTGTCCAATCAGTGCAGAATAATGCTGCGTCACTGCTGTCCAGATATTTTAAGGGGGCTTTCACCTCAGGCACTCGGGCCCAGATCCGAGTAGACTTGACCCTAAAGTCCAGTTCATTTCATTAGTGTGAACAACGTGTACCTTACTCAATTTTTCAAGTGGACCTGGGCACAGATCGTTGATCCGTGGGGGGGTGGGGGAGGGGGGTGCAATCGTATGAAGCAATTGTACATAATATAAGAATGCCCTAAAAGGTGACTGTACCAGCCTGATCCTCTCCCTGTTGCGACGGATCCCTGCTCATTATCAATTCAAGCTCAAGTCCGTACTGCTTGTTATGTACTTACCCACCCCCGATATAACCACCAGGCCCTTAGATCCTACTAACATGGTTTGGTTGTGCTTTTCAAATAGATCTACAGCATATTTTTATTACCTTTGCAATTGGTTCAATTTTTGATCCTGCTTTACCTTTTTCATTGTGTTTCTGCAGATTGAATTTTACGTAAGTCCTACTTTACATACCTTAAATAATTTATGGTTGGTTTACATTAAATATAGCCATTGCTATTCTTTCATACTGTTGAAAATCCTCTGTTTCTGGCCTCTGTGTGTAGTATGTTTATAATTAAGGTATATGTGTAAATACAGTACATTTTCCTTTTTTGTAAAGTACGTTTGTACAAACAGATGCAACAGTCGAATGATTAACTGGCTGACACTGTCCATCTGGACTTGGATTAAACTATTAATTTAACTAAGACACATCCCAGTGGTCTAATTAACTCCACTTCAACACATGCCACTGAGGTAGTACTCAGTCCTGCCAAGAGTAAAAGTACGCCAACTCCTTCGCTGCCAGCAGCAGGGTTTAAGCTTCTGTTTATGTTTGTTGACAGCCGGCCAGTGTAACCTTACAGCGCACCATTTCACAACTCAGAAATTTTTTAAATGTGTGGTGTTGTGTTTCACACACTGTTAGAAATACATGCATGTGCTATTCATAATGGAAATAGTTCAGGCTCATTTGACTGTGGTTTCTTGTTTTGCAAGTTTAGTTTTGTTCAGACGTAAATAAAACAGCTGCCAGTGACATTTTATGTCGTTGACTTTGGGGTTGTGCAGGGCTGATGAGGCAGACTACCTCCGGCCCCTGGAGGGTTTATGATTTTTAAAGTTGCGCCTGTCCGGAGATCAACAGATGTCAGCTTCCACTCTTCTCTGATAAGGACATGCTGACTGAGATGATGAAGTTTATGTCTCTGTCTAAGCAGTATGTCTCTGTGGAGAATGACGCATGCTGCTGTTCCATGAAAAGGTGAGCGAATTTCATCACGTCTCTGCTTTCAAAGGCTCAGGGCTTTAATGTCTCATGGGAAAAATGTCACTGTTTCTTACAATCGACTTAGTCCTGCCCAGCCTGTCTGTTGTAATCAATCAGGCAAATACTCCAGACTTTTCCATTGGTTTCATTATCATCATCACATCACATGAGACGCTGCAGACCGCCCATCACCCACACAACAAGCTACAGACCACTCCACTGTGCTGTGTTGAATCACACTGTCTGACCGGCTTTGCACATTGTTCTGATAAATAACTGTGAAGTGCTCTTAGTGGCGCTGTTTGCAACAGGCAACTGACAGAGTTCAATCAATTCATCTGCCAGAAAACAGAGAGAGGCTAATGAGATTTTCCCTCATTGTGTCCCTGTCATTTCACAGCACAGACATGCTGAGCCTGTCAAATCCACTCTGAAACATGATGTCTGTCACCGCTTGCGATTCTTATTTTTGTCCGCTTATATGCTCAATTATTTCTTTTTATGAAATATTTCTGTAATTGACCTTAACTGGCAGGTTTAGCAGATGAGTTTATACAGAGCAACAAGCCATTAATGATAAGGTAGTTATCAGTGTTCAGTGTCCCAAAAGAAATAGTAACACATTTTGAGTAAAACGCCTACTCCCTTTCTTGCCAAGAGTTTGATGAGAAGATTAATGCCACTCATGTCTGGCAAATATGAAGCTACAGCCAGCAGACAGTTAGCTTAGCTTAGCACAAATACTGGAAACAGTTGGAAATAAGTAGCCTGGTTTAGAGGTGCCTTGTGCTGGACTCTTTCTTTGCTGCGGTCAGTAATTTCCTGGAGTCTCAGCTACTTATCTGGCAACTGCTCAGAGCCAGGAAATAGTCTGGCACATAACCCCTCATAAAACAGCTCATTTTTATTTTTACAATTTTACACAGATTGAACAAAGTAGCATATGAATAACTGAGTTTTAGATGTACTTGTATGTGGATTTTTATTTTTTTTTTTGGTCCTTGGGACAGAGCTGGGCTAGTTGTTTCCCCCTGTTTCCTGTCCTGTTGGTGGCAGCTTCATATATTATTTTGCACAGATGTGAGTATGAATCCTCTCATCTGACTCTTAGTAAAAAAACAAAAAAAACAAAACATAAGCGTCTTACCCAAAATGTCAAACTATTCCTTTAAAGGCCCCTCAGCTGATGCTTTTTCAGGGTTCAGAGACTTTGTAGTTTTCTGTCATTGGATGGCCTTTTTAACCAATAAACTTTCCTGCTGCTGGAAAACCTTTACTTAAGTTTGCAACATGGTGTTTCATTTTATAATTTCTTGATTTTCATACCAAACAGTCAACAAATGTATTTAACTCGACGAGCAACGAGCAACCTCAGTAAGTGAATCAAGTTTAAAGAGCTGGCATGAAGCGCTGATTGTCTACCTTTGGTACAGCAAAATCTGACTCCACAGCACACAGCCCTAATCAGCTGCATCAAAACAATCATTAACTAACCTCCTGCTGCCCCCCCCCCCCACATAAACACACACACACACTAGTAGACCCCAGACAACACCTCAGAAACTCCTCGCTCACACCCCTCACACACAGCACACAGAAAAGACTGAAACAGTAAAGTACACAGAAAAAAATACATGTTATAATAACTAAATAAACATCTGAACATTATGTTGTCAGCAATGCTTTTGGGCATTACCCCTCTGTACAGCTACTCTGTTAATGGTACAGTATGTCCCACATGTAGCTGAACGGCCATTTTCGATATGACTGCATTCGATGCAATGAAAAATGCAGAAAAAACTCTTAATTTAGGGTCTACTGAGCTTTTTATATTAACTGGAAAACTGCTATCCATTCACAGAGCGCATGTGGCTCTTGATTGATCTAATATCTAATAATGTTTAATTTGCTCCAAACGGTGTAGGCTTACATAAACACTGGCATAGAGTTGATAGTGTCGCTTTCAGAATTACATTAATGGTCACAATTTTGCTGTTTATGAAATAGCTCAATATACAGTATATTACTGCCTTTTTAAAAATCTTTATAGCAGCAGTGAGAACTACAGAACGTAATTTGCTACAAGATAATTAATCCACAAACAAATTAAATCACATTACACACATTTTGTATTAACTCTGGCCTGCATGCTTGCTACAAAAGGCGTTTTCACTCAAATATTTTCAATTGTATATTTTTATACACAATCTCGTCAAATCACTGTGGTGCATTAATGTCTCATTCTAGTTCAGGTCATCTAAAGTAAACATTGACGTAAAAGTAAAGTAAACTATAAACAATAGGTTTTTTCGTCAGCGACACACTAATCACCGCTGTGTTTATACTGGCTCTTTAATGGTGTAAAGGTTATAAACCTAAGCCATTGGCTGTAATATGAGTGGTTACCTCCCATAGGTTGGGAGGTTACAAACACACCATTGATAGGCTGCCTCTGAATGGTGTTAAGAGGAAGCCATCTGCTCCTGTTTATGGTTCATTAACCCCGGTACCCCTGGATGACAAGGCTGCCCCCACAGCAACAGGTATGAGAGGCCAGGGCTCACTTGCTGAGATTATACTCAGACGGAAAAAAATATAACTTGCTTCTGCCTCAAAGTGGTCCTTGATTCAAAAGTTCACCATTAAGCAACATTAACTGGAAAGTCCTTACCTTCCCAAAAGTCCATAAGCATACTGGGAATCTGCCAGCAGTAATGTGATCTCACCCTTCTGCATGGAAATGACACACTCCTCCAGGGCCTACAGGTGTCAAAAACACACGTTGTTATTTCAAGCATTGTTAAAGCGTTGGCAGCTTTTTAAATCATTACACAAAAGGCATTTAAGCACTTTGTGTAATTAAATATCTTAACAACTACTGGATGGACAGATATGATATTTGGTACAAATGTTTGCGGTTCCCAGGGGATTAATCGTATTGACTTTGGTGATCCACTGGACTTTTCCTCTTGGGCCACCATGAGGTTACCTTTTTGATTTTAAGTGAAATATCTCAACAACCATTGGACTGATTGTCATGAAATTTGGTACACACATTCATGTTTCGATACTTTGGTTCACGACCCACAAAACTAACAACGTGCAATCAGCCTTAGCTGTACTTTGTGTTTTGACAGTCATTGTGATGTTAGCCCACTGATGTTAGATTAGTGGGATAACTTAGTCTTGTTTACCTATTTTCACAGTCCCTAATGAAGCGTTATGTGATACAAGCGTTCTACACCGGGCAAAACTACCCTGTCAGAGTAAACTGATGGGATCAAAGCTTTCACCTGGTTTACATCTCCTTCTCCGATAACGAAGACAAGCTTGCAGTCCTTCTCCACCACAGTGCGGTCCTCCAAGACACACTGCATCTTCACAGTAACCTCCTGGCCCCAGGTGGGGCACAGGGCGTGCGGGGCCCCAGGCTCCAGCACCTTCTTCCTCAACAGCCGTTCCTCTGCGTGAGGAAAGAAGAAAAGGTCATGCAGGAGGAAGTAGGTTTTATCTGCTAGTTGTTGGTAAACAAGTGCTCAGAAACACGTTTTGGTCACTTTTCTTCTTCTGCAGTTTCAAATCAAAATTAAATTTAAAGGTCTAAGCTAAGTATATGAAAAACACTAGTCACTGATAAGTTGGTGATATTTTTTCAAGATAACCTACCGAGTCTAACGTGTGTCTCTACATGTGATGTGCTGTTAACTGATTTATCCTCACCTGTGATGTCCTGCCAGTCTTCTGCCATGAACAGATCCTCAAAGTTCGAGGAAGTCCACTCCTCCATCGCATATTCTGGAAAGAGACTCTCTGCTGACCTGTCCCTCTCCAACACATCTTCGTCTGTTGATGGGTCTTGAAATCTTACCATCTTCCAGCTGTTTGTTTTTTTCAGTTTCCTCGGATCTTTGCATTCTGTCTCTCCATCTTCTTGCTCGGGCTCAGAGGGGCTTTTTGTCTCAGTGCTTTTAATCCCTCCGGCACAGCTCTCTGTTTCAGCCTGCTCTTTCCTTTGCAACTCCTCGCCTGTCTCTGCAGGCTCGGTGCGACTGTCCTTGTCAGCAAACTCAGAAATGGCCTCTCTTACCTCAGGCTCTGTGGGCTCCACTGCGGTGTCTTTATGCTCTTCACAATATGGCTCTGTCTCCATTTCACTACAGAGAGCGATGGACACCATCTGCATTAGTCTCCAAAGAAGATGATCCTCCTTGTTGAACTAATGTTCCACTTACGTGTAAATTAGTTCTGTTGTGAACCAAGTTCTGCCACCTACACTCTGTCAAAACAAAAAAAATATCTCCATGACGTAATATTTACAAAAATCCATGCTGTGTTTCATTAAACCAAATCCTGGCTTCATCCACGTTTTTTTTTTTGTTTGTTTTTTTTTAAAGCTTTGTCCCGCCTGCAGCTACGTAGTTTCTGGAATTCAGTTGCACTTTGACCTTCTCTGTCTCCTGCTTGTGTCTGTCGTAGTCTACGTAGTCCAGTGATGTGTCAGCAGCAAAAAATGATCAATGTAAAGAAACTGTTCAGCACAACGAAGCACTCTCAGCCAGTGGGTTTGTGCAGTGGTAATCTGTGGGATTAGAAGAGGAAAACCTAATCTGCCAGTGCGTCTGTAATCTTCTTAATGACTCCACCGTTGTGCCCCATAACGCAGTTTCCATGAATGCAATCTACCAGTAAGGATCTCAGGAGACACGAGATCTAACTTAATTTGCTTTGAATTACGTTGGGAGATTTTTATTTTCACTTTCTAAGGAGCGGCACAACACTCATCGAAGAGTGAAGCTGGATAATAGATTAAATACAATACGCTGTATTTATGGTGTAAACTTCCTTGAGGATACACATTTGATATTATCTGGTTTCACTGTATGTTTTAGGATTGATTTTAAGATTTTATTGTTTGCCTACAAATCATTAAATGGGCTGGCAACAACCTACCTCTCTAACCTTTTAAAACCACACATCCCTCAAGGGCTCTCAGGTTCACTGACCAGTTGCTTCTGGTTCTCCCAAGATGAAGGCTGAAGCAGAGGGGAGACTGTGCCTTTGCAGTTGTAGCCCCTACACTCTGGAACAAGTTGCCTCTGCATGTTGGGCTGCCCCCTACACTGCCTGTTTCTAAATCCCAATGTAAAACACATCTTTATTACCTTGGCTTTTAACTCAGTATGAGAGTTGCTTTTTTTTTTTTTTTGTTTGTTTTTTTTTAAAGCTTTGTCCCGCCTGCAGCTACGTAGTTTCTGGAGTTCAGTTGCACTTTGACCTTCTCTGTCTCCTGCTTGTGTCTGTCGTAGTCTACGTAGTCCAGTGATGTGTCAGCAGCAAAAAATGATCAATGTAAAGAAACTGTTCAGCACAACGAAGCACTCTCAGCCAGTGGGTTTGTGCAGTGGTAATCTGTGGGATTAGAAGAGGAAAACCTAATCTGCCAGTGCGTCTGTAATCTTCTTAATGACTCCACCGTTGTGCCCCATAACGCAGTTTCCATGAATGCAATCTACCAGTAAGGATCTCAGGAGACACGAGATCTAACTTAATTTGCTTTGAATTACGTTGGGAGATTTTTATTTTCACTTTCTAAGGAGCGGCACAACACTCATCGAAGAGTGAAGCTGGATAATAGATTAAATACAATACGCTGTATTTATGGTGTAAACTTCCTTGAGGATACACATTTGATATTATCTGGTTTCACTGTATGTTTTAGGATTGATTTTAAGATTTTATTGTTTGCCTACAAATCATTAAATGGGCTGGCAACAACCTACCTCTCTAACCTTTTAAAACCACACATCCCCTCAAGGGCTCTCAGGTTCACTGACCAGTTGCTTCTGGTTCTCCCAAGATGAAGGCTGAAGCAGAGGGGAGACTGTGCCTTTGCAGTTGTAGCCCCTACACTCTGGAACAAGTTGCCTCTGCATGTTGGGCTGCCCCCTACACTGCCTGTTTCTAAATCCCAATGTAAAACACATCTTTATTACCTTGGCTTTTAACTCAGTATGAGAGTTCCTTTTTTTTTTTTTTTTTGGTAATTATCATGGTTTTATTGTCTTTATTATTTTATCATCTTTTTGTCTTTTAAACTGGTCTTTGCGTTTTTATTGTGCTGTTTTATGGCTTTTCTTATTTTGATTGTACAGCACTTTGGTCAACTGTTGTTTTTAAATGTGCTTTATAAATACATTTGAATTGACTTTTTTTGCATAAATTTAGCTCCGCAATAGTCATTAAAAAGTGAAACAAATTCGACTTTCAGCTAAAGTGGCGTAGGACTAACATTTTGGGGGCACTGCGTCATGAATTCATCTAAAGGCTAAAGTCTTGTGGCCTTAAACCACATATGTTATTTAAAAACATCCACTTATTCACAGAGGGTGATATAATGATAAAATGTTGAGATAACATGGATTAAAACATCACGAGACTACTGTTACGGCTTGAGTATAGGCTATGAGTTGCTATCATTCTCAGCAAATGAATAGCGCACAACATTATCCAGTTTTTACACTGATATACAAGTGCAAGGTTATTCATCACTTTTTAAACAAAGCAAAGTACAAAAATTACGAAATATTCTATTATATCAAGTATTTGGCTGTCATGTCAAGTGCTTTAGAATAATATTTCCATTCCCAAAAGAAAACAAAGTTTGTGAACTCTGCAGGAACAGAACTAGACTAATGTGAGACCACTAATACTTAGACATCAACATCCTCCTTTATTCACTGTGAGGCTGCTTTTCAATGCACAGCCAAGCACGTTTTCCATTAGGGATTAAATTAATCCAAATTCAATTTTTTCTTTAAATTTCTCTGATTGGAGTTTGTTCTTTCATGAGCACTGTTCTTCAATAAAACTTGGAAATACTTTTACTTCAAGTACTTTCCTTTTATGCTACTTTTGACCCCCCCCACTACAACTAAGAGGAAAATACTACATGCTTTACTTTTCTGCTTTTATTTGACAGCTACATTTACATTCCAGGTACAAGAGGCCTTGATAATCTCCTAAATATGATGTGTCATTAAAATTCTGCTTACACTTAAATGTGTCAGTAAAAATATTCCAATCCTACATATTACATAGTAATTTGAGCTGAAATAATTAGTTGATGAATTGAGTACTAGTCTATCATCAGAAAAATAACCAGCTATATTTTGATACACAATTAATCGTTTTAGTTATTTTGAGTAAAAATGCCAAATATTCTCGGTTTTCAGCATCTAAAATAAGAGGATTTGCTGTGTTTATTTGTCTTGTGTAATTTTAAACTCAAAATCTTTGGGTTTGAGGCCACTGATTGGACAAAATTTTAACATTTTAATATGTCACTTTTGGCTCTGAGAATTATGACGTGCATTTTTCACCGTTTTCTGATATTTTATAGACAAAACAACGAATTGATTAACTAAGAAAATAATCAGCCGATTAATTGATGATGAAAATAACAGCCAGTTGCAGCCCAAATTATAATATAACATTCTGAAAAGGGACAATCTACATAAACAGTACTTTTACTTTTCATACTTAAAGGTTTATTTGCTGATAATACCTATGTACTTCAGTTAAATTTTGAAGACAGAGCATTTATGTGTAAGGGAAAAGTTTTATATTGTTGTATTGGTACTTTAAATAAATACTTTTTCCATCACAGACTATTTGTAGGGGGAAAAAAAACAAGTTTTCATAGGTTGTAATTTGATTACAATTTCTATACGACAATGCACAAATAAATGAGTGTTCTTACCAAAATGCCGTCTGTTTTCACTCATGCATTTGTCTGCAGGTGTATTTAGACTTCCTCGTGTCTGTGCTGCAGGGACATATAGAGTGCATTTACCACAATCCAGTTGGAGGAGGGCAACTTGGACCTAACCCAGAGCGAAAATAGACCAAAAGACAAAATAAATACAGGCTGGAAACTCTGGGGGCACAAATGGCCAACGAGTGTGACCTGGACTGCTGAAGTAAAGTAGTTTCTTTACTTTGTACTTTAAGCTTCTGTGCGTGCGTGTATGTGTGTGTGTGTGTGTGTGTGTGTGTGTGTGTGTGTGTGTTAGCCCCGCCCACACGCTTCTCTCCTCCGTGACGTTTCAGGCTGAATGTCACCAATAGTCTTCAGTTGTAGAAATGGCAGCGCTGAGACAGGAGCATCGGTATGGGCTCTCCTGTGGCAAAATCAACAAAAACACCCCGAATCAAACTCTCTATCACGTCAAACTCACTGACACCGCCATCCGGACCCTGGAGGCCTACCAAAACCTGAAGGTAAGCAAAAACTACCGGGTTCAACTTTGGAGCGTGTGCGTCTTTTCTCATCTATATTTTCTTTTCGCTTATCGCCTCCAAACTCCGGGAACTGCACAGTTCCCACTGAAAACGAGGCTGGTTCCTGCTTTTAGGAGGAAAAAGGAAAAAGAAAGAGAAAAAAAAAAGAAGTAAAGTTTCGATACTTTAGTGGGTCGTGGACTGCTCAGATCTCATCGACAAAAGCGTTGGTGGCTGATAAATGTAGGCTGTGCTGGTTTGTTCTGGCTCTGTTACAGTAGAAGGCAGGCTAAGCTTGATTTATTGTCATCACAACAGGCAATTTGATAGACTCCGGTGAACGAAGGGATTTCATTGAATTATCCTCGTAAGCCCCGAGTAAATTTGTTTTGATCAGAAAAAGGAGAAACCCGGGCTATTTTAAATTGCGCACGTCTGCTTGTTTACCAAAGAGCGCAATTTCCCGAAAAAACCAAAAGCTATTAAAGTTCTCGCATGACAGAGGTTTGTGATTATGCCCTGGATCTTTAAAAGCCTGCTGTTTCATCCCTTTCTTCTATAGATACATTACACATGAAATTCATTTTTAAGATTATTGGCGAACACAGACGATTGTCAGTCATTAAATGTTTAAAAAAAAAAAAAAAAAAAAAAAAGGCCATTTTTTTCCCCCCCGGCTCGTTTTGCTCTCGGGGATAAATTAATGAACAAGCTATCAAGCAAATTATTCGACTCTGCTGAATCGGGAGACTGTTTTATTGCTTTTATGGTCCATTAGATCAGACCGAGATCATTTAGTCTATCCAAATGTCTTTCCCACAGCAATGCTTGATAAGACGCAGTTATGACTGCAGTAGGAGGCTCATTTGGTTGAGTTCTTTTCTTCCCCCAGAGCCGTCAAAACAAATAAGTGTACAAAACGTGTGCGCCACAGTCTCGGGCCATAGCAGAACTCGATCTGGATGTGGGAGTCGGCGGTTCAGCTGTGGAGTAAGCATTGTGCTCGGTGGCAGGGCTCGGCAAGTTGTTGCTCGGCTCTGGTGTATTATTGTTTTTTGCCCTTTACACGCCTGGAAGCCCGCCCAGCTCCGGAGCTCATTGGTCTGTGAAGCAGCGTAAACTCCAGAGCTCACACAGCCTGACAGCTTCCTCCAGGCCAAAGCAAGCAGGCAAGCAGGCAGGCAGGCAGGCAGGCAGGCAGGCAGCAGAGGTTACTGCAAAAGTTTTGCAAGTCAAAGAGCACCTCAGAAAATACTGTTTGAGACTGCTGGACTGCGGCGTGGAAGAGTTTGCCCTCAGGAACTTCAACCTGAAAGAGTGTCTGTTATTAGATTATGTTGTGGGTGAGGAGAGAGGCTTGGGAAACCTAGAATAAAAAGACTCACGTGTGTGTAGTCAAATTATTGTACAGCTGATCATATTAGGGCTGCAACTATCGATCTATCTGCCCATTATTTTCTCAAGTAATCAAATGATTTTGGTTTTGGTCCATAAAATGTCAGAAAAT
Organism: Xiphias gladius; assembly: GCF_016859285.1. Classification (NCBI taxonomy): domain Eukaryota; kingdom Metazoa; phylum Chordata; class Actinopteri; order Istiophoriformes; family Xiphiidae; genus Xiphias; species Xiphias gladius. Next base: position 17,003,853 of record NC_053407.1, on the reverse strand, counting down.
ACTGAAAGCTTCCTCAACTCCCAGTTACCCAGACCCGAAAGATGTTCAACTTACCCTACTGTTTTAAAAGACATCAATAAGACTTAAACAATTAATTGATATTCAAAATAGTTGCCACATAAATCTCTGTCTGATCGACTAATAGTGTCAGCTCTAGAAATTATCGAGTAAAATAATAGATAGATAAATTGCCCCAGTCACATGTTCCCAAAGCCAAAGGTGATGTCTTCAAATGCCTCATTTTGTCCAACCAACAGTCCTAAAACCAGAGACAGTCAATTTGCTATCATAGATGTCTAAGAAAATCGGAACCAGTGAATTCATGACACTTTTGCATAAAAAATTACTTTAAAAATTCTAAAAAAAGAGTTGCATATAAAGTTTGTGTTGATGGGCTAATCAATTAACCTGTACCACTTTCTAAACTGGAATACTGGTTTTTAAATGTAACTAATGGTTTTTTTTAAATGGTTAATAAATCATTTACTAATGCCTTACAGATCAGTTATTAGCCATTTATAAAAACTTTTTGGTTGCCAAGTTGTAAAAAAAAATCCCTTTGACTGATGTTTACCCTTTCTATTTTGTGATAATGCAGTCAAAAAATTTAGTAATCCATTAATTAACACTCATGGGTTTCTTTCTAATAAGTCATTAGGTCTGCAGAAATTCTTTTTAATGGCTCATCACTAGTCTACTAAGTATTAGTAAATGATCATTGACATTTATAAAGCTACTACTTATAGTTTATAAATCTTCAATCAAGGGTGCCTTATTAGAAAGGGTTACAAGTTAATCAACTAATTGTTTCAGCTCTAGTGAATGCTCCAAAATAATAAACACTTCATATTTTAAATTATTGTACAAAAAATCAGGTGCTTTTTTTCTCCACTTATTAGAAACCCTCTTAAAAATGACTGAGACCTTTAACAAGTTGGATTTAGCCCTACGGCTGTATATGTAATATGTTACAAACATTATGTGCTTTAATATTTATCATTCCATTCAATATTAAAAGCTAACGGATGATGAAGAAAATCACAGCAATACCCCTCGATAGGGAAGACATTTCCCAAAACCATTAATAATAAATTAAGAGCGCTGTCAATCACGAGCACAGCTGTACTATACGGATTATAGTCTCTACCTATTAACCATGTATCATGTTGCCTCAAAGGCAGACACTCTTTATGATATTGATATTTCTTTATTAGTAAGGGGGGGGGCAATATGATGTTTGTGATCTTAAGCCAGGTATACTGTGGTCTTGGAGAGCAGTCCAGATTATACAAACCACAGCACCGTGGGTTTACAAAAAGTACCTTTTTAAAGAAATAGAAGTGGTTTCAGAAGGAGCTTTGTCTTTCTTCTGGGATTTGTTTCAGCCTGTATTAATTTCATTGTTTAAAAAAAAAAAAAAAAAAAAAAAAAAAAAATCGCCCGAAACCCACATACACACAAACATGGTCAGCTAACTACCTGACATAAATTTTCTATAGGCTACAGCTCAATTAATCACACACATTTCCCTGCAGATTAGGTCCAGAAACCCCTGAACTGTAGACTCGATTATATAGAAATATGACAGTAATTCATCAGGGCAAAGCCTGATGGGAAATGGCAATCATGGTGTTTTGGAATTTAATGAGGAAAGTTCACCAAGCTTTGTCTAACCAAGCCAGAACGCTGTTACCTGGAAAAATCCACTGTGCAGAGCTGGAACAATGGCAATTTATTTTCACTCGTAATGTATGAGTCCATTAGATTAAACGTCAACACGTTTTCTGAATCAGTGACCAGTTTCTTCTTTTTTCCTCTCTCTCCTCAGGCATCGCTATCAAATCAGCCAGCGATTTGCTTCAAGGGGAGCCAGGGGGTAAGATGTTTTGCATACTCTCCCTAATGCCTCCGAAATTGAATGCTCTAATTAGTTCTGATTTGCTGTGGAGCGCACTTGTGACAGTTCCTGTGCACATCTTATTTGATTCTTAAGCACCTGCATGCATCCAAGAAGAGGTCGGCCTTGTGCCTTTCCAAATATCGGGATGATTTCACTGCCATTCGGTCGTTTATTTCTTAGAACATCAAAACTGAAAGATGCAGTGATCCACATGGAGAACGTGGCTGGCTGTTAATGTGCCAGAGCCCATATCCTGAGGGAAAGGTGTCATTAATTTGCTCAATTAAAACCAGTTACGGGTTTTAATGTACAGAGACGATTTACATAGTCTACAAAACATTTGGCATTGAAAGCAAATAGGGCATTTCTGTGAAGCCGCTGTAAAGAGAGATGCCTGTGTCCAGCCAGATTAGCCTGGCCACTATTCCACCTTCCCTGGCTCTGCCTGCTAGGCTACCTCACATTTACCACACAATCAGCCCTGTCTAAAAGGAGCTGTTCTAATCCCTGCAAGAGCCGATTGCATTGACGAAAGTGACTGTACACAAATGCTGGCCGTCTGTGCTCACACGGGCCCTGGAAGCCCTAAGACAGGGTACGCTATACCCCCAGGCTGCTAGCCAGGTTACTGGGTCAGGCTCACAACTAGGGAGGCTTTGTTCAGTGAGGGGGAGGAGGTAGGGGGATTGGCGAACCCCAGGGAGCCCCTGTGTCTCCATGCCTGCTGTGTCTGTGCAGACATGAAAGACTTGAAATACAGGAATGATACAGGAGCGGTGGAATTTTTATCAAGGAAAAGGTGAAAAAAAATATCCAAAACACAAATAATCTATGTAAACATGTAATGAAACATCTGTGAGACGAACCGCAGATTAACCTGCTTATAAGAGTCTTTCTGTGAAGCAATGTTAAGTGAGTGCAATTTAAGTGTGCTTTAATCACTGAATTGGATTTGGTGATTATATCTCGGCTGGCACATTACATATTCAAATTGCTTTGCAGAATTTGAGCATGGTCTCCCTCCCCCTCTGACAACAGTCCCCGAGCTGGACGACTGGGCATTAATGAGGTAGCTGCAACCATTGGTGGCGGGGGAGGCCAGATTAAGCCGTTAGTGGGGGGAGGATGTTGGTGAATATGGCAATCTGGCATACAACAGACTGAGGGGATAACCGGTATCGTAGCCTCCAGGTTGGAGGGTCACAGCATTACAGATGCAGGTATTCCCCTATTTTTTATTTGCTGAATAAGTGCTTGCTGTAGCTCATCCCTTCCCCAAAAGCAGCATGAGGTTCAAGAGGTCATATGTAGCGAGTTAGGAGGTTTGTGTCCACTGACAGTTGCCAGCTGTAGAGCCTGATCACAGAAGCCACGACTGCTTCTTTCTGATCTTTGTTCTCGCTGGCTCACATGAGATTTCCTGTAAAGGGGCACTTCCAGGGCCACAAAAACCAGAGGAATTCTTCAAATCACTGTCCTGGCATCACTCCAGGGCTCAGCAGTATCAGGGGGCAGGGCTCCTATCGAGAAATAGCACGCTGAGGTTTTCAGCTGCCTTTCTCTCTGACCCTGCGGCATTAAGCCCTACTATTGTAAAATTTTCTGCCAGGCTAGTAATCATGCAACGAAAGACACAAGCTCTCAGATTCCTCTGAAACTAGTGTCCAAGGGCAGCTGTAAAATTTACAAATTTAAAAAATTCTGCTTCTGAATCCCGCCAAATTCTAATTTTATTCATCTAAACAGAGTAAAAAGTGATTTAAAGCTGGATGTGGAAAGTGAGCTAAAGGGTTTGATCAACAACCACCATCTGGAGCAGTGAAAGAAAATTTTTATTAGTGTAGATGGTGATGCAACTGTAAAGAAATAGGAGAAGTAGAAAGATACTCTTCTCACGTTTTGTAGAAGCTCTAAACTGAAAAGAAATTCGATTCTGGATTACTTTGAAATCATCAGAGGGGATTAAGGAATATATTCAGCTGGTCTGGGTTCCCATGGCCTGGAATTTCACATCGTAGTGCTTATTTTCCTTTAGTGCTGGCAACGCCGCCTGCTTGTTGGCATGATCTATATATATTTAGTGAGAAATGAAACTTGTGTTAGTTCTTATTTATGAAATTCATAGTGTAGGGCATGTATTGATTTGATAATGTGTTTTATCCACTTAACTAAAACTCTGCTTGTTATTTAAAAGCACATACTTCACATACTTCTATTTGTTGATTGTTTCAGTTACACTTCTGTGGTTAGTGATCACCGTAACTTATTGCATTGCAAAATTGTGGCATACCGTTGAGTGGTTTGATTTTTTTTTTTTGTACGGCTGAATATAAATTTTATGGGTGTAATATTTTCATAGTAAACACGGACATTATATTTGAATGCTGTATGCGGTGCTGTGTCAGGTGTGACATCGGTTTCCTTTCCTCCTCAGTTCATAAATGTTGAATTGCAGTTGCCAGTGTAATTGTTTTTGTTTATGGCTCTGTCTGTTTTATGTGCACAGCTGTCACATAAAGGGTGAAAGGGGAATGTAGAGATGCTCTTAAAGATATTCTCATGACGACTGTGTGTGAAGGCTGAGCTTCCCCTCGGCTCCCTCCCGCCTGCCCTCTTGATTATTGTGCCATTTCACCCCATGCCTTGGCTGAATCCTTAGGAGACATCAGGGCCTCTATCTCACACACGGCTGCTCCGACTCTACCCCCGCCACCACATCGCTTTGCTTCGCCTCCTGCTCGCACTGCAAATAAGCTTTTGCACTGTGCAAGTGTGTATGCATGCATGCATGCACATCATTTTTTTTACTCCTCTCTTTTTTTCTGGAAGCTAATTAGAATAACAATAACAGGAATGTGGTTTGAGAGCTCTCCTCTCCCAGTGGCATAGCAGTGAGAGGGAGAATTGTCCCACGTGTTTCTGAAAGGGCACACGCCGCTCTATTCATCCAGATGTGTTAAGCGAGGCAAAAGTCTGTGTGTTCTTTGCTCGTCTGAGGCCCACAGTGTTTATACAGAGGCTCTCGGCCTTACGATTTTTAGATCGTACAGTGTATTTTAGGAGCAAGCCTCATGAGATCCTAAAGTTAAAAGACTTTTCTTTAGTTAGCTCCTCTGTAATCATTGTGCTCTTTAGCTTCAAACAAGGGATCTCAAAAGGATGCCGAGGTGACTGTGGCAGTTTTAAGAGTATTTTACGGTTACAGGGGTGCTGTAAATGATCAGAAATCAATGGGACAATCTGAGCAGGCAATATGACCAAAGACGGCACTATGTACAGTAAGGATATAAAAATGTTAATTGGTCAGGAGTAGAAACGCAGTGAAACACATACAGAGGTTTGTGTTCTTGTTATGGTTTTATGTTGGTTATTTACATTCCACGCTAATCTGGAACCATTAGGAATAAAGATGTAAGCGCCACCCTGGGAAACTGACAATAGCAGTGAGAAAACCTCACAATAACAGCACGGGCTGCTGTGAAAAGAGACTGAGGGAATATTGCAGATTTAAAAAATGTTTGATTGATCGATAAATTATAGGTTCAATATCCCCAAAGCCAGCATGCAATACCTTGAACAATTCATCTTAAAGAATTATCTGAAATATTAGCATGTAGATAAATGAAAGGCAATGGATTGCAAAAAGGAAATCGTTGGTTTTCCTGTTTATTGCACTCTCAGAAAAGTCTGTAGCTATATATTATTAAAACATTTTCCAATTTTCTCACTTTTTTTTTTTTTTAGAAAAACAGGTTTAATTTCAGCAAAATCTTATAAATCTTTTAAGAGAATTAAGCCTCATTTCACAAACTAAAGATGTTCAAATCATTAAGACCTTTATAGATTTAAATGATTATAAGGACATTGGCATTTAAAGGACCTTTTATAAATGTTACAATCACACTGTACAAAACTGTTGATTATTAATTTATCCAATAAGTCATTTGGTATTGTAAAGGTAGACCAAAGTTGATAATAAGGAAATATTTCATACGGTGTTGGCACTGGCCTCTGAGGAGTCTTATCACCAACATTTTTTTTCTTGGATTTAAAAATGCAGTACAACAGGATATGAGCAACACACACACTGCAAGTAAACACAGGCAGTGTTTCTGTGTACAGCAGTGAGGAGTCTTTAAAGCCTAAACCCAAGAGCTTGAAACCAACATCAGAGAGTTATTGTTTAACATGAAGACAGAGAGATTTAACAGCTTCATGTATTCCTTCTTAGTATGTTGGTGGAAGGTACACACTGGACAAGAATGACTATTTTCACTAGATTTTTAAAACAGTTTTCTCTATGGTTCCTCTATAATAAAATAAACAAGTCAAAGGAATCAAGAATAATGTGCCTAGATGTTGACAAGGCAAGAATATTTTGAAAGTTTTAAATTGAATTTGCTCATCATGTTTTTCATGAACACCACCGATACAATTGCACATATAAAAACTCAGACTCAATGATCCCTGTCCTTTCTTACACCTGAAAGTTGCATGTGTTTGACAGTTCAAACAGGTTCATTGTGTTATTTGGCTTACCCCTCCCCAGTCCGTGAACCCTGATTTTGCACATCACATATCAATGCATGTTTTAGATTTTCCCTTCTTTCTCCAAGTTTCCCTGGAAGTTAATCAGGTTTGGACATACTTTCCAACGCACAATCTGTGAATTGTTAAAGGATTACAGACTGCTTGCTTGCGTGGAGAAAAAAGTCCGGAGCAAGCATGAGAGTGCAGAGCTCCGAATGGTTTGTTGGGTTGCTCCAGTGCAACAGCTAGGAATCAACAACAGAAACATTACTAGTGTTAGTGTATCCCAGGGTTTAATAACCAGCATGTAAAGGGAATTTCCTAACTTCCAAACACTGTCACCATCAAATGCAAATTAGGAAAGGCATAGAGGGGGCAATACATTTACAGAAAAACACAGTCTGAGCATGTCTAACTGATTTAAAAAACTTTTAGTTTACATACTGTAATGAGAAAAAAAAGTGGCATACCACTTCAATACAATATAGCTGTATTCTTTTTAGTTATGTCTCCATCCCTCTGTGTAGGAAGAGGAAGCCACCTAAAGTAAAGAGGGTTGGGGGTGTTAGGGATGGGAGGAAGGAGAGTGTTTGTTAAGGTTGACAGATTAGCCCCAGCTTCTTGGAAAAGGACTGATTCTGCTTGGCATAACAGGCAGTACCTTGGGGGATGCTCGACAGTTGCCCATCCCCATATCCCCACACTAACTCCCGTCAGTCCCCACCCCCCTTATTTTGCTTTTCCTGTCTCTACCAACCCCCCTCAATGAATAGATCCTCAAGCACAGGAACCACCACATCCATCCTGGCTCACTGAAAGCATGATTTAAACCCTAAGAGGTGATGTCATGCACTTTGTTTTTAACAAATGAGTCACAGTGGAATTGTAGATCATATGGTACAAAGCTTGAGGACAGTGGATGGGAAAAAATTAATCTGACCCCTGCGTTTCTCTGAGAAACGGTTTGTCAACTCCACTTCACTTGCTTGACTGCCTTTGACACTGAAACACAGCTGACAGTTGGACGATTTGTACTGTCAGACCAAAGCCTCAACTTGTAGAGTCCATTATATGATGTATGAGCTCAAATTTGCACTTACACATCAACCTAAATAAGGAGTGAATCAGGAACAAATACAGTGCTGGGATCAGTCCAGACGGGATTCTACCCCCTCTTCTCTACTGAGTTGCACATTCCTAAGGAAGACTATTTAGGACCATCCCTCATGCAGTCCCTCTACCGGGAGCCACCGCCAACCCCCCTCCCCTCCATACACACACACCCAAACCCCCAATCCCTCCCTTTACCCCCAACAACACACAGCCACACGTCCCTGCTGTTCATGAATAATCCAGGCGGGCCGACAGGCCATTGCACTCAGCTTTGTGGGGGAAGAAGCTAGAACAAAAGATGGGCAGCTCACAGAGCAGCTATGGCTGGATAGGCTCAGATGAGAAGACAATGGTAACTAGTGTCAGTACCGACAGGGGCAGGAGGCAAAGATTTCAGAATAAATCACATATCCAGGCGCCCATTCCCATCTCAGTGCTGCCATGACAAATACCAGAACTGGGAACCTTGCCTTCTCTCTTTCGTCTGCAGAGCAAAGAAAGACAGACAGAGAGAGAAACTATCGTCTCATCATTCCCAGCAGATGTTTGGCTTGCAAAAAGCACACAGGACTGGGGAAAAAGTAGATCTCTTTACTGAAGGTATATCTCCTTCCTCACCAAAGAGCAGGGTTAAGAACTCTGTTTAACCTCATCAAAGATGAGCAGTTTAAAGATGCTCAGGGAATTAAAGATGAAGTTTTACAAGGACATCACTGATAGTGCCTTTTGTCCTTGTTCAAATGCTGAGCCCCCTGCCAAGATTTTCTGTTCCAGTCCAGTTCACACCTTACAGCAGCTTGAAACTATTTGACATCTCCAAACACACAGGGCTTGGATTAGCAGATGTGGCTGGGCCAAGGCCACAGAGGCAGTTATTGTATCAGCCTGGATGCTCCTTGGGGGGGGGGTTCCACTGAGAAGGTGCTAAGGATTGCTGTTCTGATGCCATGTGGTTGCTCTGACTATAACTGTCCATTGTCTTAACTCATATCATGATAATGAGAATCTGTGTGTTTGTGAAGCTGCTCAATTTCATTAAACTGAGAAATGTTACAGTGCACTCTGATAATATCCCATTAAAGTGGAAACAGACAACCCCCCCAAACAGCATTTCCAAGTGGTATTAGTGTTGGCACCGCTGTTGCAAAGACCGGATCAATTTCTATTTTCAGTGCTATGATAAAGGCAGAGTAAAACATCCAGTAGAAATAATGGCAACTGAATGTCAGTTTTGAACCCTCTCAAGTCTCTGAGCTCTCTCCATCAAGTGAATGTCTGTCCAAGGTTCACTCTTGTTTAACCTTGGTTTCTATCACTCTCCCTCTTTGTCTTCTTTGCCTTCTCCAACAACAGGGCTCTTTTTCTTTTACCGGGTAGTGTTTCCACAGTTAGTCTGGTTGTTACACCGTCTGCCATTTCTGCTACCTGGGGAAAGCGACTGATAGCTAAAACAATAATGCTATCCTTTTCCCGTTTTGGTTACACAATGGCAGACGCACTTCCTTTGTGCCGTAAATTGAGCCTTCATTTTCCCAGGAGATTTCGTACCCTGTGACAGACAGAATTGCATAGTGAAAGCAAGGCTTAAAGAGAACCAATCTAAATACCAATGATGTCATTATTATAGCCATTACATTGTGCAATCAACATTAACTTCATAATGATAAAGCCAAAAAATTAAAAAATAAAAATAAAAAACGCATTTATTGCCCCTTTAAGCTTTTCTTTGATTAATTACTCATCAGATTAAAAGACTCCCACAATCATAATTAGAATACAATGCAGCATAAGCAATTGAATGAATTCTTCCCATCATTCCGAACTGGACAAATAATACCAATTTAATAGTTATTTCCATAATTATTAGTAATTTCTTCTGAAGGAATACCAACTTCAAATTACATGTCATTACATACATACATACAAGATTTAAATATAACTGAAAACATAAATATCAAAATACATGCAGTCTGGTGGAGTCTAGGGATGATCCCAACGACTTACTTCCCTGTCGGTTAAACGGAAATTTAAATTAGGCTATTTGACTAATCTAAAAGTAAGAAAACATTGTTGGTTTACAACTTCGGAGCATTAGCGCAGGGAAGCGTGGGGCTGCCGTCTGTCAGGGATGCAGCCCCAACTAGTGGCTAGCAGCTGCGTGACATCCTAGACGCAACAGCTAACCGACATTGTACAGTAATAAAATATTAATAATCAGTTTAACCGACAAGTACTTCTAGTGCCGACTAGCAAGGGTAGCAACGTTAATCATTTAGTCGGCTAATTGCGCACATCCCTACCAGAGTCATGTAGCCAGAGCTGTTACATGGATGTGTATACATGACTCACCAGTCCTTGACCTGGGACTACTGGAGCCATATTTTATTATTACTCTGTTGGCCAATCTGTTGGCCAATCTGAGAACTTTAAAAATTGCCCTATGTGTACTATTTGCGATTCAATTACCATTTTACTCACATTGACTATTGTGTGTTCAGTTTCTCTTTTTCTATATGTGTTTGTTCATTGATGATTGTACATAACAGAGTTTTACTGATAAACGCCTCTTTCTGGAGAGGCCTAAACTGTCAGTAACGGTGTAACTCGGGGTATTTGAACTCATTCCCTGCATGTGACCTCTGAGAGCGTGAGGCTTCCCCTGCCTCAAAAAAAAAAAAAAAAGACGACAGCAACACACACTCACACACAGCCTCAGGGGATCAGACCAAAGCTCCGTACGGATATGTATATGACTCAGCGTCTCTATGTAAATCTACACCTACTACTTGACTGACAGCAGCTTCAGGATCACAGACCTGTTGGCACAAGTTGTGTCACTAACTAAGCACATCAAGACTCAGAGTTAATTTCATCAGGCTTGGTGGGATGATGAAGAAACAGGCCACTTTGTATAAATTGATTAGTGTATTCTGCAGTCCCTGTTTAGAGCTGTGATCTGTAACCTTCTGGTTTTTAAGATTACGGCAAAGTTGTTGAGTTGCTTCTTCTTGTTGGTTTGCTGTGAAAATGACAACGACTGACTGCATAACATGACTGTGGATATTAACTGAATTGACTCAGATACAAAGCGTTGGCACTGTCAACCGGAGACTCAATAGCAGAGTAAGAAAAGATTCTCAAACTCAAGTACACAACATTGCTTCACCAAAATCAGAGATAAAATATAATAATGATATATCATTTAAAACATTACAGATTTTACCGCAAAATCCTGACATTTCACTCAATTTTTCCTGCCTTGTTTAATTGTTTTGACCAACTTTTAGCAACTTTTGAGATAACACTTTCTCCCTCTTGAATGAAAAGTTTAAGTCATTAGCAAGCATGTGCAGCTACAGCCTTATTTGGTCTGGTGTGACCAGTACCTTATGGTGACTAATAATTGCTAATGTTAGCAAACTTCAGATGGATATTATCACAGTACTGACTCATTTTGTTGACTTAATGACTCTTCTTAATACTGTTACACTACGTTTTAGCATCGACTCTTATCTCATAATAGTCAATCTCTCGCTGTTTATCAGAAGGGACACAGCATAACTTTTACTGCAAATCAGATGCCTCTGCAGGGATGTTTACATAAGTGCTTTACTAAAAGACATAGTACTTTGTACATTTTAGTTTTGTATGAATTAAAAAAATGAGATGTAAACAGTAAGCTTTAATGGATTTTGTTAGCTTCAGACAGAGCCTGGCTAGCTTTTCCCCCTTGTTTCCAGTCTTTGTACTAAGGTAAGCTAACTGGATTTAGCTTCGTATTTATCATGCACACATCAATCTTCAAGATTTTGAGCTGTTTTTGTGCAGCACTTTAAAGGCTAAGTTTCTGAACCCACAGATAGACAGAGAGGCTCTCCTTCAGGAGTCAGGGACTGGGAGCTAATGGGTTAAATGACATATGGTTATGAAGCTTGAGAAGGAAGCTGTGAATAAAACGGGGGCGACCTCTGAACAGTCTGACCTGAGTGACATTGATTAGAATCTGAATGTGAAGTGTGCACGGTGGCATGGGTGGGGGTGACAGGCAAAAGTAATGCATGGCTGGAAAGGGGTCATACTGCTGCCATCGACTGAAAGATGAGACGTGGTGGCACCATTGCAATTCTAAATGTCTAAATGTGCACCCTCATTTTATTGGAAGCTAGCTTTTGTTGAGGACGACTCTCATTTTAAAAACAAATTCAAATGCAGTTCCTCTGCATGCCTTTATCTACATCAGTAACCCCATCTTAGTGACTTGTTGCGTGTAATTTTGGTCAAGGCAGCTACTACTTTATGATTTTAAGAACAGGTCCTGAGGACATGTTTCCCCTCTAGTCCCTGCTCACTTTGATGCTTTTTAGGTTGATTGTTCCTAATTAGCATAAAACCCAAAGCAGACATATGCAGAACTGCTTTACCACTTCACGTGAATGGTCAGACATAAATAGGGCAGAATTAATGGTCAGCTGTGTGCCTCAAGTGCCCATGGCCTTGTGGGCTGCTTTTCGTTTTGTGTTGACATGGGTGGGCTTGTGCACATGAAGGAAAGCTGGAGGCTGATGGGGGTAGGGTGAATGGCATGCGTTGGGTTTTAGAAGAGGAGGAGGGGTGTCAAGGAGAGAAGCTGTTCATTGGCTCCGTGCTGCTAAAAAAAAAAAAAAAACTGCTTATGGCTTTGCTGCATGACTGGGCATTTGTGACAGCTATAGTCCTGCCTGCCACATCTGCCAGGGGCACTGTGCTCTCAGCCAGTCAGCTTATAATCAATCACCAACAACTGATAACTAAAGAGGCAGCTTCAAATCCGTCTGACTGACGTTTGTTTTTCTTCAGACCTGCAGTTAAAAATGCCTGTATGCTTTGGCCTGAGGTGGTACCACAAGGTCTGCTATAAAAAGAAGACGTAAAGAGGAAAACTTTGAGCTCTTCAGTAATCACGTATTCATGCTTTTAAAGGATGGGGGATAATCATTGAGGTTCAGCTGAATCTAGGACATTCTATCAACAAAAGTAAACTGTCCAGTCCATTTTCAGGCTGAAACACAGCTGCAGGCAGTGAAGAAGAGAGAAACTGCCGAATGTGTTTTAAAGGACATATTACCTGTTGGTTAATGACTTTCTATGTTGAACTGTCCTTTTAGTGGAAGTAGGTTTTTGGGTCATTTTATGTAACAGGTTTCTGACAGAGATAGATTTCACCCTGTTGGCTTGTGTGTTGCTAGGGAGACATGGACAGTCTGTGACAGGAGAGGTTATCACCCAAGTGAAAAAGCTGTCCGCTTTACTATTGTTTTGTTTTGCCTTTCAGACAGGCTCCTCCCATGACTGGCTACAGGTCATCATCCCTGACCTGGGAGGTCCCGTAGAGCCTTTGTGATTGGCCCAAGTGGGAGATTATTTAGGTCACATTTATTGCGTGAAAAAACAAAAACCAGCAACCCAAGATTGCCCTCATCAGTTTCAACGGAAGATGTTGCTCATGTTGATTTATTTTACCCAGTGTTTTTCCACTTTGAGATTACATATAATCAGATCAGGCTACATCTGGGAAAGAGAAAACATCTTTATTACATAACACATCACTCAAATTACCAATGCTAGCAGATACACTCAAGCATGCAACAACACTGTAAAACTGTTACAGGTTAAAAATCCTCATGACTTGGGTTTTGTAAATACAAATTGAGAACTTGCTTGGTGTTTATTTTTACTTTTTATTCTAAATATCTCATACTTCTAAACAATGTTTATTATCATTTCATGCTTTCTATTTCTTTATTTGTCTTAAATAGTACATAAAGATCCCAGCACCGACCCCTGAGTCTCCTGAGGGATTCAGAGTCTTCTCCTTCTACCTATCCAGTGACAGCAAAGACAAGCCTCAGTCCAGCTTCGACTGTATTCACCAGTACGTCTCAGGGTAAGCAGCACACATAAGTCCTTCCACAGTCGACCACAAATTGAATTTGTAGTAAATTTGGTGTGAGACTGAGACCAGAGGGCTTTACCAAACAGGGGCCTCTCTCTTCAATACTACAACATCAGACAGTACCACTGTCAGGCTATATTCAAACAAGATTACAATAACACCCAAAGGCTGTAATGCTATGACTGACCTCAGAGGTGTGACCACTAATAATTGAGAACAGAGAGGTAGTGTTGGTGGGTATGCAGTGCCAAATGGTTGGTTAAAGGGTTACATTAGAGCTGCTTTATTTCTACAGGAATCTTTTAGCCTTTATAACTGCACACTTGTAGTTAAGAATTAAGTTTTATGAAACAGGACTAGAATTTGTATGCAAGCACAAGTTGCACAACCAGTTATATTTGTGTCAGACAACACCACATATCAATGTAGGACAGCAATAATCAGCAATAATCTCTACTGTCGGCCAGTTAATTGAGCCAAGTCAGAGAATTTGAAAGCTTAAACTCTTAAGCCTTCTCTCTTCTCCTCTGTCCTCCAAACAGGGAGGGCAGGGATCACCTGGAGGGCCAGGGTAGCATTCAGGACAAGATCACAGTTTGTGCCACAGACGACTCCTACCAAACAACCAGGGAGCGCATGTCTCAGGTGGAGAAGGACATCTGGAGCCGCTCAGCAATTGAGATCAAGCCTGGGCCAAGTAAGCTTTTGCTTAATGGCTGTAACTGGATTCTGATGTATCTTCAAGCCTCAGTTTTAGTCTTCAAGCACGTAGGAATCAAGGACAGATAAACAGAGTTTTCATTTATCCAGAAAGCTTCTAAACCATTGCCTCTCACCATGTCATCCTGCTGATAACTGCCATATGGCGTGGAAGTTATCACATAATTGATCAAAGTGCTGCGTTGCAATTATTCATGCGAGAGGCTTGCCTCTCTTTCTTGTAATTTTCCTTTCATTTTAACCAGATTGTTGAGGCACTATGCCAGCTTGCCTGCTAGCACCATTATGTGCTAACAAGTCTCACACTGATGAAGTTTTGCCTAATATGCACTGACTGGAATTTAATTCATTTTCATTTGATAAAATATTTCTAAATACCATCTAAAGAAGAGGCCACACTTAACCTGGAGTAATCTGGGCCTGACATACAGGATTTCATTCTTGCAATTAATTTTCTTTATTCATGGTCTTCTCCTTGCCAGAGCCGTGGTTTTAGAGGCACTGTTGATTAAATTGACCATGCTGCATCCTTATAAACAAACAATCTACCCATGAGGCCTTGTGACATTTAGAGGTCCAATGAGTTTAAAAGCTTGTGTAGATTATATTTTAACAATTGAAAAATGTTGTTTAGTCCATTGCTACAACATAATGTTTAGGGTAATTGCTGTAGAAGCCAGCTGCCAGAACCTGTTTTTAGCCAGTGCATGCCATGATTTGCTGCAGAAATACTCTCTAAGAGGCTTTTCTAAGGCTTTTACAAAATACATTTAACATATCTGGCATGTGTATGCATCTAATAAATGATGGAAAAGACATGAGAGATCCTGCTTGGAAACATGCAGAAGTTTACAGATATCCCGCTTCACTTGCACATTGTTTTCAAGATGTCAAGCTGTCTTTACCTTCTCCTGGGCACAAGAGAGTGAAATACTAAATAGGTTATGCATCACAGTATAAAAACTGCAGTAAAAAGCACACTGTTTTTTTGTTGTAACTGACTGTCTTTAAGGTTGAGTAATGCTATACTCATCATAAAAATGTCAGTCAAAGTTCAGTTGCATTCAGTGGAAAGGCAGCAGTGACAATTTGTACTCACGTGATGTTGTACAAATTGCTTTTGAAAATAAATTCACATAATTTATAAAGTCATTTTAGTGTTTATAATTATTTTTCCTCTGTAATATTGATACATTATGGCAAACAGTTGCTATTTTAAGTGTTTGGTCATTGCTCATAAATACGCCCACATTACTTTAAAGCATGTCATTTATCCTAAGTACGATGTCACTGTCACCATGGGAAATATCATTCCAAAAACTGCCTTGAGTTAAATTTCCCTAAAGCTGCTCTAATTTATTACCGTCAAACAATGGCTCTAGTTGCTGCTTGTTTGAAATGTGGCAGTACAAGCTGTTTCAGTGCAGGAAGGATATTTGCCCAAAATCTTCATGACCTAGTTCAAGGTAGATGTTGAAAAATAGCTCCTGCAAGACTGCTGTATTTTGCACCGCAGATTTAAAAGAGACTCCTTTTGAATCTTACAAAGAATGCTGTATATTGCTAAAACTGATGTCTAGAGTTACTTTTAGAAAGTGAAAATAGTAGGAAAGTATTACTGTCCTGTAAAATGCCCTGGATACATATGATAAGTCTGCCATGTTGTCTGTGTGAAAGTCCTGTCAGTCTTCGACCTATAGCAACGTCTAAATTATGGCTTAAAATTGTAATGAGATTACAGTCTGCAGATATCTATAAGTACTGCCTGGCTGGGTCCAAGTGAATTAGTGCTGCACCAGGAAGAAAGGGCCTCTCTGTGTTAGCTGCTTTAGTTTCCATGCTCCTGTTTACTCAGCAGTAGGCTAACCCTACTGTCAACCCCTTTCACTGTTCTCAACTTGCAGCAACACAGCCTCTGTGCATAAGCACAGTACCATGTTCAAGGTATTTACTGTATGTGTGTAAATTGCTGTTTTAGATTTGGCTGAAAGTGCTGCACATACTGCATCTGTTGCATTTGCATAAACAGATTGCATGACAATAGAGATATATAGAAAGATAAAAATGTATTAGGTTGTCTCTCATGTGTAGGCCTGTCTTTCAAAATCAGTGTGTGATTTGAATAACTGGCCTGAGGACTGGATTAGGAATGATATGTCAGCTGTGCTATTACAGGATACTGTCAACATATGTGAATTCTGTTATCAGATCAGTTATTATCTCTCTGCTCTTCTTTAGTTTTGTGTAGGGTAGCGACTGTATTGCCATTCAAAAACAGCTTTAGATTACTGCTTTGATAACTTTCTGATCCACTATCACTGACAGAATAAACCTGCCCACATCTTCCAGAAGAGTCTTGTTGAAACTCTACTGTGTCTCCCTTCATTTTGATCTCAGGTAAGTGCGTGAAGGTCCAGAGGAAGCAGGGTCTGGTATCAGGCTCAGATAGCAGCAACAAGCACTCCCCCAGCAACAAGAGGAGCCTGGTTCCCAGCCCCGTGGCACACCGGCCCTTGAGGGATCGCATCATTCATCTCCTGGCCTTAAAGCCCTATAGGAAACCTGAGCTGCTACTGTGGTTGGAGAGGGAGCGGGCCAGTCCAAAGGACAAGACTGACCTGACCTCAGTACTGGATGAGGTGAGACATCTGGCACATTGCTATGTAAACACATGGTCGACCAAAAACTTATATCCTTAGAAGCAACAAGTAAAGGAAAATACCAGAATGTTAGTGTGATAAATACAAATTTAGCTGCTTTTAGCATCACTTGATATCAGGACAAGGATTTCAAACTGCGAACATAAATGAGGTTTATAACTTGCCATTTTGCTAATGATACTAATGTACAGACTACTGCTATACAGCTCTAAAACTCTTCTCTAAAATGGTGAAGTAAGTAAGTTTATTTCAGGCATATTTCCTGTGTTCACAATGTTTGAGTGTCCCACTGCAATCATTAAATGGGGACTGTGCTGCCGCTGGTAGCTGTAATTAGGGCTGTGCTTTAATTATCTTTGGAGGAGAAGATTGTGTTTTGACAGGAGAGGGGTGGGGTGTCTCCAGCTGGGATCTGGCTACTTTCAGAATTGAAAGTGGTTGGTTTGGGGAGATTTGTATCAGTAGGATTACGTTATATAAGGGCAGGGTTAAACTGTTTACCAGGGAAACAATATAGACCCACCGAATCACAAACAGGTCTTGTTTTATTTAGATATAAGGTGGAATTACGGCATTGCAGGTTAACACAGTTTGGTGCTTTTATGACCTGAGCAGGCTTCTTTTCCTGTTGTATTCTGCCCTCTTTCTATTGATGTATTAACACTGTGTGCTGTCTGTGCTTCAGGTTGGTAAACTGAACCCTAAAGACCACAGCTACTCTCTGAAGGATGAGCTCTACAGACACGTCCAGAGAGACTGGCCTGGATATTTAGAAGAGGAAAAGCAACTCATCCATAGGCTCCTGATCAGGTGGTTATTAAGCTAGACATAATACTATAAAATGGTTTTTGTTTTGTTCCATTGATAAGACTTCAAAATGTATAACAAAATGTTATCTTTATTTTTTTTTTTTAAGTAATAGTTCACCTTTTTGGGAAATACACCTATTAGCTCCCTGAGTTAGGTGAGGAAAGTATAAAGCTACCACCAGCAGTAAGTTAGCTTAGCTTAGCGTAAAGACTTGAAACAGAGGGAAACAGCTAGCCTGGCTCTGTCCAAAAGTAACAAAATCCACCTACCAGCACCTCTCAAGATAAAAATAATTAAAGCGCTATATCTCGTT
Organism: Xiphias gladius; assembly: GCF_016859285.1. NCBI lineage: Eukaryota > Metazoa > Chordata > Actinopteri > Istiophoriformes > Xiphiidae > Xiphias > Xiphias gladius. The sequence goes on along the minus strand of NC_053407.1, from coordinate 16,985,875 downwards.
GGTTTAATCTGTACAAAAACCAAAGTGCAAAAGTGACAGTTCGTCATTTTATGGGGGTTAATTGCCAGGCAATTTCTTGGCTGGGAGCAGCAACTTCTGAAAGTCTTGTCATCACCATGAGGCAATCAGCAGAATTTTAGGATGTTAATACATAAGCTTCAGGGGTGCTGGTACAAGATTTTGTTACCTTCAGACAGAGCCAGGCTAGCTGTTTCTCCATGTTTCCAGTCTTTGTGCTAAGCTAATCACCTGCTTGCTGTAACCCTATATTTACAGTACAGAAATGAGAGTAGTATCAATCTTTTCATTTAACTCCTGGCAAGAAGGCAAATAAGCATATTTCCCAAATTGTCAAACTATTGCTTAAAATTTCTTTTAGACTTTTAGAGTTCCGTTTAGGCAGATAATGCAGAAAAGACTAAGGGATGGATGTGTTGTGACAGTGCTGGCGTTTATACAGAAAGGCCACTGAATTAACATAGAAGTCTTCTGTACTGATGAATCTCTTAATGGACACATCAAAGCAGAGGAAAATATTCCCTGCACCATGTTGCCAAATGGCATTAGCATGGAAGGTTCAGAATAGCAAGGCTGAGCTTTTCGGGGTGAGCTTCCTCCCCTCATACGTTTACACTGCTTGCCAGTAAACATGCAGGCCATGTGCTTCATGAGTGTTTTGGAAAAAGTGAAAGTCCCCTTGGCTGATTGCAGAGACCTTCTGTTCACCATCCCTGCTAAGTGTAAAAAGCTTACAGTGAAAAATTAAATCATCCTCTTATTCAGGCTCTCTTTCTACTGTCATTTACTCACTGATGTTAATGTTTAATGGACCTGAACTCCACTCACACTGACCAAATGATCAAGAGGGCTGCATGAATCCACTGGGGGGGGGCGTCCTTTTGTAGTGGCGTCTCTTTGAGGAAGGAGCTGTAGGAAGCAGATTAACGGAGAAGAGGGTTTGGTCCTACAGAGGTTAAATCTGCTGCTATTGTTCTGCTCCCTGGACTGTGTTCAGTCTTTGTGGTTGCCTCCTGTAGATTGTATCACCAGAGACACAAAACAAAACATACCACAGAAACACACAAAAACCTTTGATTACGTCAAAAACATTTTGTATTGTCAATCATTCTTTCTTCTGCTAAAGCTGCTATCTATGTATTTTTTCTGGAGCCTGCATCATAATTAATGATAATTGCTCATCCACTTGCTCATAAACCTACCAAAGCAAACTTAATGACCTATATACTGCCTTTTCCTGTTTAGCTTTACAGACCATTTACCTCACAGTTCATGTCCAACTGAAGGTACTGTGTTCTTAATCTTTCTTCAGGAAACTTCAGCCACTCCACAGTAGCCAGTTGAAGAGTCCCCAGTCCAACCATTCATTCCACAAAACTCCCGGGAACTCTCCTTCACAACTCAGTCCTGCCAAGAATCTCTCTGTGGTAATTATTCACCCTGAATGAATTCTATTTTCCCCTACTTCTACTGAGAATAGATAAGGTATTTCCTTTTTGCAGATAGACATTACAGGAAGTATTTTTCTGTTATATCTTTTTGTAATTACATTGAGTTGCCTGAGACGAAATACAGCTCTGACTGGAATTAAAAGAATAGTTTGACATTCAGAGAAATATATTATTTGCTTTTTTGCCAAGAGCGAGATGGAAAAGATTTATGCCACTCTCATGTCTTGTGTGGTAAATATGTAGCTGGAACTAGTTAGCCTAGTTTAACATGCTATGTGCCACGCTATTTCTTGGCTGGGACGGGTTGTCAACAACCAACAGAGACTCCGTGAAGTTACTAGTACTGGCCAAGAAATATAGACCCGTATAACGTTGAATTGTAATTTTTACACTGCAGGTTTTGGATTTTGTTACCTCTGGACACAGCCAGGCTAGCTGTTTCCCCTGTTTTCAGTAGTTGTGCTAAGATAAGCTAACCGGCTGCTGGCTCCAAGTACATTTTTTCCTTACAGACATACGAGTGGTATCAGTCTTCTCATCTCAGCAGGAAAGCCAATAAACATATTTCCCAAAATATTGAATTATTGCTTGAGTGTAATTCTTATGCATATGCTAAAAGCACTTTTGGCAAATCTCATGTAACTTGCACTAGTTCATCCAAAACCTGAAGGCCAGTCAATCACTTTGTTTTGTTTTTTTTTCTCTCTAGAAACGACCATTGCACTCGGACCCATCCAACTGTCAAACCCCCAAAAAACAAAGACTATTAGACCAGTGTTTGCCTCTGCAGTCGCCTTCTCATGGAGAATACAGCACCAATGGGTCTCGTAGCTCCTCCAGTCACGGAAACTCTAGTGTACAGATCAAAATGGAGTTCGACAAAACCAACAATCATCTCCAGAGGAGCCCAAATGGTCTGTACTCGCCGCACAAACTCAGCGGGTCATCTGCTATTCCCAAACTGGATAGGACAGAGCCAGCTCTTACTGCTCCCAGCCCAAAGCTCCCACACACTGATAACTCAATTTGCACGGACCAACAGTTCACCAATGGCCAACATAAAAAAAAGAGGTCCAAAAAGCACAAAGACAAGGAACGAGAACGCTTAAAACAAGACTGGATAGAGACCAGTCCAGACCTGAAGCAGAACCAAGAAAATCTCAAAGGTAAATGGCATTAAAATTAGAAAACTGTCTTCCCTTAAAAGTTTTGTCACACTTCATGTATCTTATTATGCTGTCATGAAACTGTTTTATATTATTTGTTCAGGCCATTAAGATTATCAGCTTTCATTCAACTAAAAGGAAAAAAAATCCTCAGGGTTGAATTATAGAGTAAGCCCACGAGAAGCCTGCAAAGAGCAATTCATATATTTTCATTTGAGAGTGCAGTGAGTGTTGTTAGAAGTGTAACACTTTCTCCGCCCTCCAGTCCTTACTCCCAGCTCTAGTCTGTTGATGATTGACTGTGGAACAGCTGGGTGACCTACGGTCGAGCGCGTCAGCAGGCAGTATTGCCTCCTACTCTGGGCTGCTGACGTCACTGCTTGCCTTGGATCAGATCTCTTATCGGAGACAGTGATAAATGATTCCATCAGCCTTGATATGATGGGCACATTATCACATTTGCATTGGCTGATTGCTTTAACCTTCCCTTCTCTGCATGTGTGTTTTTCCTATCTACAGACCATGAGGGAGAGAAAACACCTGTCAGTCGAACCTCAGCAGAGGAACTGCCTGACTATTTAATGTAAGATTAAATACATATCATGTCCCTGACTGTCCAAATGTTATATTCCCAGATTCTAAATGGATGTGTGAGTCAGGAATGAATTCCATATAATTGCCCCAACATCAGTGGAACCACATAAGTCGTTGTTGATACCATCTGCCACTGAGGAGTTTAGGTTTCAGAGTCCAACCCACTGTTGCTGAGAATAGAAACTTGTCCCTAAAGGGTTAAGTTCAGCTTCAAAACATTCACATTAATAGAAGGGAAATAAAACTTGTCTAAATAAGCTGTCACAAAGTGTCACTGAGAACGACTTTGAAAAATAAAGATCTTAGGTCTTACATTTAGACATCTGGTCGACACATCATGCTGTTAAATCAGTGACGTGTCAGACCTCTAACTCCATCGATCTGCAGTGCCATCTACTGGAATGACCAGGGAGGCAAACTTGGCCTCTAAAAATCACTTCTGCTTTTAAATAAACGGATTATGTTTGTATTTTCAGAAAATACAGCACCATAACAGCACTGGAGCAGCGTCAACAGTATAAGGACGACTTCTGTGCAGAGTACGATGAATACAGAGCTCTTCATGACCGGATTGGGGCTATCACAGAGATGTTTGTTCAGTTGGGCTCAAAGATCAACACTCTCTCCCCGGGAACACAAGAGTACAAGGTACTGTCTGGACCAGAAACCCGCTGCTCTGTTTCTACCAAAACACCAAACAGAAAACAGATCTGATTCTTGGCGCCCTAACACCTTTTCTTTTGTAACCTTTTCAGCTCATGGAGGACCAAATACTACAAAAGTACAGAAAGTATAAGAAAGTAAGAATGGTTTAAATTGTAACTAATTTCATGTAACACTTAAAGCACTATGCACTGGGCCTCATGCAAGAAACACTCGTATGAAAATATTCATTCTTATGTGGCACATATGAGGAATTTAAGACAATGTATCATGTTTACTAGTTTTTCCTGTATTTACAATTTTCTGGTGTGATGCAGGCCTGTCGTACCAGTCATGTACAGATAGTCTGCACTTCTCCAAAAAATACTTTGACGACCTGACAATTATGATGCTTTAATCTTAATGAATGTGGAAATCATATGTTCCCGAAAAGGTAAAATAAAATAAAATGTAATATTAATATTCTATTCAGCTTATCAGTGTGATGTGCATCATAGCTTGCCAGCTCACTGAGGTTAGACAACTTTTCCTTTTAGATTTTATTTGCATGTGTATTTTAGCACAACCGAGTAAACAGTTAAGTAGTTGCTCAGAAAATTCTGCCTTAGTCAAGGTTTTATATGTAGGTTGCTGTCCAGGGAAACATCCTCCGTAAAGCACCTGACAGTTTAACATAATCAAATCTACGATCGTCTAATATGTCATGTCGCCTGGATCACCACCTTGTTTGTCAGTCCATTCCTGCTTCATTTTTGACATAGCTTTAATAGCTATAGTACTGTTGTATAATCCCCCTTATATCACTTGCCTACTGAGACGAGTAAATTTGCATTGTATACTGTAGCAATGCGGGGACTGTGATTATGCTAACGGCCAAATCTCACCTATGAGCAGCTACGCCACCATTGGCTGGCATTCATTGGGTTGAAAAAAAGCAATTTATAAAGAAGTTTTTGCAGTTAAGAGGGTCTACTGAATCCAATATGAAACACTTCAGCAAACCTCCTGGAAAAAAACAAAGAGAGGTTTATGATAAGAATACAAAAATGTTCTTTCATGAGGCCCATCGAGTTGGATTTTAATGAGTGTTACTCAAAACTCACTGGTTCCCCTTTTCTTTTCTCTCTTTAGAAGTTTCCTGGGTATCGGGAAGAGAAGAAGCGATGCGAGTACCTCCATCAGAAACTGTCGCATATCAAAGGCCTGATCACAGATTATGACCAAGCACAGGAACTTTCCTAGTAACTGGCCTCTACCCTCAGCAGGGTGGAATATGACTGGACCAAAAGACTCCTAATGGACCCAAAGACTGCCCAGCTGGGTCCTGGAGGGGCTGAGACACTTTTCACTTTACTCATCCTGTTAATGGAATCAAGGATTGAGATTCTTTTTCAAAAGTGGGCTGAGACCACCGACTCGTGATCAGACGTTACCCTTTAACACTATGGTTTTCGTCTATGATTATTGCTGTAGTGGCTTGGTTTTGTTCCGCTGTAGAATGGTCAGATGACACAGTGAAAGCCAAGTCCATTTTCTGAAATACAAAACAGATGTGATCCTTCCTGCCTAATTGCATTTTTATTCTATCCTTTATCTTGTCAGAACTAACAAAGCATTGATTTATATAAAGTATAAAATTGATGGTACAATCAATCTTAAGGGGAAACAAATGCTACTAAAGTCTATATATTTAACTTACAGAGGAATTTGTTTATTTGCGTTTTGCTGATAGAAAGTCAAATTTTGACACATTCAATCACATTAATTATTCATTAGTTACAATAATACACTTACATAATGACAGTAATATGGTCATGCTACAAAAAGTGTATCTCTCTTCAGGCCACATCCAAACTGACAAATTCATTCAATTTTCATCTCATGAAGGCTAGACAAAATGTATCATCCATACAAAACCTATATTTCTGCAGGACTGAGACCATACAAAGGTTTCTTCTAAAATAATCACAAAATGAAGATTAATGCATTATATGCTGAGTTGTTTGAAAACGTGCTACGTTGTGTTTTCACCCAGAATCTGTGGTTAGGACCAGTTTTTTTGATCATAAGGATTTTATCACATAGCTTTCTGCCAACGTCCTGTTTCTTTTCTAAGTAATACTGGAATGCCACAAAACCACTCCTCACAGTACAGTAAAGCTGGTTTCAAGATAGTGTCAAGTTCATCCACATGTAGCCTACAGTACCACAAACTGCCTTTTCACTGTATAATGATAAAACTTCAACTCTCACATCTCTCAAGCTTTCAAGTTACAGTGGTTTACTCACATACAGTGTACACTGTACTGTACAGTACATACAGTAATCATGCTGTAGTCACAGTGTTGATGAACGACTACAAGTTGCTCTATGAAACATAACTTTTCACTTTACGTGCAGTTGTAAAACTTAGGCTATTTATCTGGGTAATCAACCTAGTCCACACATTTTGATGTACTATTGTTTTGTTTTTGGTTTAAGTCAATGTTTTTTTTATGGGATTTGGTTGAATAACAATAATTTATTTCAGTGAGTGTTACTCTTTGATGTTATTCTGCTGAATGTGACAGAGATGCCTTTTAAAAAATTGGACTGTGTAATTTATAGCCCCATGTTTGAACCATGTGGAGGTTGGGACTGTGGGTCACTCACTCAGTTCAAACCACTTCAGTTCATTTTAGACTTTTTAGACTCATTTCAGTTACATTTGAGGAAAAACAATCTGTAGTTTTATTTCACCTTAATTAGCTGTGGCCTGAAATAGGGAATAGTGATCAGATTTCAGTGTTCTCTGGAAATTTGCATCAATGTAGCTGTACTCACAAGTGTTGTCTTAATGATGGCTTAAAATGGGAGAATGAAGCTAATATTTGCCTTAACATGTATGTCAGAAATTTCCAAGATTCTGGTACCCCTGTTCTGAACTGTTTTTGTGTTCTCTGCAAGGTTCAAAGCATTTCTGTGAATGTCTTTTAGTTTGAGGGAAAGATCAGTTACTGGATAGTTGTGCAACAGTTGTTTAATCTGTGTTGTTCTTGTTTTTTCGATGTACGTCTTAATCATTTTTCGTATTTAGCTTCATTTGTTGTCTCATAATCTGTCCAATAATCATGGACTGTAAAGGAATTTAATTCACTGTCTAATGCTATCAAGCACCACTATCAAAAGTAAGAATCATTGCGGAAATATACACAAAATAATGTGCTTTGCTTCTCTTGATTTCTCAGTGCAAATACTCATTGTCACATATTTAGCAGTTCTTTTGCAGTTAAATGTACGTTTCTACATTTGGTATTCTGGGACATTTGAAGGATCTGAGACTAGCAACAGTTGCTCTGTCTTGGCACATATGAAAGAAAGGAATATTTATTAGCAAAATTTATTAGAAAAATGATCATTATAAGCCCAAACGGTGTTTATCAATTAGGAACCATTAAATATCATCAGAGCTAAAAATTGTGGATTTTTAAAGCTCCGACGCACCTACAGAAATGTTTTCATTCTCTGGCTATGTGGATCTCTTCTGAGGACCAGACCTCTTGCTCTTTTTTGAGTCTTTTATTTATATGCATTTTGATGATCTTAACAAATGTGGTACATTGCTCCACCCAACTGAAAACACCTTTGTGTTTTGTTCTGGTACTGGAAATCAGTGAGGCATTGTTTGTGATTTACAGAAATTGTTTTATTTCAAAACAAAAAGGTACTAAATATTTTTGTTGTTTAATTACGGCAGGACGAAAATGTCTACAAAATACCACTTAGATCATGCAACCTTGAAAGTAATAATAATTTACAGAACCAATTCAAGTTAAGGGCTTCCCATTTACCACTTAAGTCATACTGATCAATTGTAATCGAACAAACTGCATCATGGGTGACACTCCGTGGGCAAAATATCAGTCTAATCATAGTATGAAGGAAAATAATTGTTCAATTCGTTTGAACTTGTTTTTGGGAAACCAGACCCTTGATGAAATGGGGCTTCTCAAGTGCTAACTGTGATGTTTTTTTACTGTTACAGGAGCTAACTACTGAAGGTGCCTTTTTCATTCAGAAAGCAGAGCCACTCTGCCAGTAACTATCATTTGTATTCTGGGAGGAAAAAAAAAAAAAAAAAAAAAAAAACCTGGGCCAGCAGTATTTACACGTGTAGTTTCACACTGTTGCCACTGTTCAAAGTGCTTTGTTCATCATTTTTAGATTAAGTTGACATCAAATGCCTTGTAAAATGCATAAAGTGTATTACCACGGACATGATATATTTAAATAGTCAATTTAGCATTTTAAAAATGCAAGGTTTTCAAGGACACCAATTAAACTCTTTCTAATGTTTGCTATTGCATACAGGCATATTTGAAAGAATGGCCTGGATTTTATTTTAATTTGTACTTTCAGCCCAGGAAACTGTGTTCACATAACTCATACAGGTGTGCTTAATTGGTATGTTGGCATTGGTACTGGAAAAAACAATGCCTCCATGGAAATGTGAAATTAAACATTGTTTTCAATTATAAACTGCTGCAATTGATCCACCTAGGAGAACAAATATCTTTATTTATTGCTTTGTATGTGTTTGTTCTTTTATTGGATTCCTCTTCGCATAGTCTGTTCATTCTTTTCACAGCAAAACTAAGTATGGCGAAAGGGAAACGGAATATATTTTTGCAATTTTTGATGGTGGATGCTTTATCGCAAGGTCATCCTCTTGAGAAAAGCTTTCAGAAAAAACTGTATTATTGTCTCGGTAAAATTGAAAAATAAAAGCTCTTTTCAATTCAGCATGGTGTCATGTTACCCCAAGAGGGCAGTGTTACTCTATTTCTAAACTGAACCACAAATGTTTTTCAATGATCTACTACTCAGATATTTAGCAATTATTCACATCACTGAAATACAAACATGTAGTTTTTAAAAGCACAAATTTAAATCATTTTTATGCTTATTATGAAGTTTTTTATTAACCTTTCAATCAACACGACAGTGAAAACATTTAGTCCCCTAAACTGGATTACGCTACTACATGTGAAAGTATATGTCACATGATGGTATTTTCTAGTTTATCCTCGTACACTTGATTTATCTGTGAAACAAAGGTTAAAAAACATACTGTACATACATATTCATACAATTCCTAGTCAATTTATTAAAAATGTAATTATAAACACATTGTTTAGGGTGTCTTTGCTCTTTTAAATAGTAACATGATTTTCATTTTCATTTTCTTTGTACTCAAATAATTTCTTTACATTTTTCTTTACGTTAAACAGTATCCTCTGTTGACAGCCACAGTCCAGGCCTTGCCTTAAAAGTTAGAGTGAAAAATAAATACTATTTGAGATAATTCCTTTAAATCTCTCAGCTGCTTTATCCCCTCTAGAAGCACTTTTGGTTGAGAAGCAGCTTATTCGTTACTTGAATGGTAGGGATAAAACTTTAAGCAGCATTTTATCATAAAAGGCAGAGCAGAGAAAGACAGTAGGCTTAAAGTGACAACGCAACCCAGATTAACGCATTGCTTATCTAAAAGATACTTGAAAAAGCAGATGCAAAAGCTTGCATCAGTAAGGAGCTCTTATTTTGCAAGTGCAGTGGTTACAAAACTGCTGGTTTTATATGTGGTGTTGGAGAAGACAGGAATGTACAAAGGTTTGCCTTGGCTCTTTTAAATAAAAAAGTAAAATAAAATAAACAAGGATACTATATTAACTTGATTTGCTCCTTTTTAAACCAAGCCCTTCAGTTATTGCTAGCCTGAGTTTGGTGTTAAACATAACTGCCATTCTAACATAAATGTTACAAAATGTGCCTGTGGTGTGTTGCCTAATCTCATTGCGCACCAGGCTAACCTCAGTCCACCAGTAAAGCTCCAGCTAGATGACACTAAATCCTGTCACCTGTCATAATAAGCGTTCTGATCTCCAGTTAGTCAGTAAGGTTTATCTCTACCTTCGCTATCATGGTTTGATTCGTAACTTGGGCTGTGCAAGGGTTAAAATCCCAATCAGTGAGGATATCAGACCACAAAACCCAACCACTCCTGGATTTGACTGGTAAATACCTAACTTGTCTAAGGGAATGAAGAGATCACAAATGTTTTTCAGCATGTCCAAGGCAACAGCTGGATGTGATTTGAGGCTGTCCAACAGCAGAAAGAGCAAAGCATCCAGCTGAGGAATGACAACTTCAGCCACTTCAGGACTCTCATTGAGATGCTGATCCATTTTCTGTCTAAAGCGCTTATCTCTTGCTCTCTGCATCATTAACTGGAGGACGACATAAACATCTCTGGTCAGATTCATAACTAGCGACAAGAAGTAGCACCACGAGGCGTTTAGGCTCCAACGTTCCTTGTCAATATCGCGGATAAGACTGACACTTCTGGCCCAAAGTATATTGTCACAGATAAAGTAGAAGGCGCGGTTGATGTTGGCTGCAGTAAGGCACAGACACAGCACTCGGTCAGAGAGTTGCATGGTTCGCTTAGCAGCCTCAATGGAATTGACTGTGTTTCCCAGCCTGAACACTGACAAAGAAGGAAGAAAAAAAAAAAGGGTATTAGAGCAGTAATCAATTTAATATGAAATGTCAGGTCAACATTTCATAGCAGCAGTCCGCCGTGGAAAGCAGAATACTGTTAAGCGACACTTTTATCAAACTACAGTATCCCTCTGAGGGAAGAAGGTCATGGTCTTCATTTACTCAGTGTGTTTACATACTGTAATCACATCAGTTCTAGCTGTGGCTCTTCCTTGCATACTTTACTTACTGAACACTTTAGAAAACAAGTTATTAGTATTATCTACAAGAAATCCTCCTCTTAAAAGCTCTGTTTTTAAATTATGTGCCCTGCCAGTCTCTTTCCCCACAGGCAGGCCAGGCATAGAGGCAGTATAGCCCCGTGGCTGCAGCTCTGATGCAGAGAAGAGATAATTAAGTGGTACACCAACAGAGCCTGGCCTGGTTCTCTTTGGCTCAGCCCTAGCCCTCATACAGCTCTACTGGAACAGCATCAAGGGCGGCAAGGTCTTTATTGCCTGACCCTGCTCTAAGGCAGCACCTTATGGATAATTTCCACATGGAACTCATCAAGCCAGTCTCTGAAAAATTTAAATTCATAAATAAAAACCACAATGTGTCTAAGTGCAAAAGGTTTAAGAAGTCACACAAGGTTGTAAAGTAAACCGATCTATGAGCTGTCTAGGCCAGTCTCAGGGTCAATCAGTGTTGCTGTGGGTCCATGTGGCAACAAACAATGCAGTCACCCAAAGTGTCCATCTCAGCTCACAGCGGAGAAAGAGAAAAAGCTACAGATTTCAACATAGCCACAAACAGCCATCAACCTGGTCTAAGCCCACGGGCCAAGGACACATGGATGGCAAAAAGAATGCAAAATTGCAAAGTTCATTCTAAACTTGTAATGAAATTTGCTATGCATTTTTACAGAGCACAATCAAAAAAGTGATGAGACACACTTTTTAGAACAGCCACAAATGTGTGTTGTATTTAGCGTGTATTTATTTATTTTAATCTAATTATATGAAAAAAACTTAAGAAACAGCTGTAACAATAAACATGTTTACGAGGATAAGCATCTTTAGTGTCACAAAAGAACTTGGTCAAATAGTTGTATGTATCAGTGTTTTTGGAGAGTTAGTATGTAGGCTGACGAAAGATTTAATCAAAGATTAACATCGAAAATAGTGCATGTATTATAGCACAGGTGGGCCACCTCGCCTGAAATAAATATCATCTTTACTAACAGCATAAAAAATTAACAGACTTTTATGAAAGTCATATATTAACCTTTCTAGTAACACAGCAAACGCCCTATATATTTAATGAGTGTGGCTAATGTTTAGGCCATCAACCACTGATTAAACTGATTACAGGACAAGATGTGTAGAATCTGAATTGCACACTTGTACTGTTAATCAATTTCCTGGGGTAAACACTAGTATGGCAGTAATAGGCTGTGTCAAATCAGACAGGGTTGTTGCAGCATCATCTCAGATTTTGTTAAAACCTTGTCTATATCCTGGATGGGTCCAGAATGTAAAATATTTCTCTTCAAATCCTATGTTTTCGTATTTTTCTTCAAGCCCCATTATTTCATTTTTATACCCTCTAAAAAAGCCACGGGTATTAATATCTTGTTTTGTGCCAATTTTGTCAATATTTGAGGTCTCAACAACTAATGTACACGACGATTTTAAGAATAAAACAAGGTGTGGTAGCAATTTTTGGTCATTTTCATAGGACCAAAATGGTATGTGGGTCAGTTAGTAGAAAAATAAAAATGTACATGGAAATTGCTTGATGCATGGTTATGAAGGGTACAAAGTTCTAATGTCCTTCTGTTTTTCCTTCATACAAAAATAGATATTACCTATGAGAGGAAAAACGTCCATTTCATGATTAAATTTTATTGTCACGGTATCTCCGTGATTATTGAATTCCTGGGTCATATGAAATGATAAACGAAAGGATAAACCTGTTTTCAGTATGTTCATTAGAACAGAAGGCATTTGAGATGGGAATTCTGTCTCTGGTAAGGTCCCGGATGTTGAAAATAAATGAAATATTTTGATTAAACTTCTGGTATAAGGAGGAATAAGTGGTATCCTAAATGGCCCTCTCAAGCTCCAGTGGGAGCGTTTTAAATGTGTTGCCACATAAAAAGTTGGATGTGTTTATACACATAATTTTACAGTGTGCATGTTAGAAAGCTATATGATACGCATGTTGAAGCGTGTCCAGTGAAATCATCAGTATATTCCCATACATTTTATCAAGAAAACACCAAGCATGTACCCAGTTCAGTCCTGTTGTTCAAGTTATATGGTTAAAGGATAGTAGTCGTCTTCACATGCTATTTCTAGTACATAATATTCTATATTGCACATCATTTTCAATAGTTATTTGAATTTTTTATGAGTATCTTATTATTTTTTAAATATGGAATATAAAATTTAACCACCCCATTGAATATAACATCTATCAGAGTTACAGCCTTTTTCTATAATGAGGCCCTGATAGTACAGAATATAGTTGGCATTGCTGACCTATAGTAAAATGAGCCTACAGAGAACATGTATCTCTTGACTCCTACCAATATTTCAGAGGCTGAAACACATACAAGTAGCGATAATAAGGGAAGACCCTGCTTTTTCATTATGGATGTGTTTCCTAGAGGTAAAACTTCCTTTAACTATGTATTTATCTACGAAGGCAACATGGAAGGACATTGGCACTTTCTGCCCTAAATGACCATTCATTAAGCAATTTCCATGTAAGTTTTCATGATCCTTCTAGCTACGCCACATACCATTTTGGTACTATGAAAATGACTGAAAAATGCTGGGACGCCTTGTTTTATTCTTAATATCTTCTTGTCCATTAGTGATAGAGACCGCAAATATTGGTGGTCATTCAGGAGTTTTGGACTTTTTTCAAAATCTAGGGCCTTTTAGAAAAATCAATAGGCATTCAATACGAACTTCTAATGGTTCAGTTATACTGAGAACATGTTTATCTTCCATCCTACAAAGTTTGGTCAGGCTAGGAATAATACTCTTCAAGATAATAATGCCCAGACATGGTTTCCCAGATAAGGTGTTTTTGAAAGGGTAAAAAATGAAAAACTATCTGGGGAAAAAATAAATAAATAAATAAATAAATAAATAAAAATAAAAAACAATGAGGCTGAACAAAAATATTTCACAGGCCTTAGTTATTAGACTTAAAAATTATATAGACATATAGAACAAAATCAGACGATGCTGCAGCCACTTCCCTGGATTCTGTGTGATTTGACACAGAATGACCATTTACCACACTATTTCTCTGATTTTTAGTTTACATTCGAAAATACGCATCTTTCTTTAGTGCCATTATCAGATATGTCGCAACTTTTGCTTATTTGTGAAATTATATTTGGACACAAATGTTCAAACTGTACAACCTTTTCTTGATATATGTTGTTGATATATATGACCATTAGAACCCAGTGCTATGCAATATGTAATTATTATACATTAAAACAGCAGATAAAGGTTTATATATTTTACCATCAAATGTTCAATGTTACTTAGAAACAACTGTCTGGAAGAAGCTCTATTTTTTATTTTCTATTATATTTCCTTGAACAAAAGTGGCGTTTTCAAAAGTTTTCATGAAACTGAATCTGTCACTTCCGAACAAAAATAGAAGATTTCAGACTATTATGCCACAAAAAGACCACACTGCTATTAAAATGTATATTCAGCAACGGTGGGATGAAATAATGAAAAAGGATGCAGGCTTTGTTTCACTCCTTTTGGGAATGAGTTTCTATAACTAATAGTGACTATGCAGAAGGAAAATTAAACTGACTTCATCGTGACTCAATACTGTGGCTTAGAACAGTATTTGCTAGTGGTAGGAAAACAAAGGGAAAATGCACTCAGTAGAGTGCAGACCTCTGCCAAGGCCAATGTCAACAACATACGCCAGACTTCAGAAGAAAAAAATGGAAATTCATAGTAAATGATCCAGATCTGCCCCCAAATTTAATGGGCTCTTCACTGACCCATGCCCCACCCCCCCCCTAAGTTCAGTGCAAATCGGTGCAGTGCTTTTTGGGTAATCCAACTGACAAATAAACAAACAAACCAACAAACAAACAGACAGACATGGGTGATTGCATTACCTCCTTGGCAGAGGTAACAGAGAAACTATAAAAAGTAGTAGAACAAGCTGCAAGTGCCTTTTGCAAAAATGTAAAGCTAGTGCTGAAATGATGAATTGATTGACAATAAATTAATCAACAACAATATTTATGATCTAGCAAAAATGGTTGGCTGCCTCCATCTCCTCAAATGTGAGGACTTGTCTTTTCTCTATTTTATATATTTGTAAAATAATTTTGGACTGTTGGTCAAACAAAAAAATCCATCTGAAGATGTCACCTTGGGCTTTGAAAGATTTTATGGTGCATTTTTCACACTAAATAGGCTAACAATTAATCAAAAATAATAATCAGTGGATTACTTGAATTAAAAGGTAAGGATTATGTTTGGACTTGGATCCAAAAGGTTATATTTGATGGAAAACATAGGACAGCAGTGTTACTGTGAATACAGCACGTCCACTCTGCTGCAAATATTACTGGGCAAAGTGGTAGGACTAAGGTGATTTTGTATCAGGGACCTATATGTTTAGCACAGTCTTGTTAAGTTTCTAGTATTTAATTTTAAAAACTCCCACACTGTACATGAGGACATGCCGGACCCTACATTGACCGTTGTAGAACGCTGTCAATTGTGATAAATCTTTATTATTGTGATTTTTGTTTGATTCCATTTTCCCTCATCTTGTTGGGGACCTAATGAAACCACCTCGGGGGGTCCCCGGGATCACCAAACCCCACTTTAACCTCAGCGTAACTACTCAGACACCCCCCCCCTTCACTTCAGCCTTACAGTTATACTCACATTTTCGTCCAGCACTCATGTTGGCTTCCAGACTTTTAAGCTTTGCCACGAGCTCCTTTCTCTCCGAGTTGTTTCGGAGTAGATATGTTGACAGAGCACATGCATACTGGGCTGCTCTGAAATAAAGACATTAGACGGAGAGAAGGTAAAACGGAGAAAGCTGATATTGAATGCACAGCTCTCGGCACGCTCTGCCTCTGCTCCACGCCGACCTAGCAAATTAACTTCACGTTTCCACTGATAAAATAAATCGTCAACATTTAAGTCCAAGTCACACAATACTCTGAGTCACCTGAATACACGGTCTCTTCCTTGACTCTGACTTGTGAATTTCACAACCGCGTCCATGGTTAGATCAAACAAGAACAGGTTGTCCTAGTTAGCCGAGGCGAGGGCAGAGTTGAACCCTCGTTAAAGGACCGAAGCTGCGATAAGTCGATGTAACTTCTCGCTGCCGTTGTCAGTTAGTTGTCTCGGTTTAAATAACGTCAGCAGCGGCGGTTCATCCAGCGCTGTCGACTAAAACTCAAGCAGATAATCTGAATTGTGACACTTCTTCCACTTTGACATTAAGCTAATTATCCGGTCGCTTCAGCCGACACATGACAGCTGGGCTGAAACGTTCTTGTCTCACTACGGAAAGTTTTGCAAACGGACCAAAAGCCGAGCGGGTTTTGTGGACGTACCAGCCCCCTTACATATTGGTTACTATGGCAACTGTACATTTTACAGTCATAGTCTTTTTTTTTTTCAGAAGTAAAAAGTTAAAATAAAAACTTTGTAAGCACTTTAAGAAAGATAAACTACTTTAAGATATTACCAGATAAAAATAAGGAAAACATTGTAGACTATGCGACAAAAACCATCACTGTACATTTTCACAGAAACACGAAGTCCCAACAGGTGTATTACTTGAATGTTACAGTGAGTCTTGTCTGTAGAAAAACGAACCTTTATTAAGTGTTTCATGTACTGAAAAACTGAGATGCCTACGTTTAAACGGCAGGGGGCAATGTAGTGTTGGACAGGTGGTTAGATGTAAAGTAAAACGATGCCACTCTCATGAATGTGTTTACTTCTGCTCGTGTTATACGTTTCAAGGTAGGTTTACAGGTGTCTTTCTACAGTGATCTAGCACAGTGTAGAGAATAAAGAAAGTCGTGGATCTACTTGACCCAATACTCAAAAACTGTGATATCGTCCTATCGAAAAAAAAAGGACTAATGTTATTGAAGGTTATTTATTTTGAAAAATAAATAATTTGTTAGTTATGTTGCTTTTATTTATTCTGATAAAATACAATGATTTTTATGATCTATTATTACTCAAAAATTGCATTTGTCCCAAAATTGTCTGTATTTTCTGACTGTGTAATTCATGTCGTTACAAAAAGATCAGTCATTTTCAGGCAATTGCAACACATTGTACCACTGTCAATTCAGCCCCAGCCACGTGGCCCCCCCTTATTTTTTAAAAAGGTATAGATTAATTGCTGTATGTGACAGTATTCAGTGATAGGAAAGTATCATATTTTGCGCATAATCTAATGTCATCACTGAGATTAATGACAGTTCCCATGACTTGAATGAATGAGTTAGGCTGCCACCGTGAGGGTTCGTCAATGTCACTCAGTCACTCCGATGTATGGAAAACATTACAACTGTGCAAGCTGATCCTTCATTACATAAACTGGGCAAACTGCAGACTAACTCTTTTGCTTCATTTTGATCTGTTGGTAACTACGATTTATCTCTTTTGCTGCTCTCATATTGTGATTAATTGATCTGCCTAGTATGAATTTAAAAGTTTAATAAAGTTGAAAAAAAAACTCCCACTTAAAAGTTTTCTCACATCCTCTGCTCCTCAACATCGAGAGTATCTTTGATAGTTTAACAACTCTACACGTTTCTGTTAGGTCATTTATTTTAGTAACATCACAGCTGAGCCTGAAACTCATGTTGTTGTTTTTTTTAATCAGATTGCTTTGGAGAAGAGGCCAGCCAAAGGCACAAATCAGACCCGAAATAAATCTTCTCTTAAAAAATACTGTTACAAGTCCAACATTCAAGATTTCCCTGAAGTAAAAGTAAACAGCTAAACGTACTTGAAATGTTAATATTCTGTATATATTATATATATTATATTATTGGGTTATTATTACTGATACGTTAACATGTAAGCAGCATTTTAACGTTGCAGCTGGTAGAGATGGGGCTCATTTTAACTACTTTATATACAGTTGGACAATTTAAGTTATGGCATTGCATTATATTTTATAAACTGATCACGTTTTTTATTTGTAAAATCTCAATTAGTGAAGTAACTATAGCTGTCAGATTTATAGAGTGGGGTGAAAAGTACAGTATCTCCCTCTCAAATGTAGTGGAGTAGAAGTATAAAGTAGTTTAAAATTGAAATAGGGAAGTAAAGTAAAAGTACCTCAAAAATGTACTCACCACTGAAGAATCCATACTGGTTTCAGAATAATATTTACGTAGATGCTGCATTTTGTTTCTCCTGCTGTTACTACAGTGCAGTCCTGGTATCTGTGGACCTTTCCCTAGTTTGTGCCCCTCATGTATTATCTTGACATTTTAGTCACAGAGCTAAGCGTCGGTTTTTCTGAAGAAATAAATCCGCATCAATTTTTGAAAACACCTCAAGGTTATTTAATGACACTTACCACTATCATAAAATTGTTTCCACAATACTGAAAAGCTCCTCCAACCATCTGGATGAAAATCTATTTGACTGTAACTTGATTGTACACGAGAGGTTCTCACTGGGGGTACAGTGGCCCTAGTCATCACTGTTTGTGAACATACCTAAACTTTCAGTCTTTAAAAATTGTTCCTCTGTAGAAACATTTCCATTGATAACTGATGAGCCATGAGTCTTGAGTAAAGCTTTATTTTTGTTATCACTGGCATTATTTTGCTTCCGTTGTGCTGTAGATTAAATTGTACGGTGTGAACATCTTGCGTCTGGCAGCTTTCATACGTGTTGACAACATGGTTGCTGACTGTGGTGTAGAACTGCAGATGTAATGACAACTGTGTCTGTGGTGTGTTTGTATTCGGTTTGTTGGGTATTTCTAAATGTTAGCTCCGATTTGGTCCCTAGTGCCTTTGATTGCTCATGGTATCGTAATTCCTCCTTGTTCAGCAGCCTCTACAAACATTGTTACTCATTCAGTTGTCATAATACTGTGATGCATTGTGAACTGTATTTTTTATACATTACACTTCTCCCTCAAGCTATTGATTGTTTGATAAGTATTTATATTTATATCCCTCCTTGAATGTTTTTTTTTTTTTCTAATACCGTTTACTCTTGTGCTCCAGTTGTTTGCTGCTCTAAAGACCTAATTTCAACATGTGAGTCAATCAATAACCTTATAACATTAAGGATCCTACATTTGTTAGAGATACTTTTGTTGGGTTGAGTTTATATACAATAACATTCAATCAGGGTTTTCACCAGAGTGGGTTTTTGAGGCTTGATAACAGTGCATTTTGTTGATGCTGCCTATAGCTAATACACAGTATTTTGTGTTGTATTTTACCCTTCAGCAAAAGTGAAGGTTTATTACTATAAAAAGTTGGACTTGCAGTCGCAAAATGGTCGTACACTGTCATGTAACAGGATTTCATTTTATATAGCTTTAACCTGTGCAAAATGAATGACAAAGCTTTACATAATAGCCCAATTAAAATCCTACTTGTAAATCCTAAAAAAATAGTCTATGACTGAAATGGCAAATAATTTCATTCTCGAGAAATGCGAAGGCTGCTCCCGACAATATACAGGTGTGCACAGTGGATGATGATAAATGGCAGCAACTTGGCCAGCCTTATAACATTAAACCTCAGATCACGCAGAGCTTAAATGACAAGTTTTTATTTCAAAACATAAGAAATCTATGCCCCGAAAAATATCGACTGATTACTGAAACAAAAATTTAAACTTCCTGCTTGTCCTACTACTGCATGTGATGTGACACTTTCATCATATTAAGAAATGGGAGGATGTGTGAAAGGTGTGGTAGTGTGTATTTCTTTGCGAGTTTGGTGAAGTGATTATGATTTAATGTACTACTTGAGAAATATTTTGGGCTGCCAATATATTGTCTCCACTGTCAGGGGTTTGTCAACATCCTGAGTGACAAATTCTATCTGTCCAAAAATCCAGCATTATTACTATTCCAGTATTTTGAGGGTGTTTGAAAGTCAGGCTCAGATGTAGTGTTTCCCAATCCCCTGGGCTCTTTGTAGATAACGTCACTCTGTACTGCAATATCAGTTGAACTAATTTCCATAGACGTAAAGACGTGGCAGCGGGGGTAAAACAAGTGACCTTGAAAGAATTTCTTATGCATCAACCTTTAGGATGAACGTACATGTACAGTATATCTTCCATCATAATTGTCATTTTTACAGAATAAATGTTTACCTTATTGGAAGCAAACTTCATACAATGCCTTTGGCTGACATCTCAAGGCAGGCTGCCAGTCAATTGATTTGCAATACCTAGTTTCCGCACTTAGAACAACTGAATACCACATGAAGGCAGCTCACTTAAACATCTACTGTAAGTATTTAAAGTAATTCTGACAGTATTGTAGTACGAGAAATCGCTTCCAAGTACTGAAAAGTTTAGCAGAAGATGAGTGCTTGTAAGGGCTTACATTGCTCCCACTGACGTTGAGAGTTAATTTGCAACAACCTCTCAGAAGACTTGGTCATTAAAAGTAAAGAGAGTAGAGACGAAAAAAAAAAATTAGCCAGAGGTTTAAAAAGCGTATTTTCACAACAAACTTAGCAGTCCCTAGACATGACAACAAATGCTTCAAAGAAAATCTGAGAAGAAATATTTAATCTGACAAAAATAAAAAATAAAATGAAACATTTATTAATAATTAGCAACTGTAGAAATAGTAGGATTTGGTCCTTTTTTTCTAAAGACATAAATTTAAAAGCAACTTTTCCTTACTAATGTGATGATGCAAAGTTTTTGAAGTTCAAAAAAACCTCTTACAAAATCTATATTACACCCACTCCACACTTAAAAGAGTTAAAAAAAAAATCTACTTTCAGTAGATTATTCTCTATGTAATTGAAATCTAATTAATCAATCGTGTTTGACGAAACCTTGAGGGTTTCACTCACTCTTCAAAAACGTTTCCAGTCCATTTCAGTGCAGTCTGCAGTCTCATCGTTCTTGAACTCAGCACAGATACTACTCACATTTGGCACCGCAATTAAAGATTGTAATTGGACTAAACTAATGACTGGATCACTTCTGCTCATAAAAAGCTTTACACAACCTCGGCTTCGACAAACAGTTGTCATGCAACATTAGCAGGAACTAACTCTGCTTTTTTTTTTAAATTAGAGGGTTTTTGGTTCCAAGGGGGAATTTTGTCAACATTTCAGTTGTATAATCCACTGATGATACTCACTTGGTCGACAGGTGGCAAAAATCAATCTTCAACTACCAGAATTTACTGCATATCTGTCCACTCAGCCTGACAAATACGTAGTTGCCCTGCCAAAACCCTTCTTATTTTCTGCTGATTCAGTAATATGCCCACGCACAACTCTTTAAAGTGACTTAATAAGGTTACTTACTTATTGAAACAGATACATTCAGTTTTGCCCTGAGTTCCAGCTTTCGTATTTATTTATACAATGTACGGGTAAAGCTAAAGTTGCTGATTTTAGAATGCACAAAAAGAAGTTCATGAATGAAAAGCTAATTGCAAAAATCATTGTAGATAATGTCCTTGCCTCAATATGCAGTATGGTTCTTTGGTGAAGGACATTATAAAGTGGTTGATTAGGGTTTAATCATGGAAAAGTAGGAACACCTTTTTTAAATTAAAAAAAAGCAATGAATGGTGCCTGCTTTATGGTATCCTCTATTTATAATTGAATATACCGTGTATCCCTTAAAACTATTCGATGTAACCATTCATTTAATGTTGACACTTTCTTCCACTGTCAGTCATTTTAAATTACAGTATTAAATATATAGCAGCTAGTGTCTACAGTGTTACATGGACGCATTGACTCATAGGTATTAGCAAATTTTCATATGTGTGTACAAGTTTATTTCTCAGGTACATTTGAAGACCAAAATCAAGAATAGATATAGACAAATATAAATCAACAACACCACAAGTGCTGCAAATAGATGCACAACAACGCATTTACAGGCATGTCATGCAGACTTATAGGCCAAGAGGGGAAAAAAGATGTGACCATTTTTAGAAGTGTAAGTGATGGGAGCAGATCTGATATAGAGTGGGAGGCTGATCCATGATCCCGGGGTTACAACCTCAGACGCCAGATCTGCCTTCAGTTCCAACCTCGAATGTAGAAAACCTAAGAGGTCTTTTTCAAGGTACGTGAGGGACCTTGGGGTTCAATGCGAGCGTAGGAGTTCGGTATAAGTACAATATAAGTAGGACCCAGTCCATTCAAAAAAATAAATAAATAAAGTGAAGATGAGTGCATGCTGAGCTGATATACTCTGCAACCCGCCAAGAGCCCAACAGCGGCTTTCTGTATACATTTCCAGCCAAATGTGCAAAGTTTTGGTTTTTGAATTACTGAGACAGAGAGAGATTTGTCACTGATTTCAGTTCTTTTTTGAATGATTCCTATGGGAACCACTTGCATTGCTGATACTCAGGCTGTGCATCCACTTTGAGTATTGTTGAAAACCCTAAAAATTCAAGGGACTATATTAACTATAAACTATATTAAATAATTTCTAATGTATAGAAAAGCCCTTAAATTGTGTCCATATCAAATGATGTGGTAAAATAGCTCAGTGTACACGTTGCATATGCTGGAGTAATACACAATCATAATTGCAACATTATAACATCAGTGCATCTGACATGCATCATTGTTCAATAAGCTGAAGCCAGAGATAAAGACAAAAGGATCTTTTAATGAAAAATGACAATGGTCTCGACGAGGCTCATGGGACTCCGCTCACTGAAGCAAATAAATCTCTGAGGCCATGTGTGGGGTTAATTATGTAAGTCAACACACCTGAGGTACTGAGGTACAGGCCAGAGCGGTGTAGTCAACTATATTCACTGAAAAATGCAAACAAACACTATAGCTTGATTTATCAGTGACATATACTCAAGACCAATGTTGCAATCTGCCTCTATTAGGGTCAACAATACCATTATTTAGACCAGACCACCATAATCAGTAAAGAAATAAGAAAAACAATTACATGACTCATAAAAAAAAAAAAAACCATCAGATAATGAAGCGTTAAAATCGCCACTTCAGCTTGAAAATAAGGATAGATACACAGACTGTGTAGTTCTGTACCTCTGGAGTAAATTTTTCTCAGTGTTCCACTCTGAGATTTTGACATGATTGAATACAGTTAATCATGACCCTGAGACAGCTGAGAGCGGCTTTTAATCCACCACCCGACCTTCCTACTCACAATTTCCATTCCTTCAAACCCCACTCTGTGTACTTCATAAATAATTTTTGGTTTTAACATTGTAATTAATGCAGCAAAAAGTCGTAAAACGTTAGTATTAATCGGGGAATATCAATACGCTAATGAATTATCTAATGTTAAGAAAAAAAGGTTCATAAGTTTTGTAGTAAATAATCCAGCTGGCGATGAGTCTTTGAAATACAGTATGTCTTTTCAAATATCTAACATGCAAACCTCCAAACCTCAGTGGACATTTCTTTAGTTAGCCAGAGGGAAAACAATGTCTTGCTGGTGCAGGACTTCATCAACTAAGACAAGTAGCTATTTCAATATTTTGAAAATCATAATAGTTCAAGGTTTTGTTAAATGCATTTTTTCTGTGTATCTGACAATGATTATGACTGACTTGTCATTTTAGTTTCTCTTAATTGGCTGGACTTTTCAACATCTTTTCTTATGTATATGCCACACACTGTATTCAAGAGTTGACTACCACTGGATTCAGGCCCCGTATTTATTTGACTCCGTCACCAAAAATTGCAAAGTTCAGAGATGTCACATACAGACATTTTCATTTTATTTTCAACAGCAGTTTGCCATTGAGGATATTTACAGAGTTTAACACGATCAAGGACACTATTAGATGTTACAGAAGAAACCCATTTCTTCATGACCCACTGTAATAATCCATCAAATTTATAGTAAATCTTTGACTGTTTCACCACTTTCATACGTTAATGAGCTGTGCCTAATTTATCAGCAACAAAAAGCTCTCATTAAGAAGAGATCTCGATTGCAGTGTCACTGTGTTTGTAGCTTATTGTAAAATACTAAGACTGTAATGAATCTTTACAGACGTGAGCACAGAGGCCAAAGGGCTGTCATTAATATTAGAAATATGCAGACAATCTGAGATATGTTACTGCAATCATAATGTCAATGTTAAATAATTTTTTTAATCTGCATTGTAAAGAAAGGTAAATTACTGCAAGATGCTGTCAAGTTTCACACTATGGTGATAGTGTTTCAGATATGAAACAATGTATAGAAATAATTAGAAATGTAATAAAAACATAGAAAAGAGACTGTGCCTATTGCCCTATATTGCCCCTAGTTATCCTTCTAATCAATATAACTTGTGCCTAATGTAACTGTCCCTTATTACTAAATTTATCTGTCTGTGTCTTCCAAAACTCTGAATTAATGTATAAAAATTGTTATAAACACACAGAAAAGGGAAGGATGAATGCATAAATTTATTCTTGAATTGTTGTGTGGGTCATTGACGGAACTCTGGATTTGTCCTACTAGTTTAAATTAGAACGCAATGTGTAATATTGTACAAGAATACAAAGAATGACACAGATCTGAGCTCAGTCACACAGCTAGACAGTAGTATCACAAATGTGATTTGCATACTGAATAGTTCACATTAAATGAGAAAAAAAAAATACTTGTAAAGGTAAAGGCTTCATAAGAGTAAACAGAAGCAAAGAAAACTGTCAAGGGCATGATAATGTAGAATACATACAGTTCTGGCAGAGATTATTGGCACCCCTGAATTTTAAGTACAGATTTTAGAATATCTTCAGAAATAAATGCAAATTAACAAATTTTGTATAATCAGAATATTTAATAAAATGTGCAAGGTTATTGAACAGCAAAAAAATGCGTTCATATAGTGAAATAAAAAATACAGACATAAAATGTACGTTGAACACAATTATTGGCTTTTTGATTAATTTAAACTAATTCCTCAAACAAAAAGAAAAAACAAATAAGACTTACCTGTGCTTAATTTTCAGTGTTCACATGACCTGAATTAACCAATGAATGACGGTTTTACTGCATAACAAGGGGCTGATGGTTTCCAGTTTCTTTTTCACAATCGTGAAGACGAGAGAGCTGTTTAAGAGCATCAGAAATGCTTTAATCAAAAAACATAACAATTCCAAAGGCTACAAGGCAATCTCCAAAGATCTTGAAATCCCTGTTTCAACAGTTTGTTATCGAGAGGTTTCACCATCATAAAACTGTTGAGACGCTTCCAGGACATGCTGCTGAGAAGAAAGTCAATGAGAGAAGTCTGCAAAGGTTGGTGCAGATTGTGGAATAAAACATCACGCAAGACATCTAGAGAGCTCCAGGCTGACCTGGAGCAATCTGGTGTTGTGGTTTAAGCCCGTACCAT
The DNA here is from genome assembly GCF_016859285.1 of Xiphias gladius. Classification (NCBI taxonomy): domain Eukaryota; kingdom Metazoa; phylum Chordata; class Actinopteri; order Istiophoriformes; family Xiphiidae; genus Xiphias; species Xiphias gladius. Next base: position 16,960,839 of record NC_053407.1, on the reverse strand, counting down.
ATGCTACACACTAAATAGTAGTTGCTCCATGGGCTAAGGCCAAGGAGGACAATACTACTGGAAGAAAGGCACAAAAAGGCAAGACTTACGTTTGCAAATACTTTCCTAGATAAGCCACAGTCTTTCTGGGATAATGTTCTATGGATAGATGAAAGCTAAGTGGAGCCCTTTGGGAATGCAGTGCATTGGTTGGTTTACAGAGGACGAAATGAAGCCCATAAGGAAGAGAATGCCCTACCTACAGTAAAACATGGTAAACATATTAAGAAAAGATGGACTGTTTTAAACTGGCCAGCAGTGAGTCCCATTGAAAACCTTTGTATTCCATTACCATTGTACCTTTGTAAAAAGGACTCCTGCAAACTTAAAAGAGCTTGATCGCATTGCAGTGGAAGAGTGGCAGAAACGACCAGCAGACAGGTGCAAGAAGCTTCTAGATGGCTACGAGAAACGTTTAGAGGCTGCCTTTGTTGCCAAGGGTTCTGCAACCAAATATTAGGGAAGGCTGCCAATAATTGTGTCTGGGGAACATTTTGTGTTTGTATTTTTTCATTATCATAGGAGTTTTTTTTTTTTTAATTTTCTTTTGTTCAGTTAACCTTGGACATTTTATTAAAATATTTGGATTATACAAAATGGTCTTATTTGCATTTATTTCTGAATATATCCTAAATTCTGTACTTAAAGTTCAGGGGTGCCTATAATATCAACCAGGACTGTATTTCACAGCTAAGTTGAAAGAATTCTTTGTATTCATTATAAAGCCTCTGGCCATGTTGTTGTTTGCTTTGAAAAGCTGCATAACAATAAAAATTGAACACGTTGTGGAGGTATATATAGACTACTTGTGTTACATGGGCCTATGATAGGAGGCATTGCAGAATTAACTCTTCTGTCTGTTTTGTTTGATGTTCATAGCAATTACAACTAATCCACACAACCTGGAGCTCTACAAAATACACACCGCGCAATGTCTTTCAAAACTGATGAGGATTGTTCATTGTTTTAATCCTGGTAACATTTTCCAGTCATTGCTGCCGTGCTTGCTGCCCAATGAGCTATCAGTGTAATCATTATAATTTGTACTTAATGTGAAATAGTTGCCCCACTGGATCAGTCTCCCTAGTTCAGTCATTTGTCTGTCTGTCTGTCCTTCTGTCCCACTTAATGTTTCAGACACCACTGATTGGATTTTGAAATAGAGCAATGTTACAATGGTAAGGTGTGATGAGTGTGATGGTTTTTAATATATAAACATCTTAATCTCTCCACTTGTCCTGAGTCCTGGATCTTCGCTTTATACTTTTTGATCGCCTAGCTTTTAAAGTGGAAACAGGACATGAATTGTAAGTGTGAAAAAGGATAAAGAAAGGATAAAGTGTTTCTGGCTAGAACCTGTTGCTTTTCTCAACTGTCCGTCTTTATTTGAATCCATTGATAGTGATACTGTATTCAGTGTTGCTCAGCTCTCCATGCTTGACTGCAAAGGTGGATTGTTCCTAATTGACTTGTGTCCTCACTGACTTTTGGGTGAAGATAATGGCTGTGGCACAATGGTGTCTTTGCTTGTTTGTTGTTTTTTTCGTTGTTTACTAAAAATGCATTATAAAAGAATGACCAAAAAAACTCAAGAAATTTCAAAGAATACTATTTGTAGCACAAAGAGTAGTTTATTATTGTTTAGTCTAGGAATTGCGGTGTCTGTCTTTCTGTCTGTCTGTTGTCCACTTTTGTCCCCACGGAAATAGCTCAACGAGTAAGAAATTTGTAACAGACATTCATGGTGCCCAGAGGATGAATCTTACTGACCCCCCCCCCCGACTTTTCATCTAGTCTTTTCATCAAGACAAAGTTTTCACATACACAGAGAAATATCTCAACATATACTAGACGGTTCGGTACAAACTTTTGTACATTCATGTTCCCTAGAGCATGAATCCTAATCACTTTGATGATCCCCTTACTTTTCCTGCAGCGCTACCAGCATGTCAACAACACCATCAAAAGTAAATATATTTCCATCAGGCTCAGCTGTACTGTACTTTGTGTTCTGCGTGACAGTATCTGATGTTAGCATTAAGCTCAAAGAGCTGTGCCTACAGCCTAACAGAGCTGCTAGCAGGGCTAGAGACTCCTAGGGTACATCCCAGTTCCCTTGATTGAATCCTCATTTCCCTCACTTGAGTCTTTTTCTTGCATCTTAGTCCCTCCCACATGGAGGGATGCAAGGAAAAGATGTGAGAAGAGAGGAATCAAGGACACACATCTACAGAGAGATGAAACGTCCTTTCTTCTGAACTTTCATCTATGACATCTGTGACATCTGTTTCTGTTGACAGCGACACAGCTGGGTCAGCTGTCATTCAGCCTTAATAGCCATATTGCATATTACAATATTGTGGTTTGGAATTGCCCATATCTGCACTGTCCATAGAAAAAGAAGAGCAAACAGTGATGGGGTTTTTTTTCCTTCCAGTCTCTCCAAATGTTTCCCTAGAAAAACAGAAAAAAAAGAAAAAGAAAAAGCACATTAATAAAAACTTCCATTCTGTATCTAAACTGTGCTCGGATCAGTCGATCCACGGTGTGTATAAGGACTTCACTGATCAGACACTGAATGCAAATGAAAAATTTCTACTAGAAGTAACATGTTTTTTTAATTTATTGATTATTTTCATCAATAACAATATCAATATTGATATTTGCTTGTAAATTCACAAATTTAATAATCCTCATTGCGATTAGACTGTTTTATAATTTGTAGAAATTATTTATTAGCCAAGGTGTTTTAGGGAATGTTTGATGATGAATCTGAAAAAAACAAAAACAAAAAACAGATAAAGTCTAAAACTTGGGAGTAATGCACTTGAATCTACTTATATTCCTCATCCTGACACAATCAAAACCCTCGCCACTCTGCGTGGATTTGTAATCAGAAGGTCTCTCTGTGGGTTAATGATTTTTGGTGGCACTGAACCTGAGTGGCTCATGCGTTTCCTGTCGTGTCAGTCACTTTGATGAGCGCACAATCAGGGCCACAACAAGTGACTAGTAATGAACAGGTTAAACAGGATGAACGTCTTGACGTGTGAGTGAGGCAGAACATGATATCAGCCTGGATTTTAAACTGTTGTACAGGTCAGTTTATTATGCTGCTGAGGATCTCTTCTTCTCTTCTATTTTATTATTGATTATGTATCTAGTTTAACTTAACTGCTTTCTTTTTTATTGGTATTTAGTGATTATTTTTATTCTGTTTTATCTGCTGTCTAGCGCCATGTCTTCATGTTCAGTTCACTTCAGTGCATTTCACTGAATATGAATTGGATTCAGATTATCTTTATTCAGATTAAATGATGCACTGATTGATTGGAGGAGGAATTATCTAGCATTTCACTGAACGTTTTGCTTGCCTTGACATCACATAGAAAGTAGTCCAGAACAATGCATTACAAGGCCGATGATTATTCTTCTGTCTTTAATGACAATTTTTAAAACACTAAAAAATAATTTATGAAACTTAATGAATGGATATCTTTAAAAATACATTATCATGTCCCTTCACTCACTTAATTGAACCTTGCTTAAGTCAGATATCAGTTCTTCCCTTATGAAAAAAGAAATTACTCTGTGAAAGTTGTGTCCAGATGATGGATTTGCAGTCTGCATTCCTTTCCGAAAACTCGACTTGTATTTGGGTTTGATGATATTAGATGGCACAGGCAGCCTTTGATGTTTTTTGTTTATATTGCTGTTATTAGTAAGCTATGAAAAAGTGGAGCTCAGGTTTTTCTTTTGAGCTTAGGTCACTTGAAATTGTGTATTTTCTACCACTTTGTAGTGTTCTTTTTGTGTTTTTGTTAGCACCCTGCTCTTCATCGGGTCAGCTTGGATGAGTCTGACAACAGACATTGTACTCATCAGACATTGCTTCATCAGAGTTGGCAGTTCACGACACAGTTTCAGAAATCTTGCCAGCTCATGGAGTATCTATCTCCTACAAAAGAAGTTGTACTAATCGAAAAAAGTAACCTTAAAGTTTTTTAAAAATGACTTATTGGCCAAATTGGAACCTTGGTGTGTCTTATCAGCAGCAGTGGTGGAATTAGAAAGCGCTCCAACCACAGAAAGTTGTGCTCACTGGAGACACTCGACCCTCCTTGGCGTTCGTGAATTAGAGCCCCTCCCAGCGGCAGAGGATATGACACAGACAAACTGTTCAAAATCAGTTTATAACCATCTCTAGGTTTGCACATCCTCCCTGTGCCAGTACCCAATCCAATGAAAAGTAGCCCAATTGGGCGGACAACCACCCAATCCAGGATTTTCTTGCATTATGAATTTGTACGCTTGTTGTATCACATTTATAGAACTTGTTCTTATACTCATGATGTACAAATGAAGTTACTTTTTTTGACGGCACTGCACATTGACAAAAGTTTCTCTGAAAAAGGAAATTTTCACTTTATCAATTCTACTACCCCGTATCTGTCACTTCTGGGGGACAGTGAACTGGAACATTTTGCCTTCTAACTAATCCATCCAGAAAGCCTGGCATGAAATCTATGATTCAGTTTCATCCACAAATGTTATGTGACAGGTGAGATATCTCCTGCTAGGTTTTGGGTTAATAGTGTCACTCAGCAAAAAGACGACACTTGGGGTGGATCTGCCGAGATCAATGACCTTGTCATTTGCTGCAGCATGGCACATATGCTCCATGTCACTAACGAGTATTTCTCTGGGAATACCTATGCCTGTCCTCCACATTCCTGTCAGTTTTTACAGGTTCAGCCAACATGCCCTCCTCTCTGCTGAAGGTGAAATCTGCACTGGACTGAAACTTTTTAATTTGTCTCAGGAATAACGGAGGAGGTTAATTCTATTCTCTCGTATTCATATCAACCCTTAATCCTGGCACTCATTATCTATCATACACTCTGTATGCAAGGACAGTAAATAAGACAATTTAAAATGTTCTGCCATTATGCTAAGACAGCTATACCATGATCCGCTTTCCTTTGTAGTAATTATAGGTAAAGAGTCTTCAACAAGTTCTGGGAATGTAGAATGTGGGGCATAATAAAACACAAGTGGTTCACATATGGTGTATTGAAATGTTCACTATCACACTAAATAACACTTCATTATGCAGATAACAGCTACAACATCATTCTGTAGGAAATGTCAAACATTTCTAGGTCAAGCGGCTTTGCATAATTATGGGCCACACTAACGTCACACTGGAGATTAACTGATGATGAACAATAAAAACATGAAAAATCTTGACGTGATTCCATCTTTTAAGACATGTTTAACAATGCCCCTTGATAGATGTAATCCTCAGTACACTTTCATCTAACAAATTCCTAATAATGACTTTCAGAAAAATCACTTTTTTGGCAGTGAACACAGAGGAAGAGATAAGCTCATAGTTACAAGGAATGTTAAATCTGAAGAAAATCCCCAGTTAACCAGAACCAGAATCAGATTCAGAAAATCTTTAATGATCTCCGCAGGAGAATTGTGATCTTACAATTGCTCAACACTCAGTTAGGAGAGAGGAAGTAAATGAGTATAGAATTATAATATGGACACAAGTGCAAAAATGAAAACATGCAAAGCAGATTATCAGTAACTTAACTGTAAATGAACCATTATGTGGAAAGGTGAAGTGACTGAAAAGTTTAACATGGGTCAACAGTAACTCAACAGTAGTTTAACGGCATAGTACTGGTGGAGATGTTCAGAGAGGGGAGGAATTATACAAATGGATGGCCACAGGACGGAAGGACCTCCTGTGGCAAGAGGAGCCCTGTGTAGAAGTGGGAAATGCTGTCAGTGAGGGAGAGACAGTGGCTAGATAATGTCTCCTGTCATTGTATGGCATTTCTTTTCCATGTAACAGCTTTTCAAAAATTCTTGAATCGTCAGAGATACAAAACTGATTATCATAGGAGAATTATTCTTCCGTAGGAGTGCAGCTGGTGTTGTACAAAGGCCTGATCCAAACTTGGATTGCTGGTGCTGCAGGATGGGATTCTCAACTAAAAGAAAAGAGTGTGTAAATGTGTGTAAATCAGACATCTTGAGGTTTTAAACCTTTTGTCAGTGACCATAGAAATGATAGTGGGATGAGAGAGACAAGGTTACTATGAGAAAAAATATTTGGAAAATCAGCTTTAAAAAGTCCTCTCTGGGGCTGACCATCAAAGTTTATTCTTGACCTTGGAAACACAAAGTCCATTTAGTAGTTGTTGTGGAACTTTCAATCACGTGATCTTCATTCGCAGAATAAGTTTCCCAGTAAACGTGGAATTTGACTTTTTAAGGACTAATTGTCCATGTTGGCTTAAAAAATTAGGTTCAGAATTCAGTCTTGACCTTGAAATCATCAGTACAGAAAACAATCTCACTACAAAGTCCATTTAGTTGCCTTTATATTGGTTATTCAACTCCTTGTCCTTGTTTCCAAGAACAAGAATGAACTTTGAACCTCAAGTTATAAGCCAACATGGGCGAGAAGTCCTTAAAGTGGTCACAATGAAATGAAATTTTACTGGGAAAACTCCATCTGCCCATTGGATATGACTGAAAGCTCCAGAACAGATACCAAGTGGACCAAGCACTGATAATTGGATAATTCAAGAGAGATACACAATTACACCATCAAGTGTCTCTGTACCCATCAGTAATATCTGTGCTTTTGTAAGCAGACTTCATGCACAGTGGTCCGATACTCGTGTCAGTGAAATATTAGCTGGAATTCTCATTCACTCATTTCAGTTCACAGTACTTCACAAACGTCAGAGAACACTTTAGCATTACTGTAGTTATTTTTGAAAAAACAAATGGATATGCAGCAAATTAAGGTTTTCATTTTGGTAGTGAAAAAGACAGGAGGTATAGGCTGTATTGCAGTAGAAGCATCAGCATCCCAGAACCATAAAGATGCTCTCATTTTCATTGATTGAGCCATTTCCAGCCGATGACAAAAGCTTATTGAGCTGTTTGTGAAACACCCAATGCAGCGGGAAAAGAAAGGCTGAATTTTTTATTCAACAAATAAACACATTGCAAGTATACATCACAACATCTTGCATAAATCGCAGAAAAGAAATAACATCATGCAAACAAACGGATGCTACTGAACACTCATCTTTTGTTTCCGTGTTACAACAACATATCACAGAAGTAAATTAACTGTTCACTGTCAACTTTACAATATTACAGTTTTAAAGTTCCAAATTTAAACTAAGCCGCTTTCTCATCCATGTCTCCGTCACAGAAAGAAACACAATTCACAACATAATACGCTAATGACACTAATACTAATATCAAATATGCCAAATGACATGATGATTTACGGTTACTTTAGAGTATAGAGCTTTGTCTCCACTGTGTTGGAGTAGACAGTAAACACAGAAATGATCTCGGACAAATTAAGCAGTCAATAACACATCAAAAACATGCTGCGTAGGTACATTCAATACATACCACTGTATGCCATAAAATTTATTTTAAAGGCTGTCATGGTCAGAAATGATCATGACATAACATTCTTTTGTGAAATGAAAGAAAATCACAGTCTTTTACATTGTACACAAAACACTATGGATGACATGTTAGAGCAGTTTCGAGGCAATAAGCAATGATTAGCACAGGGTCTTAGAGCCAAAAAAAACAAAACAAAAACAAAAACAACATATACCAAAAATGTAAAACTGAGAAACCTCAATTTTACCAGTGCGGCAATTATTTTTAATCACAGACAGCTTATATCTAATTAATTGTGTGTTTGTGTGTGTGTGTGTGTGTGTGTGTGTGTGTGTGTGTGCTGTGGGTGTTGTGTGTGACTACCTTTCAACTTGTCAGTCAAAATTCTTTTTTAAACCCACTGTCATCAAGAGCGAATATTTTTAGCCAGTTTATAGCAACTTGAACCAGATTTTTCATCAGCTCAGCGTGAATTTAGACAAACTCACATGGGTCTTTAAGCTTCCTGAAAATCCTATCAGCAGTGTGTGAGACATTCTGTGTGATGTGCAGCGTTGCCCTTCAGCCAGTCATGGTGATTTTGTAAATGCTGCAGAAGAGCAACAACATGTATCACTCTGATGTGTTTTGTCAAAATCTGATCAGAGGCATCTAAAATACCATGTGTGACAGATCAGATGATGTGTGGGACGGACAGACCAGGGCTGAGCTATAACAAAGCATTGATTATATCAACTGAACAAAAATGAACAGATTCGTTTGACAAAAGACCCTGAATTTTTATGGAGATTCGGCATTTCAAAGTAAAATCACTGAACTAGATGTCCCCTCTGGTAAAAGTCTAAGCTCAGCACTGAATTAAAAGCAAAGATTCCTTTTTTCTTTACACTATTATATCTTGCTCACTGGGAGGACTGGCCTTGGATCACCCTTCTTGCTGTTTTTGTCACTCTTCTCCTCTATGTCTGTGTTGGGGCAACCTGAGGCAATCTGCCTGTGAGACGACAGGTGAGTCATGTGTATAAGGCAAGTGTTGTTTTCTAATTCAGACCGTGTGTTTGAACTTCGGCAGCATCGCTTCAGACCCTGGTGAAGATGAATGGTGAACAGACCATAAGTTATGGGGTCTAGACAGGCGTTGAAGAGGCCAAAGATAAACAGCATATGAGTCAGTGAATGGGAAACCATCTCCTCCATTTTTTCAGGAAACAACCAATACCACAGGCCTAGCAGGTAGTACGGGGTCCAGCAGATGATGAATGATGTCACAATGACGATGCTCATCTTAAGAGTCCTCATCCGAGCTTTAGGGATGTTGTTGTGAGAGCGGCGGAGATGGACATGTCTAGACACCACTAGAACAGAAGAAAACACTATCGGTGTCACGCAAAACTCCTTGTGTCTCAGAAAACATCATTTTTACTGCAGATGGTGTAGAAAACGTGAGACTTACAGTTACTCCTAGCCATGCGGCTGGATATCTCAATGAGGATTCGTGTGTAACAGAAGATCATGATGACCAAAGGCAGGAGGAAGAGGCACACGAAGGTGAACATGTTGTAGAGGGTCTCCTGCCAGTGCTGGACAAAACTTCCGTGGGTGGTGCACTGGGTGAAGTTCTCGGGGACTGTGATGGTCACATTGTGAAATATAAACATCTACATGAAAAGATAAAGAATAGTTCTGCTTAGCAATAAATCTAAATCAGTTAGACAGACAGACTGGGTGTCTCGAGTCACCGCTCCTCCATGCTCCAGCCCGTGACTCAATGAATGAGGTTTGCCATCATGACACGTGCCAGTCACTTAAAGCCTTCTTGGATCAGACAAGGAGAAAGGGAGGCACTCAAAGGAGCTTGGAGTGAGGTTCTACAGGTGCAGAAATTTTTTGTCCTTTAATCATAATCTGATTATTAATTTGTCATCCGATCTGATGGGGCAGTAAGAGGAACAGCTGGGCTAATGCAGAAACTGCTCTACTGTAATATTATCAATATAGCGTGAGTGTAACACTGTAGATGGAGACAGGAATAATAGCACCCACAACTGCTCTATAATTTTTCATATTATTCATGAAATAAAAGTATTACATTTTGCAAGGGGAAAAGTTGGTTTATCATTTATTCACTTTTGGTGATGTTCCTATAGAAGTTTCAAGGTTTCTCCCAGGGGGAGGATACATACATATGGAGCAGCCTGTGGCCTTACCATAAATGGAAATAAGCCGTGCATTGGCAGCGCATGAACATTATTGAATTCTTGCGATAAGGTTTGTTTGTCTCCTATATTGTAACTTACAATATATTTCACTTTGACCCTATCAGTGTTTTGGGTGTTTAATTGTGTTCATAGTCTTTTGTAGAAAATCTTCCACAACAATGTGCAGATACTGAAACACGAATCAATCATGAAAACACTATTGTAATTTCCTCTACTTTTTCATCCTCTATAAAAAGCTTTTTCTTCTTTTTGTCATTTCTTATTTTCTGTTCCAAGTGCATCTTATGAGGTATTCTAATTTCTCCTATACATCTGCACAGTCACCTTTATTATTAGACCAATAATATCCAGGCCTGAGCCTGTAAAGAACAAGCTTATTGTACATGCAGCCTTTCACAGACCAATTATTAATTTTATGTAGAGCAGTTATAGCTGTTTGTGACTGTTGCCTCACATTGGATCTGTTTTTTCTGTGATTGACAAATATTAACTGTAAAGAAACAAGTCATAAAAATCAGAAGAGAAACAGAGCTCAAAATGCTGCATGGTAATTTGACGGGCAGTTGGATTAGGACTGTCCATTACTTGAAATCTTGAATGTGTTTCATGTTATCAACTGATAATGTGTCTAAATATAATAACTGACTGAAATAGGTTCTAATGTAAGTAAAAAGACTGTCATGGAATATTTTTCATTGGAAGCCTTTGGCTGTGTACGTTTAAGATAAAAACGATATTTGTCTTGGAGGAAAGACAATCCCATGAGACATCAAGGCTCTTGAAACACCGCATTCACTGTGGGTTATGTACACTTTCAATCCTCTTTTGAAGTAAAATCCAATCTAATTGTAATTCTTGTAGACAAATGAAGCCCGAACCAAAGGAAAAACTCAATTCCTGGTTTCCTGAAAAGCAATTAAATTAATTTGATGCCTGATTTAATTCTCATGAAATTGAGTTTAAAAAAAACAACAGAAACCCGATGTTCGGTCAACAATTGTACAGTTCTCCTGTGACAATGTCGTCATTACATGTGTTCCCATGCTTCTCTGCTATGGAAAACACATACATGGGCAAATAAATGAAATCCGTGACTTCAAAAAATAGGCCACAAACTTAGACATTAAACGTAAATAAAACATGCTATACTGCTTGTATGTTTCTAATTTACGATGGTTATGGCAGGGTCTGAATGTCAGATCAGTTTTATGATATTTTTTTTATGAAAAGACATGCTATCATATAAAGTGAGCGCAGATTCAAGTCTCAAGGGAGAGTCACACTTTGAGGCTAAATCATGGGTTGAAATTTGAGAGTACCTAGCAGCCTCTGAGCTGAGAAAATAGACAGCAGCAGTATTGCTCCCGGCTATTTCTTTTTATCAAGACATTTAGTGCAGTTTGTTTGAGTCCTTCAGATATTACAGTGAAGATAAATGGACTGCAAAGGCTGAGCTTTACAACAGCTGCGCCACTGTAAGTCAGGAACAGTACATCTGCTCAGGAAAGCATGGATAAGTCCACTTTATTAGCAAGACAACTTGGTTTTTCCTCCAGCAAATATATCATTATATCCTATGTGGATCCTTGAATAACCACAATTTGCTTCTCACAATAAACTTTGTTGTATGTGGACATTCAAAGGACAGCAACACTAAGGAGCTTACCCAGTGTAGTGGGAAGTGTCAAAATAAAATAAAATAAAATATGTATGTATAGCATCTGTATGTAGCAATAAAACATGTGAGTATGATTTCACAGAAATGTCTGTGTCTAAGGATGTGGGTTTGAGAGAGGCCAAAGTTTCGAAAAACACGAACGAATGACACAAATATGTCATTCTCAATCTGAAGAAAGGTGGATAAAGTGATGCTCAAGGCTTCCAGACTATATATTTTCATTTGATGGAATGGTGCAGCCTTGTAAATGTTGGAGCTTGGGTTTAAATACTCAATTCAATGTAAACTTCACATACTGTAGCTTCAATGCAACATTGGAAGAAGCTGATACAGAATATATAGTATATGATACAGTCAGAGAGTGTGGAATAAGATGATTTTTCCAACCCTGAAGCTACATAAGGGAAAATAAAATTGGAAAAGTGGATGCTCTGCTTTGCAACAATCAAAATCTTATAAGTTATACAGTTGTAAAGACATATAATATTTTTTCGTAGAAGTTATAATTGTTGACAGGCAATGTTTGTTAATAAACAATGTCCTTATATCTGCTTACAGCTACATTATAGTGTGTTATAAACTATGTATTAAATGTTTATATAGTGCTTGTAAATTATTAAACTATTGGGGTAAAAGTAAGATATTACCCTATTATGCAAAAGTAGATTTCCTCCTTTAAATATATACACTACCTATACTTACCAGTGCATTTAATACATCAAGATACAGTATATCTTCCACTTTTTAACGTACTAAACAATAGTAATGTATGAATTTAGGTGGGAGGACAGTGCAGAAGGTGGTCAAAGTTAAAACTTTGAAATATTGTAAGTCAAGATGACGGCTGAACAGATGATGAACATCTAGCATTCATCGCTTATGTGCTTTTTTAAACCACCAGGCAGCATCATACATGTATGGCGTACATCCCATGAGTTAGGCTTGACATAGCAACACACCCCAACATGGAGCCCAGTTAAATTATGTTCATGTTGCTGCAGTTTGTATCTGGCGCATCGCAGCTCCACTGGGTCGCAAGTTACAACATTAAGGGTCAGATGGGGTGAGTGAAGCACTGAATACTTTGTGTTGAATAAGTATATAATTGCATTCCCACTTTAGGAGTGTGTTATCATTCCGCTTGCAGCCTAGTAAAATACTTTGGAAATATTTTAGCCTGCAATGATTTCTCCATAGTGGCAGGCCATGAATAACAGACACAGATACACCTATGTGAATAGTATAAGAATAATACTGGATAGAAGCCAGTTGGCTCATCACATATTTAGACCTAAAATTCATATTCAGTTAACTATGAATATGAACAAATTCATGATTTGGCATTGTTGAATGTACTTATGTTCCACAATTATATCAAGAATATTACATAATATGTACTAAAAATGTTAATATCAAGAATATAAAGATCTTGCACACTGACTGACATCCTGGGGACGATCATAAATCAAAGCATCACTGATAAGTTTTAAAAATGGATTACAAGCTCAAATCACGTTAGCAGCTTTCAGCAAGGAATCCTGAGGATCAGGTTTCATGTTTAAATATTAAAAAATAGATACGAGTCACATTTCTCACAGTCTCAAAGTTTCGACACACGTACAGTAGCCTACAGCTGTAAATAAACAAATGGACATCAGCACCTGTTGTGTGACACAATCAGCCCCATATTCACAATCAGGGTCAATGTTTCGTTCCGAAAAAGTGAGACGAAACCTGGGAAATCACTGCCAAACCCTCAATAAGTCACTGAGAGATATGATGCGAACACTGAGAAAAACACTAGTAACTCTCTAGCTGTAGGAAGAAGGCCAAGGGCTGAGTGCTGCAGATCAGCACACATGTGCCAGTGTTACCCGCTACAGCCCAACCCTGAGTGTATCACTGCATTTGTGATTGACTGTGAGACACTGGCTGTGACGAATGCCAGCTAAGTGGGGAAAATTTATTAAATTTCCTTCAAAATCATTTGTCCATGAAGGGAATATGTCTCCTAAGTTAAATGTTGCTCTACCTCTTCTCCTGCTCGAATAGGCAGCTAGGCAGTAAAAGAAAGACATGTCCATCTGCCCGTTACACAGCGCAAGTCGGACCCTGACTGAGATTTCCGCATGTGTACAATGAGCTGTAACTGAGGCAGAGCTAAGTGTTTACACCTGGAAGACTCGTCAGATTAGGGTACAAGGAAGACATTTTACATGTAAATTAGCTACGGCAGGAACAAGCCTTAAGGGGCTGTACACTCAGCACCTCTCATCATTCATGAGTTCAACCTTGAGACCTCCTGGGAGGGCAGGCCAGAGCTTCCTACTGGAAACTTTATGTTTCCCTGTCTTTAATCTGTTGATAGGGCAGCATCTATTGTAGATCTGTTTCAAATATTAATATCAATTAATATATTAATAATGAATATTTTTGTTTCCATTACATTTCTTTTCTCTTCTTCAGCTGTACTAGGAACCAAACAATCAAACCAACAAATACAAAGATGGATGGTTATTTGGAGTAAAAATTAATTAATCAATTCATGACGGCATTTACATTTGATATCATTTTGTTAACAATTCATCCAAATTAAACGACAAAGTACACCGCCTCTCAATACCCTCTGCAAGGACTCATAGTTGGTTGGGCAAATGTAGTATATATAGGGAAAATTCCAATCAGTGGACCTTGAGTTAAGATTTCTTTTTAATCAATCTGCTTTTTCCAAGGTCAAGAACGAGCTTTCACACTCACTCTTTAGTCTTTAAAATGGCTTTCTAGAATAGTAAGTGTATTATTGTGTTATTATCAATTTTTTGACTTTTGCTTGATGATTGATTTTCTAACTATTTATCTCATTTGTTTTTCACAACACAACACAAGACATGTTACCTAATATTATTATCTATAATAATTTAGTTCAGATCCTGCTGCGTATGTTTTAATCATTGTATGGTCCCCTGATTACTGATTATGTTATTCTGTATACAGTATCTACATGTCATTGTAAGTGTTAGACTTTATTTATACAGGACACTTAAAAAACTGAGATTACAAAATTCTATACAGAAATGGTGAAAGCACAAGACTAAAAGGTACAAAATCATGCAACAAAACATAGATCTATATAGATATATTTACTGTACATATGGAAGACATATGTACAGTGTAGACATTCAGACATTCTCTAAAGCTAAAATAACTAACAGGTTGAGTCACGTACGCTACTAGATAATGTGATAATATGTTCACTCATTCTCTGCACATTAAATTTTCTGGATTGTAGTTCAATGATGTCTCCTGTAATCACATGAAATACAGAAAAGGAAACTGGATCAGTTGGTGGCTACAGAAATCAGCCACCCGCAATGTAATGTATATGTATATATAATTTCCATATACGTACATACATGTAATTAGAAAATTAGCTCCCTCCCTACTTTACAGAAGCAGGATTGGTGTCATTGTCATGTCTTTTAGGTTAACAAGCAGTTATTTGAACTCTACAGGAAATCTTTATCCACCACATCATTGTGTAAGATGCTCGATGTTCCTCGTTAATTAGGCAACTGATCTTGATAATTACAAACATTTTCACTATATTTAACATTAAAGCGTGAAGAGAACCAGAACTCATTCATTTTTCCACTGAGGGCTGCGGGGTGTGATTTTTAACTCAAATTCACAGCTGGAAATATTTCAGCTGGCTTGTTTGACGCTGTTCGATGCTGGAGGGTCTCCAGCTGTCTGTACCATGTTAAATCTCACAGTGACACTTGTGATACACGTGCAACACTTGGAATAGAGATAGCTTAAGCACTATTGTTTTTGAAACTTTCATATCAATATAGCACCTTTGAATTTGAATTTGATATCTTAAGCCTTTGGAGGGGATTAACATGACCGGGGGAGGTGAGGACTGAAATATTCACTACAGATTAACTGTAATTTAACTCATGGTTTCTGGGTGGCATTGTAACCATTGGGAAATTACAGCATTACAGGATATGGTCTGTAATAGACACGGACTCTCTGCAGGACAAAGCCAAAAGAGAAAGACAAAACCCTTCCCAGGGTGACGTGGGAGAGTTGAGGGTGAGGCAAAGATGGTGCATGAGGGGAATTTGAGTTAAAAAAAAAAAAAATTGTGCTCCTTCTCTTAGTCATAACTCAGTCAAATCTTAAAAGACAGACGTGAAACACATATTGATATCATTCAGTGTGACTTGCACCTCCTGTCGATATCATCAGCTCCAATGTCCAATGAGAATAAATATTCATAATCCTGAAAGTCATAAAAGTCTGTACAGCCATGGGTAGTCTACATAAAGGAACTAATGTAAGCTAACTCAGTTTGCCAAAATGTAAACAAATATAGGCTAAAAAGAGGCTCAAAAGAGAATACCAGTACCTATTACATTAAGTTTTGAGGGGCTTTTATGGGGGTCATACTGGTTGTCGATGGTTTCAAGTTTTTGGTTCCCAAATAGGCTGTTAGCAAGTTTACCTCTATCAGATTATCAAAAGCATTTTTGACAAACTGCATTTTCACACAAATGTCAAATTTCGCACTCGGTTGATTAAAAAAACAAAAAAGAAGAAAAAAAAGGTAGAAGGACAAACAGCTGCTCACACAAAGATATCACTCCAGACAGGACATAAATTTCTGAAGGACAAGTGAGTTCGCCCAAAAATTCACCGGTTTATAGTAATGTTAAAATCACCCCACCTCCTTTAGAGCAATATATCCAGTCTGAATGGGAGTTTACTTATAAAACCTCCTGTTCATGTCATGACTGCATTCTTCTAACTCAACTATCTGATTAAAGAGAGAAGTTTTTTCTTTTTTAATGTAGCTGTAGAATACATCTACCAAATCCTGCTTTTATTTGTCAGACAACCAGTGGTGTTATCTGTTGGTATATCCGAGTTATTTCTTCACTGTCTATAGACCACAGCCTGCTTAAATGTGTAAATGGATATTTGGTCCTGTGACCTTCCACAGTAGAGACACTGAAAGGTATGCAGTGAGAGTCCGATACGCAGTCAGGTGCTCCAGCAACATCTGTATCACACCTGGTAGAGAAGATGTACTGTGGACCAGACAGTCCACTTTGAAGGCATTTCACATTGTTTATACCCCCGTGAAGCAAGATCTGGCAACTCTGGGGTAGTTATGCGAGCAATAATGTTCTCGTCTGTCTCAAAACTTGCAAGGTGGTGCAGTAACAGATTGTTCAGCTGTTTTGCCGGATGGTGTGCACTCCCCTGTAGCCAAGATTGAGGATCAACTTCTCTGCTGTGCTATATCCTACTTTTTATTTATGGTGCTCGTGCTGTGTTTGCTATAAGAGCTTTTTCGCTGAACACAGCAACAGTGCTGATGAGAGCGGTGAGACTGAATCAGAACAGTAAAGCGGCGGGCCGGTAAACCTAAACAATGAGCCGAAAGACGCTGAGAACTCTTTAGAGCTGAGGAGCACTGCAGAGTCGAATGATAAGTCTCACCACGTTCCCATTACACATAACGTGATCATTTGATCCATTGCTAATATAAAAATACTAATTATAGCAGCTTTAAATCTAACAGTGTTTTATTTGCCAAAACCATGATCCTTCCCTAACCTTCGTCTTACTGCTGTTGCTATTTGCAGGGTTGTTACTATTCTGAACACTCAAGTCTAAGAGCAAATAATAAACAGTATGCAAGCGAGCCTGCTTTCCACTGGTACATGGCACATTCTGCTTTTAACCTTAAATTACTGGATCTACGATGGCTTTTGCTGCTGTAGCTCTGCTGATAAATATGGATCATATCAGTAAAGTCTTTTTCAAATCCAGTTTAGCCACAACCTAAAAGCCATGTCTACAAATCTTAGTCATGTGTGTACCTCTATCAAAAGCTCTGGGGATTCATTTTGTTCTGATTGTTGCCTGATGAATATTGGAGCCAAAGCCTGCAACATAAAATTTATATGCAAGACAGTGTGCAGGGGTCTGTTCCCGTTTATTCTTTCGGAGGTTCAAAAATTAACAGCAAATAGATTTTTGAGGTAACTGTCTGCCTTTCAAAGAACCTTTGTAGAAGCTTTTCAGCAGAAAAATATTTTTCTCAGAGGTCGGTGGAGCCCTGCTGTGAGAGTGTAGAGGTGCAGGAAGAGCGCTATATCATGAGATATTGGCACTCATTAGAAAACCCATCAGCCAATCAGCCAGTCACATGGGGAGACTGGAAACTACTGTGGTGTTAATTGTACTTTTGCATTATAAATCAGTCAAAAAGGAAAGACATGAATAATCATTTAGTGGACTACAGTTCATAAAGCAGCAATCACTGATGGGCAGTATTTGGAAAAACACCTTACAGATACAGACACTTGTTTCATACTATTAATATTTGCAGCCGCCATCTCTGCTGCCTGAGAAGAGGCTTCAGGTGCAGAGAAGCAGGAGCCACTAATTTCTGTGCTATTGCCTCTCCTCTCATATCTCCCAGTCAACTTGGTTTACTCTCTCGTGGCTAAATCTAGCCTGTGTCAGATGAAAGTTAAAAAAAAAAAGTCTAAATCAGGTCACATCGCATGTTGTGCCTCGGAATCAGCAACATTGCTCATTACTCCACTCAGTGCGCTTGAGGCTAATGATGACATATGCCAAACACTGTCAGTCAGTGAACAGTGGCAGAGGTCACAATCCTAACCTCACTGAGTTACAATAGACAGACAACTGCTCAACAATTACGCAACACATCAAAGCTCTGGAAAAAGTAGAAACGTGATCCCGAGAGTGTTCAAATGGTCTGGTATTTGGCAATTCAAGGTAAAGCGATTTTTTAAGTAAATCTTGGGATTTTTCCGTGTGTTCTGGCTTACTGTTGCAGAGAAACTGAGAGATGTTTCTGATCACTCATCTCGTAAAAGAAATTATAAAGGCCCCTACGTCTGAGCCTTACACTTGCATTTCACTTGAGTGATGCAGGAAACCCATCAGCCAATTCTGAGTAAGAATTGAAATAACCGTATCATAAAAAAATAAATAAAAGGTAGTATTGTATGTTTCGAGGTCCTCTTGTTCTCTTTTTTGGACAAAGTCTCTCCTTATTTCCCATTCGTGAATGTAATGCCAGTTGAGTTGACTAGAAAAGATCGACCAGTAACTGTGATGTTACTGGGATGAGGTTGAGATTTATAAAAAAGGTGGATCTTAAAACCTGATTAGGTACTTGATAAGCATTCCTGATATTTGTGAACCTCCTGAAAGACAGTTGGGTTAGTGATCAGAAATCCAATTTGATTAACATGAGCAGCTGTGTCATTATTGTTTGGGGTCGTCCTTCAGCTCTGCATCCGTAAAAGTCACAGCACACCCGTGGGCTAGACCTATTAAGGTGCAAGCAGCACTGCAGATTCAGTGAGCTAGCTGCATTTCTGATGTTACACAAGGTTCGTTTGCCTTGATTACCTGGATGTTGTTTCATCAAGACTCCCTCTGCAGTCTTAAAAGAAAAGTAATTAACCTTCATCTCCCTTTTCATCAAAACTGAGCAAGCAGGAAGACACGCTCACATTGCTTTCTGGACAATGAGAGGACAGTAAATGGTGATGTGAGTAGGAAGAAGCCAGGTATTAGTACAGAGTAGAGGGACGAGAAGGGCCCTACTTGATGCAAAATCCCAGGGTGGCAGAACCTACAAAATGTGTTTCCTCTTACCTGAGGGAGTGAGAGGATCACACTCATTGTCCAGGCCACAGTCAACATGATTTTACTTTTCCTTTTGGCCTCACTGATGCCCAGAGGATTGAGGATGGCAGACTGTCTGTCCAGGCTAATGACCACTGTCACAAAAGCGCAGGAGTACATCGCCACCAGTTTCATGAACATCAGCAGCCTGCAGGCGACGTCTCCCGCCTGCCACTGCACCGTGATGTTCCACACCGCGTCCACGGGCATCACGATGAAAGTCACCAGCAGGTCCGCCACCGTCAGGTTCATGATGAGGATCCTGACGTGCGACTTGCGCTTGCCGCCGTTGCTGGCAGCCCACAGGACAACCAGGTTGCACACGGCAGACACTGCGCACAGCGTGAAGGTGATGATGACTCTGACTTTGGCCGCGGTGGAGAAGGTGGGCAGCTGGAGCGCGTCTCCACCGGCGCTCTTGTTGCACACTGAGGTGGATGCCTGACAGCTGCCGTTCACCGTCTGATCCGTCAGCTGGTGGAACATGATGAACACCGGTGTCAGGGACTGACGCGAGGCGCAAATACAAGCGAAGCTCTCAGACAGTGTCTTTCTTCTCCAACTGCATCTCCACCTGGAACTTCAACTGAAAAAAGAAAGACATTTTTTGTCGTTTTTTTTTTTTAATGCTCGCCTGAATTTTTGTCTGGTACACGCCACAAGTAGCAGATGCCGTGCGTAAAAGGTTCCCGTAACGTGTGTACACATCCAAAAAACAGTAGGGATTCCTGGCAAATGCAGCTTTAATTAGCGTTCAAGAAAACTGACCAGGCTTCACATTATAAAGCTTTTCTGATATTCAATAACATGTAAAGTGATCACACATACCGCGATGGTTTTTTTTTTTTTAAACGGCAAAAAAAGATTAGGAAATATCATAAAATACATTACTAAACAGCACAGGTGGGGAAAAGCTGCCAGTAATAATAATATTGTGGAACAGTGAACTAATTAAAGGTACTTGGCTCAATATGGTCCAATATGGCTCAATAAGGAGAAAGGAGAAGAGGGAAGAAGTCGGAGTTAAAGCGTTTTTGACGCAGATAAACAAAAAATAAATAAACAAATAAATAAAATAGCTCACCTGCAACTAGGAGCGGAGCTGACAGTGAGCGCCAATGGAGACCTCACTGAGCGCGTTTCCACTGCAGCTGTTGCTTCAGTCTGCTTTATTCCTCCACTCTCACGCGCAAAAATGACAAACGACAATAGCCATCAGCCGGGTTGGTGTGATCCGTCCAGGAGCCACGGAGGCTCCTGTGCCTTGACAGGTGAAACACCCCCAAAAATCCCCAGAGAGAAATCCAGAGAGCCACAGACCACTGCAGCATAGGTATTTGTCAGAAAACCTAATCAAAACCTAAAACATCAGATATGTTTCTTTTGGAGGCGTAGGGGTGGAGGGGGTGGGGGTGGGGCTCTGGAGACAGAAACAGCAGCCTATTCCTTTCATCTGCTCTCTGAGAAACTTCTCATAAACAGTAGGCTGATATTATGTAAGTATTTGTTATTTAGCCATTTATGACATTTTCTGTTTTGCTTTTCATCTGTAACTCGATCATTTGATGCCAGATATTTCACACAGCACTAGGGTGATAAGAAATACTTTTATTTGTG
This sequence comes from Xiphias gladius, assembly GCF_016859285.1. Classification (NCBI taxonomy): domain Eukaryota; kingdom Metazoa; phylum Chordata; class Actinopteri; order Istiophoriformes; family Xiphiidae; genus Xiphias; species Xiphias gladius. The sequence goes on along the minus strand of NC_053407.1, from coordinate 16,940,085 downwards.
GTTTAGAAGAATTCTAAGCCTCTTTTGTGCTTGTGTGCCCCTATATAGAGACAGGGAGAAAGCAGTTTTCTTTATATACAGAATGACAATACATTGCTTGTAAACTCAATGCCCAGACACTCCACAGACGTGAACTACAGACACAATAACAAATCAAAAGCCCGAGAAGATAGAAAGGTTTTCAGTTTGCTTTTGGAAATTGGCACAGTGGTGACAGATATTGGTCATTTAAAGTCAGGCAGTTTTTTCCAGAGAACAGAAGTTTTCAGAAATAAAGGAAGATATAGTGTGAACCAGTAGGTTTCGATTACTGTCATGCAGAAACCAACTGAATACATCCTGCAAGCTTGAGCTTTCTTTACTGATAACTTCAGGTAGAGTTAATCACTGATTCGATATGAGCTCCAGTATCATGTTTTCTGATTATTTTATATTATTTTATGGCTTATAAGGATATTTTCTAAAATCATTATACATTGATATTACAGTTGTCATGCGTGGAAAAGGCAACAGTTTTGTGTTCGATTCAGGGCTGAGTGACAAACTGGGCAAATATTTTCATAATAAAAATAACACAAAAGACAATGTGAAATGTGTGGCTCGTAGCGATAAGCTCCCAGAGAATCACAGCAGAACTCTGCAGCTCCCCATGGCTCTACCGAGCGTTTAGCATTTTTCAGCTAATTGTTTTGATTGTTTTCAGTGACAAAGCTGTAAAAACCCACTGTATGCTGGAGCATTTAGCAGCTGAAGAGGCAGATATTTTTCTCAAGAGGTGGTGGAGACCAAAGGCAGAGCTTGAAGGAGAATGAATGTCTGACTCACATTCATCATGTGGCCAGACAAACAACTCCAAATAAATTATGATCTTGCTCCTTCTCTGCTCGATGCGTAAATAGGCAACTGTTTGCTAAAAAGTTTACCATATCTTCTTAAAGGTGATTATAAGTCCGTATTGTGTTTACAATGCGTTTCTGCTGCCCTCAAGTGGCCAAAAATTAGTTATTATAAGTTTGGCCAAATTACAGCAAACAGTGGATCAGTGGGGGCCCATAGCTAATTGTTGCCCTGGGGCTCCCTGGAGAGTGAATCCAGCCATGTTTCCAATATAACAGTATATCTTATGTAACACCATACTTCTGTGTAAAATAAAAACTTCAATTTTGTTTTTAATTTGCTCAAAATCATTAATTCGGATAACAGAAACTTGTAGAATGACAACAGTAATAGATCATCGTGACAAAATGATTCTGTTGAAAGCTGATAAATGATAATATTAAGTCACTACCTCACCCTTCACTACTGGCTGCTACACATATAGGAGACGAAGTTGCAGCCATAATGATCATAAGGCTGTGACAGATACAGCAAGATTGTCACAAGTGATTGTCTCTTTTAATATCGCTTTTAGTGTAAAAGCAATAGCTTGTATTTGTCCTAATGTACACGTCTCCTTTTAACATACAGTAACTATTAAACAATGTTGTTTTAGGGTTCACATTCTCTAACAAATGCTGAGTCCCTCCAGAGTAAAGGTCAAAGTCTGCTCATCCTTATACGTATTTAGTAAGTAGGTCATGCATCAAGAGCCCCCAGAACCACCAGAGCCCTGTTATGAAGGTTGTCAATGTCATAGCCCAAGAAATATCGAGCCATCCTTGATGAATGTATTGTACAGGATTGTTCTTGTAGAAAAATTCAGTCAATTGTCCACTGTGATGTCAGGACTTATGCAGGTATTCATAGTTTGCACCATTAAAGTGGCCAGAACGGATCCTGTCACTTGTCTCCCTGGAGGATTTGCTGGTGAATCTCTCAACGCAACAAATCCATCTTGGAAAACCTCACACACAGAGGGAGATGGAAATGAAAATGAAAGGAAATTTCATGCAGTGAGCCACTTTTCTCTCACAAATCAGTATGGGATGCACAAGTTAATCTGAAAAAACGAATGATCCCACCCATTGGCTATGGCATACATTATCAGCTCTAATTCAACTCTGCACCTAGTGTTGCAAGTAGACAACAGTTAGCATTTTGCTTTGGGGCACTTATTCTCTGTTGATCCAGCCACATTCAGTGACTGTATAGGCCACATCAAGCAGGATAGAGACAGTTTATTTAAATTAGTTTTTATACACGTGATTTGCATAAATACAATATACATACATAAAAACATTTACCCCGGTGTTCTGTTATCCACACAGGTTTATACATGTTGACATAATTGACAAAATTATTTAAGAAAAAAAAGGCTTCTCGTCCACTTACTGGCTAACAGTCGTCATCACCAAGTCTGGAGTTAGGTTAGTTGTCATAGGAGATGGTTGAGTCATCATCATGTGTATGAACCTATGTCACATGATAACAGGTGGCTGCATATGAGGGGGAATCGTCGCGGCACCCGATTAATTCCCTGAATGATCAACAATCTGGGTCTCGGACAGATGGATGGATGGATCTCCGGCAGGTCAGAAATATGAGTCGGCTATTTTGCAGTTTCAGCAGTTTCATGGTCTGATTTTCCACATGACTGCAGTCAAAAGATTTGTTATAAACTGTAGTGAGTTTGTTCTAATATTAATGGAGTAGTATTTTATGTGTTGGGGTTAAAACTGCAGTCTTGACTGAGACTGGTGTGATATAAAATTGAACTTCGCTGAAGAACGGGAAGACCATGTTGTCTGCATCTTCCAGCTCCATGTTTTTCTTCTAGAATTTTTTGTTTTCTTTTTCTCTTTTTATTTTTCATTCATAGTTGAATTGCAATAAGTAATGCTTCCGTTCTCTCTTTTTGTCACATTGTTGAAGACACAGACATAGAGACTTGCCACAGATAAACTGTTAAAAATTGAAATATACAGACGGGTGACAAATTAAAGGAAAAACCAACATAAAGTGTCTTAGTAAGGATATTGGGCCACCACGTGCTGCCAGAACAGCTTCAATGCACCTTGGTATTGACTCTACATGTTTCTGGAACTCTACTGGAGGGATGGACAACATTCTTCCAAAGGATATTCCCTCATTTGGTGTTTTGATGATGGTGTTGGAGAGCGCTGTCTAACACGTTGGTCCAAAATCTTCCATAAGTGTACAATAGGGTTGCGATCTGATGACTGCGAAGGATATACCATATGATTCACATCATTTTTGTACTCACCAAACCGTTCACTGACCCCTGTGTCCAACGGATGTCGGCATTGTCATCCCGGAGAAGACCACTCCCATCAGGATAGACATGTTTCCTCATAGGATAAAGGTGATCACTCAGAGCAATTTTGTAATGATCTGCAGTGACCCTTCCCTCTAACGGGACAAGTGGACCCAAACCATGCCAGCAAAAATGCCCACCACAGCATAACAGAGCCACCGCATCCCCTCTCTGTAGGGGTCAAGCATTCAGGCCTGTACCGTTCTCTTGGTGTACGCCACACATGCACTAGCCAACTTGTTGAGACGATGGTGAAGGATGACTCATCTGACCATGTAACTGTTGACGGACTGATCTTGCTGACACAGTCTGATCACGTCCTGTGCTGACATTTCAGTCACTTGAGGAAGAGCAGCTCTTCTGTTTTTCCTTGCGATATGCACAGTCATCAAATGTATGCTTTTGACCACAATTTCCGACCCTATTTACTGAGGTCTTTCCTGTAGATCTAAATGCAAATGGCACTTTAAATTCCTATTGAAACACTAGCCAGTTGAGCAGTCTTTGTGACTGAAGCTCTTGCAATCCCTGTCCCAAAAATAAACCCACTTAGATCTTTTCCTCTTGCCATCTTGATACAAAATCAGAATCAACTGGGCATGTCAACTGGATGTTAGTTGTTTAATTGTACCATGCAGTGCACCTGTGTGGAAGCATCTACATTTGTTATGTTTCTTTACTCATTTTTCCAGGTTCTTAGCTTAATTTGTCACCTGTCTGTAAACAACTAGCCCTTTTATGTTGTGGCAGTTCTATAGTAAAGGTTTGGTTCGGTGTAGGGAAGGATCATTGATTAAAATAAGTACTTTGTTAAGATTAGAGGACCTTCGTCGTAATAGTTACAATAATAAACACTTGTTTAAGGTAATAGAACGATCATGGTCTTGGTTAAAAGAAACAATGTTGACTGTCAGTTTAAAGAGGAAGCGAACAGCTGTCCTTCGTGTTAAAATCAGATGTTTTGCCGACCCATCCATTATTCACCCCAGCCTCCTCACTATGTGGACTTTGTGGCTCCATAACAACATCACCTGACCTCCTTTGCTCCTGTCATAATTACTACAGCCGCTAGAGGTTGACTAATAATAAAACGTAACTATGGGTCATAATAAGCTTCCTGCACAAACGACCTATGGGGTCGTTCTTTATGGGAGGACGGTCTCTAAAAGTTGGAGGTCGTGGCTGTTCAGAGAGGCTGATTAAAATGTGTAGTGTGAGTTAACACAACACAAAAGATTAATTTTAAGAAATGCACAGTGTCTGGATGTGGTTGAAAGTTGCAGAAAAAAAAGGCAGTAAGTGGACCCTAAGTAAAAGTTTTTTTGTCAAACTATTTACAAGGTCAAGAATTGAAATTTGATGTTCGACAAAAATATTTCAGGTGTCACATTTCAGGTGCATCCTTTAAAATACAGTATGACAAAGAGAAATAAGTTATAGAGATACAGAAATGCAAATCATTTCCAGGTTCAATAAAATCCCTCTTTATGGGTAAAGCTGTATTATGTTGAGAAAAAGTGATCATTTTTTGATTGCATTGCTTTTGCAATATCCTTCGTCCATCATTGTGGCTTGTACGCCATATCTCTCTCAACTGCATTTTATTTCCACATATTCTACCGTCAGGCTGCCTCATCTGTTTTCAAGAATCATGTCCTGCTCGATAGTTTGTGTTACTGTGTTTGTAGTCTTATTAACTCTGACGAGAGTTCAGATGGAGCAAGAATTATTCCACGAAGGGACTCGTTTATCAGGGTCAGCTCAGTGGATCAGTGCTTATCATTATCACTTCAAACTGAGAAGGTCCAGTGTGTGATTCTCGGATCCCTTCCTTGACGCGACATAGCGGCATCACCATTTACATTCAGAACAGCATCAAAGTCCCTTTGAACGCTGTCATACTAGTCCTCGAGGGTGAAGTGGGATACTGAACCACCTCTCTTGAATTTGTTTATCAATATGGAGTCATTAGGGTTCTGGTATAGGGGGCCATCATGAAGAAACAGAAACAATGTTTGCACCACAGGTTTCAACAGCTCCTGTAAAATATATTCATTGGTTGTTACACAACCAGGCAGAATAATCATCCGGCCGCCGGTAAGATGCCTGCCCACACCATTATGGATCCCTCACTTTGTTTAACATATGGCATCAAATACTATGGGTTGTAGGTGACACTGGGCTTCTATCAAAGGTAAATACACCTGTTCGTAGTGTTTGAAACGGCGTGAATACATCCCGCTCATACATATGTACATAAACACATACATATGTACATCGTGTACATTGAAATCCAGACCCCTGACTGATTGCTCAGTGGTTTAGCTTTAGGTTTTTTTGTTCTGCCCATCAGGTTGCGTATCTTTGTGCTCTGATCTCGGACACTAGTGAAACAAGAATCATAAAAAAGGGTTTTCAGGGCCTCTCAGTTTCAGGTAGCAACTGATGTTTCTCCGTACTGATGCAGTATATCCATGACTGGCATGTGCTGTCATAATTTTTGGGAAAATTCCCTCATTTTCAGTTTTGAGAATCCCTGAGTTTTTCTCACAAAAATATAATTGAGATGGGTATACATGCAATTAGTAAGACTAATGTCAAGTCTTTGCTGTGTATTTATGTTTTGATGTTGGATTCTTTCAGTATTGTACACGTAGATATGGAAATGAAAATTCTCATCAGATTTTTCTTGAATCAATTAATTAATTTCTTACTGCATTTAGAGGATGTATTATACAATTTGAATGGTATAATTATATTATTCAACGAAATACACCCTACACTGTAGAGAAGTGCATATTTATGTCTGGAAATAGACTGAGACCATTTTTTTTGTGTTCTGTCCACAATTTCTGTCCAAAATGATTTTAAGAGAAGCATTACAGTGGGGATGTTATGTAATATAGAGCGTAGCTTTTTGTTGCGTCTTTCTAATTATCTTTTACAAAAATGTGCAAACAGACAATCACAACAATGGTTAAAGGACACAAAGCAGTGAAAATAAGTCTGATGGAGCCTCCGACAGTTTTGTCTTTAATTTACACAATTAAGGTCATAGTTCAAACTTATCTTGTGCATGCTGCCTGGAAGCAATCACTGAACCATTATTTAAATGGGATAATGGTCAAATGCATTTTTATCCTCGTTGTCATGAAGATACAGTCATGCTAATTGCACAACTTCTGTATTGTTTCCCCTCCCACAATTTCAATTAATCGTTGTTCCACAAAAGTCTCTCTGTTTACACCTCCACTGTGTAGAGACTAATGTTCAATATTCTGTCAAATATGTCTGAGACCAGATAGAAATCACTCCATATGAAATTTTGAAATGTTTTGTCATGCTCTTCGCTTGTGAGAAATTGCATGTTTTACTGTGTAGAAATGGTGTTGTATTCCTAATCCAGTTTGAGAATCCAGGAGACTTCATTTGTTCTGGTGAGTGAAAGTCACGTGTGAAATACTTCAGAATCAACCTAAAACCCTCCCACCTCAAAACCCACTAAATAAGATGGTTTCAGACTCCCTTCTACCGCTCACAAGTGCGGCACTATTAGGATAGAGTGTTTCTTTTATTTTGATCATACGCCTTTCAGTGAACACGCCGTTGAACAGATGTGTGCGGGTTTGCTGCTAACCATAGGTAGTTTTATCGCTGAAGTAGAAGTGAACAGAGACTCCTCGCCTCTGCTGCTTCATGTGTTGGCCAGCAAAGTAAACATAGGAGATGGGACACCAATATCAATGAGAATGAGCTTTGAGGGAGCCTGACTCACTTACACGTGCCAGAGACTTGTTATTTAGCTGCTGAGGTCTTCACATCCAATAACATGCGTGGGCATTACGCAAATTATCAGATTCCATAGTTGCTTTAGAACTGTTCTGCTGAAAGCAGTAATGTATTAAAATTAACGGCTTTCAAAATTCTTATTCTTCAGCCTATACGTAAAGGAACACACAATTTTGTAATATGTTAATTACTAATGCTTCCAGCTCTTAACTTTAATATCCTATGGTTATAATGATTTATGTATATGTTGGTGGAATATCAAAGGGTAGAAAATGACTGTACAAGTGTTACAGCAGTCTTTTTCTACAGTACAGTTAAAATGTGTCTGAAAGAAAATAGGCCATTTGCCTTTTTTTTTTTCAATATTTAAATGACCTGGAAGTTGTATAAAGTTCAGCACATAACCGGCCATTAGTCCGACAAAAAGAAATTGTTAAATAAAATTGCCTGCATGTTTCCCGTCAATCTAGCTGTTGTTTTTGGAAAAGCAGTACTTTAAAACACTTTCTCCAAAGATCATTTGTTAGCAATTACCAGAGGTCAATGCAAAAAGACAGGAAGTGACTAGTCACAAAGGAATCTTTAATGTCGCTACTTCTTCGGATTAATCTGTATATGTAACAAAAGCACTAGTCATTCGCTGTCATATCTCGTCACCAGACTCATGTACGCTGGTTCTTAGCTTCACTGTACTGCAGATACAACCAGAATGCATGCCTGCGTGGCTGATACATGGCATCGATCTCCTGAGAGTGTGGTTTATCCACGCCATCTTGAAGCAGTGAAAGTGGTCATCAGGGATAACACTTTTTATTGGGTCATTTATTTCAGCTATACACACCTACTGACATGAGAAAGCTGGTTTTCAGTCCTTAGAAGATATTCAAGCCTGCAGTGTTACAATGTCTGTGCTAAATCGCGTCTGTTCCTGGAACACAGTGGCCGTGGACTGCGGCAACGAATTCAACTGGATGACGGTTGTGTACTTGACAAAAAAAGGCAGCCAAGTGTGTCAATCATGCACCCAGGCAATGTGTCAGGGTGAGAGAAAGAGAGAGGAAGGAAAATTTAGATTTTCATCTCAGTCGATCTCAGTAGGTCTAGAGTCGGTGCCAAGGCAACCCTGTCTTTGCCACTTATATTTTAGGGAAATGTAATTGCTGCAAGGATTGTGTACACTGGGAAGGGTTTCTTTGTTTGTTTTTTTTCCCAGGGAACAAAGTTTTATGTTGTAGGGAGATGGTCTGGGTTGATGATTTGTGTACAAAGTGCAGATGTTTGATAGATGTTTGATTGGGGTTCACATCCTGACTCCATCCGGAGATGTCTTGTTTTGTCTGACCAACGGCCCAAAACCCAAAAATATCCAATTTCCCACCAAAGTGTACAACACAGAAAGCATCAAATTCTCAATTTTAAGAAACTGGAAACAGCACAGGCATTTTTGCTTGGAAATGACTCAAACAATTCGTCGATTAATTTTTGCAGTTCGAATCCAAAGGATCGTAGGCATTGAACAAACAAAAATGCAAGTGTTAGATACGAACTTTAGAGGTGTTGGTTGGCAGATTTTGTTTTGGACAGAGCAAGGCTAACTGTTTCCCACTGTTTCCAGTCTTTCCAGCCAGCTGCTAGCAGTAACTGTGTATTTAGTGTACGCACATGAGAGTCGTATCCATCTCATCTAACTCTCGAAAATGAACATTTTAGTTACTATGAGCAGATACAGTAGGTAAACAAATCAAACAAGTCAGGAAGAACATTTTGAGACTAGGCAGATATGTACATTAAAAAAAGTTTCCTCGTTATGTTGCTAAAAAATCTGATTGGGGCGTCATTATATTTCCCTCTATTCATATATGCTACTGTAAATGAGTAGTGTTTACTGTAAATGTAATTTATGGGAGGCAGCATTGACTCGGGACAAACAAGCGAGTTTCGATGGAGAAAATGAGGACACGTAGAGTAACTGCTGCTGGTTCGCTCAACAGGTTGAGTTGACATCCTGTTTTCAGACACGGGATACTGATGAACTAAACACTGCACTAAGTAAAACGGACATGTAAGGAATTGACTATTTATAGCAAATGCTTATACGATTAGAGGAACGGACTCTGCTCTTTGAGGGGGCTCTCAAAGAATCTGAGCGATAAGGATTCTTCTGAGAGAGCTAATACCCCTCAACATAAATGAACATAAATCACAGTTAGATCAACAATACTTAAAATATAGCAGCATAAGAAGGGGGATTGTGGTTGTGGAGGCTCTGGCAGCAAACGGTGCTGGCATTAAAAAAGTATCATTTTACAGAAGCATAAACTTTCCACTTTTCACTCTTGCACAAGTCTAGTTTGTAAACAAAACTTTTACAGTTGTGCGTTCAGCTACACTTCTCCTGCTGAATGTATTGTTTCTAACACATTTTTCATTTGCTTCTTTTTTTGAGGCTTCAAAGATGGTTTGTTCTGGCACACCCACTCATGACTCTGTTTCGGCGGCAGCAGAATAATGACTGACGCAACACTGACAGATTTGAAGCAAAACAGTGTTTTTTTTGTCTATTTACTTTCTTCTGCTAGGGAAACACATAACAAGCAAGTAAAAGCATCAACCATGATTGACTTTTATTTCCATTTCAAAAACATCATTAAAATACAACACTGGACAGGCAAATGATTTTAAACAACCCATTTGTTGTTTGTTCGAGGATCTTAAAATGACCCAGTTAATGCTCAGTGGCAAAGCAGAAGCAGTATTACACTCTTACAGAGCTTTAAGACTCTTAGGGTGAAGGGAAAGGGTGGAGTAGTGTCGCAAAAAAATCATATTTTCACACCAGAGACCACTTCCTACCAAAAGTCAGCATTTGTTTTTTTTTAGCATCTACCCTCCTTTGTTGTCTGATCTCTAAAGAAGTCTTTTGCCTTCATTCTAGTGATGGTGTCTGAGTCATTTTGAAATGTGCCAAAAAACTGTGTGGAAACAAAATTACTGTTGTGGCTGGAACATAGAAAGTTTCTAACAGAATGTTAGTTGTGTCGGACGAGACAAGTAACAAATATTGAGATAATGTGTTGTTTTTGAAGTTGAAAAGTTTGAGAGTTAGTGACTTTTCACCACTTCAACTTGTACTGCAGTGTTCCTGCAAAATGTTTCAACTACAAATGTCTGCATGTACCAGACAGTCGGATGGCACTATGATTCAGATCACTAGTTTGAGAGGGGGAGAGATTTTTTTATATGAATTATGTGTATTATGAAGCAGCAATAAGGAGGTTGGGATAATGACTATGAAATGTACAGGAAAGAAAACCTCCACAAAATAAATAAATAAATAAAAGTAAAGTAGCAAGAATGTGTGTACCAAAATTCATGGCAATTCATGGCCGCCACAAATGTCAACCTGATGGTGTCACTAGAAAAAAACTCAAGTGATAACCAAAGCCATTAGGGTTGCCTATGCCTATGTCAATTTCAGTCTGGACCAAAGTGGTGAACTGACTGACTAACCAATACTGCCATCCCCAGAGTCACACCACTAGCATGGCTAAAATTGTCAATGGGATGCATGGCCATGCAGGTGGAGGCCCGTCCGCTGCCCTGACCCCCACACTTTTTACCCTGTAATCCACTACATGAATGTTGCACTGCTTGCATTGGAACTGAATTTTGCGACCGAACATAAATTGCTAACTCAGAGTAGGTGCGTACAAATGTAAATAGTGTAGTAACACAGCACCCACGTATCCAGGAACAAATCTTTTTCCCTGAAATTACCCTCCACCCTGACCTATGTATTACTGTCAGCCTCCCAAAGCACTGGGCAGAAATCAGCATGCCAGTATTCTTCCCCATGTGCCACCTTTGCTCCGGTCTGACACACTGACACTTGGGAAATGAGCCACAAACATTCATTTTTTTTGTGCTTCAGTATGATACCAGAATTCAAATGTGTGCAATTCAAACACAGCCTCTGTTGTCACTAATCCCTTTCAATACAGACCATGTCACCAAACAACAACAATGTATTTCCAATTATAACAAATGTGCTTTTATTTTTTTTAATCTGTAGCTTGTTCAAATAGCGATTAACGTCTTTTTTTTAAAAACTTATACTGACGTTATGACATTGTAAACAAAGAGCGCTCTAAAAATACTGAAGTTTTGGATTTCTGGTTGTCTGACTTACAGACACACAAATAGACATACAGGCAGAGAAATATCGACAGACAAATAAAATAAGCTGAGACACAGAAAGACAGGGGCATGGAGAAATAAAAAGACAATCAGGCAGAGAAGAGTTCACCAAGCAAGATTTTCTGGACACAGCTGCCCTCCTGTGGTTATTTTTAGAAATCAATGAGTGTGCTACCAACAGAGCAGGGAGTGAACTTCTGTGTTTCATGAGAGCAGCTCATAAACCACGCTGCATGTATGCATTTTATAGTACATTATATATATATATATATACACACACACAGTAACTTTGATAAATTTGTAGATGTAATCTAACTTTTGTTGTGACTGTGAGAGAGAATCAACTCAGGGGTAAATCTTTGAGGTTGTAGTTTGTTGCTGCCTTTATTTGCATTTAATGTTCAGTTGTTGATGTTATTGTGTGCATCGTGGTATCTTTAACAAATGTTAATACAGCATCTATTAACATAAAAAGATATTAATAACACTTTGCTTTGATCTGAAATCTAAGACCGTACAGTGTATCTTCCCTTTCTCTCTTGTTTGTGTATTGTGCTGTGTCTTGTAAGTTTATATTTATTCTTATAAGGAATTATGTTTGTGTTGTGTCAGCAATTGAAGTGTCAGTAACTTAAAAGATTTTATTAAATAAAAAAAATTGTAGCCTACGTAAACACCCAGTGAATCAAAACCAACAGGTCAAAAACAGATGAACAGAAATTTAGAAACGCGAACAAGAAGTAGATTATTATGGGCTTTTACCATAAATTATGTGTTACACTGTATCTAGATTTCTCATCCACTTTTCTATTCTTTCTTACTTTTAATACCAACTATCTGGTTCATCCTAGGTGCCAGAGGCTGCAACAGCACCTGATGTGTCACTAATTAGCCATTTTCACATCAGAATTTAAATTACTGAAATGATCCAAAGAGCTCTAAGAGCACTTTAAACTTATTTTGAAATCACCTTCGTGTACTTATTGACTGAATCCTTTATGTATCAGTGTAAACATGAAAATGATTTCTATGAATGATTTGGTTGCCAAAATCCGTTACCTTGAATTAGTTTTGGTAATGTGATGCCCCTTCTTATTTATCAGTCATCAGATGTTTCAGCTAATGATGCTAAATGATGATGGGAGGTAGAAAGTCAGGCATGCCCCCTTTTGATTTTCCTGTCAAGCAGCGGAGTGCTTTCCCCGTTCCTTCCCAATATCCGATATTTCCAGGGAACAGGAGTCGGGGCTGCTGGCCTGCTGCCCAGCTCCTGAAGCCTTTGGACTCTGGACAGCACTTTGATCGGTGAGGCTTATGATCAGATGGCAATCAGCTTGTTCAGACACACAAACAAGAATTAAGGGACCCGGTCACACACCCCTCTGTGTTTCATTATTAGGGAGAGACAGTAGTCAGCTTGAGTTCTGCTCAAATTACTGGAAGTACTTATTAATGTGCAGTAAAACAACGCCGTGTCATTGCTCTGATTAGGTTTTAAGTACTTTAGGCACGTTGTCAACATGGACATCAGGACACCTTGATAAAAACCTGAAAATGATTTAAAGAAACAGAGGACATTAAGTTTTTGTTGTTGTTATATGATGAGATTCTGAGCATTTTCTTTCTAAAGAAGTGAGTAAGCTGCTATACAGTGAGACAGCATTGTCCATCAAAACCAGAATCTGTAACTACATATTAATTACCTCTGACAACGAGGTTATGTTTTCACCCATGTCTATTTATTGGCTGGTTGCAGCGATTTGCACCCAAGTTGGTGGAAGGATGGGGCATGGACAAGGGGAAGAACCCATTAAATTTTGGGGCCATCATTCACTGGATCATTCACTATGAATTTGATTTTTTTTTTTTTTCTCAGAAGTATATTGTTTGACCTTGGCCTTGGTGGAGGTATGCGCTTTACTGGGTGCCAGTCTGGTTCAAAATTAAATTAAGGCCTTCATCTGACTTATGGTTTACAATACGAAGAATCGGTTCAACTTTTGGAGAAATATGCTATTAGCTTTGTAGCAGAGAGTTAGGTGAGAAGATCAATACCAAAAACATATCTGTCCCTTCAGTGTAAAGCTTATAGAGCTTATCGCAGCGCTGCTCATGATGACTGATGAATTCCTAATTTCTCCTGACACAGACGCAATTGCTGATCCCAAAATCTGTTAGACCTTTTCTGCTTTTGACATTGTTGATTGCACTCTGCTCATTCGCTTGGAAAATTGGTTTTGGCACGTTGATACCCTCCTGAATTTGATTAAGTCCCATCTTGCTGAGATATTTAACAGTGAATGAGAGTGCTCCGTTTAACCCCAGCATGAGCTTAAATTGGTGTACAACTAGGATCATTGTTTGGTCATATTTCACAGTGACTCAGTGGTCAGCTCACTTAGCACATAAACAAGAAGATGCAGGGTTTGAATTATAACTGTGTTTTTTTTGTATGGAGTACGTACTGTAGTTTCCTCTATCATTTCATTGTGTGGGCTTCCTCCAAGTGCTCTTATTTCCCTCCCACAGTCCAAATACACACAGAACGTCAAAATAAGTCTCTAAATCTTATCCACAGGTGTGAAAGTGGGTTTATCTGTGGTCCTGTTCATACCTGGCACTAACATGCACCTTGGGTGATCCGATCAAAAGGGGACCGCCCTAAGCACAGGTGTGAATGCACCCAAGACGCACTGAGGATGACATTTGAGATACAATCACCCAGACTAAGCTTTGAGGTAGTCTGGGCCACGAATGGCCACATTCTTTCGGGAGTGTGTACGCAAAAGTGTCCTGGGCCATGCTGAAGGACCGCCGACTCAACTGACATCCTTTGCGGAAGCGGATGTGCGTTCTCATCCGTGAACAAATACAAGTGGTAGAAATCGTCTTATCTGTCTTTGTCCATGGTATCTGAAAATTTTTAAAAGCCCATAGAGATATACTACGAGTGCATCAAACATGTTGGGCAATTGCATTGTGGCAGGAGGCATTGCTGCCTCCTGCCGGTTAACAACAACAGATTAGTCTTTGCGAACGGAAACAAGGTAAGCGTTTATTTGCACACAGAGCGGAGAGGTGAGATACGATGACAGTTGAGTCACTCAAGACGCATGTGGAGACGCATTGTGATGCCGGGTGTGAATGGACACACTTAGAGCTGTCCACCGGTGATTGGATCAGCCAAGGCCAAAATGTGAATGCAAGGTGTGAATGAGGCCTCGGTGTTAGCATTGCGACAGCAAGTAATCTGTCCAAGGTATTTCCCTGCCTTTGGCACAAGAAGAGGAAATTGCCATGCATTGCTATGAAAATGCCCTTAATTTAGTGGAAACAGCCTAAAGGATTGCTTGTCAATCAGCATGATGTCCAAAACATCCTTTAAATTAATTTATGAAAGCTTTACCGACTTAAATTGTGACTTTTCCCCCCAGTCATCACTAATTAATACAATTGCATATCTACCTTACTCTTATTTTAATCCTGTTGGCTTTCGTCCCTCATAATATTCGACCCACCGATGGACGTCCTACTGTCCTTACCCTGGATGTAGCTCTTGGAGAAATTCTTTGGAAACGCAGTCAATAGCATTCTTCACATTCAGTACACATTCCCTGCAACTCCCCTTTTTTTCTCGGCATAATTCAGTAGATGAATATTAGACAAAGGGTCTATTACACAACATCGGTCCCCTGCAGTAAGGTCAGCATGGCAGTGAGCCAAGAGTGCCAAGATGTGTGTGCATATTGAGAGTACAGGTTATGCACGTACTGTGTGAAGTATGTTACATGCGAACTGGATATTATGTCAAGCAGGATGAGCCAAGCCATCACTGAAGGCTAAATTGGAAATTGATTTTTGATTCTTTCTATTCTATCAGTGTCTCTACACATTCAGATAGAATGCCCCATTTTTAACAGGATACGCAGAGCTTTCATTTCTCCCAGAAAAGGTTGAGTCACCCGTGATCGGAGAAATTTATTTGAGTGTTCAAAGAGTATGAACTAAAATTAGACTAGCATATGGATGCTAATCTACATCTGCTCTGTAACTATTTTTTAAAGGCCCTGAAAATCTCAGAGGTTTTGTTGCATGCACTGGTGAAAGTTTAGCAACATTTGGATCAAAATTTAAAGACCATAATGAGGTTATTTGTATATTTGTTGCCAGGTCAATGTCAAACTACACCAATAACACCCTGATGAAGCAGATTAGCTGAATATTTGAGAGTTAAACTCTTGATAAACTCTTGTTTTATAGAAATACTTTTGATATGGGACCAAGTTTTAAGCAACTTTAAGTTTCAGCATAGTTTTTGTAAATCATCAGTAATTTATGAGTCTTTGCTGGTTCACTGGCAATCTCGTGGTAAAGTCAAAACTCTAGGAAGTTTCTGCACTAGGCCAAGAAATAGACCAGCACATAATACAGATTAAACAGATTAAACAAAAAAGCTATAACATGTTATTTAGTGATCTTTAGAGGTGCTGGTAGGTTGATTTTCTTATCTATTGACAGAGCCAGCCAGGCCAGCTGTTTCACCCCGTTTCCAGTCTTTACGCTAAGCTAAACTTAGAATAAAATATAAGACCACCTTTATCCAGTAACTGCAGCAGTAATTGCTACAGGGAGGCACCCAGTAACCCTCCCATCGCCCATTACAGAGTGATGAGTCACTCCTACCCATACATGATTTAATTTAGCAGCTCACGTGTGAAAATAGGTCTCACCTCCCCTCCACGTGAACCCCTCATGTGAGAGGAAACATTTTCCCAACTCAATCACCCATTTTATATTAGATCAAAGCATGATCAGCTCTGCCCTCCAGACACAACTACCCTGCACTCAGTGGAGTATCAGGATATTAAAGGCTCAAACAAGCAAATTATCTCTTAAGCTACAGGATCACGTTTGTAATGATGCACTTAGATGCTAAAACCAAAATACAAATGGCTTATTTTACCATTTAATTACCCTTGATGGGATAAATATTGCAAATTATAATCCTTTTCAAAAATCATGTAAATTGAGATACTCTTTATGAGCTGTTGACTTCTGCATGCTAAAAGCATGCAGAAGTGACTTTGCATAAACATGATAGAAAGGTTGCTCCTGTAGTTTAGGAGAGGGCAGCTTAAGACTGAAGAGACTGGAGAGAAGTCACACAGTGTCACAAGTGTCTGTAAGATAAATGTCAGAAATTCTCACTGGTATAGAGTCCTTCAGTGTTTATGTCAACATTCAGACAGGTAAGGCTTCTAGGTTGTGTATCTGTAACTTTGACGTAATTGTTGTCGTAAAACTATTATACACATTGAAGAGCCTTTGACAAATTGTCAAAATAGACCATCACCTTGCTGCCTTTAATGACAGTTTGAAATAGGACAGATGGAAAAAATAGACGTGCAATAAAAATCTCTGATGAGTCTTCGAAAGGTATTCATGTTCAACAGGTTTTACTTCACATTAGTGCTGTTAGGTTCGTGAGGTAGCAGTAAAATAAGCCATTAAATGCTAACTAGAAAATGTACCAAGTTCTAAGTTCTGAACTCTGAACTTTCTCTACTTTCACCACTGGGGGTTGAATTATGGTTACTGTGTGTACACGCCAGGACCTTATTTGGAAAGCTGTTGAGCTGCAGATCGCTGCAGGGGGTCCTTAAGTCTTTGCAGGAGAGCTTAGCAAAGGCAAAAGGGCATAAGCAAAGGGATAGTTGGCATTTTTGAACAGTTAACACATTCTTGTTAAATCTTAACAAAAAGGCTCATTGAGCACTGAAGTTTTTTTTTTTTTTACAGTCCACACATTCTAGACCCCCTGTGCAAATCCTTTATTAAAAATTCAAAAGTCATTGTCAAGAAAAGCATGCCTGTAACAAATGCCAGATGTAAGCCTGGCTCAGGTGACACAGGGTGCATTAGGTTCTTGCTGTTTGTTAAATGACAAAATTCTGAGCATTTTCGTCCTATAGAATTGAGGGAGCTGCCTTAAGACAGTACATTCCTACAAAACTAAAATGCAGTAATTACATTTGTTCAAAATTAAGTTAAGACATGAATCTGACTTATGGTTTACCATTTAAAGGGATGGTTTG
Source organism: Xiphias gladius (assembly GCF_016859285.1). Taxonomy (NCBI): domain Eukaryota; kingdom Metazoa; phylum Chordata; class Actinopteri; order Istiophoriformes; family Xiphiidae; genus Xiphias; species Xiphias gladius. The sequence goes on along the minus strand of NC_053407.1, from coordinate 16,922,790 downwards.
AAATTTCGGGAAATACGCTTTTACTGGGTTCTTGCAGAGAATTAGATGAGGCAGGATATGTGTCATTGAACCGCCATCTTTGGCATTACAGACTTTTCTATTCAAAATGCTTGTTTTCTTGAAACACATTTATTTAATTGGTACAGAAACTGACCTGTAAAAACTTGAATTTGCTGTTTTATGGGGTTATGTGTGGGTCTATTTCTTGGCCAGGAGCAGTTGCCGGTAACTGTTCCAGTCCAAGAAATAACCTGGCACATAACACCTCATAGCAGGTAGGCAGATTTCAGTCTTTGTGCTATGCTAAATTAGCTGGCTGCTGGCTCCAGCAACATATTTATCATTCAGACATGGGAGTGGTGTCAGTTTCCTCATCTGACTCTCTGCATTTCCCAAAATGTTGGGGTTATGCCATCATAAATGTATAGTTTTCCAGAGTACCTGGCTGCAGACAACCCGGCGAACCTCTGCAAGAGGCACCTCCGCAGGTGACAGGAAATCACATGACCTCAGCAGCAGAACTAGGTCTTCTTTGTGTAATTTTTTTTCCCGTGAAGTATCAAAAGGATTTCACAAGAGGGTTGAAAAGTGCTAATAGTCAGGCTAACGTCAACTGCGTGTAAAACTGCAAGCTGACTGAGCATCAGAGCAGTTAAACCCTCCTGATTCAAACAGTTTGTACATAACAGTAGAGTGTCCATTTTGAAATCATTTAAACTCGGGATCCATTTAAGATACACAACGTAGTAGTTGACAACAGTGGTCTGCCGCCAGGTCCCTCTCATAGCTTCTGTGAAAGCAGCATGTAACATCTGCAGTAACTACAAAGACAGCTAGAACAGAGGTCGCTTACACAGTTTCTCTAAAAACCACCATGATTATGCATTATCATTTACATTATCATGTATTATACATATTTCCTGCGCTCTCTACCACAGAGAAACAACTAAAAAGCTAAAGTGAGAGAGAGACAACAGACTAGCTAAAGCAAGCTAGTGAATTAGCCATTAATGGTAACAGCTAGTTAAGTTACATTTACATACTTCCCTTTTTTAAGAATATCAACTTTCATTTTGTAAATCCAGTTGGTCTTCCAGTAGCTAAACCCAATCATGAAGGAGAAAAAAATAACCTCATGCTAGTCACGCTATAAAAGGAAATTAGCCTAGCTTACCCGAGTATCATATCCGCCATATTAGCTTCTGACTCTAGTTGAACTGGCAGAATTTGGTGTGGTCCAGCTACTTTTAAATCATTACATTTATTGAATTGTTGACAAATTTGTTACATCCATTTCGATGAGAATATTACAAGTATAAATAGGAGATGAACAGACACGCAGCAGAGACATTTAAACATCTGATCCCCATGAACTATAAACTAAAAGTGATCAAATTAAAGTTCATTTCAGCCTCTAAACCCCCTTTCCGCAGCATCAGTGTTTCTGTAGTTACTGCCCTCGATTTTTCTAGGCCAGAGACTGCTTGATTAATTACTATTTTATTGGAAAATTTGAAAGGACAGATGGACTGGAGTGTTACTGCAACTGTCCAATCTTTTTCTAGTTAATCGGTACAAATACAATAATACATTCTATGTAAAACAGAGACATTTCAGTACATTTTTGTCATTTTTGTGTATGTGCAATGCATTGCTCTTATACAGAGTTGTTCATGTGCAGCACAATGCTTTGATTCGACGAATATAATGTGAGTTTCAGCTTCTCTCTATGGTTTATTTCTTTGTTTACTAAGTCTCTAAACTTGCTGAGCTCCTAGCCCATATATCCTATTTAAGTTGTTCTCCCAGTAATCACATAAGGCCTGCTTGTATTTAATAAGGCAAAAGAAAATTACATTGCTTTACTGCACTGATAAGTTATATCTCTTGACAAAGTGCTCCCAGCCAGGCAGGAAACAGCACTAAGTGGAGGTCTAAAATGTGATCTGAAGCTATGAAATATTGATGGATGTCATAGATTGCACTGTATAGTATTTCTGTTAGTTAGTTCCTTCTAAAAAATGAGTGAATTTTGATATATTTTAATTTTGTTTCAGATGTCAGGCTTCTCTGAGGTCAAAGTTGGCTGCTCAATCACAGAATCCAGAAATCTTGCTGTTTATATTTCTTAGCAAAATAAAATAAGATAAAACGTTGAAGATTGGTTGCACAGTTTAATTTCATATAGATGTTGTTTTCTTTGAAGCCACAGCAGCAGAGACAGTCTGATTACCTGCGGGCAGAGCTGGCACATAAACCTCCACCACAAAATTATCAGTTGCCTTTTGATGATGCCACTGTATATGCTCAGCTCAGAAACTTTGGAAAAAATTCACAGACTGTGTCTTACGTTAAAATCAACTAAGTAATTAGAATGTCGAAAGTATTTGGGATGACTGCTGGTAACCTCACTGTTTGATATGGACTTATTTTAAGGCCTTAAGTATTTCCTGAGGAATAAAAAAAGAAGTGATCTTTTTACCTTTTCAGTTATACTGTATTACCTTGTTTATTCACCTCATTCTTCCAAACAGTGAGCTGTGTGCCTTTGGCTCAAACCATTCAGACAAGGTCCAGTGGTTTAGTTACTATTTGACTAAATGCGAAGAGGTGAGAGTCATGATATGCCATTTTAATGAATTACAGAGCCAGATGCACTAAGACCATCATCTCAAGAGCTGCCACACTCCTGAGTTGCAACTTACTGAAAAGAAGCTGTAAATAAACACAGCCAGCTGGAGTCTTGTGGGTGAAACTTTAGACATGAGTGGTTCAAGGTACTCTCGTTTAAAATAGCACGTAGGCCACAAGTACTCAAACGTCACCTCGCTATCAGTGATGCGCAGAAAGACGTTTTAGAACAATCAACTCAAGCCTTGAGCCAGTTGCTCCACAGTAGCTTGGTCTCCAGCAGTGATCACGAAACCTGAATGGTAGAGGTATAAAAAACAGGTTCCTGCTGTGACAAACCGTAGTTTTTCTTACTACATGCCGATCATAGGTTCAAACTCTGACCTGAATAACATTAACCCAAGGTCAGTTGCACAAGATAGTAGGAGAAGTATAATGACGAGAGGACTGGTTTCTTGCTCTGGGGCTTAACCAAAAGCAGCTAAGCAAAAAGGGAAATAATCGTCCTACATGTCTGACTACACTTGAGAATTGTTTCAGCTTGGATTTAAAATGATCCCAGGTATGATCCATTTTTAAGGCCCAGAGTTCCATATATTGATCTCCTGAACCAACAATCCCATTTGTCCAAATTTACAAAGGGACACTTTAAAGCAAGTTTTAAGTCAGGGAATTTCAATAAATGATTTAGTAAAATGAATATTGCACAGATCAGAGTCAACAGATGCTTTTGAAACATTGTGCAACATTTCTGGCACTTTAATGAAATCTTGCCTTGAAGTATTCAAGCTGATCTGGAGGCAGAAGTGTGTATTATGAGACACCGGCAAGGTGCTGTAAGGGCTGTGGCCATGACTCCAGTTTTCCCCTGTGTCCCTCGTATCAACACCTCCCCTCTCTGTCTCTGTGGTTGCGGTTGAATAGTCTTTTTTGCTCAGGAAGGTTCCAAAACTGAGCTTCACTGTCTTTAGCAAAGGGTACACTGGACCATCCTTTATGAAAGGAAAGGAGATAATGCCATCCCACAATTCTTTGCGTCAGCAACATTTAAAGCAACCCATGTCAATAACATCCGCCGTCGCATGATTACGTAGCCTAGTGTAAGCGCAGTTTGATTCTCTTAGCACCACGGTCTTTTCCTAAGTCCTTGTAAATTCTCCTTCACATCTCAAGGAAAAGTGGTTAGGAAAGGACATAGGATGTCATTTTTTTGACTATTTGACCGCAGCCTTTGTGTGTGTGTGTCTGGCAAGGGTGTGGCTCTCCCTCTCCTGGCTCCTGCTTCAATCAGCTCATCAACCCAGCAGCACGAGAACCTCGGCTCTACACCCACTCATCACCAGATTGTTCCGCCAACCTCTGTGGTAGACACGCTCTCTGGGACTCCTGTATCTAGGCTACCTGTATCTAGTTATTTCCCATGTTTCATCATGTCTGTTACTAAATGTGTTCACTGGTGTTTAGGATTCCCTACGCCATTATCTGCATGGCGTCTCCTCACTCTTCTGCCTGCCTGCCCTGTGTCTTAGCCTGCCTCCCGTCTCCACTGTAACCATTCGCCCTTATCCTACAATAAAACCCACATTTCCCCAACAACTTATTTTCTGTGTCTGCATTCGTGCCAAGGAACAAACGAGCCTCAACAGGCGTAAAAGAAAAAGTGACCCCTGGGTGACTGTAATAGATACAGTATCTGAGATGCGTTGTGAGGCTTTGAAGTGTCAAAACTTTCAAGACCAGCAAAAATCTTAAAAACTGGAGGACAATGAACTACTAAGAACTATTTTTTAGTCAAAGGAAAGGTTCCATTTTATATGTAAGATGATCAAGCTGATGCACATTTTTAATGGAGCAACACGTGTCACATGCTGCACGTTGTGCCATTAAGTGTATGATATAAGCAGCATGTATTATAATACATGGGATGAGCAGCAGTTGTCAAGAATATTGCACCCAAAATGCACTCTTATGAGACTTGGCCAGCAATGTATACCGTACATAAAACACGTATAATGGTGTTAAGTGCCTCACAAGTGAACTTTGACAGCTTTTTACAAACACAAAATGTCAAACTGCCTGGTTTCTTTTTTTCTTCTTCCTGCTTAAATGCATTTCAGGTGTCGTAAAAGTGCATCTGGACCATAGTGTGCTAAGTGTTAGAGTATAAAAGTATCTTTTTTTCCACAAAATGCTTTCCCAAGTGTCAAAAAGCATGTTTCAGTTCAAGGGTTCTGAATTAAGGTGCTAATTCATATGCTAATGTATGGTGGCAATTAGATTTTAACGATTTTTCCTCATTCAGGGTCATGAAAAGTGGTAACACAGCCCATCTCTTGCTTAATTGTAACCAAGCTCTTTTCATCCCAAACTGAAACCTGTGGTTTGCGCATGTCTTTGGTAGATATTAATATTTTTCTGTAGGAGTTCTTGTTCCTTCTCTCTTCAGGTGTCAGTGTCAATGTAGCAGCACATCATTTGAGCTCCAGTGAAGCCAAAGGCAACTATTTCAGGTGAAACCTCTTTGTCAGGCTGTGGTTTAGCCTGGGTCCTGTTGTGAAGCGACCCAGCAGGGTCAGAGACTGTGACAAGGACCTGCAGGGGCCAGACTGCCCCAGTCTTACTTTGTTAACCCGTGCCTTGTTCCTGTCAGATTCCTCATGCACAAGAATAGAAAAGAGGGGGAGCTGGCACCAGCTTACCTGCCATTTGCCCTCGCATGCTGTTGCCTTAATAGCCACAAAGAGGGACATCTTCCTGACACCTAACGACAGAGGTTGAAGCGAAGAGAAGAAGAATAGACGTTTCAGCTAATGTGGGGGGGGTCAGACCAAGTTTACTGGAGCAGGCCAGCAGCGAATTAGAGGAGGGTTTCAGGGCAAATGGTCTCCTAGTTGCAGATTGGAATTTGTAGACACTCACTGAAGACGAGGATGGGTCTGAAGTCTGAGCATGATTTAAAATCCAGGGAGACTGGGAAGGAAGGGGGGGGGGTGTAATCAGGTATCTGGATGTTTTACAGCAAAGTAATATGTGTGACCAATCCCATTCGTTATATATAGCCTAGTATTCAGTGGGCATTTTTCAGTTCTTTAAACCTGTATTGGCAGTGTCACTATTTGCAAACTGTTATACTGTTTGCAACAAATACATTCAATCTTATTCTTATCACTTCAAAATACTCATTTAGCAATTATTCGCACCCAAGGACATGTATCATCATCTTTTAAGTTGATATGTTGAACTTGTTAACAAACAGCTGCTTATTTACACATCCAGCAGTTGCAGAGCAACGTTACATTTATTTGGCGTCGTGTTTCCGGCCACCTCGTGAGCCCAATGTTCACTCTACTTTTAGCTCTGTTTTTGGTCTCCTGGGGGAAACATCCGGCTCTTTAGCTGCTAAACGTTCCACCATGTTCATCAACTAGTCACTAACTGTGTCTACCTGCTGTTTGGTGCCGAGCAGGTATTTTACAGTGGGTTTTTAGAGTTTTTCCACTGAAAGAAGCCGCCCGCTGGGGCCAAAATCGACACCATGAGAGTGGCGATAAAGTTGCAGGCTGGAACCATACACAATGAGCTGAAACTCGATATAAGCTCAGTAAAGCCGAGGAGAGTTGCAGATTCAGGTGACAGTTCTCTGTAGGTTCATCAGTGTGAGTGACCCCTTTCGCATTGTCAAGTTTTTTCCGCATTGTCATTCAACTTATGCCTGCTGTTATAAGAACATTTATAATGTGATCAAAGCCCACAGTTAATTATTTTCTACATGGTCTGTGATCGTGGAGTAAACATCCACAAATGCAATAACTGCATCAAATACAAAGCATGGCTTTTGTTTGTTGTCAGTTTAGAGGGTTTTGAGTCAGGACAGACTCAGTCCTGCTGCCAGGCTGAGAGATGGCCGGTTTTCTGGCTGAGTCACAAGCCTGAGCACGATCATTCCCTCCCTGCGTCCATCAGAGAAAGCTTCCACATACTCACACAAATGAGGATGCTTCTCTTGGCCAGCTTCTCCAAACACAAGAGTCATTACCCGGTCCGATGGGGATTGGCCATTACTTTGAGACACCACCACTGCAGTGTAAGATTAATGTGTGATAAATGTGTGGAATTGTTAGACAGCAATTAGACAGCTTTTTTTAAATAAAAGGCAGGGAACTATCTAAGACTACAGTACCCTTCTTGGCAGATTGCAACATTTTAAAATACATCTTTTGAAGTCGTGTGCTGTGTTACTGCAGACACTGATATGCCCTAGAGTCATGGGACACCGTTTTTGTGATAGTAGGATGATATAATCAGTGAGGAGACTGTTCTTCCTCCAGACCCTGGTACAAGTCAATAAGTCCTTATTTCCATTAGCTTCCATCCTGCTTAGCTGCCCTTGAGCAAGACTCTACCAGATTATGCCTTGCTGATCTGAAGCTGACCTTATGGAGTCTGAGTATTTCCAAATCTGGATCAACAAATATATCAACTCACTGGGAAACAAACATTTGAGTTTCAAAATCAAAACAAATGAAAATCATACATTTGTGTAAATTTTGTGTTTTATTCAAATCCTTATAAACTGTAAAACAGGGTTTACAATACATTTCAGTATATGACACATAATCAATGAATTAAACATGGGGAAGCTCATAAATATCAAACACGGTTTGTTCTTTAGCTTTACAGTGTTCAGACTTGATTGAATACAAATATGTTCTTTTCTCTTCCAAGAATTAATGACAGGATTGAGCAGCACATTTTTCAGTCACTGTTTTGAAGAGCTTTGTCAATCTTATGACATTATCTTTGGTATAGGCATCATAAGTAAAGGCACATTCAATTTGTACATACAATTTATTCCGATCTGTAATCTGTACAACATTAAAATGACACTTACACATTTTGCATACCTTGCTGCACACAATATGTTACAGGTCAAATATCTGTAAAATGACAAAGATTACTTATGTCAGTTCATCAGTCTTGTGTAAATGAAGTGCAGCTGAGCTGTCACCAGAAAAAAAAACATCTGTAACCTCTGTCACATTGCATTGTCTTCATGTCTTCTTAGTTGTAATGGCTTTCTCCTTTCCACACTTTTCAAGTGAAAAACAGCTCCCATCTCTGTAATGTCTCTGCCTCTGGAGGCTTCATTGTTACCTTTGGCACGGCAACACGTGACACACCTGGTAACACCTCACTGACAGACTGTAACATCCATCCAGTCGAACAAACATGATGCGGATTCACAGAAAACTCCTTCCTCTTCCGTCATGGTCTTACTAAAAGGAGTCTGTCCGTCTCCTGGCAAACACCGCCGACATGCTTTTCACTATGCCCTTGAACCCCAGAGGCCTCTTCGTGGTCGGCTTGGTGTCCTTCATCCTGTCCATCAGCCCGTGAAACACCGTGAGCACGCTGTGGTAGTTCTCGGCCGCTGACACCTCGTAGAAGTGGCAGTCTGTGTTGAGAGCCAGCAGCCGGCCCTCCTCGCTAAGCACTGTCCGCCTGTGGTGCAGGTCCCTCTTGTTACCCACAATCACCATTGGCACTTTGTCTGCGTTCATGTAGTCTTTGGTGGACTTGATGGTCTGAATGAGCCTGCTGACGCTGTTGAAGCTGGCCCTGTCGCAGATGCTGTAGACGAGGACGTAGCCGTCTGCCCACTGGACCTTTTTCTCAAAGAGTGACGTCTCCACGGACGAATCCTGTGGAATCACACATTTAAGTTAAAATACAGCAACAACCCCTGGTGGAAAGTAACAAAGTACATTTACTCAAGTACTTTACTTAAGCACAAATATGACATGCTTGTTGTGTTTGTCCATTTTGTTTCTTCCGCTACTGCTCAGAGGGACCTATTGTACTTTTTACTGCAGTTCATTTATTTTCACAGCTTTAGTTAGCTACAATGCAGATTAAGATTTTACACAGAAAACATAGGATGATCCATGATTCCAACACACACACATATATATATATATATTGTTATAGTTCAAACTACCCAAAGGTATGTAAAGTAGTTCAAATTAAGGACATCCTCACCAGCTGCAACATTTCCATACTGTTTATATTAAGATTTTAATTAACAGCATTATAATAAACACAAGAATATAACAGTATGAAAGGAACTTTTAAGCGATATATTTTGCTGAACTTTTACTTAAGTAGAATTTTGAATGAAGAAACTTAACTTGTAACGGAGTGTTTTTAGATTGTAGTGTTTCTATTTTTACTTCATTTGAGGATTTGAGGAGTCCTTCCTGTACCACTGGTAACAGCTCAGCATGTCAGCAGAATAAAGCAGCATTATTAACACCGAGAGTTACTGATAGTAACCGTCAGAATAGTTTAGTTTGTCCTTACCTCAGAGTAAGGTGAATCCCAAATATTGAGAGTGATCTCCCTCCCATCGACCATAAAACTATGACTATAGATGGACTCTGCAAGAACAAAAATAAATAAATAAATTAATAAATAAAGTGCAGTTCATGATGAAGATGGATTAACTGAAACGGCTGCATTTCATCGACGTTAGTAAAACAGACTCGACACCTACCGATGTCTCCGTACTCTCCAATAAATCGCCGGGTTAAGAGCCGCACAGTCAGCGCTGGGAAAAAAGAAGAAAAAAAAAGTATTTATACATGTGGCAAATAGTTAAGTGCTGTATAAAGAGCATTTAACTCAACATGTGCAACAGAAGCACACGTATAACTCCATCTCCGCTCGTTCGTTCCGTTTTCCGTTTCGGCTCGTTTACCTGACTTGCCGACGCTCTCTGTCCCCATAACAACCACGTTGGCATCCATGCTCGGCGAAACAGCTGTGCCGGGCCGCTCAGCTGCACGTGAGGGCGGGAGGAGGCTGCCGCTGTGCCGCCGGTGCCGCTCGAGAGCGGTTATTATAGCGCAGACAGGTGGGCGGAGTAAACAAATCATCCGCGACGACGACAACAACAACAACAACAAGCGGCAGCTGCAGCGGCGGCAGCAGCAGCCGGGGTTTAATGATGCCTCCCTCGCGTGGCCCGGTCTCTGTATGGCACGGGCCCGCTGCACGGAGCAGGTGAACGCGAAGAGAAACTGATGTGGGAGACTGGACAAAACACAGAGCTCCAACTAGTTTTTCTAGGTATTTTTTTTATTCTACGCGACAGTATTAGGCTATTATGATACTCCATCTTGTTATCAAAAACGACAGATAGACCGACTTTCTCATGCTTTATCCTAGGCTCGTTTTTCCGTCCCGATTTTCCAGCCAGTGGTTCATTCGCTCAGGCACTGCGCTGAAGTACAACTCCGAGACAGGCTACTTGCTTTTTAGGCAAGTGTTTTTTTTTCCGTATAATGCCGCCTTGTGCGTCAGCTCCACCACAATCTGGAGGGAAATCTCGTACTTTTTACTACATTAAAACGAGTCTATTCGTTGTTAAATACTAAAATACCCGAGAGCGCCCAAAGATGTTTGGCCCTCACCACAACCAGCTACAACAGTAAAAGGTTGCTCAGACGTCAACGCATCAGTAGTAACATCTGAGATAACAGAATAGTGTCTATCACTCACAGGGGACATTTTCCAGTCATTTTACTTTTGATACTTGAAGTACATTTTGCCGACAAACTTTTACTTAATTTTTTAAATGCAGGTCTGTTTCTGGTAATGCTGCATTTATATATTACAGTGTTGTTTTCAAGTCTTATTTCTGGTTGTATAGTTGGAACGTTTAACAGCATAGAAAATATCAATAGCTATCGATTAGTTGGTCATCTGTGTATTGATTATTAATTTGTGAGCAGCAGGCTTTCAGCAGTAAGGGGTTGTGAACATTGGTGTTGTGGCTATAGTTCTCTGGCTTCTGGTTTTCCCTTTTTGTGTTTATATGTATACATATATATACATTTTTAAATAAAATAAGACTCTTTCTGTTGGTTGCTGCGATATTAAGAGCAACCACAAGGGGGAAGTAGATTCCAATAAATGTCTCCCACAACAGACGACTTTACTTTGCTTCTTGTAGCCAGAAAAGGCAGAGGCAGAGAGAGAGAGACACTGATTGGCTGAACAGAAACAGACACTTAGATAATTGCCTGGTTGTAGACTATAACAGCCGCCTCCCCGTGTGTGTGTGTGTGTGTGTGTGTGTGTGTGTGTGTGTGTGTGTGTGTGTGTGTGTGTGTGTGTGTGTGTGTGTGTGTGTGTCAGAGAGAGAGAGAGATTTATCCTTATCTTATGCAGCCATACTTAGCTCCTCCGTGTCTACAATTTCCTGTTTTAGTGTGATTTCTCCTGGTTGCTCTGTGTGCATGTAAACACAGTGCGTGAAGGCAAATACTTCCGAGTATAAATCACACATGTTCAAGTCAGGTCACATTTTCCGATACACCTGTACCAAAGCATGTTTTATTGCATGTACCTCTGATTTCTCCCACACTTTACAGTCTTGGGATTACAGCAGTTTATTTAAGCTGCAGCTGTAAAACCAGCTCACAGATGCCCCTTCATACAATATTATCTCTGATATCATTTCCTCTCTCTTATCTTGTGTAAATAACATTATTCCGAGGCTTGAAGCTCCAAAGAGACAGGTATTCAAATATTTGGCTGTTTCCATGGTAGGTATGATGGTTCTGACTGATTTTCTGGCATACATTTCGCACAAATATATAAATTGTTAGGAAAAACTCAGCGGTTTTGTTGGAGATAGCTGCAAATATGACCATGTTCAGTGCTTCATAGGATATGTGCTCATTACTTATACTTAGCATGGATGTAAGTTGAAAATGTCTGTATTAGTGGTTATCATCCTTTATCCTTGTTTACTGGTGCATTAACTGTGAATGCCCTTAGACAAATGTGGATATAATTGGGAACTCAGTGTAAATACTGCTTTTCATGTGTTCTTTAATTTATCTCTGTTCATCATTATGAGAGATGATAGCATGGATGGCACTGACTCATTAAAACTAAGACACATTAATGCATGCAGTTGTGTTCATGAAATATACGCACATGTAGGTTATATTATAGACAAATGCATCATAATTACTATAACGTGGTCATGTTATTTCAAAAACACAAGCTGTGCATAACTCCCAAAATGATAAACACATTAATTAATGTGTGGAAAACGATTCACCGTTGAGAGTGTGACTGTTTATTATCAAGTCCAGTTGCTTTTCTCAAAGATCTGAATAAACCAGCCCCTCACATTTCCCAGGCTGTCAGCGTCAGTGGCGCTGATCACCACGACACGTCTGTGTGAAATTCATCACTGACGTCAGAGCCAGATAAAGTTGCCTGGACAGTGAAGGTGCCATATTTGTGAAATTGCATATACCGAGATGTTACAGTGGTGATAAATGTTTTCAGTCCCAGGGCATAAGATTGAGAAGGATGCAGTCCTCAAACAAATAAATATGTGACCAAAACAGGGAAGTGAATTATATCCATAAGTAGTTTATTTACTTACAGTGCTTCCGGAATGATGTGGGTTTTGGAAACGTATTTCATAAAAGAAAAAAACTTGCCTCATGACAGTCTGTTAAAGTGCAAATCCTCTGTGTCTCAGTAAAACAGGAGTTTGCCTTAATAGATGCTGGAGTGCTGTTCTTTTGTCACTGCCCTCGTTCTCTCTTCACCTCAGTGGAGATAATCGATGCTAAAGTGAGAAGATTATGTTAAATGACAAACTTCATCGCCACTACATTTCTTTTAGTCACTATAAGTAACAGAACATATACAACTCTGCTTCAGTGCTGATGGTGGATGCGCGCACTTCCGTCACAGTAGGTGGTGGCTAAGTAAACTGAACTGAACCAAACCAGATGGTCCTCTATGACCGCCAGCGCAGTGAATGTCATGCGGCATGAAAGACTATTTTAAAAGTGGAATTTTAAGGATTTAATGAAGCAAACATCCTTATCTTGCATCTTTCATAATAAATTTACATCCCCTCAGTGTTTTAATGCCTAACAGTACTTTGAAGAGAGAGAAATTTGTGGGTTTAATCATTTCAAAAGACCCAGGTATTACTGTAGCAGATTTAGGTTAATACCAAACACATTTATTAATATGTTAAAATATATATTTTCCATAAGAAATTAGAGGAATGAAGACCTCAGCAACATTCAGTGGAGCAGTTGTTATATTCCCCCAACAAGGTCTTTTCATCAAAAGCTGTTTCACAGGAAGCTGCTTCGGCTGTGTGTGCTTAGGCAAATAAATCTTCTTACGGACTTAACTTACACTCACTTTATGTGCGTGATAATTCCACTTTTCCCTGTTTCTCTGTGCGATAAGGAAATAAACTGAAAACTATCCTCTGGATAAAAGACGTCGGATGGCAGGCCCTACTTAAATTTACACCCGATTTGCAATTCCATCTGAAATGTGCCACTTTAAATAGAGAAGGATAGAACTGAACCCAGTGAGGAAGTAGTATGACACTCAGCTTCTCAGAGAAGTGTACACGCTACAACCATGTTCGGTGCACTTTAAAACTATTATGCAATGTAAGTGTGTTATAGGACGCAGGTGAAGCGGACATATCCACATACCACAAAGTCCAGACAGCCTCAGCTTATGAGACGGTTCATACCCTCTCTCTGAAATGATGAAGAATCTAACTGTTAACAGCATTCCTCCTTATAGACCGTCACACATTCCTGCCTGTATTGATTTAATTGGAATATGCCTGCATGTGTTTATTCTTTGCAGCAGATATGCATCTCTGCATTTTCCTGTCCTTCACAAACTGATTCTTCTGCAGCCAGGAGATGATGATTTCTCCCCACATGGTCACTGTTCATGTCATACACACTGGCACGCACACAAATACAGGCAAAGAGTAGAGAGTGTTAGTGGGCTCATTCCATTCTGTGCTCAACTATATTAAAACCATATTTTTTAAATATATTTTGACCACTTGTTGGCAACAGAACAAGCTTTTAACACAACATTAACGTATCACTCAAACAGGTTATCAAATGTGTCATCAGTTTCCTTTTTACACATCCAGCAGAGAGCAACATTAGCATTCATTTGGAGACATGTTTCCGGCAACCTGACGAATGTGAGTCCAGTACTCATCCTCTTTCTAGCTCTGATTTGGTCACCAACCACCTCATGAAGGAAATATCTGGCTCTAAAGCAGCAAAATGATCCGCCAGCTAGTCTCTAACTTCCTCTGTCTGCTTTTTGGTGCCAGGAAAGAAATGTACAGTGGGTTATTAGAGTTTTGTTGCTGAAAACAGCTGCCTGCTGCGGCTGAAAAAGGCGTATCAAAGACACGTAATCAAAACAGTAGAGTTGTGGGCCATAAAACCAACACTGAGGAGAGCTGTCAGGCAATACTTTGAGCTAAATGTTAACATCAGCAGTCTAACACGGTCGCAGTGATAATGCTAACATGCTGTTGTGTAAAAGATATAATATATACCATGTTCACTGTTTTACTTCAGTACGTCAGCACGCTAACATTTACCAGTTAGCACTTAGTTTTGCAGGTATTTGGTCATGACAAATCATTACAATTCATCCTGAGGGGAATATGAATGTCTGCACCGAATATATTGGCCGTCTATCCAATATTTGTCCAGACATTTCACTCAAAACTACAAATCTCCACCTGTATCGGTAGGATACATCCTCTGGGAAGCATGAATGTCTGTATAGAGTTTCATCTTAATCCATCCAGTAGTCGTTGAGATATTTCAATCTGGACCAAAGTGGTGGACCGACCGACTGACAGACAGACGTTGCCATCCTCATATGCCGCTAGCATGGCTAAAAAACATTGATCAGAGCAGCTTTAAACGCAGCATGTGGACCATCTGAACAGAAAATACTTATAGCGAAAGTGCATTCTTAGCATTTGGTAAAACAATGCCATTTTAAATGAGAATATTTATATGACCAAAAGACGCAGTACAGCAATCTATATTTGGACCTTTGCTGACAAAGACAGATGGAGCATTTCAGTCCAAAGCAAAAAGATTATATCTTCAGGACTACAAGTATCAGTTGCTTGCAGCTGATAAAACTGTAGGCATCCATCATCAGCAGGCACTTATACACTGATGCTCTCATTAGACAGCTGTGATACAGAACTGGAGTAGAGGGAAGAGCAGGCTATTAGCATGTCATTTCCCAGACAGGAAGGAAGCTTTCAGACTCACACCAACAGAATTACAGGATGAGGAAGAAAGACCAGGGCACCGGTTATGATATCCTTGCCAACATTGGTAGGGAAAGAGGAGGAAAGAGGCCTCTCCAAACAAAATCTGGCAAATATGGAGAGAGGTTATTACACAACAGTAATCCTTTAGAAATGTTCTCAGCTAAATTCTGTTTTTAGCTTGCATCTAATTAAAGATATAACAAGTTTCAGCTGTTGACCATGCAGATATTATCATGTTTAATCTCCCAACATCTTATAAAGTATGTGATTTAATGGCGTGTACAGTACAGACTCCACTTTGCAAACGTCCTCAATGAAAAAACATCTTTTCCAGGCTACTGTCCCTCTGTGAGTGAGTTTGTCAAGCGACCATATGTTCACATGTTGCTTTTAGTTTGTTTGCATTTTACCTCAAGAATGGTTGTGTGCTTACTGGGAAAAGTGCTGCCTGAATATTTCATGGTATAAATACGGTAAGTGGTTTGTAATGGTCCCTGAAGGTTCTTCAGAATTTCACATAATGTCCTCTCCATCATTCCCATGTTTCCTCTCAGTATGTGCCGCGGGGTATGAGAGCCACTGAATGTTTCCCACCTAAACCGCTTTTTTAAAAGATAATTATAGATATGACAGCACAATGTTTAGCAGAACATTCACAATTTTGACATTTTTGTACATAAAAGCATTCATGATTTATTCTTTTGACAAACAAGATTTTGATTACGTGTGCCTTGAAGTTGAGAGAAACCAAAAAGTGTACTTTTAAAGCTGCACTAATCAAGATTTTCATATTAAAAATGGCAAAATGACTGTGTAGTGTAAAAGTAGTTACTTGTATAATGACAGTCTCATAGAAGCAACAGAACATTTGAGTGTCTTTCAGGTATTTGTTTTGGTTTTAGGGCCCCTAACTGTCCCCCGTGCTTGTCAGCCTGATTTCCAGCAGTACTTACCCAACATCAAAACAGGCATAAAAACAGAGTAAGCAACTGGCAGGTGAACATAGGGGAGCATTTAGCAGCTGTAGAGCCAGAAGAGTGAATATTGGACATATATTCATCAGGTGCGAAGAAACACAACTCCAAATAAATGCTAATGCTGCTCCACGTCTTCTGGATGTGTAAGAAGACAACTGTTTGCTAACAAGTTCACCACAAGAACTTTAGAAGATGATAATATTTCATTATTCTGTTTACAGCTTGTTGTGCTGCCCCCAAGTGGCCAACAAAATCAACTGATGCAGCTTTAAAGACACACTGTTTGTTTGTTGGTTTGTTTGTTTTTGTTTTTTATGGCACAAATCCAAATATTTCGCCCTAAGTTCATCTTCTTAAACTTAACTCTGAACTGAGTTTTAAAAGATCAGCCAGGAGTTGAGGGGACATTTTGCAATATCTGGAGACTCCAAGATGCCACAACAAAATCAAGGACTGTATCTGTAAAATCAAGGACTGTAAACTGGGTACCATTTATTATTTTCTATTTCTGGATTTTTTTTTTCTCTCTTTAAAATTTAAATTCGCTGTAGATCAGAGGAGAATCAGATTACTCCTGGGTTTTTGCCGTTTGTGGAGAAGTTCACACACTTGGTAGCTTCCTGTTCATTGGCCTACATTGACTGTATATAAATGGGCTGGAGAGAGACTGAGGAAACAGTAATCCCCATGTTTGACAAGACCTCATGGCTTGAGCCAGAGAGATAGAGAGAGAGCAATGGAAACATACATAACTCTTTTCACTCTTTTCATTTTTTGTCTATGTTTTAAGCCAGGATGGCAGAAGAGAAATTTCAGTCTAATCATCTTAAAAAAACTTAAAATCTTAAAAATCTGTGCTGAAGATATCGTGCCGGTTTAATGCCAGTTGCCATTAGAACAAATGTTGAAATAACAACATCAAATTTAATTGTGAGACTGATCTACACGGAGACTAGGAATACCATCAAAGCCAGAAAAGTCACATGCATATCTTGTGCTGTGCTGAGCAAAATTTGCAACTGAATTATCTCCTCAGTAGCATGAAATCATCGTAATTCTGGACAGCCTCCAGTGACAGAGAGCCTTTTGGATGTGGTGCCTAATTAGTCAGCTTTTCAACGTGAATTATCAGCCCACCCCATGCCAAACAATGACAATCAAAATGTCAAACTAAAATATCTCACTTGCAAAAGGAGCGATTAAATCTGCAGGGAGAAGGATTGAATCCTACAACACTGCTTTGCCATTACTATGGACTGTTTCATGCCTGTTTTAGACCATACTGCAGATGTAGTGCTGCTTTCTTTTTCTAATTAGGGTGGCTGTCAAATCCCATGTGGATAACCCCACCCATCTTAAACAAAGTTTTGCTTTAACTTCCCTTTCAAGTCCAGAACGGCGACGTTTGATTGATGAGTCTGGTACTCCATAGTTGCCAGTTGTAGCTGAGCTATAGCAAGAAGGCTTTAATTTACAGGATTACAGGCCTGTGGTAATTCACATTTCAAAAAAGGTCACATGACAAAACGTATGCTTCTTGGAATAAAGCTTTCTACCCATAACCATCGAGTCTTAAGCTGCTGGTGAGGGTGGTGTTCTCTTTATGTCCGCTTCAACTATTTAGTGACGTTTCAGTCCGATAACTTAAAAGAGGGAAAAGATGTTTTCCTAGTGAGGCAGTTCTCATCATGTGGCAATGCCAATGCAAACCTCTGCATTCTGCAATTATTCAAAAAAGGGACCTAATATACAGTGCATTTTATAGGCTGAGTGAAGTATTTTTGAAATATATTTGAAAGTAACTATTTTTAGGCCAACAGGAAATATAAATCTTTACGGAAGCCAAGAACAGTGATTGTTTTTTTAATGCCATTATCTCGAGATCTAAAGTAAATTATTTGGCTATACTGAGATAACAAAGCTCATTCTATCTTGTTAATTGACCCGGGGCTTAAATTGTGGTGGATCCTGCCGGAACAGGATTTGGGACCTCCCAGACTGGGACTAGCACCCCCTTTGTCACTGTCAAAATCTGTAAATACATTAAAAACTCGTAAATTGTTTTTTTTTTGTGTGCCTATTTTGGATGTATTTTAAATCTGATTTTTAGAAAAGAGAGGGAGTCAGGACACACAGTGACACCTGAAGCTCTGTGATAGAACTTAAACAGTTCGGAGGAGAACGACAGACAGACAGACAGAGCACGTCACTTCTGTTTCTTCGCCTGCGTGCTTTTTGTGGTTGTAAAAAGTGACAGTAATGTTCTGATTATTAAATGTAAATAAATAATGCTTTGTGATGACAGTTTAGTTTTAACAGCTAGCACCTAGGCATTGTCCAATGTGCTCCAGGCACTGTTTTCCTGGTGCGTTCCGTGCATAGTTGGACTGGCCATTGGGATATTTCCATGCCCAAAGCCAACACATCGACTGTCAAAAAATCCACGTGTTTGAAGGCCCTGTCTGTCTCTTTGCTGGCCCTCTCTCCGTGTCTGTCCTTCAGGATGTGCATGAGAGCGTGATGTGTTCCGGGACTGGGCTCACTGGCCACTCGCAACCAAGTCTCGACCTCTCAGCCCCACCGGCCATGATAAAATAATTAACTCACGATCTCGAGATAACTGCATTAAAAACTAATTGCAAGTACGGCAACTCAGTAAATCTTAGTATTTCCCCATTAGAGTTTTTTCCCTGGCATTGTGAAGAAAAGCGAGACCTTACTGTTGGGAAATAAAACTTATAAAATATAAAAAATATAATTCCAAATATTTAACAAATTTTAAAGACTTGATTTTCAGTATGTGTAGATTCTACAGACAACAAAACATGCACTGTACGTATCAGTGGAATGTGATATTGATGATGACAAGGAGCCTAATATTACATTTTACAGTAATGAAATTATAGCTGTTCAGTGGTGTGTCATTGCAAAAAGTTAGAGCGAGACGTTAATATGTCGGCTGTTATTAGCTTATTGCAGATGTATCAACATCTGCGTATAAGTAACAAAAAACTGTAGCAGAGAAATGTCAAAAATATTTTTGAGTTATTTAGAAGTAGTGTAGCTATTACATATTACTATCCAGTTTGGTTGTTGAAAAATACCCTCATAATGTTCAAATTCCAGGTGCTCCTCTCTAAAAATCTTCCTGGGTCTAAAGAGTTAAGATAATATCAGCAAAAGATTTTTAATCAGTTGTACGGTGTATGATTCACGGAATCCGCAGTGTCAAACTCAAATACCTTCCAAGTCATGAAGCACAGGAGTATCATACAGCTGGAAAAGGTAAAATCATGCCCAGAAAGCTCAGGACGGAGCAAACGTGAATGTACAAACATGGCCACTCAATAGCTCAGGCTGTCTCTCTGTTCATTAAATACAGACATACGATTAAAAATAACACACAAACATATGGACTGTGCACAAAGGTCTTCTGAGGGCAGACAAAATAAGTTCTGGCTCGACTGTAGCACATTGTGGTAAGAAAGTGATCCAGAGGCATGTGGCTGCTGCTTAAGGTTATATAAGGGTTTTTCCTTAAACTTCTTAACATAGGTTTCACAGTGTACAATCATTCTTATGATAACCTGTTTATTTTAGTGTTCAGATCTGCCCTTCAGCCTCGGGACACTCTTTAAAACAAACTTGGGATTATCCTGCGACGATATACGAGAAATTTTATTTGTATATATGGTATCTGTATATTCCTGGTTCACATCATTAAAAGGCTTTAAAATGAGGCTCATGTTCAAAAAAGCTCAAACATGAGTCGATGAAGTTCCAGTGGTTTCGCCCCAGGTTGTACATGTCGATGACATCAAAGCACCTCGACTCTGTGCCTTCTCAAGTTGGGAGTGGGTTGTTCATGTTTGCTAATATATATATATATATATATATATATGAGTGTGTGTGTGTATGTGTGTGTTAGTGTTTTGACAGACAAATGGAGGCTGATGTGAACAGAAAAACTGTGAGTAGTTGAAGTCTGACTGAAATATCCATTCGACGCCTCTGCCATTGTTTCCATCTTACCCCACTTGTAACTCATAAGTTTTTATGTGTGTGTTATTCCCCATGCTCGCTTGCCCACAGTGCTTCTTCTTCTTTCTTGACTCTTTTTGCGGATGCCATCTGACTCTGGTTTTAGCAGCTTCGCATTTTTTCTCCTGGTGGATGTTCATGTTCCACTGCAAACTTTTTTTGCGGTCATTCCCATGAAGCGGGTCAGACTGGTGTTTGAAATATCCTCACAGAGATGTCAACAAATATGTAGCTGTACTTTTCAGAGTGCCACCTCTGCTGGGTGGAGTCATTTTTCTGTGAATCTACTGTGTTTTATAAAATCACATGTTCCAGGAAAGATCATTTGGATTAAAGCTGAGTGACCAGCAGGCTCTTCAGCCTCATGAGGAGAGGTTGTATCCAGAAACACACACACATATCCCTTGGCTTTATTTACCCTTGAGAGAAAACTGGACCATGTTGCTTTATCTGTGCTTTGTTTGAAACCCTCTCCCCAGAAGCGCAGATGATATTGCTCTATTTCAAAACCACACGCTGCCCTTTCTATTGATACCAGTGTAAAAATAGACAGCAGAGCCGCAGCATGAAATGGTTTAAAATGTAGAACAGACAGCAGCACGCTATATTTAGACGAAACACAATCACAAAAAGTGCCTCATGACATTTAGTAACTCCCCAGTGAAGCTGCAAATGCCATTTGACTGTCCTTACATTCATGCAGTATTTATGTGCCCTGAAGATCTCCGCTAATGTCTGAGGACAGGTTTGGGTTTGAGGTGTAACTTCACTTCTGGTCACTCTATGTGACTGCAAGCAAATGGACTATGGCACCAAGTATTGGTAGGCAAAGTCTGCCCAGTTTGAGTCTGACCCCCAATTACTCTCCCTCTTGTCACTGTTGTAAGAAATGAGGGGTGAAGATCTCATATGGAGAGAACAATCATTCAGAACTGGTTACAAAGTATGTGAAGGGACACAATATGAATCCGGTTCAAAGTAAATCAAACACTCAACACAGATGGCTCCTAAATACGTGGCTCGATTCCATCAGCTGAAGTTGTATCTTAACACTGCCTCTTTGTTGTTTTGCTTGGCCCATGATGAAAGTGGATAAGGCCGAAGCCGCTGCCTACCTTACACGCAGGGTTATGAAAGGGGGGCAAGGTATCTGAAGGAGACCTGACGATCCAGGGAACATGCTGGGAGTTTTCCACTGAAAATTCCCCTTTAGTATCTCTGAGCTGCATTGCTGGGGGATGCAGGACCCGGGACCAGACTGGCTGAACATCGGTCTGAAGGAGACAGCTCTGAGCCCAGAATTAGGCAGGAAGCTGACACTGTCTGAACACGTAGTGGAATTCATGGGGAACTGCTTTCAGCTGTAAAACCCTTGTGCCTTGTATTATGTTTTTGGATAAGTAAAAGCAAGAGGTGACTTCAGTCATTTCAGTCACAATTGTTGTCTTGAGGTAAGTATTGATAGTGATAAATTGAAATGGTTCAAATTCCATTCTGAAATTTAATACAAGTTAAGTATTATCATGTAGACTTGATGTAAGAAACATCTAGTTTGGGTAGAAATGGACAACATGAGGCAGGCACATAACTCTCCATAAAACCTCGACTCGTAATTTTTACCTAATGGTTTTTCTATGGATTAAAACGACAAGATACAATATGTTAATTAATGAGCTTTAGAGGTGCTGGTACCTGGATTTTTCAGAGAGTCAGGGTGGCCGTTTCCCCCTGCAAACAATCTTTATGTTAGACCAAGCTAACTGCTAAACTAATTGTAACTTATTTAAATTAAAATCAAGGTTTGTATCTACATTTCCTGTAAGGCTTTTTTTTGTCCAATCATTTTGCAAAGTACAGATCCAGTCATCCGGAGTCGCACTGAAGGGACACAGTACTTAGAAAATCCATACATTTAAAAGTTAGAAGTAGATTAAAAAGAGAGAAAAACACCAGTTTAGCATCTTAATGAAGCAGACGCAGCATCAGCAGTTACCCATAATGACCATGGTTTTTTTTTTTTTTTTTTACAGTAAGTCATGCATCTCATTTCCAATTAAATCTGTTGATAAGTTCACAAGATGAGTACAAAGTCCCTCCGCACTGAGCCTGCTGCCCATATCCTCCCGGAACCGTTTCCATGGCAACTGCTGCGGCATAAGAGCGGGGCTGAAGATTTTTCGGATGGAGTTTTCAGTAGTAGCACAGAGACAAAAACTAAGCTCGACGGCTGCAGGTAACACACGGACGAGGAGAGACTGCCCCTGAGCCTTTTTACTGGAGGTGAAACCCTGTGTGGGAAACCCAAAAGTGCAGCGAGCCATTAAAAGTCAGAGACAGCGTTGGTTTGGGAAGGCAACGGTTTATGCCTCTTTCCTCACTGGAGCTGTGTGAGAAAAATACTGGTCAGTAAGGAAATAATTACACAGAAAAAATTAGATTGGAACCCATCCTGTGTCCCAGGCCCAATGCTGTCCGTGCTGTGGACTCGAATATGTGAAAAATACTGGACACATCGGGACCTTAACATGTAAAGACACTCGAAATAAGACCAAATGCTGGTATGTGAGGGAGCGGATGCGCTGAAAATCTGAAAGGAAATTTTATCCGAACTTTGATTTCACTGCAATAAAAATTGGTTATGAATCTACAATATATACCCATTAATCTGAGGACTGATGAAAGTTGCTCAGTGCTTTAAATACACAATAGACTGTCTATTTTTAATATTTCATCCAAAATGTTGCTGTTTATCTGGACAATGGAAATACACTTTTAGGCCTATTATGTTTTTATTAAGACCCACCTGGAACACCTGACAAGCAAACTGACTCAAAATTGGCTTTGGTATAGAAACAACTCTTCTCTATTGTTAGTCAAATTAATGACTGTAAAATCTACTATAATGTTTGTGCTTGGTTAGGTTGATATTGTTTATATCCAAGCCTCTCCCTCCATCTTAAAGCCTCTTGACTCCGTGTATCGCAGTGCACTGTGCCTTATGTGAAAAGATGGCATGGCCCTCCTTAACTGACAGCTTGTTATTTTTCTATACTGCGAAAACTGCCTCATTCCCCTTTGCTCTCCGGTCTCATATAAACACACACAATGTCAGGTCTCAGGATATTTTAACATTAGCTGTACCTCATGCTCAAACTGAGCATGGGAGAAGTGGGTTCAGGGACTAAGCTCCCTGTGGCTGCAGAAACTGAAATCTCTCATTTCACTCGAGGATTTCGAAAGACTATAATCAAGTATTCATAATTTCACCTGTAATTCATTTTCTTAATATGAATTTGTTGTAACTTGTATGTGTTTATTCTTGTATATAGGTCTCTTTTGAAAACAAATTGACACATAACCACATATCCGTTCAAAAAGAGGCGAGCTTGAATATTTTAACAAAACAAACGTCAGTCATCACTCATTTACAGGCAGTGCCACACTTCGCTTCACGTCTCTAAGGATACATCTAGTTTCTTGCACCAAACTCCATAATGTTGTGTAAGTGGTGCTGAGAGAGTTAAGCCATGGTATCTAGGAGTATGGATTAAGTAGATACAAGTGCTGTCACAATCATTTCGTAATACTGAACGATGCCAGTATACATTATAATGTCTGCAGCGTAAATTTAATTGAGTCAGTGTGGGACAGTCAATAACACTAAGAACATTGATCACGCAGCTCGGGCTACGCCATAAACTACAGACGATGGGCTTTATGATGGGCTCTCTACATTACATAATGAAGTAAACATGAACCAAAAAGCTGTATTTTTTGCGACGTAGTTGGTGTTTATATGCACTGAAAGCACATAAGGCAGCTCTTCTTTGGTGAACGTTGTGAAATAACAGGTAGTGCGGGCATGTTTTCCTCAAACATTTAAACAGGAAAAGTTACCATACAGCATTGTTTGTACTCCCAGTTATTCCTCAGACTTCTCCCATTTCCCAGTGTCTCCCAGCAGACGGGCCAGGCTTCTTTTCCACAGTCCACCCTTTTCCAAATCCTATAAATAGCAGCTGTTCCAGAGGGCAGAACAATACTCGGCAGGCTTTTCCATTCATACATTCCTGGCACCGGTCCGAACCGTCACCGCCCACTGCCTGTTAATACCTGACTCATGTCCCTGCACATCCACTCTATGTAAACATTGGTCCACACACACACCCACACACACACACACTAGTAGTGTGTGATGTGTGTGGGTGTGTGTGTGTGTGTAGTTTTTCACTATTACTCGCAAAGACATTAAATCAGATCTGTATAACAAATCAGGCTTTAATTATGTTCTTTTTTTCTAACACCTCAAAATGTGTATATCGCAGTGAAAACATCAAAACACAGAAAAGTCTGAAAGCATGCAGAGACTCTAATATAGATTTTGTGGGACAAAGCTCCGTAAATTGCTCCAAAATATTCTAAGCATCGCAGCTAGCTCACTGGAATAAAATTTCACACATTCACAGGCTTTGGTGTCATCATGCAATTTCCAACAGAGCCCCACCCAACTTCAAACTGACCAGAGCACCTCGGTTAAAGCACGACTGGTACCTTCAGGGGTCACAAGCTAAGAAGGTCGGGAACCGTAGGGTTAGAGATTTGTTCTGAAGTCCTGAAACACACGTTACTGCCGCACCTGTGTAGGTTTCAGGGTCCCTGAATCAGTCATCTTTGCTCGGTTTCAAACAAACCTTCGGAGACTAACATATGGCCGAAACCGCTCTACTGTACGTTAGATTTACATTTCTCATGCCGCTGTTTCATTTACCTTTCACTATTTACATACTTGTCTCAGTTTTGGCACAGCAGCGCTCAGTGGGATCTTAACACTGTAACACGCAGGGTTTGTCTGATTCAAGCTTCTGACACCAAAACTGTCAGCTTGACGATCTACGTTTTGCTTCTCCCAGCAGGCTGAATGTAGGAAAGCAACATGCAGAAGTGTAGGAAGTATTTCTGTGTGGGAGTGCGCTGGTCGAGAGTGAGGAAGCATCTGAGCCACTGATGATCATTTTGTATTGGATACCTGCCAAAAGAGTAAGGGGGGGGGGGGGGGTGAAATCACAGTTGGCTGTTAAATCCTCCTGTGATCAGTTACAGTTTTCATTGTGGATCAGTTCATCTTTTGCATAAGGAAGTGAAACAGAGTCGTTTTCAGGTCCTCTGAGTTTAATGTAAGAGTGGAACTGTGGGTCAGATTAATATTGTGATAACTTGGACAGCAACATTTAAATACTGATATGTCCTCTGTTTCTATTAAAGGTATTCACTGTCCTGGGGTTAAAGGTTCACTTTATGTTGATGCTGTTTGTGTTTTACTAGAGGAAGATGTCATTTTTTTTTATTTTATGTTCTTATGTATTTAAGATCTCAAAATTGATCTTTCTAACATTTGTTTATTCATAAGAACAAAAATTATATCTTGATGTGAGAATGTTGTCATAATATGGTTGTATGGAGATGACAATGGATTTATCCTCTAGCCATAAATATGCCGTCTTTCTAACTGTACATTGCATTTTTAGGAACGTTTAGCATTAAGTATTTCAATAAACAGTTCAAACAAGACAATGAATTAAAAATGTAGTTAACAGCTTTTAGGGCCTTAACAAGTTTTCATTTTCAATTGATCAGCCAGTCATTTTCTTGATTGATCAATTGGTCTATACAATGTCATAATATAGTGAAAAATGTCCATCACACGTTCCCAGAGTCCAAGGTCACATCTTCAGTTGTCTTTTTTTGTTCACATAATCAATTCAGCTCTACTGGCATTGATTTAAAATATCTAATACATCTAATAATAACCCTATAAACCCCTTGCATGTCACTGTGGTGCTTTGACCAGTAAATGTTCACTTTGGTTCAAAAACATACTTCACACTTCACCAATTACCAGCTCTTTCATTGACCTTTACATGTCCTCATGCTGCTGCTGCGGCGGCGGCTGCTGTATCCAAAACTGTGCAAACAGCTTTGCAGAAAACCCTCGCAGCCTTAGCCCGGCATTTGTTCATCATCCTGTTTGGTTCCACCCCATCATCATCACATTATGTGGTCTCATTGCATCACAGTCAATGCAATACCTCATCCCAGACATGCTGACAACATCATAATCCAATAATAAATGTCGGAAACATTCTGTGAAAACATCGAAGCTCACTTCACCAAAGCAAGGTTAAAGAGCAAAAGCTGCAGTGATTAGTTTCATTAATTTTTTAGTCGGGCAACAGATTTAATCAGCAACTGTTTTGATGATGGATTAAGAGTTTAAAGTGTTAGATGAGAAAATCGATACCACTCTCATGTCTGTACAGTAATGACAAAGCCACAGCCAGCAGCTGTTTAGCTTAGGTTAGCTCAGCTTAGCACAAAAACTGGAGGCACGGGGGAAACAGCTAGCCTGCTTCGGTCCAAAGGTAACAAAACCCACCCACCAGAACCTCTAAAGCTCGCTGATTAACGTGTTTGTTTAATCATTACAAAGCTGAAGAGTAAAAAAAAACACATTTTGTTTTTACAGGAAGTTACAGTATGACCGTATGTACCAGACGATTTCTTGATTTGGATCATGATTTTGACAAAGCCAGGCTTGGTGTTTTCCAGTCTTGTGCTAAACTAACCTAACTGGCTGCTGGTGGTTGCTTCGTGCTTAACAGACAGACATGAGATTGGTATCAATCTTCTCATCTAACTCTCAGCAAGAAAGCAAGTAAGCAAGTTTCCCAAAATGTTGTGCTATTCTTTTAGGCCATTTTTAAAAAGAATAAATCTCCAAACATTTGATGGTTCCAGTAAAGTCATTTAAGCTGCACTGTCTTACCCAATTAATAGAGAAAATAACCAGCAGATTAAAGTTATAGGTAACAATAGAACAGAACTGATTAGTCATTAATCATTTAAGACACTTTTAAACAAAAATTGTTAAAATAAATAAATAAATAATTTGTTTTAGCTTCTCAAATGTGAATGTATTTTCTGGTTGTCTTTGTCATCTGCATTAGTAAAATAAATCTGTTTGCGTTTTGGACTGTAGGTCAAGTAAAACAGGATGTTTCAAGATATCACCTTGGGCTCTAGGAACATGTGATGCACTATTTTCTGACCTTTCATGGACTAAATGATTAATCGAGAAAATAATCAGCAGATAATAAAAACAATATATAGTTGAAGCCCTAGATGTTATCAGTGCCTGAACATGAACTATTTATTGGTTATTTCATTTTTCATTCATTGTCCTCTTCAGCCTGTTAATGAAGATACTCGGGGGTAATTCAAGGATGCTTTAAAAAAAAATACAGAATATCATTAGAAAGAATTGGCTAGACGATATATCTAGTGTGTACTCAAATCGAGATACCGTATTTGGGTTGTTTTTTGTTCTTACAAGCAAATATTAGAAAGTTTTTCCTCATCTCATTTTTCACTTGATCGACTAATCAATTTACTGACTGGCCTCAGGTAGTCTCAGCTCTAAAGTAATCCTTAGTTGCAGCCCTGACTGAGCAAAATTCCCAAACAGCACCACAGACACAATTCCTGCGGATTTCATGTGGGGAAAATTATAAATCAGAAAATGGCAGTAAGTCGCTTTAGACTCGCTGTGCAGCGCTACACACACACACACACACACACACACACACACACACACACGAACACACACACACACACACACACACACACACAAACACATGGGGCCCCACAGGACTAGTGTAGTGATGTTTTAAGTCAATGGCAAGTTGAGCAGACTCTTGATGCTGCTGCACAGCGCCTCTAGGGCCGTGCATGTGCACACACTGGAGGACAGAGAGAGAGAGATAGAGAGCGAGAGAGAGAGAGAGAGAGAGAGAGGAGGGAGTGCAGACACAGGGAGCCGTCATTGTCCGCGAAGGACCGTGACAGTCCGGAGCGGCAGCGGGAGTTAGAAGAGACGAGGAAGAAACTTGTCACCTGGACCTTCACCTGCAGCTAAAACCCCCAGAACCCCGCGACGGAAACATGAGATCGGAGAGAGATTTGCGCGCCCGTGGTTCTCTGGTGCCTTTGCAAACACCTTCAGGGAGTTCACATGCTCCTGCGCGTCGACGAGGAGGCAATGTTTAGGCGCAGACGACCGGCAGAGCCCCGCGGAGTTTCGGATGTGTGTCTCGTAGCCTGTCAAATGAGAGAGGGCTGAAACGGGAGACGCAGCGACGAGGAGGACCGCGAATGTAGTCTTCTTGGGAAAGCGAAACACTGTACCTACCAGTGTCTTCCTGCGGTCACCCCTCGTGTGTGTGAGCGCGCGAGTGTGCGTGCGTGCGTGTGCGTGTGTGTGTGTGTGTTTTCGGCTTCTCGTAGTGCTGTGTGTGGGTAAAGCCCGGGAGGATGCAGGTGAAGAAGCACCGGGACTCGGACCGGAGCGGCGGGGACATGCTGGAAGCAGACGGCCTCCGCAGAAACTCCTCGTGCTTCTCAAATATCAAGATATTCTTGATATCGGAGTGCGCCCTCATGTTGGCCCAGGGCACCGTCGGGGCGTACCTGGTGAGTGCAACACAACCCGTACGGCAGGGCACTGCCTGCACCGAGACCCCTGCTGCCTTAAGGGTCATAGCTAGACTCGTCTTACCCGGGTCTGGCCCTCGCCTTTGGGGCTTCTGCTTCCCCTCGCGCCGCGGACTAAAAAGAACGTGCGGCTGAGCATTGACCCGAGATAGAAACCTGTCTCCTGCGCGGTGAAGTGCAGCCTGCGGGGCAGATTCCGTGCTGCTCAGCTGTCCCGTGTTAAGTTATTATTGTGGGGAAATGTCCCACTGCTTGTCTGTCATTATGTCCAATTTTCCTCCCATGTGTCACAACTCAAACGGAGCCAGTTATTAATCAACTATGTAGAAACCACGGGGTGACCTTTTAATCTTTGGTTGGCACTAATTATAATAGTCTTATCGTATTTGGGACGGCAGAAATTGGCTGATTTTTACCCAAAATGTGATTCAAGGTCAAGGACATCCTCCTCCCATACCTCCTGTTTCCTACTTCTGAGTTTTACTCACTCTTTCAGTATTACTATTATTCCAGTCATAGCAAAAGCAACCACGGTGACGCTTAACGTTTCCAATATGTTCTTTGTACTTATTAAAACCTAAAATGATGACTATCTCTGTCATCCTATTGAGATGAAAAAAATCAAGAGGAGCAAAAAGCTGAAAGCCCGCCGAGGCTGTAATGTAGGTTTTGTGGGACAAAGCTCCCCGAAGTGCTCCAAAATATTCCTCAAAGTGTCCCAGGGGAGCTACACAGCCTCCGGCAACCACTGTGAACATTTAGTTTTGACATTTGCAATGTTTGTACTCCGAGAATCACGCTGTTTCCTCAGCTCAGTTGCAATTAATAGACTAAACACTAAATGCTTTTGCCATATTTGGAGTGGAACATCTTATCTTCTCTGTTAGTGAACCTGCTGAGCATCGAGCATCGAGCATCCTGCGGCTCAGAGCAGCCAGAGAGCACAGCAGTGTCACTCACAGTCCGTTAGGCTGAACATCCTAGAGAGGATCCTCTTCCCCTTTGTCATTTATTTCTGATAAAACAGGTGTCGCATTTCTGCTTTTTGTTATGGCACAGTGGTGTTGCACACCTGTTCAGTTTGAACAATAGACGCGGGGCTTCAGGTGCAGTTTGGAATCATTTACTTAGACAAACACATGAGGCTCTCTGGCCTGCTTGTGTTCATCGGCAGAAACAGAGCTCCCTTACACGGAGCTTCATTTACAGGGGCAGGACGTTAGGTACCCGGTTCGGTGACAATCTGGTGAACTGGAATCAACCTACATGAGCTTCTGTGTTATATCTGATTGGATGATGGGACTTAAGAGTGTTTGCTGGCAGCGAAGAGACACAACTCAACTATCATGGCCCCTCTGCTTTCTGTGAGCTGCTTACAGTGCAAGACACTTAGCAAAACAGTGCGTGTCCTGGCTTAGCAGCCAGACTGCAGCCCGTCAACCTGTACAGGCAAATGCCACGGGAGATAGGATCTGAGTATGATACCGTCATTGTTTGCGATTTACTTGGGTTTTTCTCACTTCCTGGAAAATCACTTTGATACCTTTACTGTTTTTGATTGGAGGGATTGTGGTTTCCATTAAAAATTCATATCAGAAGTTAATAATTTCATGAACGGCTCCTCCTCAGCAGTTGATGACTTGGCTACTTGACATTAGGGCTGCAACTAATGATTATTTTCACTATTGATTCATCTGATGATTACTTTTCCAGTTTATCGAGTAATTGTTTTATCTGTAAAATGTCAAAAAACAATGTGCAAAAAAAATATTGCAATCCTGATGTGAGTATTGATAACCTGAGTAGGTCATCTAGATTCTATGCAGTTTACAGTGGAGTCAGTTGAGTTGTCTTGTTTTAACCAATGAAAAACTACAGGAACAATTGTATTTTGTGAGAATTTTGTGTACCACCTTTTTGACGTTAGGGGACTCTGAAATGTACCAGATTTGGCTGCACATTCAAGCATGCCGTCACATATGTTGACGTTAATTTTAGATTATTTTAATTGTGGGAGTTAGTATTATACATAAAGCCATGGGAAGCTCTATTTGTGACTTCTGCGTATGCAGCACGTGAGGGTCTAAGCTCTGCTGTTGAGAGTAACACGTCCCTGATAAGAACCAAATCTGACACTTCAGGGCTCGAGCTGCAGAGTGCGACTAACACCTGAGCCTGAACTGTGTTCGTCTCAGCTGAGCAGACCTGTCAAACTGCGGTCGCACTGAATCAGATGAGTGTTGGGGGGAGAAGCCCAAACTGCTCAACAGGAGCATTATTATCTTTTTTAAAACTATATTGAATATCAGCATTGACTGCTATGTTCAAATAAAGTGCATGTATTTGTCCAGATAATACTTGGTAGTCATTAAGTAATACTTATTCATATTTATTTATCCATTAATTAAATTTATGCTGAGACCTTAAATGATTCAGTTTTATTTCAGGTTAATATAAGGAGACGTAATTCAAAACAGGCATCCCCCAGGTAATTTATTACTGGCATCAGCCTTGGTCTTGGTCATAGGTGTAGTACCTGACGTCAGTTGCTCTTGAGAAAGTGGTAAAAATGTAGAAATCCAACTTCCTAATAACTTCATTTGTGCTCAAAGAATTGGGATAAAAGGTACGGATAAAATAAATTTCAAACGTAGAAAATATGCCGTATGCCCAAAGCTAATACCATCGATGTAGCTTCTTTTGGATTCAAAAAGGACGGCTCTTAAAAATAGCTAATTCAGAAGAGTAAAAGTACATTTAGCTAACCTTCAGTCAACCCTGAGTAAGTCACACCTCATAAAACAGAGTGGAAATGATTCTAAAAAGCTGAGGCTTCACTTATAAACAGCTGCCATGCCTTCACAAATAGCACCGTTTCAGCACTTTCATATCAGTGCCAAACCTTAATGTGCTGAAGTTAATGTCGGCATTGAGCAGCTTTTTCTGCGTGCTGATAATACAGACCCTGTCACTACATCCTGAAATAAGTCGCTGGAAGTTGGGATTCCTTTTGCTCAGACAAGACTCACTCTTCTGTTAGGTGATGGGATGTCACGCGGCATGACGAGGTTTGTTTTGTTGCCGTGCAACCGATTAAACATTTCCACAGTTTAAGTTGTTATCCGGACAAAATGTGGCTGTGGCTGCCGACCAATCTGCAATCCACTCGGTTTTTCCTGTATCGTTTATTCTGGTTTTTAATTCTCCTGGAAGGCTGCCTGTTTAAGTCGCAGTGGAGGTGCACAAACATGTTGAACCTGGCAACGAGACCTTAGCTCATCCAGAGTGTTTCCACTGAAGGAGCTCTCGGTTGGGATGGGATCTGATTAAATCATGGCTTCATTCCCTCTGCTATACTTTATTGCAGTGTTGATGTCTGTGTAGAGCTAAAGCTACAACGTTAAAAGCTTGTTTGGGCTTGGCATCGCTTCTAAGAACAGGATGAGGCAACGTTTTGATCAGATCCAAGCCGGGGCGGAGCCAGCCAGGCGTAAATGCACCATGTCCAGTGCGTTTCGCGTTTGGGAGAAAGAGCCGCCCGAGGGGGCAGAAACGCCATGATTCATTCTGAAGTTTTCCATCCACTCAACATCACTGAAGGGCACCGGCACGAACCACTCCCAACAATCATCCTCCCTGTGCCTTGATCCGTAGTGAAGGAGTCAGTGCAGTCGTGTTCAGAGCAGCTGCAAGGGACGACCTGCTGTCACTTTTGCCTCCTAAGAGTCACAGAGGACAACTTAAAAAACTAAGTAAAAACAAAACTTGAAAGATAAAGCAAACAGGCTACACAATGTTTGTCTTTGTTGACAATGATATCTCCTCATCTAATTGCCTGGTGTGCCTTAACCCTTGTCTGAAACGGGACAGGCATTTTTAGAAACAGATCATAGTTTAATACCAGGGATCAGGTGGGACTGAAGGGTACAGGCTTTCTTCTCTCCTTCAGGACAGATTGTAGTATTATAGAACAAAGTGAATTTTCAAAATCCTGTAGCTCTAAAATGTAACATTACTGTTCATTTGTAATTCAGCAACACATCTGGTGTGTGGACTGTAAAGCAGATTTAGTGTGTAAAGTGTCACTGAGGTCGAAAGTGGATGATACGTGCTGAATGCCGCAGAAAGTTGGGGGAAAAAAAAAAAGACAAGTATCTTTTTTCAAAAATATTGTGGTTCTCAATATGTGATATTTTACAAATAGTTTTAAAAGACTGAGTGTACAGTTGCTCAACAGAAAGAAACTGTATTTCTGTATGACATTTTATATGTAGCCCGGTATGATGCTGAATGTCAAGTTGAAGGTGGAATTCAAGTGTAGCTGCATAAAAAATGATCAGCCACTTCCACATTTGGCCCTGAAGTCATTATGTTGTTTAAACAACTTCTCCTCCAGTTCAAATCCACTGTGTACATTAAATTGGCAAAATTGAGCATTTGATGGAAAAATGTTCCAACAACAAACTGAGAGTTGTTTTATCTTAACAATGAAGTCATTCTTTTCAGAACGGGATGTTTGTGTTGGCAGGGTCCTTTTTTTTTTTTTTTTTTTAAGAGCTCATACAAAATTCTTAAATGGAGCCGGTTGGGAAAATGGAAAAATTGTGATGCCCTTTCAAGGACAGTTTGGGAAAGATCTGAAAATAGCTTGATAATTCTTTAAATGTGTCACTGTGGTTTCATAGGCACAGAGAGACTGCTCCCACATATCACAAGCAAACACATCCCTGCTCTGCTTTACAAAATAGTTTGATTATGCTTCATTTGATAAAGGCTTTACTACCTGACAGTGTTTAATCACTGACCTTTGAATCACATCTGACGAATGACATCTGACAAATGGTTTTGTGAACAACCACTCTGCTGTGTTTGCTTCAGCTGGAAGTCACTGGTAGGCTCCAACTCTTGTGTGGATGACAGCTGGTGAAAGAGAGAGAAAGCTTGTGATGAGCTGTTCTAACTAAAGCTGCGGAAGTACATGTTGCTGTGCGTGGCTAATCAGAAACAGAGGCCTGTTGGCAGGGAGGAGACACGGTGTGGAACATCTGAGCAGCTTGTCAGTCAGGATATTCCAATGGAAAGGCACAGTTTAAAACCGCGTGACTGATGATTTCTCCAAGACCATGTCCAAAAGAATCAAATATACTGTAGACCCCGTTTACACATTAATATGTGATCTGTATCTGGATACGTTATCTGGATAATGACATCTGATCCACAGGCCTTTGCATTTCCCCCCTGGTATTCAGCGTTCTTCTTATCTCCATTCTTCGGATCTTAATATGCAAATTAGTTGGGTGGAGCTGGCACACTAGTAGACGGGCATTATTCATTTTAAAATCCCTTTTTGTGAGGGAAGACTTGCTAGCTGCTGCTACTGCCAGTGTTTGCTGGGCTTGCTCAGGCTAGCAGGAAGAGGCGGAGTTGATATGCTGTGTGACAGAATCACATCGTGCAATTTGCATTTACACGTCACATCGAGGTGCACACTGGCCGATCTGATCACGATTAGATCACGATGTGTTCTGTGCGTGCACTCTCACCTGCAGTAACAGATCACACATTAATGCGAGGTGTAAATGGGGGTCATAGAGTTGAAATGCTTATGTGTATTGTGATGAATCATATGAGTTTTCTCTTTCAGTTGGTGACAATTTCCCACATCCGTGGCTTTTTGTTTTTTTGTGCCACATTTTTTGCTTCGTTCAGCATCATTCCCATGAGCCAGGTTTGATTTTGTGCTCTGCTGTTGTTTTCAGGTCAGTGTGCTGACCACCCTGGAGCGGCGGTTCAACCTGCAGAGCGCTGATGTTGGAGTGATAGCCAGCAGCTTTGAGATAGGCAACCTGGCACTGATCCTGTTTGTCAGCTACTTTGGGGCCAAAGCACATCGCCCCCGTCTGATAGGCTGTGGGGGCATCGTCATGGCGCTCGGCGCCCTTCTCTCAGCTCTCCCGGAGTTTCTGACAAATCAGTATGAGATAGGGGATATGTGGAGGACTGATATGGGTCGGGATGATTGCTCCAACACCAGCGGCAGGGACGCCCAGCCGGCAGAGGATGCTCTGTGCTCCAACAAAGCCAACACCAACATGATGTACCTGCTGCTGATCGGAGCCCAGGTCCTGCTGGGGATCGGAGCCACGCCGGTGCAGCCTCTGGGGGTGTCCTATATTGATGATCATGTGAAGAAGAAAGACTCCTCACTCTATATAGGTGAGCCATATTCATGAAACTGTATGAACAAAATGTCCAAAATCCAGGTTGCGCCTAATCTATTGGTGGAAAAAAAGACAAAAATGAAAGAAGGATTGCCAAAGGCCACAGTGAGGGAAGGTTTGAGAGCCATTGGCCGAATGAAATTACTGTTAAAGATAAGCAGGGCTCAAGGAAACAGATGATTATCACGCTGGAAAGTAAAAATCTGTTTGCTGCAGCACACTGATTTCCCAAGGCAACTGAACTGGTACAGCAGAAAGTCAGCCATGAATTTGTTTGTTCATCATCAGGTGCAACGTTTGCATGGTTTGAGTCAACGCAGTATGTACGTATACTGTATTTGTGCTCTTCCGCTGCACACCATCTCCCTTTGTTCAAGCACAGGCCTGTTCACGTGAGTGCCAGGTGAGCACATCTTAGAGCCTTTTAATCTCCGTTACAGAGGTTTCAGTGGATGATGAGGCCAGATGCAGGTTAAATGTCTCTGCTTCGCTCAGTCCTTCTCTCAAAGGCAATGTGGTGCTGATGTGGCTCTGTGAGGTTTAAAGATGCCTTCAAAGTGCTTTCTGTGCAGAATTCTGAACGCACACTGGCTGTTTAGGGATATGTATTTGCTGTGATATGTATATTTTGCTGTTTTGTTATACAGAAGGTAGCTTTAATACTTTTCTCTTTAAGCCATGGAGGATTTTCACTTCTGTAGCCTTTCCCTTTTAATCTATGTCAGATATTTTAAAGGAACAACCACCCAGTGCCAATTTTGGGAAGCATGCTTATTTGCTGTCTTGCCCAGAGCTTGATGAGAAGATTCAGGCCCCTTTCATTTCTGTATGGTAAGTATCCTGCTGGGGCCCGCAGTCCGTTAGCTTAGCTTAGTTTAGCACAAAGACTGGAAACACGGGGAAACAGCTAGCCTGACTCTCTCCGAAGGTAAAAAAATATCCACCTACCAGCATCTCCAAAGCTCACTAGTTATCATGTTATACCTTGTATGTTTAATGTGTAAAAATCAAAGTGTAATAAACAACTGTTTCAAAGAGGC
Source organism: Xiphias gladius (assembly GCF_016859285.1). NCBI lineage: Eukaryota > Metazoa > Chordata > Actinopteri > Istiophoriformes > Xiphiidae > Xiphias > Xiphias gladius. The sequence continues at coordinate 16,887,158 of NC_053407.1, read as the reverse complement.
ATGGAGCAGTCTTTATGCTAGGCTAAGCTAACTGGCTGCCAGCCCCAGCTACATATTTACCATACAGACATAATACTGTTATCAGCATATTTCCCAAAACTATTTGTTAAAAGTTAAAAACAGTAGCTTTTTCACAGGTTTCCTGCCTGGTAAACCTTTCCACAGGTACCTTTGATCCACAGCCATAAATCCATATAATAGTATGTTTCTTTGTTTTACTAAGGCCTGCCTTCAATTTGTTGTCCAGACTGCCACATCTGCCTTTGATGGAGTTGATGGCATGTGTTTGCGTAGTGTGTGTTTTTGTTATCAGCGTGGAGCAGAGACAATGAGCCTGAATGGAGGATGAGTTCAGGCTGGCACACACCCTTTCTGATACATTCACACAGCAGCAGGCTGTGTGGCTGCCTTTTGTCACTCAAATACAGATGTGACCTGCGAACAAAGGCAGCAGTGTGCAATCTTGTAATCTCAAGCCCAAAGCTGATTTTCTTCATTGCCATTCGCTGTATTTATGTGTCCTGAACATTAGCTGTTTTTACAAAAATCACCTAGAGCTTTGTTTGAAAAAAAAAAAAAAAAAAAGTAGCCCAAAAAAGACTTTTACATTTTTGGCACAGTCATAGTGACTTGTAAGCAGTTTACGGTGGGAACTGGACAGTCAGTGATTGAAGTTTGGCAGGCGTAGGGGGGCAGAGATTTGGTTCTGTCCTCCTCTGATAAGCTGCAAGGAGAGTTGGAGGAAAAGCAAGCGGTGAGCAGCGAGGAACAATGTGGTATTGAGTCGCGCTCAGCTGATCGTCCTAATCCTTCTGCTGCAGGCATGTCATGTGCCCCCAGCTGCATGAATGGAGTAGATTGTCTGAAATTCTGTGAGATTTCTTTTCACATACTGATAATGTATTTGGATTATTCATCAGTTTACGTCAACAAGTCCATATTGTTGAAGCAGCGGCAGAAAGTTGAGTTTCGAAACATTTTGTCAAACCATTTGCTTATTTTCAAGGCTTCAGCTTCAGTCTTTTAACCCTCTGTAAAACACACCTGTGAATAAGTCCAATGGTATTTAGCATGTCAACATCACAATTATCGAATCTAAGATCAGATAAACGTAGTTATACTCTGGGATTTATAAATGAGGGAGAATTAAGGAGTGGTTAAAGAAGCTGTTAGACAGAAACACCTTTGAAATCTGAGACCAGAAACTTTTACGCTTGCATATCTAGAAGCTGCAAGCAGATGTGCTACATGAACGTGTACAGTAAAACTTCCTCTGCTCATACTGTGTCTTTTCTACGTGCTGTTTGGCGTGTGGACTCTTTCACAACATTCATTGTTAAAGCTTTTTAATAAACTGATCAGGAAGTGTGTTTAAAGCAGAGTATTTGCTTCACTGTAATTCTTTAATTCATTTGACTTATTTGATGTCCCATGATTTAAACTCCAAGGTTAAAACATCACAATTAACCCCGATTTATGATACATGACCCCAAGTGTAACTGAAGCTTCTTCTTTTTTTTTTTTTTTTAAACACGCTGCAACTGTTGCGCACCGCTGTTGTCAAAGCACATTCTCGCCCGGTGATCTGTTATTGTTAAAATTAGAGCCTGAGCTAAATGGCCAGGTGACAAGTGTGCAGCTCCCTGCCCTGTTAAGAGTATGGCGGTGCAGGGAGAGCAGAGTCGAGAGGCCTGGAGAAGAGCCATAATTACAGAGTGAGGCAGGAATTTCAACCAGCCAGCTATGAGGTAGTTCTGAGTGGGCCAGGACGTACATGAATACCACACAGGCCTGTGAAAAACAACTCCTCCAGAGGCTCCGACTGCCTTCTCTCACTGTGTATACAACAGCAGTCCATGGCTTACTGCTGCGTAAACAAGTGTGAAACACACTCAGGCAAATTTTGCACTGACTCTTTTAGAGAGCTCTTTGTCTTCGTCTCTCTCTGCTTAAGCAATGTTCTCTGTCATTGTTAAGTTTTTTTTTTTTTTTTGTAGGAGCTCGTGCTGCTAATTGGTGCAATGTTCTTCAGTGTTCCTAAGAAACCGGTTTGAATGCCGTCACCACCGCCCTCAAAAAGCAGCTTCAAAAGCAGGGTCAAACATAAACACATGTATTTTATCGGATTGTTTTGTTTTGGGTTGTTTCCCGAGTCTAGAAGGAGGCACTCGTCTCTGGCCAAAAGAAACAAATATAATTGGACAGATTGCGTCAACAGGATCTCCACTCCCACTGCTCTATGACCTTTCACTATCCACAGCTAATTCTGGCTCTTCCCACAGGACCCCTGACTGTATAAATATACTGTACAGGACACACAGAGAAGGGTTTAGAGCTTACATTGTGTATTGTACAACACAGTCTCCACCCCGCAGCCTCTGCAGGTTTCAGACGCTTTTAAACAGTCTGGGATCTCTTCATTAAACTGTAATCTACGCTATGCAGTGCCCGCAGTACGGGGAATTTGAAAGTCTGACATTAATTAATTCATCAATGTCTAGCCTTTTCATGTAAAATCCCACAGAGTTGGACATGTGGACGTCACTTGTTGCATTATAAATATAAGAAATGTACGATCAGATTTAAAAGTGCTGATGGAGGAGGAGGAGGTTTAAGGTGCAACTTTCCAAAGCAGCTTCTTTTCCTGGCATAAGTGACACAGTCTTGCTCAGGTCGTTATAAAGTTTAAAGTCTAAATAGCAGGTTTTTCGACTGCTGAAGCATATATACCCTATCTGCTTTGTAAGTTAGATGTCCAGTGCTAACTTTTTAGGACTGAGAGTATACAGCAGTGGTGGAAAGCAATTCAGTACATTTACTCAAGTACTGTTTTTAAATACAATTTTTTTAGTTTAAATATCCACTACTCCACTACATTTATTTTATTGATTTAGTTAAATTCATGGCTCTACACATCCACCCAGGTTTGTGTTTGTGTTTTCAATCACTCTGGCTTATTAGAACCTATTGTCTGGTGTAGGTTGCTGGGAATTACGTCATGTCACCAAACTCTATGTGCCAATAAGAATTATAACTGGGTATGCTGCCCCGCCCTGATAGGTTTTTAAAAAAAAAAAAAAAAAAAAAGGTGAGGAGTATATCAATCCTAAAAAGAGGCTTCACTAGGCAGCATAAAAGATAACACCTGTGTAGTTGGACTATGGACTTTGCAGGAGTTTGTGATGCGTTTTTATTGATTAAACTACCAGATAGTAAAAGTAGATTATTATAAGGTACAGCATTAAAATACTGCTCATAATAAATGCATCAGCAGGAAAAAATCAATAATGTAAAAAAACATAACACTGACAAGGTGCATTCTGCATAATTGGCACTTTTACTTTTTATACGGTACGTGCATTTTTCTGTTAATCCTTCTGTACTTTTACTGGAGTAAAATTTTGAATGTGGTACTTTTACTTTTAGCAGAGTATTTTTACACTATAGTATTGCTACTCCTGCTTAAGTAAAGCATCTGAATCCTTTTTCCACCACTGACCTACAGCCATGCTAGCTCTGTGAGACTGTACTGTTGCACTATGGTGCTTTGAGCTAAATGCTAGCAACAGCATGTTAACAGTGACATTGCTAACGTGCCCATGTTTAGCAGGTATACTGTTTGCCATGCTCACCATCTCAGTTTAGCGGGTTAGCATACTAGCATTTATTAGTAATAGCCTTGCTGGTATTCGGTCATAAACCAAAGTGTTGGACTAAGTCAAATTTGACTGTCCGGCCAACATTGCTGTACCTTGAAACATGCAACTAATGCAGTTTAAAAAATATATATATTTTATGTTTATTGGTCTCATGACAGCACCCCCTACTTTGCATTTGCATTGTCATTGGTAATCTATCTACACAACCAGCAAATGTCTTTGCATATCAGTCAAAATAGCTGATTTAAATTGTATTTGCATAAAGCACTAACGTCAGTGTTCTGTCATTGACTAACTAGTTGCCAGACAACAGAAATTTACGCAAAGAAAAAAGAGCCGCTTACTTTGAACAGCCCACTTTAGCTTTCTGGCTAAGGTCCACTTCATTTCTACAAATGAAAACATGCAGGAAGGGATTGTGATTGTGATTTCAGCTGGACTTTACAACTCCATGCGCCAATGACAGACAGCAGTCGCTCGATACAGCAGCGCAGCAGCCGAGAGAATGAAGTGCGTCTGAGTTTTTTTGCCGAACACAAGCCTGTCAGAGGCACTGTAGAAGACATACACTCTCTCTCTCTTTCTGTGCCTAACTACCAAACTAGGAATGATAGACGAGCTGTGGGGAAACACAAAGGCCCTTTTTTTCCCGTTGTGGCCCGAGACAAGATAACTGCCTGTATCTGGAGAGTAGATGTATAAAAATATGTGGCTTCCATAACTCTATATTTTACTGCCAACCACTGGTTTATATTTTATTTTCAGGCCTTACAGCTGTCTTTTACCAAAGCTTCCTCAAACTTACATATTCCAGCTATTTCCTAATGATATATTTGATCACATTGTGCTCATTTCAGCTATGTGGGGATAAATTTAGCTTCAGGTTTGTTAGGAAAACCGATAGCAGTAGTCACAGTGACAAAGGTCTCAGAAGGATCCTCGAGAGACTTGTCAACATTCCTGCTAAAATGCTCTGACTCCAAAGAGTTGCTGCAGTAGGGCGTTTATATAAGCTACTTAAACTCAGCGCATGTTAATGTCATCTTGAAGGATTAGATTCTAAATGGGTTTTTCCGTCCCTGCCATAAGCTGCATGCTGAGTTTGCCTAGCAACACCAGTTTGTTTTATCTCAAGATGATAAACGGTGTTGCAGTAAAACCGTTCATCAGCCAGCTGCTGCTCCTCTGCATCGCTGTTAAGAACTGTGTGGGCTTGCCTTTCTGCTATGTGTGACAGGAGGCTGCAGTCAGCTACGAGCTGAATGACCCAGAGAATTTTACATGGGGCTGCAGGCCCCGACTACAGCGGCCGCCCCCTGTTACTCTTAGTCTGGTCCTAGTGTGGGTTGGTTGGGGGCAGTGAACATGAGATTATCTTGTATCCAACTGGTCAACAACATGCTGCTGCTGTCTCAATGCTAATCAGTAATTATCTTCAAATACTCTGAGTATCAGATCATGTAAAGGAGTCAGAAAGGAACTGAGCCAACATGCTGTGTAGAGGGAGACTGCACACTTCACAGCGTTCCTGCTTTGGTAAATAGGAAGACGTCGTGATTGATTAGGGACTGCCCCGAGTGAAAGTTTCATTAGATTTAAGCAGAGGGAGTTATTTGATTTGAGTCTGCCATCCTTCCTTGAATCTAGTAGGGTCATCTCTCAGTCCTGCGCAGTGATGAGGGAAAACATTCAGAGCAAATTTGTCCACTGTTAATAATTTTAGATTTTTCCATAGCCGTTGTCTGCAGATGACGAGAGCTCATTGAGGAGTTGTTTGTTTACATGTAGCTCTGATATGAGTGAGATGGTGTAGGTCTGCGAAACTATCTGAAAATGTTAAATGAACCTCAGATGGGTGTGGACGTGGCACAGAGTTGATTTTTACATTCACAAATTTCTGCTGAGTGTCAGGCCGTTTAGTAGCCTCAGGAGGGCTCGTCATCTGGCCGCGTGTCTGAAGTGAATCACCTCCCCCAGTCAATCTGCTGGTTTTGTGGGATAGTATGGCAGCAACTCTGTAATTATGTAAGTGCATGTTTTGCTATAGTCTGTCCAGTCCTGTCTGTTGGGTGTTTGGCTGGTCATATCAGATGTAAATGTCCAAAGTTAAATCCCCCATTTTGTTTTGTTTTTGACAACATAGAGGAAAGCAGAGGAACATAAATGAACCAGATTTCATCTTAACTGTTCTGTGAAGCAACAGATAAAACATGTTTTCACTCTGTTTTTTAACATCATACATATATAAATATATATAGTCATCACATAGATCTTGGCTAGTATTTTAAATAAAGATTTGAAAAGTGCTGCTGTGTAGAGAGTGTTCAGGGTTGGTGGCGGCGTTGGTAATGACATGGAATTTATATGTGACATTTTAGTTGCTCATAGTTACTGCATTTCATGAAGAAAAAATAAAAATGTCTCAAACAACGTGAAAAAGAGGGACAGTTAGATAAGCTGAGAAACTGTGGGTCAGGAGTTGGAGCGGGGCATCCAGTAATCGCAGCGTGTGGGGTTCGATCTCCAGCTGTCTTCATGACGAAGTGTCCTTGAGCAAGGCAAGCCCCTTGCATGGTAGCCATTGGTGAGTGTGTATGTGCACGTGTGTATGAGCACTATATAAATGAATCCGTCCATTTAGTCCAATTACACAAAAAATGGTAACATATCAATAGTGAAAATAATTGGTAGTTGCGGCCCCACATCTTTTATCATGTCACTTTTTATATCTGTGAGATACTTTATTTCTTCACATCTTAACTTTCTTTGGATTGTAGTGACACTCAATTTGTTCATATTCCTCAGCTGTAGACAGTGTTACAGGTGTTGAAAAGGAATTATATTCCTTCCGTGTTTGTGGCTGTGAGACACTGATGAAACCTGCAGCCACTACTAAAATAACTCAAAGGAAGATTCTGGTATTTTTCAACCAGCCATATTTCCCATAAATGTGGCCACTGCTTGACGTGCACTGATTAACTTAGCAGAGTGTAGCTGCAGGAAACAGGGCGGCCTGTTGTCCACAAGCAGCAGAGAGCAGCTTGAATCATACTGCTTCATGTCAGCCCACAAAGATAAGCTTTTACTATGGCTTAGATCAAACTAATAGCAAGGATTCAGACAGACGTCCATATTCATCAGCTGCACATGGGTTTCTAGTTCCTGACTATCTTAAGTAGGACTCTTTTTGTCCTTTTTCGTCATTCGGTGCCACCGGTTAGCAGGTGTCACCAATTGTTACCATGGAAACGTGGCTCTTAACCTTGAGTTGGTGTGGGGGTAGGCTGGGTAACTCTTTAGGCTTAAAATAAGTCTTTCTTTATTTTTGTGAAACTGTTTAACTTGCATTGGACTAATCTAAGGGCAAAATCAAGACTTGTGTGACACTGCAAACCAGTCAGAAATATCTTTGTGAAACAGGCCCCTGCACTGCACTGTCTGGAGAGGTTGACCTTTGAAAGATTTTTAAAGGTCCAACTTTTCCGGTCATCCCTCAGTTGGACCATCAGGGGACAGAGAAAATGTGAGTTTGGAAGCCAGCAAATAGGTCAGACCTCTTCATGAAATGGATCGGCAATGGATATCAGATATGAGACCCTGGGCCTTCTCACCAGAGCCTGCAGAGCCGTATGTTGAACCTTCTGGCTATTGCCACAAGCATGTTTTTTTTTTTTTTTCTCTCTCTCTCTCTCTCTCTCACTCTCTCAGAGTGCCATCTGCAGCAGTGGATACGAGGCTCAGTGGCCTGAAAGGTCCGCTGTGTAGCACCCTGCTGAATCACGGCTTTTATTTTGACCTAAACATGCTTGTGGCACCTTTTCCTCTCCATCACGAGCCCTTCGGCCTCAGCAAACCTCAACACGCCACCATGCAGCCTTCTTGAGGCAATCTGGGTCAGGCTCTGTCACTGCTGATTAAAAAGGGGATTTTTTTTTTTGTCATCTATTGGGGGAGGAGTGTTGGGATAAGAGGTGGGAGGAGACCAGATCATAAACACAGCAGCATCAGCAAGCCGTTGCCACAGAAAAGACTGGTTGTTAGGCTGTTTTTTTTTTTTTTTTTGTTTACTATTGGATTGAGATGCCTAGTCCTATCTCTGCCCCTGCTGTGGAAGATGCCGCTGTCATTTTGCTCGGCCGGAACTTCGCAGGGATGGCGACTCATCATCACACCCATCGCCCATCATGGACTCGCTATACACTTAAGTACTCATGTTTCATTCTGAAAAATGAGCATTCCCGACCTTGGACAAGGGCTTTGCCCAGGAAATACAGATTCACACTGCACCCGTGGCTCTACCACAAATCCCAGGCCTCATTGATTGAGTGGTGTTTAAGTGGTTGCTCTGTGGGCTCCTAGGATTACTCAGAAGCATGTTCAGCACTTAATCCCCATATCATTGATGGTGGAGAGAGAGGGATAACAGTGCCTAATTAAATGGACTCTGATCAATAGGTGGGCAGGAATTATAGTCAACTGTTTGATTCAGTCAACTTTTATTTACTCAGTGGGCAAACAGAAGTGAGTCTCAACTCTAATTCAACCATGTAATGCTTCATTTGATAAGCGTTAAATGTTTTTCCTGCCACAAAACACTTTGATTTTCAGTGATATAGAAACCTCAAATTGTAAATCAAACTGTTATCCAGGGGGATTTTTTTGTTGTTGTATAATATGAATCCTCAGTTTTGGGTTTATGTCGATAACTTAATACAATTTTTTTAGTCACTTTTAGAGGATTCATATTGTGATGACATGATTAAATCACATCACTGTGTTACAGAAAGAGATTCCAAAAAAATGATGTCGCTCTAAATGGTAAATGGACAGCACTTATATATAGCGCTTTTCTAGTTTTATCAGCATCTCAGAGCGCTTTACACTACATGCCACATTCACCCATTCACACATGCACGCTGACACATAGTGATGGCACGGCCATCAGAAGCAGAGGTTCAGTATCTTGCCCGAGGACACTTCTGCATGCAAAATGGAGGAGCCTGGGATCGAAACCACCGACCTTCCTTCTTACAACCCGCTCTCCCTGCTGAGCAACAGACGCTCTAGGAATGATGATTTTTTTCAGTCGGTCGGTCCACCACTTTGGTTCAGACTTAAATATCTCAACAACTGTGTGATGGATTCATGGTCCCCCAAAGATGAATTTGAAAACTGTCTCTGGTGGTCTCCTGACTTTTTCTCTTGGGCCACCATGAGGTCAACATTTCACTTTGTCCAGGTCTTTGGTTAATGACCAAATACCTGCATAACTACGGGCAGGTTTATGGTCTCTCAGAACTGCTAGACGTGCTGTCTGACCACGTCAAAAATCAAATGTGTTTGTAGTCAGGAATATAAATCCCGCGTAATTCCCTTCCGCCTTAGCTGTATGTTTTATTTAGCGCTAATTAGCAAACTTTAACATACTAAAACACTTAACTAAAGCAGTAGACATGGTAGACATGGCAAACATGGTAATACTTATGCTAAACATCATCATGTTAGCATTGTCAATGTGAACATGTTAGCATGCTGATGTTAGCATGTAGCTCAAAGCATCACTGTGACTGAGTACAGCCTCACAGAGCCCCTGGCATGGCTGTCGTCACTTGGTCTTGTTGTTATAAATATGTGAAGAGTTTAGTCGGATGTAAAGCATACCAGTGGATAGAGTTACATTTCAATAGCTGGTTTTCACCGAGGGCCCGCTTGCCAACTCGGCAAAATACCTGGATTCCCTAGGCTCCAAGGCAAAGAAATCTCTATATTGAATATTTTTCACAATCTTTGCACTGTTTTATTCGCAAAGAGAAGTGTAAAACACATTCAACATTCACAACATTCAAAAAGGGAAGACTAATTATGCTGGAGCAGCACATTTGCAAATGGAAATGTATTTTTGCAGAACAGCGGGGAAGCTAATCCAGTCACATCAGTCTCAGTCGTCATAATCTCCCAGTTGAATTTTTATGCATATCACAAAAACAATTTAAGCTTACGTGTTGTGAATCTGAACCTTCAGAGAGCGTAGCTCGTGATTGAAGGTGTGCGAAGTAATGAGGCTACTGTTACTGCAGTAGCCTAATAGTGTGTCATATTCATACTTAATCAACACCTCATATTGTATCGTCTGGGGTTTATCTGAATTTCAGGTTGTAGCTGCTTGTTGTGAACATTGATTAGGCCAACACTCAACACTGCAGTGTTTTTGTCTTAACGCAACAAACAAACGGTGGTTGTGGATGCGAAATGAATCATTGAGTTCTACTTTTTTAGTTACTTAAAGCTGAAGCTAAAGCTGTTTAAACTCTAAAAGAGATTCTAAAGGAAGTATAACACAGTTCATCGCATTGAACTTGGGCTTGATTAACTTTTTCTTAATTTGCCATTTTGGGATTTAAATGAATACCGGAAGAAATATTCATCTTAATAGCGTTATTCTGATTTCAGCCATTTCACCCAGACCTATGGGTCTTTACTTCTCATTCATCTTTTTTCCTCCTCAAAACACCTTCCACATTTGGCCCGGTCGGTTCTCCTCTTCCTCAGGATGCAGCACAATTAGTGCTCCGTTATAATTGGTGGCAGACATGGTGTTGTACAATCAGCTGTATATTGTGCGCCTTCTTCTCACATGTTCCTGGAGAAAGCAGGGAAGCGGCCTGCTGGCATCTCTATCCTGATAATTAGGCCAAGCCACCCGCTGAAGAAGCTGTTACCAGCTGCTGTCAAACAGTCCCAAATCCTCTCTGGGCTCCTCGTCTTCAATAGAGCAGCTGCGACTCTCCAGTGAATAGACGTAAACGCTCTGGTCCTGCGCCCGCACTCCTCCATGCCTTCATCCTACCACCCAACTGCCCAACAATGGAGACTGTGTGTAGCTCCGTCCCGGCTCCAAGCAAACATCTGAAGCAGGATTACAAACAGATCAGTGTAGCGGGGCAGAATGACATGGCTTTGCTCTGTTACATTAACTCCTACCCACCGTCTATCCACCCTTGTCTCCCTCTGTCTCTCTGGATGTCTCTCTCTCTCTCTCTCTCTACTTTGCTGACCCGGTGTTCAGAGTTGGCAGCCTGACCGAGTCCTCTGAGCTTCCAACATCACATCAGTGCCCTGCTTGAAAACATGCCTGGTCTGTTTATGTAATCTTATGGAACGGAAAGACCATCATTATTATTGTAACAGCATGCGGTCGAAAGCTTGCATTACTGTAATATCTGAAAATTGCTAGCTTTGCGCGGAAAAGACCTGGCAGCACTGATTCATAGAAACAGAGAATTGAAATGTTTATCTTCATGCTACTATCAATGACGATAAGTACAGTAATCGGGAGTGTGGATTTAAATCTATAGGACATGAAACAAAAACAAGTGAACTCCAGTTAAAGCAAACTAATACTGATGGCTTTCAGGTTAATGAGGGATTTTACTGCTTCCTGGAATAGTTGGAGTGTGATGACACAAGGTTAATTGGACTCAAAGATTAAGTTACTGCATGTCAGGTTAAAGGTGCCTAATGCTATTGACCTCCAAGGTAGAAGAAGAACATGATTACAGGCAGACATACTGTATACACACAAGAAACATTTTACCACTTCTTCTTTAGAGTAAGAAAGTTTAATGAAAAAAAGTAGGGTAAGCAACAATACACCTCAACATTTAACAAAAAAATATTTTTTAACGGAAATATCTACTATACCACAAAATAATATATGATAGTGTAAGTTAATATAACTAGTAGATGACAAAAAGTAGGAGGATTTCCTAGTTTTTTTCTTAAAAACTAAAATATAATGAGTGATTGAACTTAATAACTGTTGCAACTAACACACCCATTTCCCTTATCATTAGTATGAAATTGCATAGGCCTTTCTCTCGGAAATTTCTGAGTAAAATCTGAGCTTCCAAGAAATTAGCTAGAAAATACGGGAGCTGTGAACTAAATGCAACTGACGCTTTTTAAACAGTCATTCCCACTTTTAATTTCCCTCACGTCCATTTGTTGACTTGACCTCTTCTCTGCATTTATTATCAGTATTACTGTATTTATCTGGAAGGAGACACACAGGATATGAACACACTCTTTTCCCAAAGTTTAATATGATGGCATTGCTCTGGCTTACATAATGTAAGAGAGACGGATGTGGTTTTTTTTTTTTTTCTATTTTAGATTAAGAAAGCATTTATTTCCGTGACAAGGCTTCACTCTTTCAGATAACCTTTTTTCCTCTTCCGATCCCGAGGCAGTGTGTTTTACTTAAGTGATTTTTCTCTGTATTGTCATCCAAAGAGTCATGGGATGTGGCAGCTCGGTTGTCGCAGCCCCTGAATTATAGAATAGGACAGAGATCTGTTGGGCACTGCAGATCTTCAGTCAGCATTTACAGTTTTTTTTTTTTTTTTTTGGTTTTTGGTTTTTGTTTGTTTTTTTTACCTCTGATATATAACAGTTAGTATGTATAGTATAATAGATTATTCAATTAGTCCATATAATGTCAAAAATAGTTTTCAGAGCACAATGGGACGTCTTTAAACGTCTTGACCAACAGTCTAAACCCAAAGATATTCAATTTACAATGATTTTTTTTTTTAAATCCGTGAAAGGGCCAGATAATATACTACACTTTTAATATTGACATGCTCACACTAAATAGAATTAGCATTTACAAAAATGTTTCAGGGTGTTTTATTGTGTTTGACAGTTTTTTCCTCTGCCTGAAAAGATTGGTAGTGAATGGATAAATCATATTTGTGCCGTAGTCTTGCATTTAATGTTACATCAAGCACCATTTCCCATTTCGTATTTATAGTAATAACAAGCTTCATGTGTCTGACATTAGGATGTGAGGCGGTGAAGATGCAGGCGTCTGCGTAAAATAATGGAGTGTTTTGTGTTGAATTACAGAAGCCGATGTAGTACAACACAAAGTGCACGTACAGTCAGGTCAGTGGAAGTCACTTGATTGTGGAGCTACATAAAAAGAATCTCTTATCAGCGGTCTAGACCTGTATCAGGAGTCTGTTAAAACAGGCTGCTGATATGAGGGACTGAAGCCTTCAGTGAGGCCTGACGTTGACCTTACATTTCAGGCCGCGACCTCTCGGAGGCTTAGATTGAGCCAGAGCTCGGCTTAGGTTGACAGGGTGTTGAGGGGAAGAGAGCCGCTGAGTAACCGGTGTGTCGGCCGGCTGCAGCCTGGACGCAGCTCTGCGGTAACCCCACTGCTCATCCTCAGGGTCATAATGCTAATAGTTTTAAATGTGTCCTTTAGGTACACTTTTTATATAGCAACCATATGGCCCCAGTGAAACCCTTTCAACGCTCGCCTGCTCCAGTGGAATTAAGGAGTTAAGACACTGTTTTGGTGTCACGTCACAGCCGGACATGTGCAGAGGGCCAGGTTCCAATTTTATAAGTTTGGACGTAAGCGGAAGTTAAAGTAGGATGATCCTGATGTAATGGCATTTGAATGTGAGTTGAGAACCTACTTTAAGCTTTGGCTTGTTATTTAGGTCATGGCTGTGTAGAGTCAAATGGGTTACTATAGGCTACAGCTGACCGACAAACCATCACCAGAATGCCAAATGTTTGCTGTTTCCAGTATCATAAATTCTCAAATTTTTCACTTTTCTTTGTCATATATGATAGTAAACGTAATATTTTTGGGGTTTTCACTGTTCATTTTCTTGCGTTTTATAGACAAATTATATATTTAGAAAATAATCTGCAGATTCATCAATAATCGCTTTCCATCCATGTATCTCCAGTTTTTGGTGATTTTAAATTGTATGGTTTGAAAAAAACCTCTCAAGCAAAATAAACCAAAGAACGCTTTGCAAAACAAAAGTTTTTTTTTTAAATTATTTGTTTGTTTGTTTGATTCTTCGGTCATTAAAAGTTGACATTTTGGAGATCCATGGTGTCCTTCATAGGGCTTAGAAGCTTTGTTAAATGTACAATGGTACAAATATCTGTTCTATAGGATTTTTAAGGTATGTATTAAATTACCCAGTAGGACGTCCTGCCTTCAGTGTGGAAAATGTGTTCCTTGACAACGGATGTTGACGTTGATACTAAAAGCCACTCAGGTGGGCTACGGCTTCACTTCCTGGGGTAAAAGCTGCTGTCTAATGCTGTTAGTACTTACTTATGGGTCGCTGAAGATTTGGTAGCCATTAATCTCCTCTGTACCTCATCAAAATAGACTTGACCTTAGAGGTGACTTTTGCATGACTTTTATCTGTTTGTGATTAATCCTGTCGCCGTGAGAGGGGCTGGCTGTACATAACAGCTAAATGCATAAATTGATGTCATACTCCAATCCTGTCTGACATTTGGATTTTGCTAAACCTTCACACAATTTTAAATCTGATTTGTTCTCAGTAAAGAGATTTATTATGTCTGAATGAGCTCATTTCCTGTCTTCGGGTTTGTTTGTTTGTTTTTTTTTGTTTTTTTGTTGTTGTGTAAAGGTTCGCATTTTTAGGCGTAAACCAAATGTCATGGAGCCAATCAGCGAGAGTCCTCAGGATCAGAGTGTCAGTAGTATCGTCCAAAGATAGAAGGGGAGGTGGTGCCTCAAATAGATGCTCTCTGAGATATGTAAGATAAGAATTTTGTCAGTTTCCCTCAGAGAGCTTGAAGACGAATGACTTTGAGATGGAGATCAGATGTGACAGTGAAAAAAGTACAAAAAAGAAACGGGAAGAGACAAAACTTTACAGAGAGCAGACGAGCAGATAAAATGCTCTTTGAGTATCTCAAGTTTCATAGCTGAAAATATTCTGCAGGTACAGTATGTTTAGCAGAGCCTGTCTTCGTTATTAGCAGATTTAACAGGCAGTAATTTGAGAACCGGAGAGATTATGTAATGGCTCACTTGAATAGCGTTTTACTTAGGAATGACGTACTAAGACCCAATATCTAAATGCAATTTCAAAATGAAATGCTAGCGTAAAATTGCAGCAGCTTGTGAAAAACTGATATGGGCCCTATGTTCTGTCTTTTTTACAGTTTTGGGACTGTGAAAGAAGATGACACGTGTAGGCGACCGTGTGTGTGATAAATTCACTTAAATATTATTACTGCCATTTTTGCCCAAAAGAGGCTTCAAGTTGGTGACCGGCCAGTCACTGTGATTGGATGAGGGAACTCCAAATCCTGGACATTTAGTGGTTTGAAAGATCCTTACCTACAGTACACTAGCATGGAAGATATGCAGACACATGATGATTTCTTCCCCAATGTGGCTCGTTTGGACTGAAACAGGAGATGAGATTAGCGGATTGTGGGAAGTAGCCCGGCCAACAGCCTCACATTGACAAGCCTGAGAGGGAAATGTGTGAGACGGAGGCTCTTTAGCCTCTTGCAGTAATTATCTGTCATGTTATGTTAGTGATTTTGTCAGACACATGTCCACTGTCTAGCTTGTAGTCAGCAGTTTGGCTCAAGTTTAACAAATACAGTGTAAAACTGTCATGGTATTAAAATTCATGACTCAGAAAGCAATAATTGACCTTGTTTGCATTTTGAGGTGTCAGAGGTTTTACGGACGCTCTGTTATATTGATGGTCTATGTGGAAAATGCTTTTTCTGTTTTTCAAGGCAATATTGTGAGAGGCCACTGGGACAAATTGGCAGCAAGGCTGAGTGACGTCGGCGTATCCATCCATGGTTAATAGTCGCATTTCCCAATGTCATAACAACATATATACAGACACTTTCACTATTTAGAAATAAAACGGATTGCTGGAAACCCGTAAAATCACTGTTTAGATGTGAATCTGTATTCGACACACATCCTTGCGCTGTACACCTTTTTACGCTGTCAGGCTGTTCACCCACTGCACACGTTAAGAGCACTGGCACGCGACTTCTGGTTCTTGTCTTAGTAGCAATAGCATGCATGAAAATCTCCTCTTTCCTCAAAATTTACCAGACACTGGATATCTGCCAGATGTGATGCATTCATGCAAAAACTCGTGTAAACATTCAGAGCTTCACTCCCGACAAACTGTGTCTTTTCAGGATTTAATCGGTAATATTGATCAGCCAGACAGGATCGTGAAAAGAGATTCTCTAAGCCTGTTTCATTTTTTTCCTCTGGAGATCTATAAGCATAAAAACGTGACACATTTTCCATTCAAAGCCATAGATAAGAAGCCGTGAAGTTTGTGCTCTTCCTGAATTAATTTCATTAACTTCATCAACTTCCAGAATGTATTTTCTTAGTTCAAGTCTTGTCGTTATTGTCTGTGTCTCTTGTAAAGCTGTCAGTGAGAGTGATGCCATCCTAGTTCAGTGGACATCCAGGAAATAGCCTGTTCTCAGTCTGACATCATCTGGTTTGAGTGTTTCTCCTGAATCTCTTCAATCTTAAAAATGTCTTTACACTTGTACACAGAGGATGTTAGGATCTGATGTACAGCAGGGGAGGAAGAGAGGCCTTTGGTTTGAAAGCTCTATAAATCTCATAGTCCTAAAACATTATAGTTACTTTTAAAAATCTTGTGCCGGCTTTATGCAGTTCCTCTGTCCCAAAGCTCTTTTTTTCCCTGCTCTCGATTGACCTTCTGACATGAAGTCATGTCGAGGGACCTGAGGTGAAAGGTGGAGACACTGGCTCTTGGCTTTATCTTTAGTAATCATTTAACTCACTCTCAGTTTCAGTCTGGCCCCACGTGAAAGTGGCACAAGCTGTTGTTTGGCCTTCCACATCGCAGTGGCCCTCTGCTCTTATTTAGCTTCGGGGATTACTGAGCCAACTTGAGCAGGATTAATGGAGGAGGAGAAGGAATTCCCGTTGTACAGTGAGAGCAGGAAATGAACTGAGAATGGTGCAGCCGTAATGCCTCTAACATTTCGATTGCCATGAGCTTTTCTGTTTAGCCTTGTGCTGTGTTTGTTTGTAATCTCAAACGCTTGGCTTGGATTGTCTAAAGAAACAAACCTTTGCGACTGGGGGCTTTTTAAAAGCCCGTCAGCTTTGTGGAGGACCTTGTATCCGTGTCGAGCGGCATTAAAACGGCCTCTCGCTTGGTTTCACCTAGCTCCACGTTAATCTCAGGGGTGGTTTTATGAAGAGTGCAGCCCAGCCTGTCACTCTTATTATCTTTTCTGTTATGTCTTAATCCTTGCATGGTGTTTTGGCTCAACCATTACACGTCTGTAAGATGCAGGTGCTTGTACCGTGTGTGGAAATGCTGTCCAAGTGTGAAGATTAGTAGCATGATGATTTCCACTTTTGCCAAACCACAAGCACTACATTTGAAATGCTGATCGTGATCTACACTTTGCGCAAGATACAAAAAAGGAAATGTGTGAGCACATGTATATTCAACATTTATATCAAGTTAACTTTCCAAATGTAGCGTGTAGGTTATGGGATGCATCTGTGGGTTAATTAGTATCCGGAAAAGGACAAGCCTCATGGTCTCTAAACAAATTAGAAGGAGACAAAAACACTAGAGCCGAGCTTTGTTATTGAATTAGATCTGACATGCTCCCCTGAGAGTATAATTCACAGGATACTAAAAGGCTCAGGCAAAGTACAACATGAACAAATTAGTTTGTTTTGTACTTATCTCGTAACAGGACTGCTGGAAGGGGAAAGGGATTTAGAGGCAGTTTTGAAAAGTAGTGTATTACAAAGATTACCCACGGCTGTGGTCGTGTATTGTCCTTCATGGAGATTTAATGTGCTTAACGTAGGGTTTCTGTTTTTTCTCCGTTTAATCCTGTCATTAAAAACATGAAATATGTCCCGTTACAGCCTGTACAGGCACAGTTTCCTTTTTTATTTTTGAACTGAGAGCGAAGATCTTCAGTCACAGTCAGAGCTAGTGAATTGGAATGAGAGTAGGAGGAAGCACCAAGGTTGATGGGGAAAGAGAAGTTTGTTGTAAAAGTATCCAAGCTTGACAATATGTGCCCAGGGGAATCCTTCACATGAAGCAGACCAAATCAGCTCAGATTTATGGTCACGTGACATTTGCTCTGCTCTGCTCCCGTACACAGAAGCTTGTCTGCACATAGAAGAATATATCTAAAACATAATGGCATGATAGCATAAAGAATGGAAATGGAAAAAAAATAGGTGTCTGTCCAAGGTAACAAAATTCACCCACCAGGACCTCTAATGCTCACTGATTAACATGTTATATCTCATTTGTTAAACCTGTACAAACAAACGAGATATAGCGTTAATCAGTGAGCTCGAGAGGTTCTGTTGGTTGGATTCAGATACCTTTGGATAAAGCCAGGCTAACTGTCTCCCCCTGGTTACAGTCCTTGTACTAAGCTAAGCTAAACTAAGCTAAGCTAACCAGCGGCTAGCTGTAGCTTCATATTTACCGTAATGAGATGAGAGTGGTATCGATCTTCTTATCTAACTCTCAGCAAAAAAAAGGGAAAAAAAAGGCGAATAAGTATATTTCCCCAATTTTTGGACTGTGCTTTAACGTCTAAACTTGGGTGGCAATTTGTTTAGCTTAGCATAAAGACTGTTTCCCTCTGCTTCCAGTTTTTAATGCTAAGCTAGGCTAATCATATCGATCTTTGCGACTGGCTCTGTGAAATACAATGAAAAGTATTTCCCAAAATGTTCAACCGTTCCCTTAAGTCAAACTGGTAAAATTAATTCTTCCATTTGGACAGAATGTTTGTGATATTTGAGATCTGGTATTTTCTGTCTTTCCATGTAGGAACTTAAAAGAAATAGTTTTTATATTTAGCATCTCACATTAAGTAGATTAGGTTCTCGTTGATGGAGGGGAAAAAACGAGGGAAACCATACTGAGGCAGTGCTGGACTTGATACTTTGCTTGTGTTTTGACTACAAGATCCAGGTCATGTTCGTGCCAGCTTAATCCCACTGTAAAAGACTCAGCTTTGCTGCATGCTTTTCCTCTGCCGGCTGTGACCTTGAGACAAAAAAAAAAAAAAAGAAAGCTATCAAAAATATTTTATTTAATCCTTCACGAGGACATTATCACCAAATTCAAAATCGCACGCCCCTCCTTTCTTGTTCAGATGCAGCAGATTGATGGGGAGGCAAGATCCTTCTCAGATTACTGATCTTTTCCACATGCGAGTCTCGTGCTGTGGCACAATGTTATCATCAAGGACGCAGCGTTTCTTAACACAACCTGGGGAGGGCACAGATCTCAGTGGAAACATTTATCCCCTCGGTGGTCGTGGACTTCTGAGGCGTCATCTCCTGGAATATGATTTCACTAACTGAATTTCCTCTTTGAGGTTTCCTGTGGTGAGAGCAGTTGTGATGTTGTTGTTATGAAGAGTCAAAACTCAGTTTCTAAGGAAACGCTCAAAACAGAGAGTGCACAGGCCTCATTTGCGACACCGCAGGCAAATTTTCTAGTCACAGATCGACTGCAGCCTTCCTACATGTAAGTGCTGTTAAGTTACTTGTTTTCACTGTTGTCCAGTAAACACTCCCTGATGAGCCACAACCACTCCTTTGATTGTTGTCTGTGTGTGTTTTTGGGTGTGAATCCCTCTGTCTGTGTATGATAGATATGGCTAATTGCTGTTGTTCCAGTTTGATTTTTTTTTTTTTTTTTTTTTTTTTTTAACTCTAACTTCACATTTGGCGGTCTTGTATTTTGACTGTGAGCAGAGCAAATTAGCACTAGTCTGCTACCTACCTCCTTTACATATTACAAAAACTGAGAAGCTAGCAGGAGGAAACCTGTCGTGCTCTGACACTTCATGGACACACATCTGTATATTTGTTCATTTCCGTGCTTTGACTGTTAACCGCAAAGAGGTTTCGGTTGTGTGAAAAAACAGCATTATGTTTCCATCCCACTATGAAAGCCCCTTTTCTTTTGTTTCACGCCTTGCTTTGCCTAAATGAGCCTGTTCATGCCAATTTATAGGTACTGAGCCGCACCTAACAAGGCTGTGAGCCATTTCTTTTATGTGAAGAATAAACTATGATGTGAATGGGGCTACAATTATGTGAATGTGTTGACTCCCTTCCTATGTGGGTGGTCAAGGCAGGAAGCAGACTGTGCATTCACTCTCAGCACTTGCAGAGACATACAGAGCTTAGTCACAGTTTCCACGCTTGTTCATTAAGTGCCTGCTCCTGGCATTCGAACTACGTCTTATTGGAGACGCCGTGCTGATAGCAGCAATGTTCAGATCGATCTGCAGCCAGTAAAAAAAAAAGAAAAAAAAAGGAAGCTACTAATGCTGCAAAGCGGGAGGAGGAAGCAGCATGAGCAGAGATAATTTCATTTTATTTTGATGGTGATTTCAAGCTAGCATTCCCGTTCTTGTGAGTTTTCCAACTTAGAACAAGATCTAAGCATGCCAAGATACAGTCCAACACTCCGTGCTGCAGTCTAATAATACCACAGATCACAGGACATACAGACAGGGGGAAATTTGTCTTCCAAATTGAGCTTTGAGTCTTCATTATCCGCCTGCAGTCTGAGTCACAGTGCCAGACTCTCACGGCGCTGGCGGCGCTCTAACGAGGATTGTGGATCAAGCTCCGCATTTTTATCCCCAGCTGCCCACCAGAGTAGATTGGGAAACAAAACAACTGTTTTTTGTTGTTGTCAGGTGTCTCCCTTACGTGTGTGTTTGTATCTGTTTGTTCATTGTGTTACCGGGCGGGGATGAGAAGGCTTAGCCATGTGATCATAACAAGCAGAGTCATGGCGTGTGCTGCCACCACTGCTGCACTTGCCTTGTGGTTTTAAGTAGCTGAATTGATCTTTCATGACAGCCAAAATGTTTCCCTGTTTGCTGTCTTGCTTCCCCCTGCACCTTCAAGAAAAAGCCACATTAAAGCAAGCAAGACTTACAAGTTAGAAACTTGCAAACACGGAATCACCTGACCTTCCTTGATGTTGATACATTTATAAAATGGTTCCTTTGCTCTGCATTCTTAATAAAATGTTGATTTTTAAGGCATTTGTGAGCTTTTAAACTAGAATAAAACTTGTCCAGCCAGTGCAGGAAATTTGTCTTTGTCCCACTAATAATGACAATGATTATTAAACACAACGAGCATCACAAATCATCAGCAATATGTATGCAAAAGTTGACACTATTTGTTGAAATCTCCCGGCATGAGGACATTTTCATGCTGCTTGTGGTCACACATGGTACAAATGATCCCCTTATATATCTGTTTTTTTTGGTGGTGTCTCAAATTATCGTCCAGGATGCATTTACTTAAGGCCAATGATTTTGGTTGGTGGCCTAAAGTACAATATCCATGGCTGTTCTAACAGAACTACTCTACTTGTTTTTGTCACTAAAAACCTATTGCTGAAAGTGCCCGATGACTGAAGTTAGACCAGGCCAAACATTAAAGTTGGTATTTGTTTGTCTTTTCTGTGCAGGGATTCTCTTTTCTACGCTGGTGTTTGGGCCTGCCTGTGGCTTCATCCTTGGCTCCCTCTGCACTAAATTCTACGTGGACGTTATCTTCATTGACACCAGTGAGTTTAATATTGCTCCAGTGTGGCGTTATTTCCTGTGTTTTGTTTTTGTTTTGTTTTTTTTACCGTGCATGTGGTTTATTGACTTCTGCGGTGCCTCTCCACAGGTAAGCTGAGCATCACTCCAGATGACCCGCGGTGGATCGGGGCCTGGTGGGCAGGCTTCCTCCTGTGCGGTGCCTTACTCTTTGGCTCTGCCGTCTTGATGTTTGGCTTCCCTCAGTCGCTGCCGACCAGGGAGAGAGAGGAAGGGGCAGACAGCGAGCAGGTTATGCTCCCTCCCTCTCTGAATCCAGACTATGAGACTCCAAAGCCCAGCAATGGGGTTGTCCAAAACCACGAGCCTGCCAACAGCCCCACCTGCTGTCAGCAACTCAGGGGTGAGCGTGCAAGATCCAGTGTAGTGCTGCAGTGTTTTTATGTGAGGAACAGTCACGTTCAAAGTTAGAATAAATTTGATATATTGATTAATTTAAGAGGAAAAAGTATTCAGCTCCTTTAATTACGTAACAGTTGTGATACCAAAATGTAAAAATACTCTATTACAGGTAACAATTCTGAATCAAGCATGTAACTTAAACAAAACTACGAAAATGCTATCGGCAAAATTTACTCACACATTTTGCGTAGTTTTCCTTGCCGGAGTTAAATTTTTATACATTATACTACTGTAGTAAGTAAGCAGCATTTTAATTTTGTAGCTGCTGCAGATTGAGATAATTTCAACTATTATTTTTCTTTTTTCATCATGTTGGATAGTTTGAGCTATAAAATGGCATTTTTTATACACTTGTCACATGCTTTGTGTGTAAAATCATTATCTGCAAAGTAACTATAGTATGTAGTGGATTAAAAAAGTACAAGATTTCCTTCTGAAATCTATTAGAGTAAAATTATAAAGTGGTATCGAAGGGAAGTACTCAAGTGAAGTACTTTAAAAGTACTTGTACTTGACTAAATGTACTTAGTTGCAATTTGTTCCACCACTGCAGCTGCTTGTTTTAAAAGTAGAAGCACTCAACGTAATGAAAATTTGCTGTTACATAAGCTACTTCATGAACCTAAACGAGTTTTTAGTCATTGGAATTAGCTCAAATGTGTTTTGTTGTGCACAACTGTAGAAAAAAAGAAAAAGGTTTTAGAACCCTCCATTTTGTCCATTGAGATTTCACTTGATTGCTGGACAAATTTAATCATCTGAGATCATAGCAGGTACAGGTAGAGGCAACAAGAGAATCCTGTCTGTCCTGCTAACCAGTATCCTAGGATAGTAATGGTCTTCCTTATTTCTTTATGGCTAGTGATCCCCAAGGTGACCAAGCACCTCCTGTCCAACCCAGTGTTCACCTGCATCATCCTGGCAGCCTGTATGGAGATCGCTGTTGTGGCCGGCTTTGCAGCCTTTCTGGGGAAGTACCTCGAGCAGCAGTTCAACCTCACCACCACCTCAGCAAACCAGCTGTTAGGTCTGCATTCAGAGCAAACGTGCACAAGCTCACACACGCATGGCCACGCACTCTAGTATATCCAGCACAATAAACCAGTTCTGGGTCATTTTCTTTTCAAGGTATGACGGCTATTCCTTGTGCATGTCTGGGGATCTTCATGGGCGGTCTGCTGGTGAAGAAGCTGAACCTGTCGGCGCTGGGAGCTATCCGCATGGCCATGTTGGTCAACCTGATATCCACTGCCTGCTACGTCTCCTTCCTGTTCCTGGGCTGTGACACAGGCCCCGTCGCCGGAGTGACGGTCACATATGGCAATGAGTAAGAGAGAACCTGAATATATGGCAGCTGTGTGTATTTAATGCTGAATACAGGTTAAGGCAGGAGATTTTAGGCTTTTTTGAGATGATTAACAGAAGAGGAAAGGGGAGAAAAGGATGTGAACCACTGGGTTGGAGCGCTATAAAGTGACTAGGGCATGTTGAGCTGCTCACATGAAGTTCAACATAATCACAGAGTTCTCCGGGTTCAAAACGTAGCTGAATCCATTTTCATGAGAAAGCTGGCATTGTAACAATTAACCAACCACATGAAACTTCAGCAGATCAGGAACAGAGTATTCTTATTATTGCACCTGGCAGTGTGTGCTTTATTGCCTTAAGTTGTGAAATGAAAATGCATTGTTAACATTTGTGTCCTATCATAAGGACCCAGTTATTGTAATTAGTCTATATGAGCATTTAACAACAGTATAGCAATGAAAATTAACACTGCTGCCAAGGTTAGAGGACTTTATTGAGATTCTAGATGTGTAAATAAAAATTCTTACCCCTGACGGTCACTGGGGCACGGTGGGCTTGTCCAGACTACTTTGCGTCATGTCACAGAGTCTATGAAAAGATTTTTGAACTTGGCCTTGTGTTCCTGAGTGCTGCACAGACTGAATATGAATGCAACAGACTGGACGTTTAATTAGATTAATTAACTGGTCAACTGTTACTCCGTGCTGCTGTTTTATATACAGAGACATCCATTATATCACCCTCATTTGATCACTGTCAGTTAATTCATTGTAGCCGACTGCTGTCTAGAGCTGGGAATCATTTTAAAGTTTTTAATATTAGGCAAAGCAAATTTATTGGTACAGAATATTTACATAAGCAGAAGAAATAGATTAGAGCAACATTTAAAAGCAAAATAAAAAAGGAAAATAAAATCAATTAAAGTAGAATAACGTGAGATTTTTAGAAAGTCCAAAAAAGGAAATAAAATACAAATACACAAGAATAATAATGGATCAGAAACACAATATATCAGTGCTGGTACAATGCCTACGTTTTACCGTAATGATACTTAGTATAAAGAAACAACGAGCCATACAATAACTAAAAAAACCTCGCACAATTATGATTTCAATCAGTACATTTCTGCTGAAAGAAGAAGTCAAGACTCGACAGTTTGTAAAATAATTATATTTTGTATTTTGTACAATGCCCAAACAACAGTATCATAGCATCACACATCATAAGCCTGAGCTATAAGAGGGAGGATAGAAAAGAAGAGAGAGGGGAGAAAAGGGGGGAATCACTGATCCTTTACACAGTAACGATATTATGAAGGACACATTTTACAAACATGTATACATTATTCCTCAATTCATGGTGTGTACAAGCAAATCCACTGTGAGTGTTACATAGAAAACGTCAGGAGCTGTTACTGATCCATACAGCTGTTGTCGTTTCCTTTTATTTTTTTGCTGATCTTTTCATTGGAAAAACGCAAACATTTCTCTGTACCGTTGTGTTAGGAGGAGGTTTTCATGGATCCACCGAAAGAGGATTAATTTTTTTCATCTGCGCGAGTCCAAGGTTTCTTCTTTAGCCCCAGTAAAATACTTGATACTTGTCTTGTAGAAATAGTGACTTTAGGCTTTTACTACTTTTCGATTTTGATAGCCTGAACCCAACCTGCTCCAGAGCAGGTGCAGCTGTGCAGTGCAGTTTCCATGGAGATGTTAGAGGAGAACCAGAGACCCGTAGTATCACTGATAAAGGAGCGAGAGTGCTTCTATGATTTTGTATGTGCCTTGTACAGATATAGTTGGTACTTACCGTGGGAAAGGATGCTCAGGTTTTTCTGTGTCTCCGTTCAGGACGCTGCAGGTGGGCGAGAAACCAGAAGCTCAGTGCATCAGTCACTGCAACTGCTTCACCTCCTCCATCAGCCCCGTGTGCGGCTCCAACGGTGTCACCTACCTGTCCGCCTGCTTCGCCGGCTGCACCCGAACAGGAAGCGCTCGGACCACGTCGACTAACTCTCAGGTCTTTCCCCTACGATTGCTGTGTGATCAGTGAGAGTAAATGGAATCACAATCTCTGCAGGGGATAGTTATCTACCCCATTGTACTGCAGGAAAACTAACATTTTAATCACAGATGATGCAAATTTTTCTTTGAACTCATTAAAAATGTTCTACGTGCTTTTTTTTAATTTAATGTTCAAAGTCAAAAAAGTCCCAGTTTTTCTGAATTCTGTCACTAGCTAGCCCTTTGCCGGGCAATCAAGTTGTACTGTTGCTGTTCTGAGATCAGATGAAGACTGCAGATTGATGTCCTCTATATTCGAATCACATGCAGAGAGGATTGCACTCAGCTCAGCAGCGTAAAATCTCACCGTCACTGCTGTCTCACCGCAGGAGTTTTAGCATGAATGTTATTCTTTTTAAAGTGCAGATCATTTAGTTCCAATGTGGCGATCCCGGGCTTTCGTCCGAATTTGAAAATGGTGTGCCATCAGATGTAACGTGCTCCCTGTAATTTCATTTACAGAACCTGACAGGATGTTCCTGTGTATCCGCTGAAAACGAATTGGCCACAGCGGTTCCGGGGAAATGTCCGACGCCGGGCTGCCAGGAGGCTTTCCTCATCTTCCTGTGTGTGATCTGTGCCTGCAGCCTGGTCGGAGCCATGGCCCAGACTCCCTCTGTTATCATCCTAATCAGGTACGTTTTGTGGATTTAAAAGTATGAGAATACAGCGTTTGGGAAGAATACCTGAACAGGTTTGATCAGTCACAGAATCTATTTTGAAAATAAAACACAGTGATTTATTCTGTCTGCTTCTCTTGAAGGACCGTGAGCCCTGAACTGAAATCGTACGCGCTTGGAGTGTTGTTTCTTTTGTTACGACTCCTTGGTAAGAATTGTTCAACAGCTTTTATCAGATAAAACATTAATTTTTCGATAGACTGGATCTGTCTCACGCTTACACGCTTGCAGCATCCGCCACAGTTTGTGGAGGTTTTACCAGACCTCACTGGCCCACGCTCAGATAATCTCATCCCTCACGCGCATAGGTGGCTCAATCAACCTCAGATGCTTTATTGGTTTTACTTATTTCCACACACAGCACAGATAAACTGGGGAAAACTATACAGCATTACAGCTGATGACAGTGGAAAAACAGATGGAGGTGGGAGGAGAAATGGAAGTAAGAAAAGTCAAAATCCAGTTATCAAGAAGCACGTAGGCATACTGCACATAAAAGACATAGCGTGATATTATTTTGAAAGATTTCTGTGTTTGGGAAATGTTTTGGTAAAGAATTTTTTTTTTCTTTAATCACTGACAAAAGAATATTGTATTTAATATTTATGTCGACAATGTCTGATATAAGATATCTTGAAGAATAGATTTCTGATGTAATATAATGGAGGTTCTGCCATAATTGTGTAGTGTTTGAGCTTGAATAATAATAATATTCATGCTAAATCCAACATGTCATACACTTTTTTGTGTTTATGTTGGTATTAGGACAGGCCCTATAACTCTTCCGCTATTGCTCCTCTTTTCCAAGCTATTTTTTGTGCATCACTCTTATGACTGTATGGTGAATGAGAAGCTACTGCCAGCAGCCAGTTATAGATATAGACAGAGAGAGAAATAATATGATAGTGAGCTTCAGAAGTGCTGGTACGCAAATTATTCTGCGTGTAAATGTAGAGCAGTTATGTAACCTTTATTTAATCAGGTAGTCTCATTGAGATCAAGATCTCAGTTCTCAAGAGAACACACACATACAGCAGAAAGAAAATAAAACAAAAATAGCCAGACATAACGAAAGCAAATACAGCATCAGTGATAATCACAGACATCACTAAATAGATGCAAAGTTAAGAGTTTAAAATGGGCCAGTGAGATGAGACATTCAAGTCTTGAAATCCTCTATAATTGATTCCGTTTATAAGGTGCAAAGTAGTGGGAGACAGTCTTCCCAAGTACAGCGTTTACCTGAGAGGTTGCTAGAGTTAAAAAGTCTTGAGATCGGGTCTGGCGAGTGAGTAGTGGTTTTAAATTTGAGAAGTGATTTACCGAGGCTGTTGGCACAAGTATACTGTGTCCGGGTACAGTAATAAAATAATGAAAAGAAAGGAGGGAAAAAAATCAGTAAAAGGGGGGGAAGAGGTGAATTAGCATTAACCCAGAATGCACATAAAGTTATGATATGGAAGGAGAATGATTTTGTGGGCGCTGTTTTACAGGATTCATCCCTCCTCCTCTGATCTTCGGTGCTGGGATCGACTCTACTTGCCTTTTCTGGAGTTCAGACTGTGGCGACAGGGGCGCTTGCCTGCTGTATGACAACATAGCCTACAGGCATCTGTATGTGAGCCTTGCCATCATCCTGAAGGGCGTCGCCTTCCTCCTCTACACCACCACATGGTATTGCTTACGCAGGAACTACAAGAAGTACATCAAAGGCCACGAGTGCCACATGACTCCGACTGAGTTTTACCCCTCTCTCACGGACGGCCCCAAACTAGTCGACCGGACGAAGTTTATATATAACCTAGAGGACCATGAGTTTTGTGAAAATATGGAGTCAGTTTTATAGTTTGTAAATCAAGAAAAGGACAATGTGGACATTCATATTCTCTCAAAGGAATATTTTATGATTTTATTCTACTTTTCTTGAAAGGATGAAACAAAATTGTTTTTGATAAAGGCGATCTATTTAACGGGCCCTCCAGGTCATAGGAGACGCTGCACTCCACTTGGCTCCATGTCCTCGGTAAACTTTCGAAAGGGTCCATTTTTAGTCGTTTACATTAATCAGCGAGGTGTTGTCCAGTGTTGCCGGTGATTCCTGTGTTGACTTGGTGGTAGAAGACCTCTGCAGTACTGTCTGGCTGAGTCCTAGTTGATTATTAGTGAGTGGACATGATGCTACTACAACTATAGTTGCCATATTGTTTTTAGGTCTGTCAGGATCCCAGTGATCTGTGTGGGATATGACAGTTTCCTTTCAGTCAGTGCACTGTGTGCTCTGCCTGTCACTCTCCCAAATGAGATTTGAAAGTTGGGATGGCTCTTCAGTTATTCATATTTAAAAGTTGCCAAGTGTTTACACACTAATAGTTCATCGGTTAATGCATTTTAGTACGATGCAGATAGGTTCCGTATAAAAAGAGAACAGAAACACTCTGACTGGGTTATTATAGTGGCCTGTTAGATGTTTTAACTGTCAGAAAATCCAGTTTCATGACTTTAAACAAGATAGTGTTTGCATGTCATCATGCACTGTTCAGTTTCTTGTTCTCTTGCTGGATCATAGGCACTGTTTTTGATACTCCTTAGACTAGACTATGAAGTCTTGTCTCATAGGTGCAAATGTGCAATTCATATCCGATGCGTCCATGTTCTTTACTAGTCTTGTGTCAGACTACAAGTTTGTTTTTCATTATAGCAGTTTGTTTCATTTTCCATGTTTGTTTTTTACATCTGCAGAATTTATTCAGCCTAATATGTCTTAATAAGGGATTATTCAGTTAAGAATGTTAATTATATTTTCTTTTGACTTTTGCACCTAGTGAGAAAGCAAAGATGAAAATCAAGAGTAATATTTTTATGTGTTTTGACATTCAAGTAAAAAAGATTAGGAGTAATATATTTATTTCATTAGGCCCAGAATGTTTCCTTAGATTGTGTTTGAAAGGTAAAATATAAATTATATACAAGAGATGTGTGTGTCTGATGTCACAAAAGATTTGGGACAATTCATAGCAATGAGAGTAGTATGTTGCATTACTGGGGGGAAAAAA
The DNA here is from genome assembly GCF_016859285.1 of Xiphias gladius. NCBI lineage: Eukaryota > Metazoa > Chordata > Actinopteri > Istiophoriformes > Xiphiidae > Xiphias > Xiphias gladius. The sequence goes on along the minus strand of NC_053407.1, from coordinate 16,858,473 downwards.
CACAATCTGTGTCTTCAAGCTAGGCCTTTAATATTTGGGATAAAGGTAACAGGAACGCTAGAGGAGGCTGTGTATGAATGGTCAAACAAAGTGAAGAACGCTGAATTTATTCCGGGACCTGTGTTTGAAGAACTCTTTAACGCGACTCGGCACATACGACCTGCTACTCTACTGATCTCTCTGCAGTTACGGTTTTGACATTGTCCCTTTTCTTACACTTTTTGTATGGCAACATATCTTTTATTTTACTCTGGAAATAAATAATTTTTCAGAAAATAAATTGAAATACGAGTGTTTCTTGCTTTCTTTTTACAGACTTTACAGCCCTTTTAGAGAGCTGCTGTGTCCAGTATTCTTGCATTATATTTGGTTTGGTTTTATTCTGTCAAACAACCCACAGAAAACACACTTGTTTTAAGTCCAATAAGAGACGTGGACATTCAGAAGCAAAAAATATACAATGAAATAAAAAAAATACGCAATACAAACAATGTTATGCCTTAAACTGAAGCATGACACAGGATAAAAACACCAACAGTTAATAAAACTTATTTCCTTATTGGTCCTAAAGACTAATGAAAGTTGTGACATGCAGATCCCACCTCTTTCCACTTTAATGAATAATAGGTTTTTACACCTGTTTTTAAAAGCTGTAATAGATTCTGACAAACTAAAAAAGTTTACCATGTTACAATGTTATCTATTAAACTTTTCCAATTTTTGGAAAAGGATTTATATCCATAAGAACCAAAGGACAACTGAATACAAATATACACTTTGTGATGATTAACCTGCGTGATCTATATGTATCATTTAAAAAGGATACATCATTAATTCCTACCAGTGAAATTAAAATTGATCGGAGCTCCTCATACTAATCGGCTCTGATATACTGACTATATTATTTTCCATAAAATACTCTTTTAACTTTTCAACATTCTCATTTAAGTAGTGAAGCGCCGTGAGGGGAAGAGCATGAAGTTTCCAGCTGTCAGTTTTCTATTCACGGCTCATAATACGTTCTCATTACATTATACACTTTATTGTACTAAGTGCTCACTCAGTAAGATGTGAGGTATTGACCCGAGAAACTAATGGACCACACGAGCAAAAAAAAAACATCTCATATTTTTATCCATGCAGCAGATTTAGAGCTTCAGGTTTGGCTTTTAGATTTCAACAGTAAATTATTATTCAGGAGTACAAAGGAGGCATGGAGAATTTGAGAAGCTGTAAAATGTGATGCTAAATATTAAATAATTCAGCGAACACATTTTCAACTAAATGAAGAAAGTAAATATGCAACAAATAATGTGCAACATGGATCTTTTTTTTTTTTAAAGTTCTTCCAGGCTGCTACTTAAGGTTTTATCATATATTTTAAAAGCTACAGAACTTTCCATCAGCTTCCATCAGCTTGCAACTTGATATTGATACTGATTTAGTATATATTCTCTAACAGCAAACACTGCTGAGGCAGGGAGGCCAAAACTGTAAATTTTTCCTAAATTTAAAGTTTTTATGACTGCATACGTAATGAAAATATACAAAGCAGCCAAGATGCAACAAAATATGGTCTGATTTTCAAGAGAAATGGCCCTTTCTGGCTTAATACAAAAGCAATAAATACCAGCCTTCTAAACCATTAGGTGGATCAAAAGGCTTATTTTCAACCTCTAGCTTGGCAGATACTTAAAGGGATATTCCAGTTATTTAGTGTTGCACTTCCGTATTTTTGGAGGACTCTCAAGAGACAGACTTGAAAGAGAATAGTCGAAATCAAAGCAGCGGTATGGATCAAGCTCAAGACATGCTGGATCCTACATTTCCCATAATGCAACTACATCTTTTATCCTGTCATCAGGGCTATTTTGTTTTTCTCAAACTTTGGAAAGCTCCCTCCAGAACCACAGGAGACATCCTACAACTATTTACATATGTGAAGTAGTGCTCCTCATGAGGACAAGAATGATCGTCAGTGTTCCTTTTAAGTGAAAGCACTGACTTTAACATTTTAACCATATGAGCGATCATTTACATTAAAGTGGACAGCAAGAAATAAAAGATGGCTTTTCCTTGTAGACAGCAATCACATTCCTGAAATATATCAGAAGGTCGCTCTGCAGGTCTCAAGGAGAAAACTGTCGCAACTGCACACAGCCAATTAGTGGCCAACCGGAGCCTGTAGCTGCAGCGAAGGGCAGCTTGGTGTAAGAATGTCTCTGTCACACGGTGCACAATTTACACGCAGTGAATGTGAAGACTGACCGGAGAAGCTTGTTTTTGAAAATTTTTAAATGAATCAAAAATAGTGACCAAAAAGCACTAAAGTCGACACCCCTCTGCAATTCAAAACAACTCTGCCAAAAATAGCAGCAGCACAAAACATTTTTCAAGGCACCGTTTCCTTGTCATCTTCAAACATTATCCAATACAACAAAATACATTCTGCTGGACTGGAATGAATCTAACATTTTCAATCAATCATATATCTCACTGGGCTGAAATAAATAATTGATACCATGTAAACAATGAATAATAAATTACAACTTTATTCAAAATTTTAACTTTTGGCTCGTGTACTGAAGCAGCCGCAGAAACAGCCTCTTATGAAAACATGTCATGATTACTATCAATTCTAAGCTCTTGTGAATGTAAATACAACATGCTTTGAAAAATTAGTGTAAAGTGTGTTTCTGCCAGTGTCTGTGTGTGTGTGTGTGTGTGTGTGTGTGTGTGTGTGTGTGCGTGTGTGTGGTTGTCAGGTGGTTGAAAAATCTAACAATAGCACGATGACACTCAACAAGACGAAAGCTTGAGCTTGACAACACCTACGGTATCAGCAGCATCTGCCTCTGTTAACAATACTCGCTGATACACACCTCAATCCTGATGCTTTCACATCAAATAACCACAAAATACAACTGCGAATCTCTAGGAAAGTGTCCTTGTCGAAAGGCTAAACACACACACACACACACAGCCACCATCCTCGAAACAGAGGATGCTGCAGGCAAGGGTTTTCTCTTTTAATCAAGAGGCCTCAATTAGCCTAATGGGTGCCTTGGTAAGACGAACTGTTACGCAACAACTCTAGCAGAAAAAAAATAATGCACTAAATCCTCAGTGGAAAACTTTGACTTATGTTCTGGGACTCACTGTATATGTTTCAGTGAATATGAATATGCTGGAGTGACTAAGCTCGGCCTGCTGACATTTAGATTTTCACGCTTGGATGCAGGTTTTTCAACAATAACAATCCCAAAATGGAGAAGAAGAATGCCAATATGGGATGCATTTGAGATTTAGGAAAATACATGAATTTGTCGAATCACATCAGTCTATATAAAATGCGTTAGACAGTATTAGATATTATTACCAGGGTAAATATGATTGAGATTGTTCTCATCATTATGTGCACTCTCAAGGCTCCAGCTGCACTTTTCACTTTATGTAAATGAAACCTTTATTCGTGTCTGTGAAATAAAACTGTGCAGATAATGTGTGCATGAAATTTAAAAACCGACAGTGCCAACACTCTCGATTTGCTTTGACCACTTCATACTTTATTTGCAATTAAACACCAACCCACCGAGCGTTGCTTGCAGTTTACTATCAAGTATGTTTCAGTCATAATCGGCAAATAGATAACAATACAATGGGCAACTGCAATGGCCACCAAGCGAGGAGGACTGAACGTCCACAAAGGTGATGATGATGCTAATGATGAACAAATGTATAATGCAAACTGTAGTCACTTTAACAATGACATACTGTAAAGACAAATTTTATACGCAGTAATGTTTTACTTTTAGTTATTTATGAGGGAAAAGTGAACAGGAAACCATAAAAATGTGGCCAAAGTGTTGCCACATACTGTAATTACTTCACCCGACAGCTTCCACTTTAGTTAATACAGCTGCTCTAATCAAAATGGCCTCTGGACAAACATTCGTAACAACATTCAAACTTGAACGTGTTCACTCAACGCTTCATCACAGACTAATTGAGCCGCTGTTAGTGAACTGCCACGTAAACTGTTTCTCCGAAAGGTGAAAACGGTGTTTGCTGTTCCTCCAACAGTAGCAAACATTTTAGCGGGAAAAAAAATCTGCGAGAGAGGGCAAACATGCCCGGCTAGCCTTTTCATGATAAATAGTAGCTTTTCAAAAAGGTGTATTCTCAAAGAAAAGCTTAGACGCAGTAAAGCCAGCAGTAGTAACAGTAATACAGTCTTATGGAGATATATTTTGGCCTGATGCATTTCTTTTTCCAAGATCAGCGGTCCCGCCATTTTATACATGAAAAAAATGAAATTCCCCAAGCAATGCAAAAGACCTGAGAAATGTAAGCTTCGAAAACCTTCCATCACTCTGTGGGAACATCTCACCCCTAAATGGAAAAAGAAAAAGAAGAAAAAGTCGTATTACTTCCTTCTCAGACATCCGCCTAATAACTGGAGCTAACAGGTCATATTGTAACAACTACCTCCTGCAGCCTGGCTCATCCGGGTCCTACCTTTTTGAATTTGAATTTTTTTTTAAACCCCCCCCCCTCTGAAGTCTGGTGTATGTTGTTTGCCATTGGCCTTGGTGGAGGTCTGCACTCTCTTGGGTGTCATCCTAGTTATACCTGACAAAATGGTGCGGCAGCATTTTAGCCGGTCAAGGTGCAGCTGGTTTTTAACCACTTAAGATGCGGTTTGGTAATTTAGCGCCGTGGTTCTCAACCTAGGGGTCAGACCCCCTCCAAAGGTCACAAGATCAATCTGAGGGGGTTGGAAAGAAGAAAACACAAAGTTTTGCTGAGCACGTTAACATTCATTGTTTTGATCTTCTTCTTTTTTTTTTCTCTTAATAAGGGCTAATGTTACATCTTCGGTCCATCACAGAAGTGTGGAGGGGAAATCAGTCTTGGGTTGAACCGTCACAACTCATCTAAGATCTAACAAGGGGCCCCCGAATAAACGCTGCTTTTTCGGGAAGGAGCCACAAGCCTTAATGGATGGTGACCACTGGTTTAAATCTTCAACAGTGCTATCATATGTTTCGTTATGTAAGATCTTAATATGCCACGAAATCAGTAACTAAAGCCGTCAAGAAGTTCAACGAAGGATAAAATGGAAACGCTCAAGTGAAGTATAAAGTAAAGTAGGTCGCTACTTTCCACCACTGGTGACCGGGCCTATAAAAAGACGTCCCCTTTACCCTCAGCGGGTGTCCGGCCCAGGGCTCGCTCACTGGGTCTGGCGGCCAGAAGAGCCTCGCTGAAGCTCTGACCTCCATTTTAAAACGCGGGCTGTCAGCCCGCACATCCCCGGCTGCCCGGGGCTGCGCCCCCTCCGATCCCCTCCGTGCTCGGACGCGAGTCCGCTTGGCGCGACCCTGCGCCGGCCGTCCGTGCACCGCAGTCTCGCGCCTCCTCTCAGTGGGCCAGCTAACACCTGGAGGCTGGGATCCAACCGGCTGGGGGGGGGTCAGGACGGAGAGTGGGCCCCTGCGCCTTTAAGACCGCATGTGGTCCACAGCTCGCCGTCCCCGTGGCAGGGCTCGGCGAGTGCACGCTCTCAAAGTTTGGACGGGGGGAAGCGAGGCAACAGCGGAGACGGCGGCAGCGTCGCCCCGTCGGGAGACAGACACACGGCAATCATCCTCTGAGAAAGGGGGGTGGTGGTGGTGGGGGGGCGCGCCAGGACCGCAGCTCGCCTGGGAGTGTCCGACTCCGGCGATAAGAACAAAGGGGGAGATGACTGAGCGGATTTTCGATTTATAAAAGGGAAAAACACAAGAAGGTCAACGTAACGCTGGGCTGGCTGAAAGGAAGTGACTCCCGGCCGCAGACCCCCCCCCCCTCAGCCATGCCGCTTGTATTCCGCACGCTGTTGTTCGGCTTTGTAACGCTGCTGGTCGTGGTTTTGATCGTTGATGATATTGCAGAAGTGGAGGAAGAAACTGCGTAAGTAGCCTAGCGTCATTTACCCGTGCATTGTGTGTTTAGTGCCGTCTGTTGTTTTGTTGTTGTTGTTGTTGTTTTTGTTCTGTTCTGTACAGCAGGTTATTTCCTTCAGGCTTTCTCAGAGGATTTTATATATATGGGGGGAGGAGGGGGGGTAAAAGAGTGGAATAAAGCAGTTTATTTGAGCCGAATTGAAGTTTGGAGTTGAATGTGGAGAGTGTGTGCTGTGTTTCTTCATTTGTAACACTTAGGTGCAGCGGTAGCAGCTGCTCCGGCAGCATCCTGCCTGGGTCTCCGAGGATTAGGCTATTTGTCTTGCAGCAGCCTGCATGCGGGATAGGATACATTTACACTATAAGAGAGAGTGTGTGAGTGTGTGTGCGTGTGTGTGTGTGAGAGAGAGAGAAAGACGAGAGATGGGGGGGTTAACAGATTGGGAACAAAAGAGGCTTCCTCTTTTTTCTCTTTCGTTTTTTTCAGACTTTGAGATGTTGAGCAGTGCAGCAAAAAAAAAAATAAAAAAATAAAAAAAATCTTCAAAGTCACACACATGCCCCACTTGCATTTGACCTGCAAGAAGATACATTCTTAATTTAGCATCAAAATACTTCTGTCACATGTACAACCAAACCAGAGCTCTTGTTCTCCTTGTTCTCATCACAGCTGTAAAGATGCTGTGCTACCTGAAAGGCAAAAAAAAAAAGAAGAGTACTCATTTTTCTCTCTCAATCTTTTGGATACTCACATTTCCCTTTCAGCAAGAACATTTTGTTTTGGATGCAATTACCCGGCTGTGGCTCACTTTGTAATGAGGTCATATTGGTTTGTGATTCGCCGGGGGGAGAAGAACCAGAACCAATTGCCGCTTAGTGTATTTATAACAAAATATTTAGAGGCCACCAGGTTTGTAAATTGAATGGGAGCAGCCCACTTGTCTGTCAGAGCAGCGCTCCTCTGTTTGGGTTTTACTCAGCTGCTGGCAGCTTGTCATGATTTTATCAGATGTGGCCAAGGTCATGATTTGCAAAATGGACTGATGCTTAAAAAAATTCAATGTATATACAATATGTTTACTGTAAATGCATCTTGGCTGGTGTATTCAAAATCCCCGTGGAAAGACTGCTAACTTGCCTGTGAAAAGAAAACCCCCTTTCAGTATAATGGGGCTCAATTAAGGCCACATTTCTCCTCATTACATCAGCAAATGGGCCCACAGTGGATTGCTCTAAAAATACCTTGACGTCGCTGCCTTTCACCTCCATTCAATCCTAAAAGGAGGATGTACAGCACGCCTGGTAGTGAATACAGTGGGTCCATTATTTTTTACAAAATATGATTACAGGAAGGATTTGGAGCATCTGTCCATTAACGACCAAGAATTCGGGCTGCAGTATGTGATTCATAATTTAATTTAAATCCCTTTTTTTCCTCTAGGAATACTGGACGTTCAAAGAAGATGAACTTGCCGAGGCTCATGCCTAAACCACACCGGTCTGAAATCCAATTATTTTCACACACGCACAAACAAATACAAACACACATACAGTACAGACACACATACTGTCGTTATAGACCATCAGTGGGGAGCTAACTGGTCTCTCCGGATAATTTTTTTCAGTTGGTACTGGTCATTTGATTCCTTTGCAGCCTTGATAACACAGTGAGTCATTCACAGTGAGTGTCTCGTTAGTTTTTACAGAGAGAAGGCAGCTGCTACAAATGCCCGTCAATGTGGTGGTATCCATGTGATAAGGAAAACATCTGCCATAAGCATGAAGCTGAAGTAAAGGTTTTTAAAAAATGCTGTATTTCAAATAACATCACTTCATTGCATTTAAATTATTCTAAAACGCCACTGAAGCCATGTCCAGGGAAGTCTGGGTTTTTTTTATGTACAGTGGAGGGAGTATTCAGAGCCTTTACGTAAACAGAAGCAGCAATACCTCCATGAAGAAATGCTCCATTACAAGGAAAAGTACCGAATGCATAAGTGCACTTGCACAATTAAAAGAACATAAGAATTGTCACTAAAATGTACGTAACTTAACAAAAGTACTCGTTATGCAGAAAATGGCACCTTCTATTTTATTATTTAACAGTATTGCAGTATGCGGCAAATAAGTATAAATGGCATTTAACTGTTGTACTTGGTTGTGAAGAACTACTTTATAATACTGGTAGAGTAATCTAGAACAATACATCATATTTAATATGTATGTTGATATTAAGGTGATCTTTATGTGTAAATTCTTAAGATACAATGGTTTCTCTCTAAAACATATTGGAGCAAAGGTGTGAAATATAAAATGGTAATACTAAGTTAAATTTGCACTCATGTAATTACAGTAGTTTAGTAAATGTATGTAATTACATTCCCAAACAAACAGAGGGCTTTAAATCTGTCTAAAATATGACACCTCCTATCCTTAAACCCCGGATTCAGATGGTAAAAACTGATCATAATTTCAAAGATCAGCATTGCGTGTCAATAACACGACTTTCTACCCTCATTTAGAAAGGCCGCGGCACACGTGGATCCAACTGCTTTGACAAGATTGAGCACAGATCGAAATCATCATCGTCCGAGCAACAATAACACTGCCAAGCTCTCGTCAAACAACTGGACCTTCAACAAGACCCTCTCAAACCTCATCAGGCAGAATCATAATTCTCCACAATTATCTCTGCAAGCTTTTAAACTTTACTAAGCAGAGTCTTTCATAACTAGTCTGTATCTTCTCTTTTTACAGGAAGAATATCCTGAGATTCCTCGACCCGGAGAGGGACATCTCGATTCTGAAGGGCACTCTGAAACCGGGGGATATCATCCACTATGTTTTTGATCGCCACAGCACCACAAACATCTCAGAAAATCTCTACCGTCTTTTGCCAAATGTATCCCCCATGAAGAACCAACATCACAGGCGCTGCGCCATCGTGGGAAACTCTGGGATCCTGCTGAACAGCAGCTGTGGACCCGAGATTGACTCTCACGACTTTATTATCAGGTATTTTTTCCCCCCCCCACAGAAACAGCATAAGTGATTTCAGGGTTGGAAGTCTTCCACTTGAAATAAATCATAAAACCTGCAAGTGAAAGTGGACTGTAATTGAAATGGATTAGCAAATTAGTCTCAGTTTTAGATTTATCTCACTTTTACTAAGAGTATAATTCACATTGGAATGATAATCACTTTCCCGAGTTCTCAGTTTATTTCAGGTTTTGCAGTTATTGCTCACACAGCTGGAAATATATTAATTGCACTTTTGAAAAAGCTGTCAAAGCTTTGTAATGCCTGAAGTTTGGAAACAAAGTGCCAGAATGAGAGCAATTAAATGCATGATTATACATGAAATTGACATTTTGAAAAGCTTTGGCATCCAGCAGCAACTCATTGTGCTTTTCAGAGAAACACCGGTACTATCAGGGGTCGTGCGCTTATTTGCCAGAGAGGAATCAGCGTTGTTGTATAAATGGAGCAGTAAGTAGCTATCTGTGATAGCAACCCCCATTGAGCTGAATTGGCCTCAAAATGACTTCTTTGTCCCTTTTTTTTAATTTCTGAAATGTATTCTCTTGCCTTCGCATCTTGTCTTTTCTATCCGCTGCAATGATCCGCTGACGAGGGGAGGTCATGATTTCTAGACTGTGGCAGCATAACAATAATGCCAGCGCAATGGCGCTAAGGGTCGGCCGAAGGCAGACCCCAATAAATGTGGCATTTTGAGAAGCAGAGGAATTTGCTCTGGCTTTTTCACGAATCAGACAGGGAGACAATGTCTCGGCTAAATATAGTTCTCTGCCCTGTGCTTGATTTCCACAAATAGGTTGACAGTGTGTGGGGTGTTTGGTATAGATGATTTTTAGCTCAGTGTTACAGTAAAGTCCAGGAATAACTGGACATGTTATCAGTTGTAATCGCCGATCCTCAAATTGTCGATACTGGCGATACTAAGTCTTGTTTTGAGTATCGATACTAGCATCAGTAGGATCGATGCCCAAAAAATGGATCCAACTCATGTAACATTACCTTCTGGAAACATGAACACTCTTGTTAGTGCACGTGCTTCTCTGCTGCCGTTGCACAGCGATCACCTCCTTAGCTCAGAGAATTCCCTCGTGAAATATTTGTTATTCACTAATGGAACCTGCCTTGTCTTTTAACAGGCGTGTGAATAAATATTTAAGAGTTAATTGTTGAATGAAACGGCCATGTTGGCAAATTATTTGGTGGTAATTAAAATAGAACTGGAAGTAGCCGATTAATGATGCATTCTGCTCATAAATCATGAGACATTTTTCTACCCTGCGAAACAGTACCTGAGCTGCTTTTAATGATAAAAAGTATCAATATGCGTATCGATGTCGGTGATTTTGGCCCTGGTATTACTTGGTATCAGATCGAAACCCCTACTGTCCCCTACTGAAAACTATGAATTTCCAAAGTTGGTGGTGTTGAATTTTCTCAAGGATAAAGTGAAGAATGAAATGTTCTTTTACTGGTTGAGAAAATTATCCTACTTCTTATACTAAACAAAAGGGAAAATGCATCATTACAAAGCTGAAAAAATTGATGACGACAAATTGATAGCAATTATTGTAAATTACAGTGAGCAAAGATATTTAACAAAAAGAACTCCTGGTGTGTTTTCCTGCCACGTTTTAGAGAATTGAGATGCTCCACCGTGAAGATAATTACCGGCATTGTGTTTTCTGGCATTTACTTAGAGGCCGAGGTTAACGTCAATCACCAAAATGCTACTCTGCTGAATCTCACTTGTATTTCTGTATTTTCTGTTTCACCCCTGATAGAAGTTCCTGCAGGGCAAATGCTTTGACTAATCTTGGGGACATGCAGATGGATGATAAATTACAGGAAAAAGTCAACTAAAAGTGTCATAATAAGGTGTTGGGCCAGCATGAGGGCTTAGAATAGCTTCTGTGCTCCTTACATACCCTGTAGTCAGCTCCCAAGATTTCACTTCTTGGTACCACTCAACATTTATTAATGTTTTACTATAGTATGATTAGTATCACTGTAAAGTGAACTGCATAGGTTTCTCATCATTTTCATACTTACCAGACCCCTCATGTCCTTTATGGAAGCATCTGCATGAATATTGCTCCACTCTTTTATTCAGGTTTTTCCTTTAAATTGTCACCCATCTTTACATGTCCTAGTTTTGACAAAACAAAGGAAAGAACAGGCTCTATTTGCTGTCTTTGTGTTAAGTCTCTTGAAACCACGTTTAGGATAAGCACTCACAATTTTTTTTTTTTTAATTTAAAAAAAAAAATTTAACTCATTAACAAGATACCACTTCGCACACAGACGTTTCAGGCTCTGCCTTCCTCAGCGTGTGTTAATAAAAAGAAAACCGTAAGGCGAAAATTTGTGAGTGCTCACCCTAAAGGGGATGTCAGAGGTTTTTATCAGTCACTAAATGCAAATTGAAAGGGAAACCTGTGGGAGAATTAGGAGTGTTAACTATATGATGGAACCATCCCCTCCAATGAAATACTTAAACTGAAGCTGTGTCGGCTGCTTGTCATGGTCTTACTCTACATTGAGAAACCTTTATGTTTGCTTTCATTCAGTTACCTGTTGAACTGCTCGCAGATGTGTTTGGTTAGAGAGGTTCAGATCAAAAGACAGAGACACCAGGTATTCCTATAAGATAGGAAATAATGTCACATTTTCTGGCACTGATATTGGGTGACCAAAGCTTGCTTGTCCTAAGGTGTAACCTGGCACCGGTGGAGGAATACTCTCAGGATGTGGGGTGGCGCACCAACCTGGTGACCATGAACCCCTCAGTGGTGCAGCGGGCCTTCCAGGACCTGGTCAATGAAGAATGGAGGGACCGCTTCTTGCAGCGGCTTCAAAGCCTCAACGACAGTGTGCTGTGGATCCCGGCCTTCATGGCCAAGGGGGGAGAGGAGCGCGTGGAGTGGGCCCTCCGTCTCATCCTGCTGCACGCTGTAGATGTACGCACCGCCTTCCCCTCGCTGCGCCTTCTCCATGCTGTCAGAGGGTAAGATGCAGCTCAGGCCCGCAGCCGCTGCTCCCGGTGCGCTGCGTCTCATAAGAGCACCTGTGAGCAGCATAATCAAGGGGCTGACAAACTCTAATCTTCAGCCAGGGTGGCTATTTTATACAGGAGCAGTAGAGCTGATCACCTGGGGCAGTCAGTGTGAGAAAGCTACTCTTGTCTGCTCACTCGAGATGTCTCATCAATTCCGTCATAATTAAGTGTGAAATGTGTGTTTGATTCTAAAATGAATGACATAGTTTAGGTTTTATTTGCAGACCGGGATCTTTTTTTGTCTCTCTTAAAGGAATAGTTTGGCATTTTGGAAAAGGCACTTGTTTGTATTCTTGCAGAGAGTTGGAAGAGAAGATCAATACCACTCCCGTAGCTTAGCTTAAAGACTGGAAACGGGGAAATGTTCGCCTGGCTCAGTTCAGAGTTTAAAATTATACCTACCGACACCCCAAAAGCTCACTGATTAGCGTGTTGTGTCTTGTTTCTTTAAACTACACACAAGAAGAAATGTAACAAGACCAGTAGCAGCTCTATGAGGCTGTAAATGTAATTACTAACATCACTTACAATGCTGAAATGTAGATGTTTAGCAGGTATAATGCTTACAACGTTCACCATCTTGGTTTAGCTCGGCAGCATGCTAACATTTGCTTAATTATCACTATACACAAAAGGTACAGCTGAGGCTGATGGGAATGGGACTGTCATGAGTTCTGCAGGCATTTGGTTATAAACTGACATATTGGACAAATTCAGATTTTGTCCTCAATTCATTCTGAGGAGTACATGAATGTGTGCATCAAATTTCATAACAATCCATCCAATAGTTGTTGAGACATTTCATTCAAATCACACGTCAAACCTCATGATGGCACCAAAGAAAATGTCAGGGGATCGCCAAAGTCACTCAGTATCTGGGGGGCCATTAATTTATTTATAAGAAATTCATTGCAATTCATCCTGTGGTTGTTGAGATATTTCAGACTGGACCAAAGTGGTGGACCGCACGACAGACAGGGTAACATTTCCTTTGCTAGAACCATGCCGCTAGCATAACTAAAAGCAACAGTTTGTGCTTTCACCGGGAGTTACGTGCTTTAACTATTTCTTAGCGAACACCAGCCGGGTGAAGTGGCTTCGCTGTGAGGTTGCCAGGCAACCAGCAGACATGCGGCTAAGAAGTTCTGAGCAGATGCATAAATTGTTGTTCATGCTATAGATCTAACTCTCATCAAGAAAGCAAATGAGAGGATATCCCAAAATGTCAAACTATTCCTTTAGCTGAGGCTTATTTCTCCACTGTTTGACCAGGCGTTCATCCTCGACCTGTTGACACTGATTTACAGTCAACATTTATGAAAATACTTTCTAATGAAAATATGAATTTGTGAAGAGATCGATTTTTATCAATTTATTTGCTCATTTGTTAGCTCCACATTGTTATTTAGATTCTGTGATTGACAAGGCCTCTCAGCAAAGCTGTTAAGCTGCGGTATAGTGTGTGCATTTTGTTTATCTTGTGTTGGTCAAGGATCTTTTTGGAGCAGGGCTTTTTGCATCTGTAAAACAAAGCCTCCGCTGCCTTCAGGCTTTTATAAAATCCCCCTCTGTAGTTTTTTTTGCTGTCCTTGCCTCCGTCTCATGACAACCAGACTCTGCTCCGGATCTTTCCTGCCTCGTTAAAAGCCGAACATCCACCGCTGTTCAGTGACCAAATTATGCCATTTTGTATGCCTCAACTAACACTCGGCATCGCAAGAGGGGCAGACCTGGGACGTGATTTTTGTAGTAAACAGTCTGCGAAATCGGTGAAAATAATCTGCCTGAATTTCTCATGCAGATGAAACGCATGCCTTTGTCCGTTCTATAGTGCTGTCTGATAAATGCTCCCACTGACACTGTCCTTTTCACAGTAAGGCTGAACTTTAAATCCCTATCGTGTGCAGTAGAACCCACGGGGTCTGCTTATATCAATTCCAACCAAATGCCACATCAGATCATATCACTGATAATTGGACGATCTACTCTACCATAATTTGGTCACTGAACAGCGGTGGATGTTCGGCTTGTTGGGATGCTTATCACCTGCTGTAGTGTTTGGCCGGACTGTAAACTTGCCCACTGATTGCCCTTCATGGCACACGAACCGCTTTAAATAGTACGACCTCTGCATCTCAACACGACCTTCCACACTAACCGCAGAGAGTGTTAGGAGAGCTGGAGAGGGCGGCGATAGCCTCAAGGCTGGAAAAATGGGCTATTGACTGGAAAGGAAAATGCAGTTGGGGCAGTGAATGTTTGACCACCAGCCCCTGAAGTGGATCGCGAGGGGATCTCACTGCCATAGGAGCTCATAGCTCACCTAAAGTAGAAGAAGGCACAACTGTGTGTTGTGTGCAGTCTGCTGCACTTAAAGAACATGTGTGCTCAGCAAACACTCTGCAAAAAAATATCCACCTGAACTAATCTCATATTCAGCTTTCAAGAGTTGTTTTACTTACAGTTATTATTTCAGGTGTGTCTTTGTCTTGAAACTAGGCCGATAGAAATGATTTATTTCCTCTGTAGATGGCTGCACTGCTACCGAGGAAATTACACTAGATTCAATATTCTTGAGCCAGTATGCTTTGAATTGTAAATGTGTGGAATAACCTTGTTTTACTGTGTTAAGAATAGTGCTAGTAACAACTGTCTTTTATTATTAATCTGTTAATTAACCATTAAGTCGAAAGAAAAAAGAAGTCAGATAATAGTTAACAGGACTAGGTCAAAACCTAGTATGTGGCAGGACTGTTCTTTATCTGCTTGCTTCTCTCCTACTCTCACATATATTCTCACATACATGTTTTTCTGTTTCTGTTGTCAGACAACGGAACAAGTATGAAATAGCGACTGAAACGCGGCCCATTAAGATGACATGTTAACCAGCAGTCAATTCCAAGCCATTTCCAAGCTGCTGCGCTGCTCTGCACTGCTAAAATCCTGGTTTTATAACCGCATTGTCGTCTGACAAATCACCACATACATAAGTTAAAGACAACAGCTGTGCTGTGATTTCGGCTATATTACAAAGTTATTAGTTCATTCACGTCTATGTCAGCTGCCGAGCGGTCATTTGCACGAGACGCATAAAGAAGTGTGCCTGCAGAAGGAGAGCCCGACCCACTGGCAATACTGGCGACTCTCTTCTACAGAAAGTAGCTAAGGTTTGTCCAGAAAGTCTCTAGATTTGTTGCTAGGTGTTTTTGTGAAGAAAACCCATTAAAGGGGTCAAAAAGTCGGCAAATCTAGGGAAAAACTGTTGCTAGCTTGGCAACGGTGCCTGTAAGTGCCTCCCCTGATGACACAATAGAAACTGTTTGCACCAATTCATTTTGAAAGAGCAAAGACCAACGATGTAACGTCATGTGGCATTCAGCTGATTAATGAATGACTTTATCAGTCGGTCAGTCAGTCATGGACATTTGCGACTATAGGGCTGGCCCCTGCTGTTTCGGTCCCACCAAAAATGCTAAGTATCAAATCCTCGCATTCGAGAAGCTTCAACCAGAGAATGTTTGGTGCTTTTGCTTGATGAATGACTTAACCTTTTATTTTTTTCATCACAATTGACTGTCATTTAATCTGCCAGATGCTTTAGCATAAGTCAAGAAAGAAGATTTTATGACCACTAGACTAAATGATTTGTTGAGATTTTTCTGCAGTGCATTCACTGAGCAAAAAGAGGAAGAAAAGGTAAGGTTCTTGAAGGGGCAGCTTGTTGGTCTGCAACAGAGAAACATATCCAGCAAGCTCTGAATTTTTACTTGCTTGACTTTTTAGAATTCAGCTCCCTTCTGTGTGCCCTAGCGTACTGTATATCTGGCTTAACACCGAAACCCAGAGGGAGAAAGGCTTTACTGAAGGAGATACGTGTTGCTTCTTAGTGAATACCGACTTCAGTGTGCTAAAAGAGCTCTGGAGACCTTAAACATAGACTTCCTCTTGCTGTATTTCTATTTTAGCTAATGACACACTGTATGCCTTTGTCAACAGGTACTGGCTTACCAACAATGTCCACATCAAGCGTCCGACCACTGGCCTCCTCATGTACACGATGGCCACCCGCTTCTGTGAGGAGATCCATCTTTACGGCTTCTGGCCCTTTCCCCTCGACCCACAGGGCAAACCAGTTAAATACCACTACTACGATACTCTAAAATATGAGTACACCTCCAGCTCTAGTCCTCACACCATGCCCTTGGAGTTCAGGACCCTGAGCACATTGCACAGACAGGGGGCGCTGCGGCTCCACACTGGGACCTGCGATACTGAGATGAGACCACAGAAGGAGCTCCAGAGCAAATAGCTGGATGGAAGATTGTCATGGAAACCGTCGTCTTGACTGAGAGGACTTTGTGCAAAGAGATTTCTTGTTACTGTACTTTTGTGAAACTTGAATTAACTTATTTTCAGTAATTGGAATGAACTTTTTTTCTATTTTGAGCTCTTTTAGTGACTCGTGTCACTGGTGTGTTTTACATTTTAAGGAGATTTCTATGGCAACCTTTAAAATAATGAGACCTTTTTTGTCTAGCTCTTTTGCTGTTCGTGAAGATGCTGTCACGCCTGCCTATTGACCCCTTATTTATCTCAAACAGCCAATTTTAAACTAAGTTCCCCATATGGTAATAGGTTATGAATTACACATATTTGTGTATTTCAATTAGTCACGAGGTGCCATAAATTAATATTCCTAGTTTATGATAGGATAGGGCTTCATAAAGAGTGTGTAGTAACAGAATATCAGCTGCATGAAGAGGAGTTGAATTAATGGTTTGTGTGAGTCACTGGTTGGGCCACAAGATGGAAGCACTTAATACTGAGGGAGAATGATGGTAAAAGAAAAAACAATGTTGGTCAACTCTTCAATTTTTTCTTTTTAATATGATGAACCCTTTTGATTAGGCTCTTTTTAAAAGAGCTGATATGATATTTAACTTGTGATAACTTTTCCTCTGATAGAGAACATTTTACATGTCTGCTTTTGTAGCTTCTTATAAAGTACCTTAAATGATGCTCACATTAAAACAGGTAAGTCGTGAGCAAAAATTCAAGAAGTCCAGTCAAACAGAACCGACGTGTGATAATGTTGGGTCACCTTGAGAACCAAACGAACAAATGGAAGTATGTTGAATTGTACTCGGCTTCTGTGAGGATAAATAAGGCGTGTACCAGCTGTTCACAGAAGAATGTTTACACAGACTTAGTAAACTCACTTTGTAAACTTTTCTCAAAGAACACCAGCCCCATTTCTGCCCTGGAAATGCTAGTAGTTAGGTCAAACTTAAGTTGTATGTTGGTAGTAAGAGGAGCTTTGCTTTTTTTTTTTTTTTTTTTAATGAATGTATTGGTGATATTCTTACAAATGCTGTAAGAAATGAGCCCTGTAAGAAATGATTCCTGCTTTAAATCAATTCCTAGTCACAGTTAGCGATGGTTTCAGTGCAATAACACTGAGAGGACAAAGACATGATAAGTTGAATGCCTTTATTCAGCTGAGATGGTGTACGAATTATACTTGTATAGTTTGTTTGGGTTAGTATCCAACTAATGATGCAATATTGATGCAGATATTCGTGGATTTGATGAAGCTTCCAGTATTTGTGCCTATAACAAAATAAATCTGACCATTTAAAATTTGATCACTTCAAATGCTCAGAAATAAAAAAAACATCCAGGATTTATCCAAGTTACATGATTGTCTTAATAGTGTTACTCAGTTCTGAAACCCAGATATGAATAGACACTAAAAAAAAAAACTTTGCATTTTATTGCAGGTCTGCAGACTTGTTTTTATGTAGTTGTGGCCAAGGAAGAAGCTCCAATACAAGGCCAATAGTATCAAACTAATACATCAGATTAATGCTAGTTTGGATTATATTTTTTTCTCTTTCAAGCTCCACCTCAGTTAAAGTCTCTAAATTGAGTTGTTGAGTTTTTAGGGTTGTTTTCAGGAGATGTCTTGACACTTGGCCTTTTGCCAAACTCGGCGTATTTTTCTGCGGCAAAATGCCTCTGTTAATAGAAATTAACAGACGTATACGAAACATTTAAAGAGCTCTGCAGCTAAACAAATAGCCTCTCATGTGCTCCCAGCCATGTGATTTGTCCATAAGAAGTGTTGCTTACACAGGATGCGCCTGTTGACTTGCATGTTGGCCTTATTACGTTGCCAATTACGTTAAGAATAGACATGAAAATTGCACCAGAGACGTCAGCAGTTTGAGGCAATGAAAGGTTTATTTGTGAAAGCTCATCTGAGTCCGGGAAAAAATAGAAACATTCTGTGACCCACAATATTAAGTTAATTAACCCAGAGTTGGGAATTTGCCACAGCTTAGAAAATTTTCTACTGACATGTAGTTTCTGCTGTGAAACTTTGAGGATTGTGTTGTATAGTTTTATCTTACTTTTTCTCATGTATACTGGATGTTAACATCTGTTTAAAGTCCAAGTTCCGGGAAAAAAATGTTAGCTTTTGCATGTCTGTCTTGTCTTAACACATACAACTTGAGTATATTTCAAATTTTATTTTCAAAATATTCTGAATGACCCAATGACAGTTAAATTGTTCAGTAATGACAAAGTGAATGTACATTTCTGTGGCAGAAAATACACAAAAGATCAGACTGTCAAAAATAACACTTGAGCCTCATCCTTAAAATGATTCAGCACTTCAAAGGAAGTCGTTTTATTTCAGTAGTGTTTCAAATAAATGGAAACTGAGTAAACAGAAGTGGGTACACATAACACCTCTGTGACCGAGACCAAGCAGGGACTTGTTTTCAATAAACTTCCAAAACAGTTTGAACATTTAACGTTTTTTGGTTTAAATGTGGGATTAGAGAAATTAGCTACAGTCTTCAAATAGCTGACACACTGACTTTGATTCGTTTTACGAGAGGACCTTTCTGTAGCAAAAGATTCAGCTCTAATAAAAGTCCAGAATTAGCATCTTAAGAGGACTGGGGTTCACACAAAACTAAAGATAAAAATAAAAGATGTTGCCGAGATGGAAGGGGATAACAGCAGAAGGTTGACGGACTCGCCTGAGACACACTTAGCAGAGGCACAAATATGGATCTGTAGCTTTCTGGACTGAAAGTGAGGGATTTAAGTTAAACGTAACACAATATTGAAATGAACATTGGACATATAGTCTGATGAAAAAGCACATGAAATAGCCAGTAGTCTGCTAAAGGAATACTGAAGAGCATTAAATCAAAAACATGGTTGAAGGTTTGATTCACATATGACTCAATGAATGATCCAAGAACCTTATTAAACATTCACAGACACTCCTTCATACCACCTCTATCTTAAACAATGACAATATATGCATCCAGTCTGACGTGAATGTCAATAACTTTAGTTTTTAACAAAGGGGAAATACACAATGTCCTTTCTCCTGGAAAGAAAGGGGAGGAACATGTTGTACAACCGGCCAATGCAGCTTCTTTTTTTTTTTTTCTTTTTCTTATTTAACCAGGGATGGAGGTCATTTGAAAATGGCTGCACCTGTAGGGTATGGTGCACTATCAACAGTTTGAATTAAAACACAAGGTCACCTACAACAAACCCACACGTTTGCTGCAGAAGCCTAATCTAGGTGCACTCTGCAAACTCTAGGTTTGTGAACTCCTCTGCTATTCCTTTCATTTAGTTTGGATCAGACTTTTGGTGAATTATTGTGCCTTTGGTGTTTGAATCAAAAATACAACAAATATGACAAATTAGCTGTGTCTTTCATTATTCACAACAGTGACTTCTTAATTATTTCATGGGAAAAATATGTGAATCATTTGTCAGCATTTGGTAAAAACTCCCATTTTAAAGCCAAATATCAAAAATATTTCCATCAAATGTCATTGCCAGTGTGTGTAAGATGCATAAAAGCCTATGAATGTTGCCTTTACTTACTTTAGTTTTACGTATTGTACTGAGATACTTATCTAGTGTTTGTACTGATTTGTCTAAGCCGGCTTCCACTGCATCTAAACTAGTACATCTGATACATCCAGAGTCCAGGAAAATCCCATTTGATGAGAATGGCTTACACGATGTGACTGATTTATGAAAAATATTCAGAATATTACACCCAAACGAAGACAGATAAACCTTATTTACCGGAGGCTGTATTGGACAGAGAAGCAACTCTTCAGGAAACAAATGGCCCTTTTAGAGTTAAATATGAACATACTCAGTGAGCCATTGATGGAAATGATTGTGGGGGATTTTACATAATACTGGACTAGCTGTTCATGTACACTCTCAAACAAGAGATACCACATTTTTTCAATAAATTTTTATTTATCCTTTATTTAATTTAACTAGACTTTATATGGTGATATAACATTGTTTTGATTTAGAAAATAAGACACTGGGTGCACAATGTGCATGTCAGATACTTCAACTACTTCACTACAGTCTTTAAACCTGTTATGATATTGTTTAGTGGTTACTTGATCAAATAAAATTGTCACATGATTGAACACACCTGATCACAGCAGATTACAGCATTCACATTCACATTCACATTCTTCATTAATACCTTACAAATATATACTGACGATATTCTTTGAGTTTTTAATCAAATTTGAAAACTTAAAACGTCAGCTGACATAGCAGCAAAATAGGAATGTCTGAGACAACACACAGTAAAAAAATATGCACTTGGACCATACATAAGGACAGAAAGCCTTCGACAGTATATATGCACAATAAAGTGGTTAGTAGATAGAGATATATTTGGTATTAAAGTTTAATTAAAAAAATCAATTACTGTGTATATAACTAGATTTTTCATAGTGTGCAAATTTTACATTTGAATAAAGTATTCTCTGCACAATATTTGTTGCATGTTAACACTTTGTGCATCAACTGATGGTCTTTAGTGGCCACCAAGTATTTATTTAAAGATTACAAATTAAATCATAAAAAGGTGTGATTCACCCTGGATCACAGGCGTTGATTCCTACATAAACTCTTCAGTCCATGATACTTTATACTGTAGCTCGACTGTAAAAATTAAATGTAAACTACAGTAACTGTCACACAATTTAAAAAATAAAATATTATTTCCATGTACTGAATTGTTGGAGATGACTAGATGATGACATTAACACGGGAAAGAACTAGGCAGGTTAGTTCGGACAATGTGATAGAAGCATCGGTAAAGCAGCAAACGATGATATCCATGTGGCTCAAGTCCTCTAAACACAAATAAAAGCCATGCACAAGCAGCATATGAAGTTGTTGATTGGGTTAGACTTGACAACAAAAAAAGATGTAGGAAATCACTTGAGTTGTCCCGGGCAAAACCGGTGGTATCAAATGTGGATGTCCATGCTGCGATTCACCTGCAAAAAATGAAAAACTCACAATTACTTTACAACAAATACTCTGCTGCTACTGTCCACTTGGTGAGGAGGGTACAGGTTTGCTTGCACGGTCCTGTCTGACCTGGAAGTCAAGAAAGTCAGGAAAACACGACGTCATATCTTCCTTCGAGGAAGTGGTGGTGTGTTAAAGAATAAATGAAAGGACGGAAGGGTGAAACCTAATGTCAACATGGGATTCCAACTAAAACAGTGTTTCTTTAAAGTAATGTGTTTCTCCGAGAAAAACAAGCCGTTCAAATACACGTTTTAAATGTGTACTTTCTACTGTCAGTGTGGTTTTGTATTGCATCCCTGTAAGTAGGACTTTAGCTGAAGTAAGAGCCACAGCTGCCTCAGTAACACAGACAAATTAACTTTGCACAAAACTCTCGTTACAAGTTGCTTTACGTAGGCACATCAAGGCTAAAACGTTTTATGACTACAATGGTAACAAGCGAGATAAGTAGAGGCTTGAGAAAAAGGCACAACTTTAAGGCGAGTAATACCAGGCATTTTAAAAAATATATTATAAAAAGGTCCAGTTTATTTATAATCTGCACTGATCTTTTAAGTAAATATGCTGAGTGGAGTCAAACACTCAAAAAGAAATACTACAATATTTCATACACTCCTGTAGAAATAAAGAGCTGCTGTACATGGTGTATTACAGCGTAGTTTATAATGCCCTGATCACACACAGTGGTCAATATGTCCACAGTTACAGTATGTCCACTGAGTCCATAGGGTATCACTAGCCTAACTTCTTTGATATGTGTGGATCACCCTCAATGAGTAGAGGCCTGCAACCATTCTTATTCGTGCAGTAGAAACAGGAGAAAGGAAGAAAACGTTTTCTTTGGTCTCAGAAGGACATGAATATCTGTTGCAGGACGCTTTGGGGGGATTTAAAAAGAACAAACCTGTATTTGACATCAAAGAGAGTAGAGTCATCCTCATCATCGTTCTCCTCATTGAGAGGGGCCATCTCGACACGCTCTGCAGGCGTCGTTATAATATCGTATTTTCGTGTTTTTCTGATTCGTCTCCCAGATCTGTGGGAAGGAAAATCAGTGCCACACATGAGAGGAGCACAAGAGATGAACTCCCAACATTCAGGCTGGCGGAGCCTACAACTTTAGCTATAAACCTACTCGGGTTTCGCCAGCTGGGGTAGATTAAATTGGTAAATTTTGAGTTCTTACAACCATATTAATGCTCAAACTGGCTGGTACTGTAGTCTTAATAGTCTAATTTTGTCCTCAAATTAAATAGTACTATAACATTAATTGACAGGACATTAATTTCCATCAAGTGTGATAAACGATTAGTAATTAATCAACCAAAATAACAAACATTCTCTTGTTTTAGCTTTTTAAATGTAAAGATTTGCGTTTTTTTCATCTCTTCTATATCCTTGTGAAGCAACCTGATCACAGCACATGGGGCTCTGGGAACTTGTGATGGGCATTTTCCACTATTTATTGACACTGTTTTTTTTTTTGACAAAATGATTAATTGATCAGAAAATGAACAGATTAACAGATTAATCAATCATGCAAATAGTCATTAGTTGCAGCCCTAATATACAACATGACTACTGTTAAGCTAAAATAAGTTTTATGTGATCAATACAAAGACTATGGTTATGATCATAAATGTGAAAAAATATACTTCACGTCGCTTATGCGCTGATCGGATTCACAGGTCACGGACACATGGGATTAAAAATAGCCCCCATAAGGCGCTATCAGGTTAGGATGCTGCTTACTCAGGTGCATCCACACCAGAACTCCCAGTAGAATTATTAAACAGGCCCGGACCTTTCCTCTCGGCTCCCACCGTCACATGGAGCCTGACACAACCACATGCTCCTTATCGATTACTTTACCGGGAACGCTGCTGGGATTTCAGACAGCATATATATATATATATGTGACGGCATAATTGTAAGGCTGTTTATTATAGGCCTTATAACCCTCTGAGAAAAAAACCATTTGCGTCAACCCGCCTACCTGACCACTTTGACGACCAGGCATGTGATGAGAGCAGCTGTCAGCACGCAGACGAAAATAACAACGTTTTTCAGAGTTGGGAGATGCGTTATTAGCGCTGAAATCCGGGATCCCACGGCAGCGTCTGTGGCATTGTTTGTCAGCGCGTCTTCGCTGATGATGGACGGTGATGAAGTTGAATTTATCGGGGGTGAAGAAATAGTTTGTGGTTCGCCACTGGCCCGCCAAAGGGCCGCAATGATGAAAGTTAAAGCCAGATTGTATGTCACCATGGTGCTGGGAAAAAAAATAAAATAAAACAAAATGCAAGCTGTTCGGTGAGAAGTTTCTGCAGGTCGAAATGCGACAGCGGCTGTCACATTATAGAGGGTCGGCTTATCATTGTCAGATTTTCCTATATTCACAATGAAGACAATGTGAAACGCAAATGATCCATGTCTCTGCCCGTCCAGGCTTTTTCCTATTGGTGGACGTTCAGGTCGTGGCTCGCATTTGCCTCCAGAGCCAGTCTTCGTTGAGGTGAGTTACAGCAGTCCCTTCCTGATTGCATTAGGACTTCGTGTAGAGATGGGGATTATCCGCCTCGGGAAGCGCTCTGCGGGCTGGCACGCTGCTCCTGGTGCTGAAGAGGAGCATTATGTGGGCTCGTGTTGCCTTCAGGACAGCCTCGTACTTCCTAACTCCCACGGACCTGTTGTCATCAAGAACATTATGTTGGCAGCTTGAGCTGCAAGGCACGGTTGTTTTGTTTTGTTTTGTTTTGTTTTGTTTTTTCGTTTTTTATTTTTGTCGAAGTGTGTTTGGAATCGTTTTGTGATTTAATCATCTGTGGTACAGACTTTACAAAAAAATAGTCAAAAGTATCACAGTTAGATGTGTACACACATCATGTTTCCCACATTATCTGTAACAATACGGAGGACATCACCTTGGTGTCCTGGTATGGTAGATACGAACCCTGTTTAGAGTGAGCCTTATATTTGGATTACTTGCATATCACTGCATTGTTCCTTTTGCTGAAGAGCCACTGTCCTATAGAGAAAGCAAGCCAATGCTTTTTCAATACATTACTTTGGCATTCTTAGAAATTAGGCCCTGTGGTCCATAGTTTTTTTATAATTGACACAAAATCTAGAAGAGAAAACATGCTACAGGTGTGTCTATAGCCTATCATTAAAACAAAGATGTCTAATGACAAAATACTGAAAATAGCACTAACGCTGTAATCTACAAAAAAAACAGAATACAGTTCTACTTTACTTTTTTGACACAGTGCATAGGTTGGATAGTATGTTGTCACATCTTCAAGGCCTTGGTGTCACAGATCTTGCTAACATCTCTTACCACTTTGCTGCACATTTGGGGTCAACTGGCAGTTGATAAGTTGCCAAAGGTATCTGAAGGCAGCATCGCTCTGTTTACCCATGGGCCATAGAAGACACAGTTTTCCAAGGACAGCAGACTCCCGGGTCACGACCGCAGATTCCAGGGAAATTCTCGACGAGACAAAACAGTGATAAGCAGTCAACTGATCAGTGACCGTGAAAATCATTCAGCAAATCCATAGGCATCAAGCAAACACAAAATCAATCTCTGTCTTTGTCTCCCTCTTTGACGCAGACAGACACAATTTATGATTTATCCCCACTTCTGTTTTCGCTAGGCTCTGGGTTTACAATCTGCACAGTCCTATTGAAAAAGGAGACCAACACTTGGATTCACTACTAGAAATATTCCCTCTGATGGCTAGTGTGTAGGAGAACTTGCAGTTAAAACTACTTTAGAAACGCATCAGACTCATTCAGCATTTCATGCTGGGTGTGAACCTGTACGGGCTCCCTTTATCTGAAAACAAAGACAGAGGAAAGCCTGTTTAGTTTTGCCTGTTTTTGATGTCTGGTGTCATATCTGTACACCTACTACTGGGAGTTCTGGGCTTTACTGCACTCATGTATGTGAGAGCTATTTGATTTGATCAAAGCCCACCAGATGGCAGCACAAAATAACAACAGAGCCTGCATTTTCCTTCGACGCAAAGTTTCGCAATACAGCTCAGACTGGCCTGAGTAGAACTTAATGATCTGTAACATTACTCAACATCTGTAACATTAATAAAAACGGTAGCTCAAATGTGTTTCAGAATAGATGTGTTACAATATTAAGATATCAGATGAGTTTCTAAGTGAGGAACCTGCTGTGCACTAACACGCCCACAAAATCAACAGTCATAGTCTACCGTAAAGTAGCTGTGCATTAACTTTATCTTGATTCTGCATGGAGAGTTATTGCTCATTGAGCAGATTTTCCCTCTGTGAAGCATGATTTGGCTGCAACAAAGGACGATACAAATCTTTAGCTGAAGGGGGTTTTCACATTCTGAGAGGTTGGCCTGAACTTTGCACAGAGAAACAGCTCAGACTGTGACTACGGTGATCGTGTTACATTGTTTTAAGCTTTCTTACAACACAGTTTAGGGATTTTTATGCTTCAGTTTCAGTTTAGCCATCATTGTACTTTATCAACCTACATAGCAAGAGTTCTCTTGTTCTAACTTCTTAAATGTAAAGATTTGTGTTTTTGTCATCTCTTCTATATCATTGTGGAGCAACCTGATCACAGCACATGGGCCTCTGGGAACTTGTGATTGGCATTTTGAAATGCGCTACTGTTGTCCCTTCATGAAATAAAAGTTGAAGACATGCTTTACCATTAATCTCCACACTTTGACAATTTGATTGTCAAAAGGTGACTGAACAGCATAACCACACCTAGCATACAGCATCATTTGTCTTTCTAAGGGAAAAGTAAACATAAGAACAGAGCCTAGTTGTTCTTAGGTCAACTGTCAAAGGTTATTTGCAGTTTAACATTATATTCAGTGTATGCTTTTATCTAAGATTAAACACCCCTGAATGCAAACCTGCCTGTTGTTGGTGCTGTTTTTGCAATGTGTTAAGGCACACCCTTCTTCAACAGTGTTGTGTGCTTTTCTCTTTACAGAGCAAATGGCTGCATTTCTGCCTTCCCATTCTGACAATGAACCAATTCATGAAAAATTCTTGCTCTGTACTTGATCCTTGCTGCGGGTTAGTGTGACTTCATAATGTGCTAATGTGTCATAGTAAGTGATATCATACTATTGTAAACATGAAGCCCATATACTGTCATGGCTGCCCCCACTGACTACTAACTTAAGTTTGTACTCCCATATAAAATGGCAACCTGTAAGCTACATTAACGATAGACTTGCTTACAGTGACTACAGCTAAGTTCTGTACTTTCTGTAGCGTCTGTAGTTAAGACACTATATCAAGCATTGAAAGAAAAACATCTGAACTAGCCAGACCAGTTGAACAGACATTTATTTACTTTTCCTGTGTTTCTTTAATGCTGCACCGACAATTAACATCCTGCCCTAACTGAAACCGAATTGGTGCTCCTGAGAGTTAGATCTTCACTGAGCTCTGAGATGCAACAGCACTGACTATTACGAGTACATTTCCAATTTTCAATCTCTAAATATACAATTTTATATTTTTAACATTTAGGCGACTTGTGAACAAACGGATAAAAGCGAAAGACACTACTTAGATTTTCGGGGATCTTAACTGATTTGGTGGATAAGCACTTCCCTATTCAAACCCATCTAACCAGTCAGTCAATATAAGGCTGTGCTTACTTCACCAGTAATGTCTGGGTTTGTAATACACTTGCAGGGCGCCCCTGTTGCTAGGCTGAGGATCTTTTTAAAGAAATCTTCCACTGCAAAGAGCATGCGCTGTCGTGGCGAACACCTCATTGGTCAGTGATGGGGGTGGAGTGCATACCACAGACTCCATAAACTGTCCAATAAAGGCTGCAGTGACTAAACTGCCATATTTTCCCAAGTTTGGTTGTCCCCATTAGACTTCTGATACTACTTTTTTCAAACCTTTCCAGATAAGATAAATAATGAGAGTCATTTCATTGATTTGGTAACTTTGCCACAGGCACGGGCAGACCTCTGTAAAGCATCTGCCTAAATGTTCTGTTACACTTTTTCTAACTGGTCTTAACCGTGAAGCAGCTTTCAAGTTGCACTATCTCAAGTCATATCTGTAAAAATGAACTTTTAGTTCAATACAAAAAAACAATAAAAACATGGCATATGTTGCTCAAAAATGGAGTGGTGCATGGCCTCAATTACACTTTCATCACTGTGAAAAATGGCAATCAGGTAGCCTACATTTATATTAGGAACACAGTCTGATGTCTTAAGTCTGTTGTATATAAACCACTGAATTAACACGTTATTGATCATGTATTAATAGCCCTGCACATAAAATACACTACCTGGTAAGGTTCAAATGAAGGAAAGGGTTCAAAGAAGGCCTGTGTTTCTGGCAAGACATAGGATACTGCACACATAATATAGCTAATGCTAATTTTGTTGTGAGCAAAGTGTTCCTGTGTGGCTTCCTGAAGGCAGGAAGCAGACACACTGGTGTTTTTCTGCCACTTAGCCAACACGTAGTTCTATCTGCATAGTTACAGTAGTATAGTACCACTTACCATGACGCAGGTAACACTGCTTTTTCAAAATGATACTTCTTTTCCTTAAAAACTAGTTTATTTCATATATTAGACGGCCAAACAGGTTAAGTGTTTACAACTTTGTTTAAAAAATTAGCTCGATCTGACTTTACAGCTTCATTTACGTTGTTTTGTTTTCCTGGGTAATAAAAAAACAACATAAAACATGTTTTGATGACGCCACTTTTTTGTTAAAAAAAAAAAAGGTTTTAAAATATATTGCCGTGAGTTTAGGTTCTGGCAAGAAGAGTTTCAGCGTTTTTTTTTTATACGTATTTAGTGGGCTGCTAACGCTAGCTAGATGGGGCTGGAGAGGAAGTGGAGTTTGGCTTACGTTGAGAGGAAAGTGGGCAGAGCCGCTGAAGGATATCAGCTCAGGCAGAGACGGAGAGGAGGACACACACACAACAGAGGAGCAAAGCAGCGAGAATGGAGAGGAGGAAGGGCAGAACGATGCGCTCGAAAGACCCACCAAAACGACGAAAATCGCCCAAAAACGCTACACTGGCCGAGGCAGATGGCGGGGGATGAATACGGCCTGGATAATGGGTAAGAACTTCCGAGTAATCATACATTAATAGCTGTAAAATACGGATCGGGGGTGTATGGCAATATGGTGGAAAGAACGACAGTTAGACGCAGTGTTGTAAAAATGGCCATGGTGTGTTGTCAGCGAAGAATAAAGAAAACGATCTGTAGAGTGTAAAGTGCATATACTTTGGTTTTAGTTGATGGAATTTACATGTTTGCTAGCTCTATTTCGAGTTAACTTAGTACATATGTGGACAAGCACATTTGTTCTCGACCTGTTTGGAGTTATTTCAACCTACGCATTTAAAAATTGCTTTGTCCTTGAAAGGGCAAATGCCCTTGTCTGAATTTGCTCGACAAAAACAACAAAAATAAGCCAATGTTTCATTTTTTAAATGTTGTGTTGAGACTGATTGACATCAATATAAGTATCTTGAGCACATTTTTTTTAATTTCAGTATATTCGTTTTTTGAGGTTTTTCATCGAGTTATAAATCAAAAAAACATAAAAAAGTCGAACATTTTTCACCTTATCTTACCACAGAGTGTAAAAATGTAGTGAATGACAGGATCTGGGTAAGTGTTAGATGCTTAAAACTTATTATTTAAAAATAGTTCAATAAATTGTGACAAGTTGTCAAAATGCTCAGAATAATACTATTTACATCTATTCTTACATTGTAGACACTACACTTAAACTATACTCGGTTTTTTTGTTAAATAAAGGTTCTATATGTTTATAAAAGCTTAGATATACTTCGAAATACAAAATAGGGTGTTGGCTTTTAACCCCTTGAGGCACTGAATGGAGAAGTAATTTAAATATGTACATTAATTTTGTTTTTCCATGTTACACTACACCTGCACGACATGTAAAGAAAGATTTTATGTTAGAAACCTTCATTACAAGTATGAATTTGAGGACACTCTAAATACTGCAATAAAATAAACTAAAAAAAATAAAAATCATCTTAATATCACGGTCTCACGGACATGGTTGTTGATTTATCCACATATGAAGGCAAATTCTACGCACAATAAAACAGATTATGTTCAATCTTTTATAATAGATATTTGTATCTTACACTATATTGTTAAATCCAAAGGATTAGTACCACCCTGCACATAACAAAATGTCCTCTCTAAGCTATTCTCAATAGGATGTTACTGTTGAAGACATGTTTAGTTGCATTTTGAGCCCCCAAGACATGCAAAGATGAAACATTTCTCTGACTCAATACGCAACAACTTATTTATGATTTTCTTAATATGTTAATGAGCTCTGAAACATTCTCAAAAAATAATCTTTAAAAAGTTATTTAAATCCAATACTCTATTTATATCTGTTTTTTTTAAACCAACGTAACTAGCAGTTTTGTTAATCTTTACTACAAAAATAATGATCATAATCGTGTTTTGTATTTTGCAGGGATTCGTCTCGATGTTTCACAAATTGCGTCAAAGAAGCAAGGAGATCATCTTACCCTAGCTAAATGGTATGTTTTAATTAACCTGTCCAGGCGTCGTTTTTACAGTCTTACTAGCTTCTTTGTCTGTACTGCGACATGCGTGTAGCCAGTAGGGTGTGCTGTTTCATATAGCCTCTCAGAACCTTTATTTTTCTCTTTTAAAGGGTTGACATTTAGTCATCCTGGAGTCGTGGATTGAAGGATTCGGGTGATTAGCACTGCAGCGGGGATTTGTAAGTATCATTCTTAAAATAGATTAAATATCTGCAGAAGATTCCTTGCATGTTATCTTTGCATTGAACTCTTCATATATGTCAAATCAAATCAACTGTTTTTACGGACCACGCAAACTTAACTGAATAAAATGCTGAGTGAACGGTGCATTTTTTCACTTTCATGTCAATGTAATTATTAGGAAGTACTGCTAAACTTAAGTTCTTATATTGTTTCTGTGCATTATAGCGGTTTGAATTGACTAAAAACAATGACAGTCATGTCTAAAGGCAGGACAGTTCTGCCCCCTAGTGTGTGCTGTGGCGAGGATATCCACGTCAATTAAAAACATACGTAGATGATCAATACCTGATTGTGTGCGAGACACTTTATGGTTAGTTTCAAATAATTTTCGTTATGACTTAAATACGTATGTAAATTCAACTCATAAATTTTAGAGTACTCTTTTGACATATCATCAAAATGGAGTTTGACATGTAACTGTACAGCTGAAACGTTACTATAAACATAGTAGGTGCCCAGAGGTTATCTTCAATGTTTACCTCACTGTGCAGTATTTCCTTCTATATTTTCAGTGTAGACATTACTGATAGACTTCGAGTTAGCGGATTCATTCATATAATTTATTGTAATAAACATTCCATTATTTTTACTAACATTCAGATTTGTAATATGTCGATGTTCTACTAGCTAACTAGCATGTGAAGAACTTACGATCTTTGATTATTGCTTTTTGTGATAACACTGTCTAGTGTAATAGAAACACCCAACAATAATCGCATATCACTCATAACAGTCATATTTAAAACAATGTCATTTTACAACACTACCTGGCTGCTAGGCAAGTACTGAATTTGGTGGGTTTGCGATCCCTAAAGATACATCAGATCATGCCTCAAATTTTAGGGTGTGAATACACCAGCCACGCAAACTTTTGTAATGCTTCATTCATTGCTTGTTTTTACCACTTTACTACTTGAGTCGTACTCAAATTAAAGACTTGTTCTAAGACTCATAGTTTAACAGAGATGGTGCAGATAATGTTAAACATATAACCTCGAGTCACATTTAGCACATTTTTTTTCCCGCTCGTTCTGCCATACGAGTCAGTAGATTGAGAGCTGTGCGAACATTTCCAAATTTGGTTACATTTACATTTTTTGATTCTATTTTGTAAGTTAGCAAACTGGTGACATTTTTTAAGGGTGACTGTAGAAGAACTTTTTGTTAATTTATTTATACAGTTTAGTGCTAGAAATACAATTTCAATTATGGCCGGAAGCAGGCATCAACAAGAGTAATGTCAAATGAATTTTATCAATATCCCTTCGTTGAATGTAACTCTTAATATTAGGTGCCGCATTTTTGATTTGATCTACAATTCGTTATTTCCTCATTCCACTGCTTTTAGTTTCTGACACCTGGAAAAAATGCTCAGAGAACCCCAAAAATTTCAGCCAAATGAAAGTTAGAGGACGATTAGTGCTTGTCTTTATAGCTAGCTGTTGCTTTATTTGCTGCCATAAGAATGTCAGTGCAAATACATGTGCACCAAAATATGAATTAAAAAGCTACTTCTAAAGTAAAATAAGATTAACCGTATTATTCCCTCGGGGGAAATTTGCAAAATACCACAATTTCTGGAACAGTGACAATAAACATGAACTATCTCCTCGTTGTGATCAATACATATAGTCAGTACTGTGACAAATTCACAGATAATGGTTAATGAGTAAGATAAAATCTAAAATTGTCTAAATATCCAAATGAAATTCATATAGCAAGTGGCTCTGAACACAGAAAAGTAAATTTTTTTGGCTATCCTTTTCAATGTATTTTTTTCTTTCTTTTAAGTGTAAGAAGTATCTGTAGAAACAGGCAGCAGTCCTTACAGATAGAAGCAGAAGGCTAAAAATGTGCTAAAAAGAACATTAAGGCAAACCATACAGTTAACAGCATTAATTGCTTAATTCGATAATATGAATTTGGTAGATTTTTAAATAATGTTTAAAAAAAGTTTTCCGGTCTATTGACAACTTTGAGATGCATGACTTTCCCTAGAGCACGTAAATGCAACATATAGCACAAGAACTGTCAACCTATGCAGACTGACGTTTGCTTCGTTCAAATCTGCACATCCCTTAGTTAAAAAGGCAGGGTCCTTCGGTGACCGTGCACCACCGGTGTTGCTTTTTTCCTGCCCTGGGGGAAAAAAACAGAACAGCATCTGTTCTAGAGTCAGTTTTTTGCAAAATCCTTTAAAAGACTTGAGGATCCGGTGTACTTATTATGGTAATCGTCCACGTAGTCAGTTGTAATTATTAGTCAGATTCCAGTGGTGAAATAATAACAACAGTTAAATTTTCCTTGTTTGTCTGATTTGGCCTCCCAAACATTTTAAACCCCCAGAGGATGTTTTAAACCACATGATATTGAGTGAAACATCACAACAGTTGGCTGACAATAATTGTTGTTAGTTGGTTAACGTTGATTGGGAAGATTGTAGTATCGAAGGTTTTAATGAAGCAAAATATGAAAAGATCCATTTTGGGCAGTGAACAGCCATCAAAACTTGAAAAGAGACATGAAAAGATGCATGTCATTTAGGCTTTAGGGTAATTTGAAAATATGGTTCTTGAAAAATAATACAAAACTAACAAAACTTGAAAAAATCTTACTGATATCAAAGTGTTTTACTTAAAAAAAGATTAAAGCTTTATATTAGCTCCGTCTTCAGTCAATTTCAAGCATCGTTGTATAGACGTGAGCTACTAATCAATAGTTGTTGTTACTGTGAAGGTTGCAGAAAATTGTGTATTTTCTCTCGGAGATAAACACATTCCCCACTTTCAAAGGATTTTTTGCTGGAAGTAGTTTCTTTCAGTTGTATTTGTCAGTTGCTGTCAACATTTAAAAGACCCAAAAGCTTCAAACCAGTTAAAGCCAGCCAAAATGAGTGGTCTACTTATTTTCTATTTTTGTGAGTCTGATGTATGTTAACACATGTATGTTACTTATTCTTCCTACAGCGGGGACATGGACTGGAGTGAAGATATTCTATTCTGAAGAAAAAGAAGACAGCTCTGTAAGTTGTTCATGTTTGACCAGAATATTTATTCACCTGCTTTCTGAGCTCATGAATATAATGAATAGAAAATGTAACTTAATAGAGATTATATGTTCTTTGTATCCCATTCGGATTTCTAAAGAGCTTGAGGATATCTCCCTACTATGTTAAGCTGATCTTAATGACTCATTTGTCTGGAATATTTATTGCTGCCATTCACTTTTAAGTACTAAAGGCTAGCAAAAGAACTAGATGTTAGCAGGTAAAGTGCATAAACAAATGGTAAGTTTGTGTAAAAAAAAAAAAACAAAAAAAAACTTTATGGTATGACACGCATAACAATTTTCATTATGTAGCTACTTTCATTATTAACTAAAATATAAGTTATTTTTATTGTGCTGCTTTATGTGAAAATTGGCTGTGTTGCCCACTGTTGGCACTTAGTAGAAAAAGCCACATTTCTCCAGGAGTTGCTATATTCTCCATTTTTGCTAAAATCTCTGATAGGTTTTTGGCTTATATTGAAAGCCTGATAAATCGAGCAATACCATGTCACAATTATTTTTATTTTACTGCCGTATTTCAACGCTTTAACAGCTATGAGGGACCTTTTCTGGATGTAAGTAAATAACCATTGGTTGAAGGGTTGCTTTAATAGTTATTGGATGCTATTATTTGTCTATCTTTGGGTCAGTCATGTCTTTGCTTTGGTTTCCTCTGGTAATCCTTCTGTTCAGGCAATGGGTTTTATTTTGTACACAGCATTGTTTGGTCACAAGCCAGTGTTTTGTTGTTTTGTATCTTAATTTGTTTGAACATTACAGCTGTTGTGTAATTAAGTTTTATGCACAACGCATGATGTGAATCAGGCTAACACCAGACTCATCATACCCCTGGTGGTCAGCTGATGAATTTTTTTTTTGCAAATTGTTGGAACATTTACTCAACTCAACAAAAATTTAATAGAAATGACATCAAGAGTATAGGTTGTTGTGCTTCTCACTGTATAACTTTATGTTAACAATTTCCAATTGTGGGAGCTTCAGCCAAACCTATTTATTTATTTCCATGTGATGCATGAAAAGTTGCGTTGTGTGCATCTCATCGGAATTTTGTACATCGAAGTTTGGCTGTAATACAATATTTCAACAGCTTTGATCCTAAAAGGAATAAGTGATATAGCTGGGTTACAAACCCGTCCAAGTCGGTAGTTTGCGTTCTATACTTTATGTCGATATGATGACTTTGAAGAAAAATTTATTGGAATAGCAACTTTCTTTTAGAAAATTTTTAAATTAAAAAAAAAAAAACAATAACTGTATATTTTTACAAATGTTCGTATTTCAAAGTAACACACGCAATTGCGCAGTGCTAGCTAATGCAACTGAAAGCTAGCCACATAAGCTACTAAACTGTCTTAATTTTAGTCTAGTTTAGCATGCCTTCTTTAACTGCTGGACAGTGAATCATTACTCATTTCAGTTGCACTGTGGGCTTACAACTTTTCCTTCTTTTTTTATCCTATCAAGACCCCATTCAACTGGATATTGCTGAAGTGGAGACAGCGTTGTTTAACGTGAAGATGGAAAGTAATTTGGCAGTTAGCCAAATTATGACAAGATGAAACCATTTTTCTGACTGGACTTTCATGTTTGGATTTTTTATTTTTTTTTTCTTAACAACAACATGGACACTGGAACACCGTTGCTGGCTGTATAGTGGACTCGTTGAAAAGTTACACTGTTGTTTTTGGGAAAAACAAAACCAGCCTTTGTACATTTGATATTCAAATGTTGTTTTTAAATAAAGTGTATGTCCTCGTATTTTTTCCCTGGCTTTGTTTCATTAGCTAATTAACCAGAATATCAAAGAGGATATTTGGCGTAATATTTTGGTAACGTTGAAGTCCTTCAGATCGGTAGTTGGTCTTAATATTTCAGTTAATCCAGACAACAAATGTTCTTGGATTGCATTGACTTTGTGTCACTGTTCTCTAGGTTTGCCCATGTAATTATGAGCTAGCATAAGTGCTTTTTACTGGTTTGATGAAGCTCCTGAAGTAATGCTTTCGTTCTTTTTCTGGTGTGGCTCTGCAGAGGAAATTATCCCCTTGATTGACACGATAAAAGAAAAATTGTTGGTTAAAATCCACCCTTGTGCTTTAATCCGTTCCATTGGAAAATCTCTACTTAATTAAATATTAAAACACTGGGAGAATACACTAATTTGTGTGAGGATACATGAAATGGTTTTGGTCTGACCAGAAATGGTTTACAAAGGCTCTCTAAAATGGCTCCTGGTTGTCCTCCTTCCTGTCTGGGCAGGAAGTGATGCAATTGCTGCAAAAAAAAAAATTATATACTTTTACAGCCTCTCAGTGTTTTTACCTTATAATGAAGTGGGAAGAAAGCTTTCATTGTCATGCTTGTGTCCTGGGTCTGAGAAACTATGCAAGTTCATATAAAAGAACATTTTAAACATAATAAAAGGGGTGGGACTTAAACATCACCTGAGTGTGGGGTAAATGGAAATAACGTCAATCAAAGGCAAAGCTTTCAGAGCTAGGAAGAAGCTCTAGATGGCGGCTGAGCCTTGGGAAGGGAGCCATGGGCTTTCGTCAGACCGTTTCTCTTGCTGTTTTTCGACCGCGATCGCTTGATTTTGACGAAAACTTGAGGGCTGTGGTCGTGTGATCGGTGTTTTAACGGAAATTTTGGCGTTTTGTGTGTTTTTTGGGCTGACTTGTCGAGCCGTAGGAGCCGTCTGTGCTGGGGGAGTGCTTGTCGTTGTTTTCCATACAGCAGCATTTGCGTTCCTCCATTTTTCTGGTGTGCTGCTCGCCTCTGTCGCTCTGAGTCTGACAGTAGATGAAGACTGTAGAGGCCTACAAGCTTTTTGGAACAAGGCTTATTTCTGTAATTTATTGTTAAGTTATTATTTTTACAATTTGTTATTCTTATTCGAGTCGTAATAATATTTAAACCCTGTGATAGAGCGAACGTGAAACTAATAGTTCATTTATTGGCTACCACCTTTCTTCACATTGAATTGGTATGTTTACATTGTGTAGTTCATAATTTACTGATTTTCTCATCCTTAAATCTTATTTTTCTAATCCTTCATCTGATGACGCAGTTAGAATTAATTGCATGCGGCTTGATCCGTGGACTATATTGAAAAACATGCGTTGGATATTTGACTTATTGTAACAGCACCTGTCATTTATCTTACTTAGATTTAAATTAGCGATGTTAGTAATGATCCTCAACTCTTACGATTTAATGCCTTTTTCTTCACTCGTGTCGCATCGCCTGGGTTTTAACTGCCATCTGCGCAAAGGCAATCTTGTGGGACTTGTTCGATAGTTCGTGCTTCCCGTAACTTTTTGACAGTAAATACCAGGACAAAAGATCATCCTATCAGAGATTTTCAGGATACTACGATGATGAAGAATAAAAGTAAAAAACAAGAGGATGAAGGATCGACTCAAAGCAATGCATCAAGGTATGATCCTTATACGTTTTACCTTTTCCATATCTGTTTTGATTGTTTACCTTGTCAAGCATGGTTGATCACCTGTGTATACATTTGCGACGTGTTTTTGATGAAGTGCACCAGTGTCATGAATGACCTTGCTACTGTTTAATAGCCACACCCTGATTTTCCTTCCATTTCTTGACTCAATACTGAGGTTTCAGGCCCGTGTTAAGAGATCATTGCCCACAAGATGTATGTGTTAGACCACAGGAAAGCTCATTTGTCCTGTATTATGTTGCAAATGATATGTCACAAATGTTTGATGTCCTGTCGCTATAATGTAATATGACCTTGTCTATCTAGATGGTACTGCATTGCACCATTTTATCAACGTTGTTGTTTCGATTTTATTTATTTCAGAAACACTGTTTTGATTTGGTGTTACTCATGGTCAGTAATATATCCAGTCTTTTGGATGTGTTATAGATAACATACTTTAGTTCTTGGACCTCAAATCAGTTTGCATGTGGCTACAATTTTCATTTTTATATCGATCTATACTTTTTATTTGAACATGTACATAAAGTTTTGACCAAGTTATAGGAAATCCAAGTTTGCTTATGCATCCTTATTTCTTCTTATTAAAAACCTTAATTAAGATTTTAATGCCTGGTAAATAAATTTGTCTTGTTTTTAGATGGTTAGTAAAAGCATCTGAAAACTACTTCACTTTTGTGTATTATGAAGTTATGCCAGTGTTCACATGCTTATGTTATAACACAATTTTAACATTCAGCTTTAATTGTTTTCAGGGGAAGGTTTTTTTTTTTTACTTTGGCCTTGGGGGTCTTTTTGTAAATAGACAGTTTCAATTTAAATATTTCTTTGACAGAGAATGATTGTTTATGATTAGAATTATTGAATGATTTCCTTTTACTTGTCAAACAAGATATTTTATCCACTGATGGCACCTATCACATAAATTTACTGTCATTTTTAAGTATCAGATAAGTTTAAAAGGCACTTTTGTATTAATCAATGTTATCAGCTACATGGTGGTTGGTGTGTTGATTGAAGCATCTGTTTTGACAATGTCTGATGCTTGTGAGTGTTACAGCTAAACAATGTCAATTTCTATTTAAATCTGGTTATATTTGTATTACCTGTCAGGTAGATTATAAAGGCCCAGTGGCCAAGAATCTGGACACTTGAGTGTGGTGACAGTTTTCACAATATTGTCTGTTTTTCATATCATTAAGTGATAACATTTGCAAGTGTGTATTTATCATCCTCAGGTAATTCTTCTTCATATATCGAAATATATTGAAAATTACATTTTGATCAATAAAGATGATTTTAAAAACTAATACCAGATCATTTGCATGGTGTCAGGACAATGCAGAAACTACAAGTGACTAGCCACTACAAACAAGAGGATGTTTGTATTTATTGCACCAATGCTGTATCCTAGCTTAAGTTCTCAGTATTAGAATTGCTGCCATGTTTTCACAACAAATATTGCAGCCTGATCTCAATAGACTGTTGTGTTTTTAGATAAAGACAAAGACGTTTGGATGCTAAATGCAGGTAATCACCCTTATAGCATTTTACTGACAATACACTGCAGCAGGTTACATCACACTTGTAGTTTTTTGTGTGTGATCTTGTGGCAGCCATTTTAGTATTTTTAGTAGTGAGTGAAATATGTCCTCTGCTGCTGATGACAGCCTAACTTTTTCATACAGATAGATGAACTCTGTGGGCATGCAGAGCAGCAGAGTGAGCAGCAGAAAATCTGGTGACTTTATGTGACATTATATCTTAGTAAAGCATTGTATACATGCTCTCCTGAGTCACAAAATGGCCCTTGCTTTGTGTGCCCAGCTTGCTCACTTATCTGTATTAAAACTCAGCTCAGAACTACACGGAGGAGGAACAGGAACAGTTCAGACCTTGGAGGGCCTGCACAACGCACTCCTATAGGCTAGGTTTTCCACCTAGCAACACGTCAACCAATAGCAATTCAAAACCATTTCCCAGTCCCGCCTACTTTTGACCTCACTTAAAGCGGAAGGAGACATGTACTTCCGAGTTCGGTCATTGAACCTGTGAAAGGGAC
This sequence comes from Xiphias gladius, assembly GCF_016859285.1. Classification (NCBI taxonomy): domain Eukaryota; kingdom Metazoa; phylum Chordata; class Actinopteri; order Istiophoriformes; family Xiphiidae; genus Xiphias; species Xiphias gladius. The sequence goes on along the minus strand of NC_053407.1, from coordinate 16,819,567 downwards.
AGGGACATTTATCACCTTTTTGTAATCATTAATTTCATTGTAGTTATTTAGGTCCAACAAGTTAATTATTGCTCACCTTCATTATATTTCCCATAACTGTATAAATGACAGAATAGACCGTTTTTTTTTGTTACATATCTAATAAGGCAAAATATAAATCCTTTCAATCTTCAAAATAAAAGTGTTGTCATAAAAATACCCAATAGATGAAGTAATGAATAAAAACAATTTTTAATCTTTGTAAGACATGAGACCATATGTCTTTGCAAAACAGTCCATGTAAAGCAGTGTTTCCTGTATTCTGAACGGGTCTAACGCCCCCATGTGTCCTTACAAAATACTGCATGCAGATAAAGCCAGACAGGAGAGGTCACCATACCAAGACATTTTAAATATTGATGGTTCCCACCCCGCTCACATCAAATGACTGTGATTTTGTAAATATAAGTTAAGGTTTATAGTACTTACTGTATGCAAAATTGATAAATTTGAATCAAATTTGAACTTTATTGTATCAGGATACACCCCTTGAGATGTACCATCTTATTTTCAAAGGGGTCCCAAAAATATTTGAAGCTCCTTGTGTGCAGTGACACCGAGTAATATGCCACTTTTAAAAAAATAATAATAACGGGGGGTTGGGGCCTCTAAAGGCGACCCAGGATATAATTATCCTGGGGTCTTGAGATGATCAAAATTATTAAAAAAACAAAAACACTATGTTCATTTTCTTGATGCATCTCCGATATTTCCCTTTTTCTTGTGAAATATTGAATACATTCATCTTTTCCGGCCTCTAAAATATCCTTCAAATGAAACACTGTGAGAAGAAAAGATCAGTTTTGTTCATGTTCAGCCAAGGCCATAACCTGTGAGGAGGGGTCACAAGTAGACATTGCTTCAGTTTAATCATGAGCTCAAAAGCATAGGAAACAGTTTTAAGATTCTTATTCCTCCAAAAAACAAACATATAAAAAAGGTTTCAAGCCTAATGAGGATGTGAGTTAGGCTTCTAAGTGTGAGAGTAATTAATGCAATTTTTCTGTGGTGTTGTTCATTTATTATCAATCCTTGTTCCACTCTGATCACTGTTTCATAAAATGGATTATGGTTAATGTGGTATTTTCTTACTGAAGTTGTTTGCGGTTAGAAGAGTGGAAAGACCTTGAAACTGTTGTAGTGGGTGTAACAACTCAGAGTTGATGTCTTGTTAAATTACAGATTGTGCCAGTTTTAACCCGTTATTTTAGTGTTTAAAGCAGATCTGTGAACTCTTAGGCTTTTCAAAATGACTGTAAGAGGATTAGTGTGATTTAGAGAGAATGAGGTCATTATAAGACTGTTAGCCGAGAAAGGAACACGGTGCATGATGTAATGAGGTTTCTGTTTCCTCTCGACTAAGAGTCACCGTTTACTCGTGTATCAAGCTCTTGCAGTTTCTCCATGTGCTAGTGAGTGTGAACTTTGACTTTGAATTTTAAGATACTCAGTTGCTGCAACTATCAACTCACATTTTTTTTGATTATGTAGTTGCTTATTATAGAAATATAAATTCAGAATATGTTTGCACTTAAAAAAAAAAAAATCAAAAGAATGAACATTTTCTTGTCCCTGTAGCAATTCAGCTTCAGAAGAATCCAACCACTCTGCGTCAGAGTCGGGGAGTCAGTCAGAGAGCGAGCATGGCAGTGAGAGGAGGAGATCGCACAACTCCGAGTCAAACAGCTCCTCAGAGTCAGAGAGTCACTCAGAGTCAGAGAGCGAATCTGCCGAGTCCAAATCACAGCAAACCACAGCAGAAGTCAAAGACAAGCCAGTTAGAAAGAAGGAGCGTCTGGCAGATGTGAAGAAGGTAAAGGTCACTGAACTTACGAGAGATTCCTAAATCATCTGTGGGGACTTAATGTTTCTAAAGTGGATTAAGGCTCCTCTCCTCTAAAAATGGTTAACTTTATTTGTGTAAACAGGCTGTTAATGTGATTATGAAGGTTTGACGCGTAGGACTGTTGCAGTTGCATCCTCAGTTATGCAAGTTTTACTCCAGCTGTATTGTCTTTTTATCTGTGTTAGACTGTGGCTGTGTCCCAGCTCCAAACTGCATCATCATTCTAAATATGAGTATGTAGTTCACGTTGGAAAAGTGACAAAACTGATGAGAGAGTTTATTAAAACTAGTGAGTATGCATGATAAAGGACAGTTGACTTTTTAATTGTGCTGTTGCTGCAAAACAGTATAGTAAATTGTGGGTGGTGGTAGGATAGCAACAGAAACATCCAGGAAAACAAAATATAAGAATTAAATCTTTCCAAAATAAATCTTCATGGCTTTCCAAAGTTGCAGTTTTGATTGACATTCATGGCACAATTTGATATGCGAAAATAAAAAACACTCAGTTACATCTTATCCATTGTGAATATCAGCTGCTTTTTCTCCATTTCATATAATCGTAAAATGAACATCTGTGGGTTTTGGACTGTTGGTCGTACAAAATAAGACATTTCAAAACATCATCTTGGCTTCAGGGAAACTGGGATATTTGTCAATACTGCCTTGTATTTTATAGACCAAACAATTTATCTAATAATTGAAACAATAAACAGCAGAATAATAGATAATGAAAATAAGCTATAGTTGTAGCACTATAGCACATTCTTACTAATTGAAATGGAATTTGGACACGTTGTGTATAGTGGAACAGTAAGTCTGTGGCTCTCTGACACCAGCTTCTCTGTGATTACAGATGTGGGAAGAACATCCAGATGTGTATGGAGTCAGGAGGTCAAATCGCAGCAGACAGGAGCCGGCTCGTTTAAACATTGGAGCTGGGGTAAGCTGATGTGAATAAAAGCTTGAAGACGAACAATGAAACAATAAAGACAAATACTATGCTGCACGGCCTGTCTATGCACGATAAGCTCTGTTGGCAGCGGCTGTTTTAAACTAGCCTCTCGTGCCATCTAGTGGATGTTATGTGGAAGTGCTACAAAATTTCATATGGAAAAGCAGCTTTTCATTAATTGTGTATCTGCTGTGTTGACTATTTACAGGGTAGCAGTGACTCTGAGAGTGAAAGTCCCAAGAGAAAAACATCACGGGCTAAGAAAAAGGAGTAAGTATGAAGGGAGTGAACATCTTTGTGGGATTTGTATTATTATTTTAATTATTATTTTATTTATTTATAATTTATTTGGCAGCACAGCACCATATTCTTTCAAATCTTTTTGAATTCTGCCATGCTGAGACACTTGTACAGAACTTTTTGTTACAAAGATTTTCGTTATTTAACACTCGATCCATACAGTAGTTTTTCACAGTTCATGTCTGTTTGCATCATTCTGTTGCCAGTATGTGTTCATATTGTGATTCTTATCATTTAATGCTTATTTATAAATGGGTATCTGTTTGGCTCAGAATCGGCTCAGTTAGTTTCAGCCAGCCAGGTGATATTTATAGATTTGCATCAAATTTAATTGGTTAGATCAGTGGCTTATCCCTGATTAAATTTGGGATGTGCTGAACACCCACCAATGGCCAGTATTTCATGAAATTATAATTGGTTATAGCAGTGGTGGGCCTTGAGGGTGAACTTGTGGCATTTCTTTGTTGTAAGAAATATCTGGAAAGATGATGACTCAAATGATGAAGAGGAGGAGGAGGAGGAGGAGGCTTCCGACAGTACAGACAGTGAGCAGGAAGAGAAAAAAGTTAGATCCAGACGACTTCCTGCTAGAAGGTAAGAGTGTAGCGCAGCCTGGCCATCAGACAGCTACCCACTGGTCATCTCGAAATCATTCCATATTGTGCGAGCAGTAAAATACTGTATTATGCACTTACCTTGGTGTGAAGTATATACCTGAATCCCTCAGCCTGATGTTCTAAACATCCGGTGTAAAATACAACATCTAAAATATTAAAATTCAGTCTAATCGTAAAACATGTTGCAAATATTTTTCAAATTCTAAAATATGTGGCTGCAGTTTGGCAATCGGCCACCGGATGGCCAGAGAGCAAAATCCCTTTGACAATGATCCGGGAGATTAGTTCCTCATCCCTAAGTGGTTTGCATGTTTGTGTGCTTAACTCTGTGTTTTACAGACCTCAGACCAAATCATCAACGGTCAAAAAGCAGCTGTCTCAGAAAGCGCGTAAGTCCAGGAAACCGGAGTCGTCAGCAGAAGAAGATGACGACGACGAGGACGACGATGACGACGATGACGATGAGGAAGACACTCCAAAGAGACAGACTCGAAGAAGGGGCGCAACAAAAGTCAAAAGGTGCATTTTTGAACCCAAAGTATTTTTTTCCTCCCAGAGAATTTTTGCAAGTTTCCCTTTTCAGTGAAGTAGACAGGGGCTTTTAGTTTAGTTTTATCAGGACTCCAGACCTCCATTACAACAGCTACTAAAAAGTTGCTCTATGGATAGATCACCACCACCTGTACATCGGCGGTTATCCCCCTGCCTTTCTGTTGTCTTAGTTATAAAGAGGACCAACACGACTTCGAAACAGACTCTGATGACCTGATTGAAATGACGGGGGACGCAGGCGAGGAGCAGCAGGACGATGACAGCGAGACCATTGAGAAGGTTATGGACAACAGAATAGGCAAAAAAGGAGGTGATTCATTTTCACTTGTCTCTCACCATGATGGAAACTATGCTGTTTCTCATCAAAATACATTATGGCACAGTCTAAAAAAAAAAAAAATAGTAATGTTTTTTCCCCTTTCCCCCTCTTCTAGCCACTGGGGCTTCCACTACTGTGTATGCTATAGTGGAAAATGGGGACCCATGTGAAGGCTTTGACCCTGAGAATGATGAGGGGGAGACTCAGTATCTGATTAAGTGGAAGGGCTGGTCTTACATCCACAACACATGGGAGAGCATGGACTCTCTGACACAACAGAAGGTCAAGGGACTAAAGAAACTGGACAACTACAAAAAGAAAAGCGAAGAGCTCAATTCATGGTGAAAATCTTTGTCTCGGCATTAACATTTCATTTGCAGGTGTACATCTTTTTTTGGAAGTTTCACTGTTCATCCTGTGCTTGTTTTCAGGTTAAGGAAGGCGTCCCCCGAGGATGTGGAATTTCATAACTGCCAACAGGAGCTCACTGCCGACTTGAACAAGCAGTTTCAGATTGTGGAGCGTGTCATCGGTAAGAAGTCGTTATGAAATGCATTTGCTGTTGTCTCTCAGTGCTGCAGACATATATATTTTTTTAAATATAGAACTGCATATTCCACTTAGGTCGTACTAAAATGAATCTTATTATTAACAGCAACAAAAACAGGAAAGACACCAGGATCCTCTGACTTTCCCTGTAAGTCCCTTTTCCTATGTTTCACCAGGCACATTCTGTTTTTAATGGTCTCCTGTGCTGTACATTTCTGTGTAATATTAATTGCTTTTACTTTTTGTCACACTCCTTTTTCCTAATAATTCGTCTGCGTTTTAAACAGCTCATAGTCACAAGGCACCATCCTCCAATGAGCCAGAGTATCTATGTAAATGGATGGGGTTACCCTATTCAGAGTGCAGCTGGGAAGACGGAGCTCTGGTTAGAAAGAAGTTTCAGCACTGCATAGACAGCTTCACGAACCGAAACTCCTGCAAAACCGTCCCCTCTAAGGACTGCAAGGTAAGAGTCAAAGCAGTCCTATCGTTACTTTCAGAATTGAATGAGTGAACGCTAAATGTGACATGGTGAGATTTCTCTGCTCATAATTCAAGAAAAGTGTTTCTAACTATTATTTCAGGTGTTAAAGCAAAGGCCAAGGTTTGTTGCTCTGAAGAAACAACCTTCATATATTGGAGATGAGAGCCTAGAACTGAGAGATTATCAGCTGGACGGGTTGAACTGGCTGGCTCACTCCTGGTGCAGGTACTGTGCAAATAAATGAAATAATGTGTGTTGGTTGTATTTACCTTATTTGGAAAAAAGACGGGGTGAGAACGAAAACCATCCTTTTACCTTCTTCCTCCACCTCAGGTGCAATAGTGTTATCCTCGCCGATGAGATGGGACTGGGAAAGACCATCCAGACCATCTCCTTCCTGTCCTACCTGTTTCACCAGCATCAGCTGTACGGACCATTCTTATTGGTGGTGCCTCTGTCCACGCTCACCTCCTGGCAGAGGGAGTTCGACACCTGGGCCCCAGACATGAATGTGGTGGTCTACCTCGGTGACGTCATGAGCAGGAAAACCGTAGGTTGGACTAGTCTGGAGGGGGTTGTTTTTATCACTGTGGTATCTCCAGAGTTGGTTAAGTGAACCTGCCTCTGTTTTGTGCAGATCCGTGACTACGAGTGGGTGAACCATCAAACGAAAAGAATCCGTTTCAATGCACTATTAACCACTTATGAGATTCTACTTAAAGACAAGGTAGGCGCAACGATAAGTCAAATGTTTACGGTTGTGTTCACAGTATGATTTTACTACACAGTCTTCGTTTGCATGAAGAGCGTCAATAACATACGACGTCTTAACATTTTTTCTCCAGGGTGTGCTTGGGAACATTAACTGGGCGTTCCTGGGCGTGGATGAAGCTCACAGGCTGAAGAACGATGACTCCCTGCTGTACAAAACATTAATGGAGTTCAGGTCCAACCACAGACTCCTCATTACTGGCACTCCACTGCAGAATTCTCTCAAAGAGCTCTGGTCACTGTTGCACTTCCTCATGCCTGACAAGTACGTCCTAGTTTAGATGTTGAATATGATACTGAACAAAAACATCAGTCTGAATTTCCGGCCAGAGATGAGTGACATTTGTTATCTCTGCCGTGCACTGCAGGTTTGATTCCTGGGAGGATTTTGAGGACGAACACGGGAAAGGAAGAGAAAATGGTTATCAGAGTCTTCACAAAGTCCTTGAGCCCTTCCTTCTCCGACGTGTCAAGAAAGATGTGGAAAAATCTCTGCCCGCCAAGGTGGAACAGATCCTGCGTGTAGACATGTCTGCACAGCAGAAACAATTTTACAAGTATGATTTTATTTCAGCTTTTTTTTTTTTTTTAAAATAACCTTGTTATCACTCGCCTTTCACATAAACCACTCATACAGTAGCTGCATTTCTTCTCTCCATTAACTTAATTTGTTCCTGAATATTTCCAGGTGGATTTTAACAAGGAATTACAAAGCTCTTTCCAAGGGCACCCGAGGCAGCTCCGCCGGCTTCCTGAACATCGTTATGGAGCTCAAAAAGTGCTGCAACCATAGTTTCCTCATTAAACAGCCCGAGGATGGAGACAATGAAACACAACAGGAACACCTGCAGGTAAGTCTCCCTGTGAACCCTCTCTAGCTCCGAGCATTACCTCAGGACAACTCTGCTCTGTAAAGAAAAAACTAGTTGTGACTTAACATAGAAGAAAACATGACAGTCCCAACAAATAGCTCCGTGCTACTTTAATATTTCTAAATTTACAGTGTTAACACCTTGAATTTGTATGTCATAGAGTCTAGTGAGGGGTAGTGGGAAGCTGGTGCTGCTCGACAAGCTCCTGACCAGACTCAGAGAAAGAGGCAACCGAGTCCTGATCTTCTCCCAGATGGTCAGGATGTTGGACATTCTGGCGGAATACCTCGCCAAGAACCGCTATCCATTCCAGGTATGATTTGCACAGTTTGGGGTCGAGGTCAGATTTCACTCAGCAATGTGTTGTGTCAGGGCAACACCTAAAAATCAGTACCACCATCAGTATAGGAGTTTGTGGTTGCCGCAGTGATGTACCTCTGAGAGATGTACACCATTTCCTGCTCATTAAGCTATCACAGATCAAAAGGACAAAGGTCTGCTGCACAAAAGGAAGTATGTGACGGAACATTAGACAGAGCAGATCTATTTGGATTGTGAAAAACTGTTGACCACAACCTCTGTCCCCGTGTTAATGTTACTGAATATCATACCTCCATCTGGTTCCTCTAGCATTTTCTAACAAGTGTAACTGGCTCCATCTAACTTGACAGTTTATGAAGGCAGACTTCAGTTTTTGACTGTTGTCTCTATTGATATTTACAGGAAGGGGCTTTTGGGGTGGTTGCGTTGGGCGGGTTTGACTCGGGTGAGGATCGGATGTCAGTGTTGTTGCACACATACTCCGCCGGGCTGAGAGTTCATGTGGTTATTTATATCAAGTTATTTTCTCCTTAAGACCAGCCAGACTCCTGCAGGTCACTCGACTCGGGTTGTTTTTGCTGACTTATTCTTTGCAGTGTGTTGCTATGATTGGTCTGATCTTATAGACAGGGTACAATGGTATGTAAAGAAGAGTGGTGCCAAGGTTATAGCAGATAGGTGCCCAGGAATATTTCGAAGGTTAAATCTCTCTGTTTGCCTCTCTACTCTTCAGCGATTGGACGGTTCCATAAAGGGAGAAATCCGAAAGCAAGCACTTGACCACTTTAATGCAGAAGGCTCAGAGGTGGGTATTCTAATGACCTACTGCTACTAACTGATACTAACAGAGATTACAAGTCAGGAGATTTGATTTAGCCCTAAATATTTCTTCAGTCTGCAGTAAATAAGTTATTTTGGTTTTTTTATTATAATTGTTGATATCATTGTCAAATGCACTTCCCACAATTATTTGATTTTTGCCATGTTATAAAAAGCACCTGCAGCGAAGGGATGATGCTACTTCTTAAACAGACATGCAGTAGATGTTCAGCTTGTTTTTCCTGTGACTTGATTTGAAAGTAGCAGGTGCGATGTTTATTTGACAAATGATGAAAAAAGGGTCAAGTAACACGATTACTTGGATGAACTTGAGATCTGTAGTAACAGTTTCTTCCGTTTTTGTAGGACTTCTGCTTCCTGTTGTCCACACGAGCCGGAGGTTTAGGGATTAACTTGGCCTCAGCAGACACTGTAGTCATCTTTGACTCTGACTGGAACCCTCAAAACGACCTGCAGGCTCAAGCCAGAGCTCACAGAATTGGCCAGAAGAAACAGGTAATCCTGGTTTCGAGTCGTCATTATAGATATGCTGCATAATTAGTAAGATATATTGTCTAAAAATATATCTCTGGGCTCTCTGTATAGGTGAATATATACCGACTGGTCACCAAAGGAACAGTGGAAGAGGACATCATTGAGAGGGCAAAAAAGAAGATGGTTTTGGACCATCTTGTCATTCAGAGAATGGACACCACTGGTCGAACTGTACTTGACAGTAACTCAGGAAACACTAAGTAAGACGTCAAAAACGATTTTCGGGTTTTTGCATATTGATTTTTTTTTCAATGTTGAGATGCTGAAGCTCTCCGTGTGTTCAACATTGCCCCATTTTTCACAGTTCAAACCCATTCAATAAAGAAGAACTGACTGCTATTCTCAAGTTTGGTGCAGAGGATCTTTTCAAAGAGGCAGAAGGAGAGGAGTCTGAACCACAGGTATCACAATTTGTAAATAATCTTGCCGTAAAAATACTTGTTACATATTTTGAAAATGAAACCAGAATTTCTATGTTTCTGTAGGAGATGGATATCGATGAGATCCTGAGGTTGGCTGAAACCAGAGAGAGTGATCAGGGCTCAAGTGCTACAGATGAACTTCTTTCTCAGTTCAAGGTAACTGCAAGTTTGCATTGGTAATTTAAAGTTGAGTATCTAAAAACGTGATTTCAGACCCTGATCTAAAACAATGCCAGACATCCCTCTCAACTTCTGATTCTTTTGTCTCTCGCTCCTCTCTGCTTGTTGCTGCAGGTGGCCAATTTCTCCAGCATGGAAGAGAGCACTCCAGAGTTTGAGGAGAGGCCCATTCGGGAATGGGACGATATCATCCCTGAGGAGCAGCGACGCAAAATTGAGGAGGAGGAAAAGCAGCGGGAGATGGAGGACATCTTCATGCTTCCCAGAAGTAGGAGCTCTAACAAGAGGGTAAGAGGAGAATTTACAGTTTAATTTGAGAAAGTAAAAATGTTGTTTGCCCATTTTTCAGCACCGATGACGCCATTATTTAAGTCATGTGCCGTCTTCCACCAGCTTCTCAGCTCTTGAATCAGGTCTCTGTGATTTCATGAGTGCCACTTTGCGTCTTCTGTCTTTCAGGCTCAGGCCAATGATAGTGATAGTGATGTGGGCTCCAAGCTGAAGCACCGCTCCTCAGGCTCTGAGAGTGAGACTGATGATAGTGATGATGACAAGAAGCCAAAGAAGAGAGGCAGACCTCGAGCCCGCAAGAACAATGTGGAGGGTTTCACTGATGCAGAGATCCGCAGGTAAAGTATTCTGTAAACTCATTTTTTTGTGTTGCAGTGAAGCTCCGGTGCATTTTTTTTTAGTGTCCTTTCAGGATCACAGATATTAATGTTGTCATAATAATATCCTTTACAGGTTCATTAAGGCATACAAGAAATTTGGGTCGCCGCTTGAAAGGTAAACATATTGTTAAATGATATTATCAGGCAATCAAATGATCTAGGAATACATTGCCTAAGTATGACCAGTTAAGTTGTCAGACAAACCATGAATTCAAGTGCTCTTTTCTGAAATCAGGTTAGAGGCGATCGCCCGAGACTCTGAGCTGGTGGACAAATCCATAGCAGACCTGAAGAGACTGGGTGAACTGATTCATACCAGCTGTGTGGCTGCAGTGCAGGAGCACGAGGAAAACCTCAAAGAGAACCCAGTTGAAGGTATGTTGGTTTTACTTGTTTAGATTTCTTTCAGATTATATTATTTTCCTGGCCCAAAAATGATGCATGTTGTTGTTCCAGCCAAAGGTCCTGGGAAGCGGCGAGGAATTAATATCAAGATCTCAGGGGTGCAGGTCAATGCCAAGTCCATCATCCAGCACGAGGAAGAGTTTGAGCCGCTGCACAAGGCAGTGCCCTCCAACCCCGCAGAGAGAAATAAGTAAGATACCACTGCAAAGAGCGTGGGTTTTGTATTATGTTGAAGATAAGATGTTCAGAAAAAGTGCATGGCTGTTGCAGATTAGATTTGACAACACTCTGTTTCCCACAGGTTCAAGCTGACATGCAGGGTCAAAGTAGCCCACTTTGATGTGGACTGGGATCTGCAGGAAGATATTCAACTCTTGCTTGGCATCTACGAGCACGGCTTCGGCAACTGGGATCTGATAAAGACGGATCCCGATCTTAAACTGGCTGATAAGGTGAACACCAAAAGTCTACCTTAAACACCGAGTTGGATAGCTGTTCGATAATGAGGAATAATGAAGGAAAATAGAAATACAAAAGCACAGGCACAATCTCAGAATAAATGAACGGATCTATTGTAAGTATTTGAACCAGAACTAGCTTGTTGATGTATTGTAAAAGCTTTGAAAAATACCTGATCTGATCAAAAAGGTGGTCCAAAATTGTGATTGCAGTTACATTTCTCTGTTGGTCTTCATTAGCACTCAAACCATTATCAGCATCTCTTAAATCCAGTTTGTCTATCAGAAGATGAATGAAGCAGTTTAACATTTACTTCCCTCTGCACAGATTCTCCCAGACGACCCAAGCAAGAAGCCTCAGGCTAAGCAGTTGCAGGCAAGAGCCGAGTATCTTCTCAAGCTGCTGAAAAAAGAACAAGACAATACAGACGTGTCTAAAGCAGGGGAAGAGGTATGCTGCTAATAATGGCAGTCGCTCATCCATACTGTTTTCACCGCATGAAGTTTGTCTTTGATCTAAACACAAAGCCGCCTACCTCCCACATCACTCGTGCAATCTTTTCCTCTAAAGGTCAAAGTGAAGAAGAGGAAGCCCCGGGTGAAAAAGGAGAACAAGATTCTCAAGGATGAGCAGGGCAACGACATCTCCTCCCCCCGCCTGTCGGACAACCCATCAGAGGAGGGCGAAGTCAAGGTCAGCCATATTAGGCCACGGCAGTGTCACCTGTCGGGTGTAGGCTGAGTTATATCTCTTTGTCCAGGTTCTGTGGTGCCTAAAGTGCGTGTGAGGGCTCTGTACGTATGTGTAGGTCCCCACTGTAGTGTTTGTGCTGCTCCTAAAAAAGGTTCCTACAAATAGGGGCTATATGGAAACTGCTTTTTATTTCCAATGCTCTAAAAGTACACCACATTTCCATCTACTGTTGCAGTGAGGCTACAACAGTCAGTGGATGAATTGCACACCACACTGTAAATCAGATCCTGTGAAGCAGGAAACTACAGAGTAATCATCACGAACCTCTACAGAGAAGTATAACTCAGCCTTACTTCTAGAGTAGCAGAGGAGCAGCACATGTATTATAGTGTTGAACGTGCATCGTCTTTTCTCATGTTTGAGTAGGATGATGGAACGGAGAAGTCCCCCGCCAAGAAGAGACAAAAGAAAAAGGACAACAAAGAGAACAAAGAAAAACAGGGGACTCCTAAAAAGGAGAAGGACGGGGACAAAGAAAAGAAGGGCTCCAAGCCCAGAAAAGAAAAGGTATTTCAGAAAAGAATTCAGGACTTTTACGTTTGTGCTTTACTCAGGGTTTCATTTTGACATGGACTTGAGGTTATTCATATATATGTTATTATTGATATATATTATTCTTTGGTATGTTGCACATCATTATAGCATTAAAATTCTACACGCAGCTAAAGGAAGGTGGCTCGAAAGTCAAGGCCTTCTGCCTCTGTATCCCCACCCTGTGAATCATCTGTTAAAGATGTGAATAGCGGACAAGGTGAATTGTCGGGATGTCTGGTACTTCTGTCTTTCAGGCTAAAGGGGCGAAAGGGAAGAAGACTCAAGGTCCAGTTCACATTACGGCTGGGTCTGAGCCTGTTCCCATTGAAGGAAAGGAGGACGATGAACTCGACCAGGAAACTTTCAGTATTGTAAGTTTCTCTTTCTCTATTCTTTATTTTTTGTGCAAAGATTAAGCCGCTGGAGCTCGATCAGTAATGTGTAAGAAGACCCTGGCTGAAGAGTTGCGTATATGCTTTGGTCTTTGATTTTGTTGTTGTTGTTTTTGTTTGTTTGTTTGTTGTTTTTTTTAAAAATCATGGCGTCCGACAGGCAGCGCATTTCAGTAATCTGGCCAATTTGTTTACGTGTCTAGTGTAAGGAGCGCATGAGGCCGGTGAAAAAGGCCCTTAAGCAGCTGGATAAACCAGACGAGGGTCTGTCCGACCAGGAGCAGCTCCAGCACACACGCACATGCCTGCTGAAGATTGGAGACCGAATCACAGAGTGCCTTAAAGCCTACAGTGACCCCGAACATGTCAAAATATGGCGAAGGTAAGATGATTGGATGTGAGCTTTGTGAAACAAATCCTGATGCCAACCTGTATAACTCAGCTAATGATTACTTGTGCCTTTTTTGGCAGAAACCTCTGGATTTTTGTGTCTAAATTTACCGAGTTTGGTGCCAGGAAGCTTCACAAGCTTTATAAAATGGCACAGAAGAAACGACTGCATGAGGAAGAGGCAAGCTGCTCCTGTCTCAAGTTGTTAACACACTGGTTTATTAAGACTCCTGAAGTGAACATGATCTCTTGTATATAACCAACGTGGAAATTATCCTTTTGACATTTCCAGAAGGAGCAGAAGAAGAAGGATGATCCTGCAGGGAGGGTAAAATCTTTCAGACCAGAACCTTCTGGTTCTAGTCGAGACTCCATGGGTACACAGCCATCCTCCAAACCCGCATCTCATCCAACTCAGCCAGGCCCCCACGGGCACCACAGAGAACCGTACAATGCGACTAACAAGCGGCACTTTGGCAGTGACGGTACGTGGGAATAGATCTGTTTTGTTTAAGGCATAGGTATCATTTTCTGAACGGAGAAATATAGACCATCAATAGAATGACAATTATTATCAAAGTATTGGCAGCACTCTTAAACCTTCTCACTAAGAAAAGCCAAACATGGTTCATTTAGTATTAACTTTTTCATATTTCATTACAGATAGAGGAGACTGGCAGAGGGACCGTAAATACAGTTACCCCGGTAACAGTAACCAGTCATGGCAGGGAGACCGACATCATCCTTATGACCCACATCGCTATAAGGATCACTATGGTGATCGACGTGCACATGGAGACACGTATCGCAGCTCAGGCAGTTACCGCAACAGCTCCCCTCGAAAAAGGCCATATGAGCAGTACAGCAATGACCGGGACCACAGGGGTCACAGACCCTATTACGACAGGTGAGGGTTCTTATAAACCTAGTGATCTGTTTGGGTTTAGGGTTTTGTTTTGGTTTTTGTTGTTGTTTTATGGTTTTAAAAAACTTGCTTTGACTGATATTCCAAGGCATCCAGACCCTAAGAGAAGACGTCCTGATGAATTCCGTCCCAACTACCACCAGGGACGAGAAGGCCCTCTTCAGGACTTCAGGAGGATGCCGGAGCACCGGCCGGCAGGTCCACCTGGGCAGGAGCACTACAGCAGGCCCTTCCACCCTGACAAACCTCCTCCACTGTTGGACCCTCGCTCCCCGCAGGCTCAGAAGTCTCCCCAGGACTCCCGCTCGCCACTCGAGCGACCTGCGGAGCAGAACGCTGCCGCCGAGCCAAACTGGAACAACAGGAAAACATAAAGTCTGCCAGTGCTGGCTAAGAAACTGATCTGGGTGTTTTTGTCCAGGGTCAAAGCCACATATTGCTGCTGATGGACAAGTCTGGACTCGCCAGTCATAAGCTCACAGTTGGAAAGGGAATCAACATGTACCCTCTTTACCAGCAAAACCAAACTATTTTGCTCTCCCCGAACCCCCCAGTGACTGTGGCTGTGAATGATTTTGTGCCCTGAAGGAAGAAGTTTGTTTCCTCCTGTCATCTCCACTCGATCAGTCAGTCATGGTAAGACTGAATGGAATGCTTATCGATGCTTAGTCCCATGGACTATTATCTAAGGAGAATTTAGGACGCATGAACTGATGACTGATCTCAATCCTAAAAGTGCCTGAAGGTTTTGGCCTTTTTGAATGGTAAATGTATGGGATTTTTCCCAAAGGAACCATGACATTTTTTTTTTTTTTTTTTTTTTTTGTGTTTAGCTTTAAGTCTTGCAAATGATGTCATTAGAAGATTTCAGTACAAAGGAATGTGTAATGTGTTATCATCTGCACCTTTAAATGTTTATCTTGAACATGTAGCTGAGCCGAAACATTGAGCATCGCCATGTGGGTTAAAATGGTGGCGTGACGGGACGGCCTAGTTCTTTTTCAAATTTGAATGATCAATCAAGCCAGTATGTTTCCTTGAAAAACTCAGCAGATAGTTTGAAAAAGGTTTTAACGAATTCACATTTCTCCCTTGTACAAATAATCATTTCTTTAACTGTGTATCTATATAAATCATTGCAGTCCTCTTGCTTTGTTCACTTTAATCACTTTCCTCTTAGTAGGCCCAATGAAATGGAAGCTTTGTGAGCAGTATTTATTGCAACAACTAGTGGAAAGGTTCATAACACTATGACTTAGAAAGATCCCTTACTTTTGCCTTTCAGTATTATAATGGTTAAGGACGGTACTTCAGCGTAGTTTCATTAACTCCCCCATCCTTCCACATAAGTACTCACTTATGCCTGAAAGTACTACAAAATGAAAACGCTTTCTTTCCTCATCAATGGTTTGACAATATTTTTGATTCACAGACAGTTGTGCTGTTGCTGGTAGGTTGATTAAAAAAAGGTTAACAGGAAGTTGCTGGTGACATTTCATTATGTTTATTACCTTCCGTCACTCTTTTCCTGTGCCAATCTGGTCCTGCTCTGGCCCTTTCTTTTTTTTTCTTTTTTTTTTTTTTTTATAAATGCTTCTCCATTTGTGCCTTATTTATGTGTGTATTACCATACTGTATATTGGTTCATGGACAGCACTGGGGCCTAACACAGGCAGGAAGTAGTATTAAACAGACACATTTTAAGGAAATTCCTCTGAAAGGCTAAATCCTAATTCAGTGAAAACTGGTGAAGGGTCCACATATTCTGGTAATTTGTAATGTGGTTCTGTGATTTCTAAAAGACTTGATGATTTGAGGGGAAAATATAAACCTTAATATAAAGGAAATCGTGTGTGTTTTGTCCAGGGCACTTAGTCGACATTTAGAAGTGATAAGCCAACACATCTCTTCTTCCACGTTAAGCAAGCTACAGTTCCTGTATCATACGTTCTTTAAGAAAGTCTAAATAATTTATATTTGTGACAAAACCACTCTTCATGAGAAATGTGCTGTACATATGTTTGGACATATGTAATAAACTTTGTTACACAATGACAGTGTGTCTTCTTTCATTTCCTTGTGGCTGACTTGATTAAAATCTAGCCAATAAATACTTTTAAACCTTAATAATTGCACCATCATATAATCTCTTTGGCAAAGATGCACAACAGATGTTCAGGGCTGGTATCTATAAAGATTAACATTTTAGTCTTTAGCGTGCCAAAATTACGAGTGATGTCATTTAAAGTGGTCAGACCTGGTCTTAGGTCCCAACTAACCGAAGATAGCTCCAGAGTGACCAGAAGGGGCAGCAGCTACACACCTCCCACATTCTGGAAACAAATGACCGTCAGATGACACGAGAGACCAGGTCTGTTCATATCCTCACACATCGTGCACCACCTGAAAAAAATTAATGATATGATGGATTCCGCACGAATACAGTCAAATGTTAAAATGTTAGTGTGGCTCCTGCTGATGTTCACATTAACCAGATCTATATTAATTATTTTAAAAAGTTCAGTAATTATTTTAGCTGAGCTGTGAGGTAAAAGAATTCTGGTGAGTCTGAAAGACAGTAAAGCATACACTCTCCGAGGACTTTACGAGGAACACCTGTACACCTGCCTATTCAAGCAATTATCCAGTTAGCCCAATCATGTGGCGACAGTGCAATGCATAAAATCCTGCAGATACAGGTCAGGAGCTTCAGTTAATGTTCACATCAAACCTCAGAATGGGGAAAAAATGTGATCTCAGTGACTTTTTGCCGAGGCATGAGCACTGGTGTCAGACAGGCGGGTTTGAGTATTTCTGAAGCTGCTGATCTCCTGGGATTTTCACGCGCAACTGACTCTAGAGATTCCTCGGACGGAAACGCCTTGTTGATGAGAGGGGTCAGAGGAGGGTGGCCAGACTGGTTGGAGCTGACAGACGGGCCACGGTAACTCAGATGACCACTCTTCACACATCGAGCCTTGAGGTGGATGGGCTACGACGGCAGAAGACCTCATCAGGTTCCACTTCTGTCAGCCATGATCAGAAATCTTGAGTCGACAGTCCAGGCTGCTGGTGGTGGTGTAATGTTGTTGGAAATGTTTTATTGGCACACTTTCGGCCCCCTTAATACCAGTCAATCATCGTTTGAATGCCACAGCCTATCTGAATTTTTTTGCTGACCATATGCATCCCTTTATGACCACATATTGATTATATTGATTATGTCAACATAAATGTGAGAGAGATGTCTTATAAACTTTCCTCTCGAATTCTACAATATACCGAAGCATATTCAGTATATAATCTTGGATGCAATGTCTTAATCACGACAGAGTGTGAATGAAGCTGCGATTACAGGACACCGGTGGAGCTCTGCTAATTTCGGGTAGACTGATTGTGATTGTAGTCTGATTTTCCAACACTTAGGGGTCACTAAAGCATGCACTTAAGAAGCACACTTACTGTACGTTTGCCACTGGTACAGAACTGAGAGTGGATGGACCACTGTTGGAGGAGGATTACTCAGAATTCTTCAGGACAACTTCAAACCAGCGGCTAGAAAGTTTAATCCTTGACACGATCGGATGTTATAACGGGGCAATGACCCGAAACGCACGTCAAAAGTGGGTTTGGGATTTCTTATCCAACCTAAAAATGAGCTTTTGAAATGGCCTTCCCAAAGTCCTGACCTCAGCCCCGTGTGTATGCCGACTGACCTGAAAGGACGAGTCCATGCAAGACAATCATGATGTCAAAGCCAGAGGCTTTCTGATAACTACCAAAAACAGCTGGTTAAGGTGAAAGGGGACATGCAAACCAAATTATAGCTGTGCTACATGAAGATTCTTGACCATTATTTTACATTTTATTTTCAGAAGACGCACAATTATTTTGTTAAAAAAAAAAAAACAAATTTGTGAAATTATTTTTGCGAAATAGTGCAATTTTCTTTGAAAGGAAAAAAAAAAAAAAAAAAAAAAAACAGCTGCAGAAATCATTGTGATCCCAATACAGGCATAATATACATGTCCCAAGGGTATATACAGTTTTAATTTTGAACTTAAAAGTTGCTTTCAACTTCTTTTTACATAGCGCGTGTTTTACTTTTTACTATGAAGTTTTTGCCTCATTAGTCAAAGTCTAAGACCATTCAAGACCGTTTATTAGAAGTTTTGACAACTGCTCACATCCATCTCAACAACTCTACAGCAGGGGGCAGTCAAACACCAGCGACTTATGGCGAGACAAAACACATGATAATTTTTCAAAAAATGCTCACAACAGCAGCAAATGAGACAGGAGGGCACCTCATTAACAAGACATTTTCTTTTATTCAATAAATAATTTACATTATAAACAGCTGGCGTGTGGCACCACATTTGCTTTACATACAAACACAGTTTGATCTTTCTGGCATTTCCCATTCAGCTATGTTTTTTTTAATTCTTTTTAACCATTACAAATCTAACACAGAATTTCAAACAAAAAAAAGAGCTAAATGAAAGAGAAAACATAAAGTGCTTTAAACTCAAAAACATGAACGCCCCAGAACACTTTCTACATTCCCTTTCCTAGAGAAGGTGGGCTGCATTCAGGGTGTTTTACTTCATCTACGCCCAAGTATGCAAAAAGTGATGACAACCAACATATCTACAAAGACTAAGTGTGTGTGCTGTTTTTGGATACTTTGTTCTGTGTCGTTCATGTTTTTGCAAAAAATCCCTTTTCAAATAAAAAAAGGTTCACATTCACCAAAGCATCTGATGTACAAAAACTGGAGTGATAAATTCAAAACACAACTGGTAATATACAAATTCAAACTCAACAACTCACAAAACATATGTACAATCTCACATTACACATGTAGAACCATATACTGTAAAACTCACAATACAAATTACATCTATTAACACAAGATTCAACATTACAATCATTTCTTTGTATGATTTTTTTTTCTCTTTTGTTGCTGTCAAACTCCACCAATACATACTCCAAATAGCAGTAGTAAGGCCTGCCAAATACTTCAGTGTAAAGGATAAATGACTGTCAAACTGTGCCCAAGTAGTAACAGTATCTACAGGGATGACTTACACTTTAGCAGATACTGCAACTGAGAGCCAAAGTTCAAAAGGAAACCTCGTAATGAGGAGTGTTATCATGAAACACAAGAAAAGCAAAATGGTGAGACTGCTAAAAAAAAAAAGAAAAGAAAAAGAGAGACAAATGCTGCTTTTACAGTGTGTTACTGGAATTTTAATGCGTACTGCAAAATCGACCCACAAACACAAGTTATATACAAGAAAGAATCCCACTAATGTGAATTGTTTAAGACTGAAAGATGAAAATTCAGTTGTTGAGGAAATGTTGGCACAAGGGCTTGTTCTTTGGCAATGACTTAAGCCATGAAAACACGTCTACAGACATATGCTTATCATTTACTCAATAAGCCACGGTCAGGTCAGCACAGTGGTAGTCTATAAAATGCTAAACCGACGAGAGGTGACGTCGTTACAGATAGTACAGCATCTACACCACTGTTACTGGAAATGGAGAGTTAAATTCACCAAACGCCCTCAAAGAGGTGTCATAGTTTGATTGGTTGATCTACACGTGTAAACGCTCTAAGTGCCCTTAACTAAGTTTGTTCTTCTGCTGTCATTTTAGCTACATTCACATAACAGACTTAAAATACGAACACTGTCTGATCAACATGTCAGCTCAAACAATGGAGGGAAAGGCTGTACGACACTGGAAATGATGTACAGATCAAAGGAGATTATTTTTATCAGTTCCCTCCTGGGATTTGCTACTTGGCGGACACAGTCCATCTGAAGAGACTGTGGAGCATCTCTTCTTGTCTATTTCTGAATCTTTGGGTGCAACAGAAAGACTTGGGACGGATTTCTCATTTCTGGTAACGCCTGCACCCACAAACACACAAAATTAACCACAGACGCTGAGTTCTGCACACATATTCTACTAACGTACTCACACACAGACGCGTACAAACACACACACGCAAGCACATATAACCTAACAATATGAACCACTAATCTCCGAAGCAGACAACTGGAGACGCTGCTCTGACATCCTTTTGGCTGAGTGCTTCCTCCACAAGGCTCAGGCTTTTCCAAAGCTGGAAACTAATCAAACATAGAGCTGCTTCTGGCCTTAGGTTAACAAAAGCCCCTGTCAGGTCCTCTTGCTTTGCCACATGAGCCACAGAGAACTTCACTGGCTTGGCAGCAATGAGGGGATCAGGGGAGGGAGGATCAGCAAACTCCTCTTTCTGCAAAAGATCATCTCGTCCGGCTTCCCATAGGCATGCAGGCCTGGTGAGAATGTGGGATTTAATCCCAGGTGGATATCCTGAGCTCTGGGGTAGCTGGGCTCTCTCACCGCTGCTCTCTTCAAAGACCAGTCCTATGAACCAGCTAAACACATGTGATGATAGGTGGAATCCCCTTGTCATTAGACTGAAGTCAAGACATGACAATACAACTAAAATGAGACTTAGGGCTGGGATGACCCTATTGGCAAGCTCCGGGTCACCTAACAGAATCAGAGCAGAAGAGAGGAGCCCATGCAGACCACAGCGATGGTACTCTAGCACTCACTGACAGATGCGCCATGAGGATGTTGTTGTAAAGGGACTATAGATGAACTGTGCAACACTCAATCCACAATAAGACAGCGAGGAGGTTGATGAGGAAGAGAGAGAGTAAATCTTTGCCCCTCTGTGCTGCATTATTCATAAAAGCACCCTTTTCAAAGATGTGGTATCTGTTGCTGTTTGAGTGGAGCATTTTTACATCCTCAAAGGCGTAATAGGCTGCCATGGTGAAGTTAATGTCCCCCGAGGAGAGGAGGTCAAATACGCAGGAGTGAAAATACACATCCTCCACTGGGAGTCGCTCTTTGCATTTGGCCTCTGCAGATTGGTAGGTAAAGCCATGTGCCCCGGTGCCGCTCCTGGTCCTGCCTGTGCCGTGGGCCTCTGCTGTTCGAGCCCTGAAGTTCCTGAAGTCGATGCGCTGGTTGGCAGGACAGCCGTGAAGACACAGGTACAAGTCCTGGTTATCGCCTTCCTCCACGGAGTTCACAACTTCCTCCGGCATCCGCACTGCAAAGGTCAGGTAGCGGCCCACCTGCCGGACCACTATGGTTGTTCCAATGTACTTGGCCTGAATCTCCACATGCTGCCCAGGAACCTTCTCCACCACGCGCAGGGTGTTCGCTCTGTGCCAATCCCCTCCGTTCTTGGAGCCATCTGCGAATGCAGCCGGCAGTTCATCTGTCTCTGCGTGGTACATCTTTTGGTCCACACATTCCTGGAAATTCTTAAAGATGATGGTCAACTGCAGGATAAAAGACACAACAGAAATGTCGTTTAAATTTTGCAAACATGATAATCTCACTCTGACTGAAAGCTTCTCAGAAAGGCACAAATGCAGTCATTAGCTGCTGTGTAGAAAAGGGCAATAGCAAGAGCATCGGTAAAACAAAATGTAAGTTAACAGAATCTATTAACAAAATAAGTAAAATAAATGAGTAAACAGACACAATGGCTGAAGTCAGATTACTGCAAATAGGAAATATTGATATGTACTATACATTGATATTGCACATGAGTGGATTTGTCAGTTTTGGTGTAAGTGGTTTCTTGGAAGCAATGTTTTCTGCTCACACACAGAATCCTACTAATCCGCAGTAAATGTTAACATGAAATTTAAAGAGTACAGTGCTTACACTTTTACATTAAGAACAAGTTTGTGCAATATGTGCCATCTACCCCACTTAAGTGTCACATTTCAGCGTCGGCTCAACATGGGGGAGGCCAAGGTAAACGCCCTCAAAAAACACGAGTCTGGGCCATGTAAAAATCAGGCCTCAGTTTGCAGACACAAAGACGATCCATTCATAGCACTGAAAAACCTGCCTGTGAACCCCAGAACTATGCTCCAGGGAGTGGCGTCGGGCCAGGACGGAGCGATACACTCTGTAGCTAATTAAGTGAGACTGGTCAGGACTCTGCAAGCTTGGTTTCATCAGGACACCAATGAGCCATTGTCAGAGCAGCAATACCAGGACAGCCTTAGGACTCTGAAGTCTGCTCACTTGGGACAGAGGATGGGGGGAGTCTACAGAATACTTTCTTAGCTTGACTGTTCATCTGTTGCACCACTTCTGTCTCAATTCCCTTTACCCTCAGCTAACATTTCCTACCTACATCGACTTCTGTTTTTTTTCCAGGTTAATTTCTTAAGCTTTTAATGAAAACAAACGAGGGAAAAATGCCTCTATTATCCCTCCATCAGAATGAAGATGGAAATAACCAGACAGTTTTATTTGTTGTAGCATGAGCAATGTACCAACACAGAGCTCAGCAAACGCAGATCCTTTACCAGAAGGGCCTTGTTTGCACAGGTGGCACTGGCTGCTGCCTTGTTTTCCCTTTGTCCAGAATCAAGATCTTAAAAAAAAAAAAAAATGTCTCATTTGCTTCCAAGAACAGCAATATAAAAATGTCATTAGTTTAAAATCTAAAAAAAACAAAACAAAAACATGAATGCTTAATAGAGTGTCATTAAGAAACCTTGATTACAGAAAATTATACTTTCTACGAAAGTGATTAAGGACAATGTCCTCTTATACCTCAGTCTAAATACTTCAGTTACGATACTCTGCATTGTGACTGAGGTCCACAATCATTGCTGTCAAAAACGATGCCAAAACCGAACCAACTCTAAGTGAATTTGCCAAGTACAAATACTCCTATTTCTTTTTGCCCTAAAGTCCTACTGAAAGCCTTTTTAGGGGCAGCCATCCATGCTAACCAATATACTGTTAAACAAAACAAAAATAATGAGGTATACACTGCTGATAAAGCTAACTATCTTATGTTGTAAAGAAAATACCTACAGTAATGTGCAGACAACATTTTACTGTACTCAGTATGGATATACTCTAAGTAGGCCAACCATCAGCCTGAACTGTCCAAAGTGAAAAGTGAAAATGGAGCCTCATGTTAACATTTATCGCAGCACTGCTGTTATAACACTAACATATCATTTATAAAGCTTATCAAGATCTGAGCAATTGTGCTGGGCTGAGCTTTTTCATCTGTCATTAGGGAACTCATCCAAACACTAACCAGAGTCCACAGACTGACGGAAAACCAGCCCCACAGCAGCTCTCACAGTATCACCACTTGAAAGAAGAGACTCGCGCATACAAAAATATGAACAGCTTGATATTCTGCTGTAGCGCTGACATTCAAGGAGCTAAAACCAACAAAAAACATTGTGATAATTTAAATCACTAACAAGTAATGTAAATCAGTACAGCTTGGGCATATTATTGATTAATTAGTCTATTATTTTTTAATCTTTTAACCTAGAAAACTTCAAAAATGCAGATTTTTATCAATTTCACTGAGCACAAGTCTTCCGATTTCTTTTTTTGTGTCCGTACAACACTCCAAATACCCTACATATTCGATACGCAGTGATACAACTTTTGAGAAGCTAGAACCAGCTAATGTGTGGCATTTTTGCCTCATAAACAACTTTAACTGATCATCGCAATTGTTGCGGAATAATTTTCCTTTTGATTGTAGAGCTGAAAAGAGTGATCTATTAATCGATCAGTGGATCAACAGAAAAATTCCTCTGCAACTTTTTTCATAATCCTTTAAGTACTTGTCTCAGCAAAAATGCCCAAAATAATAGAGTTCTGGCTTCTCAAATTTCGAGATTTGCTGCTTTTCTGTGACTTCTGGAAATTTGAATAATGTTGTTTTCAGAAAAAACAAAAACAACTATTTGATCAATGGAGAACCCTAGCTGATTGACAATACAATCAATAGATTTACACACAAACATGCATACTGGGTGATCAGAAAAGATCCCCACCTTGGTTGTGGCGGTGGCCAAAGACCCCTGCACCACAGGAGTGTTGGTCACCTGGACAGACAGGTATTTGTTGTGGATAAGTGGCCAGGCTCCTTCCACCTTACACGTCTGGAAGTCGTCTCCAAAGGTTCGGAGGTGCGGGTCTCCGAAGAAGCCACAGTGGGTGTAGTTGGGCGGCGACGTGTTGCGTGGAAGACTGCGCTCATAGTTGCACAATTCCGGGCTATCAGAGTGTACCTGTCTGTCGGACGGGTGTGGAGGGGTTGGCGGAGGAAGTGGGGTCCGGGCACGTGGTTGGGATGTCGGCCCCTCCTTGGAGCAGTTGTGTTGGCTCATTAGATCCTCTATGCCATGCTGGGCGGAGTGGTACGCCAAGTCGCCCCGGCAGGTGCGTGCAGTCCGGCGTACGCAACTGTTGTACGCTCGCAGCGCCGTGCAAAGCTCCTCCTCCGTTCCAGAATTTGAGGTGGAGGCCCAAAATTCCGAGTTACACTTGAGGATCTTGCACTGCAGACTCACTGTCAGGGTGGAACAAGATACCGTATGAACCACAGAAGCAATCCAGGGGCTCACATGATACAAGTCCACAGATAAAGCTATAAATACAATTTAATCAAGAACTTTTCTAAGTAATCAACGTCTAATGCCCACACAGCCATTGTTGTTTCTCTTAAAGGCTCCAATGCCAAATCTCTTCTTACTTTTCCTGCATACTATACATTAAATCATACACATTGTATTAGTGACAAAGCAGTAATTGTTATCTTTTGCCGCATACGTTGTTCTGTCTATTATCTAGTTGGCATTTCGTCAAAACTGGTCAAAACACTCCAATGCTTATAAAAAAAAGGAAAAAAAAGAAGAAAAAAAAAGGATTTGAGAGGAAAAGAACCCTTGTCTATTTTTTTTATAAAAATGTATACATTTAACCCCATGTAATAATGTCTTCTAGTAGTAAGTAAGCAGGTTTAAGCCTCCCTCAGGTCAACCTGGATATAAGGTGGCCTCTCTGTTTATTGCAGAGAGGTGTACTGCCCTTTCACACCCAGTGGCTTTTGGTTTCTGTAAAAATACCATTTGGGATCCTAATCAACACCCTTACCTTTTCATACGCTGCTTGACTGCAGATTGTTGTCTCCAGCTTTAATGCCACATCCGGCCAACTCTTTACACAAATGTTCTTCAAATATTTCTCAGGATGCCCTGTTGCAACACTGTGTTTGACTAGTATTACCTTCGACTAATAGAGCTTTTATCTGAATGGGCTGTGAGAAGTTTCTCCCAGTCCCTCTGGAGGACGGGGGGGGGGGGGCATATCAACACTTTGAAGTCACACTTTAAACAATATCGCTCCTCAAAGCTTCACCGCCGCTCTCTCCAACCCCCACACCGCCTCTCCGTTTCCCACCCATTTGATAGGTGGCAGTAAACTAATCTTGATCTCAACTATCAGTGCATTATCGCGTTGTTGTTTGACTGTAAGTGGCCTTAGAGGGAAACCGATAAGGGGTTTGGCGAATGTGCAAGGTGAGTGGACGGGGTGTCTTCACTGCAAAAAGTGACCCGCTGTGTTATTGGGAATATTCTTTTGTTTTTTCGTAGGAGCTTTTTTTTTTTTTCCCCCTCAAAAATAGCGGCTGTGGTGGGCTTTAAAAACAGTTCAACGGGCAAATTAAAAAAAAGAAAAAAAAAACCCACCCCAATCTCTACAAATATACGTTTCTTTACATTTTAGCATAAAAAAAATTGTAATTCCTCGCTTGACCACACTAAAGGTTGGAACAAAACAGTTACTTTCATGAAGCTAACGTGAAATACTGAGGCATGCCCCATCCCCCCAAACAAAACAAGGTTTGAGAGCCGCAGCAGCTCCAAGAAGACCTCTCGGGGTGTTTTTGTCTTTCTGCGATGAAATAAAAATAAAACATGGACTAAAACTACCGAAATTAAATCACATCTCTGCTTGCTCACTTTCAAGCCTGCTGTCACATTTTCCAAACCTTCAACCTTTTCCACACATCTTCAAGTAAGCCACTTCGCCCTAATTTTCTGTCATCTACTTCAATCGAATCATTTTTCAAGTGGAGTTTGGTGGGATTCCAAACAATTACTACAGAGAATTATACATATTTAGCTATATTTATAACAATTTAAGGACTTTAGTTAAACACTTCATCATTTTAGATGTACTAAGTAACCGTAGTTCAATTAATATATCACTATAATATTTCGGCTTATAAATAGTGAACGGAACTGGCAACTTTGCTGCTCGAAGTGAAAAAGCAGCTAACTAGTAGTCAGTCAACGCCAGGAACTTCTGGGGAGACCTCGTTGTGATTTACAAAGTTCAGCCTGTAGCATGTGAACCGTATCGACGCAGAGGATGCCTGTTGGCCGCTGATTTATCCTACAGAGTAACGAGTCGTTTCTTACCGGAGGGGAAGAGTGAGAGAAACACGGCGAGGACTCTGCACACTTCAAGCGCCGAGGGTCTTCCTCTTTTCCCCATAACCATCCATCCAGCTCGGGGTCGCACTTCACTCCTCTCCCTGGTCAAACCGAATTAAGGAGAGGACAGAGGAGCAGAGTTAGAGCCGCCTGGTTGTCCTGGTTGAGAAAACTAAAAAAAAAAGTCCCTAAAAGAAGTCCGTCCCGTCCTCTCATTACTACCAGGTAAGAAGCAGTTGTTTTTTTTGTTTGTTTGTTTTTTTTTTGTTTTTTATTTTGCCCTCTTCGGTGTGAGAGTTAACTCAACGGCTGCAGCCGAGTTAGCTAGCTAACGCTCAGTGCGGGACAAACGGCTGAAGGCAGCCTGGCAACCTATCTTCCTTTCAGGGAGTGTCGAGAAGGTGCAGCCTCTGAGGGCTAGCGGACGCACTGAACCAATCACGGCCGCCTGTTCTGCCCTTAAACCCCCCTCTCCAAGTTTCACATTACATCTTAGTGTGCAGACTTACACGCCGAACGAGTCTTCACGACCCACAAAGCGGCTGTCCACAGCGCCATATAAGAAAAGGCTTGATTCGCTCCCAAGATGACAACAAAAACCCCCTCTGTGGAGGGACAACCTGAAAAGGAAAACAATGTCCTCCCCTCCACAGAGCTTGTGAGGGGATTAATGCCGAGGAAAAAGGAGGGAAAAAACACACATCACTTCTCTTCTCAGAAAACCGTCATTTACCAACTTTTCTTCTGCATATTACTTCTCACTAGCATGTTTGAACCCACTGTGGCACGTTTACATGAACCTAAAATGTTGGCTACAAGCCAAGATAACCTCCCCAACCTCACAGACCCACTGCTAGGTCAAACTTGTGCTGTGCAGCCAAACATTGATCGAATCCAGTTTTATTTTATGTTCTAATGTGGGTCCCAAAGTTTCCAAACATACCAAATATGTCGGTTAGAAAGTTGGATAAACTATACAAAATGATCATCAAGAATATTCCCATTCGATAGTATTGCGCAGCCACAAAAACATGGGAGTCTTGGGTTTGAGTATTTCACCCAGCGTAAATAGCCTCAATGAAGACAAGCTGATGCAATATAGTCTATACATGATGAGGGCTAACTAACGATTACTTTCAACATCTATTAATCTGCCAGTTATTTTTGCAATTAATCGTTTTGTCTGTAAGATGTCAGAAAATAGTGGAAAAATGCCCATCACAGTTTCCCAGAGTCCGAGGTGATGTGTTCAGATTGCTTGTACTAGCCGGCTAACAGCCCAAGACCCAAAGATATGATAGTTTACTATAGAACGTGACAGAGAGCTTCAAATCCGCACTTTTAACATGGTGAAACTAGCAAACAGTTGCCACTTATGCTTGACAAGTGATTGAAACGAGCAACAATTATCATTAAAAGTCAAATTAATCTTACTGTTGGCTGACAAAGTGAATATTGACTAATAGTTTCAGCGCTATGTATGATGCTGTCAGCATACTGTCAGCCAGGTGAGGGGGAAATAAATGGAGGGAACTGGATTTTAAAAGGTTTTAATGGAATTTAACTTCCAAAATATAACCTGTCAACATCAAACTGAATATCACATATGGAAAGTAAAGAACGGCCATTTATACATATAGGCTTTGTAAGTATGATTTTAAAGGTAGGCTAATCCAATCTCACTTTCCTGTTTGTCGAGACAAACACTTTTGTGACCTACATTTCAGACAGAAACTGGGCCACAGCAATAATTTTAGAAATACTGACAGTCATGAGTCCATATTCCCCCAGCTCAACCCCACCTCCCTGCAAAATGTTTGACTAGACACCGAGCAAAAACTCGCAATATAAAGTATTAATTCATTTAAGTTTTCATTTATATTTTCTGTAAATGTTGTCCTGCTACATGATGGTTTACATGCTGTTTAAAAAAACCCACCAAATTTAAAGAATTTAAGGGTAAAGAATATCAGAATAAGCATTTAAGTACCAATATGTTTAGTATGTCTGTAATTATAAGATGTAAACTCATCCTCACGTTGTCAAATGACAAAAAATCCCAGAAAAATAATAAAATATAATGCCCTGCTGTAGTTTAAACCACCCCAAATCGATTGACTCAATTTTTGCATGTTGCTGATTTGAATACATTTCCACCACTACTCAGAAAAGCGGAGAGTGACCCCACCCAGCCACCCTCACCCCCCATCCCCACCCCCACCCCCCAAAAGGCATTGACCCCCTCATTCAACTGCCTTTCAGTTGTACAAACGGCACATTACTCGTGTCTTTTACTGAAATTTAAACCAAAATACTACCAGACAGATGGCTGCATACTCAGGTTGTGACTGGCTGTACAGTAGTTTTCCACAAGGCGGTGAATGTCTTTGTGATTGCTGTCCCTCCGGATGATGGATATGTTCGTGTACAATGAGGCCTGAGCCTATGCATGTTTTCAACAAGGGTGGCCCTGTGCAGACTGATTTCCAGCTCCAATATACCTGGCACCCATATATGAAATGAATGACCGCAGCTGAAAGGTATAAGCTGCCCGGTGGAACATTTTTGGCTTTCAGCAGTGAAAGTGTGGTTGTAGAAGCAAAGTCAGGAATTAAAATTTTGTAATAGCACAATAAAGGCTTTGGTGTAAATATTCCCTAATTGCGACTGATTCAAGCATTAGTCGACTGTTGGTAGAAAAACCTCCGAATTGGTGTTTCTGTACGTCAGATCTGAAAAATAGATGTTGCAGATAGCTTATAGACCAAATGTATTCCCCCTGTTGGACTGAATTTGCAGACAAAGGTACAAAATGTTTTTACATAAACTCTCAAGATGTTAATATGTACGTCTTTTTACACGGATGGCCCCCATTCGGACAATGACTCGACTGATTGGTTGTTAAGTATTTGGTCAACTAAGAAAGTTTTAGTCCATTAGTCATTTTTATGGTATGTTTATGAGGAATAAGCTAATGATTATTTAAATATTTAAGAATATTTAAATGAAAATACCATCTCTAGTATCGTAATAGTCACAACTAAGCTTTGGTCTTTGATAAGCACTAGATATTTAGAGTTACTTTGGCATGACTGCATTCATCCGCAAAATGACAATAAAACTGGAGAAACTAATTATTTGACAGATTTCTTACATTTATCAGTAGACAATGAATTATTTTAGTCCACCATCCATTTTTTTTATTCAGGACAACCCTATTTATTCTCATCAGGAATATCTAATTATCCTAATTAGTGTTTAAATAAGTAGTCGATCAATATAGAATTCTTCCGCAGCTATTTTGATAATCAATTTCATCAGTTCAGTCATTTATCAATAATTTATCAAAATCATCATTTAGGAAGCAAAAATGCCAAACACTGTCTGGTTCCAGCTTCTCCAATGCATGGATTCATGTTTTTTCTCAGAGACCCTTTTTTTTTTTTTTTTTTTTTACTATTTTCTAGCATTTTATAGACTTCAATAATCATCAGTGAAAATAATCAGCTGCAGCCCTTATTCTACAATACTGTCATATACAGTACACTTCAAATCCAAATTAGGTTACAGGACCTCTTCTCTTCAACAGCCTTTTCTCATTCGGCCTTCGCTGTGGCCTGTATTTTGGCTTTTGGACAACGGTATTAGTGGCTGATGTATCAAATCAATCAAATTCTTTGATTGCTTCTATGAGTTTTACCCATTGGATTTTACATGGCCATGTACTGAAACGACAAACCATTTGTGAATGAGAAAATCTTTGCCTAGAAACGAAATATAGGGACATCAGGCAGACCGCGTGCTCCACAGGCTGCAACAGGTAAAGGTGACACAATATAACAATAAAACGTGTCCATAAATCAAGTCGGTATGATCCAATCGCGTTCAGATGGTGTGCTGCTTTAAACCCCTGCCGTCACCTGTCAAACCTGTTGTCAAAAGGATTACAGCATACGAAATTCTGACATGTTGATGTGGCTTAATGTAAGTAATGTACTGGTGAGCCGCTACGCCTCTTTCGCGCCGTGCGAAACTGTGATGCACCAGCCCACGTTTCCCGGTGCATCCGTCTCGGGAGTCACGGCGGACTGAGTGTCCTTGCCAACAGATGGCGCTTGTTACGAGCTGCGATGCGAAACCTCGAGTCATGACACAAACGCACATGGCATTAGGAGGACAACCAAACCTCTCATTACCTACGAGCCTTATGGACGGCTCGGTTATTGGTCTAATTACAGCTGTCACGCAATTAGGCTTTGAAAGGTGAAGTTCTGCAGCCAGCGGGCGCGTCTGTCCCGTTGCCCTGCTCAGAGGGAGATCCTCCTTTATTCTGTGTCGGATCAAAGTAGCCTCAGCGGTATTTTTGGTCTGGGATAGATTGTCATAAATGTGAACAACATTGAAAGTGAAACAGTGCTGCATGATGTTGACTCTCTATACTTTAACATTTAACGGGAAGAGTCAAGTGAATGCAGTTTTATAATCAACTCCGTTTACCAAATTCAGTTTCCCCCCAGTTTGTTGTGTGACACCGGCAAATAGATCAAGTTCCCAACAATGCAGAAATCCAGCTCCTGTGACTGTACAGATGGTTGATAAAAGGGCATTTTTTTCTAGGACATTCAGATATAGTTTGGCGACCCAGCAGGCAAAGCAAAAACTGACAAGACCCCTGGGTGAAATAAACGCCGATGATGTTGGTTAAAATTCTAAAACAAGTCTCCAACAAATAAAACAAACCGACCTTGGCGACTGCATGGGCTCTCCGCGACTCTGGAGTCCCGCTGGAACCCGGAGGACAGCGAACAGGAGCGAGAGGAAGCGGACTCCTTAAAAAAAAAAAATTAAAAAAAAAAATCTCCCCCTTGAAAACACGTCCTGTGTGTCACAGTAATCCGAAATCAAAGGCACTCAGTGGCTTTCTGAGTGTGAAATCTGCCAATCTGTACATGATGTCCACCGATCAGCTTCCCCAGGTCCTGCTCTGCTGTGAAATGAAAGTCTTTTTTTTTTTTTTTTTTTTTTTCTTGCTTTCTTCTAGTTGGGATTCATTTAAACAGCCACTTCTCGCACCCGGCGGACTCAGACCTCCTCAGCCCCTAACTTAACTCATTTGACTACAAGTCGATCGGAAAGCAGACATTATGATAGATTAACTCCAGTAATTGCCCTAATCCGCACGCTGAATCCAAATTGTTAGTTATGGTCGACGTCGGGGAGCGAGAAGGAGGGGGGGGGGGCCCTGAGGGCAAAGCTGCTGCTGCGGCTGTTGCTGCTGCTGCTGCGTACGGCTCGATCCGCTGTCTAGATGTTGTGAAATGGCTAGTGAGAAAGTGTGAGAGAGACAATGATCGGCTCTGCGTGTCGCCGCTGGGAGCCCCAGATCTCAGCTGTGAGCCCCCATCATTTGTACTAGTTAGAGAATAGGAGTCAGAGTGGGTCGCAGTTGCACTGAAAAACAAGCCAAAACTGACCATTCCACGCTTATTTTTTTAGAAAAGCAGGACTGAAACCCCAGCAATGCTTAAACCTGAATCAAATGTCATTGTCTTGATAGGTACTGAGGATATGTGCCTCATTTTCTGCCTTATTTCAGGATACTGACTTTTGCTTCTGCACATTTGACAACAGAAATAAGATTTTAAATGATCCACGTGCATATTACTATATTAATTTCTGACATTAATTGCCAACTAATACCCCCATTGTCAGACCTACACCCTCCCAAGAAAACCCTTAGCAGTCCCTCATCTTTGTAAATCACAGGTTGGAAAAAGACAAATCCATAATAATCAGGATTTAATGGAGGATCAGATGGACAAACACTTTGCAGCAGGGAGGAGGGGGGTGGGGTGTGCTCAAAGGCATGGAGGCTGCACCTGTGTTTTAGGATCAGACTGCATGCAGGAAAATACCACCACCCCCTTCCTCCCTAGCTTTTCAAGCCTCCACTCCCTGCAACATAACTGCTTCTCTCCGCTCCAGTTTCCCACTGATGAAGAAAATCCATCACACCAGGGAGGGCAGAGACTTACAGTATCTGACTGAAGGAGCAGAATGAGTAGTTTAGTTTTCTTACTGTCTGGCAGGCCAACAGAAATGCAGAGCTGATAGTTAAAACCTGCCCTAGTGAGCCCATGATTTCACCTACTAACGCTGGTGCAGTAGATGTTATTTTCATGCAGCTACCGAACAGGGCTGTCACATTACATCATCCCTTTGTGCATCCAGCAAGAAACTGACCCCTGTAATCCACTCATTTACTATCACAGCTCAGACCTGCCCTCTCCAGATGGCCACTGAGAGCCAGCATATTTTACATTGATGTAACAGAAGAACATGAAAGAGTGACACCCCAGTGTGAAAAGAATGGTTTTAGAGGTGCCGGATGCAGGCCCCATCTCAAACACAGCTGGTGTAGACGCTGCCTTGCTGAGGTATTATGGCGAGTTAACACAACAGATCTGCTTTACATATCACTGGATTATTACAATGCTTTGATTTTTTTTTTTTCTGTGCTGCAATTCAGTTTCTGCTTCATTTTACAGAACAAATCAGTGACAGTCAGCCATGTAACTATTATGCCAACAAATGAAAGAAGGATTCAGTAATGCTAGCCCTTGCGGCTCTCTGTGATTTCCTTTAGTAGCCTGCAATTTAGTCCATTATAAAAATTTGATAAGGTCAGGCTGCCTCAGCAAGGGAGACCGAAACTATATGGAGACAGAAAATAATTCTTGATAAAGAGGGAATATATATCCAAAAAAACCCCGATCGATTTACTCAAACTTTTCCTGTCACACAACTGCTGCAAGATTTCTGCAACACGATTAATCGCAAGTCAAATACTTTCAATTCAACAGATGCAGAGGGGTCATTCAAATCTTGCTTCATTTCCTGTTGATTTCTTCAGATTATCACATGCTGGGCTTCCCCTGTAGAGGATCAAAACGTCACTGTTGTCTTCCTGTTAACGGAAAATCATGATTTGGTGCGAAATTAGTCAGTGTTTACAGTATTTCTGAATCAGACACAGATTGGTAAACACCATATGCTCTTGCTGACCTTCCAGTTGGCTTTTGAACTCTCGCAGTATAACAATGAGCTCATTACAGTGCGTCATGCCTCTTATTTCTGAGGTGTCACAATACATTGTGTTTGGACGGCTCAGAAAGACTTGACAGGCCAGTTTCCTCCTGTGATCTTGTATCACCTGAAGGAGATATGTTATCTTTTCCGCTAATTGCAGTCTCTTTTGTAATTTGTCACGTGGAGTTGATTGAAAATATGAAACATTCCCTATTTTATTTTCTCAGTTGTGAGGATTTGCTACTTTTCTTTCCCTTATTTGATAATAACCTAAGCCTCGTTAGGATTTCTGGATTTTCATGACATCGCCTTGGGCTTTAAGACATGGTTCTGTGCATTTTTCAGTACTTTTTGACAATTATAGATCAAACCGTGAATGGATTAATTGAGAAAATAATGGTTAATTGCAGCCCTAATCAGCAATAATAACAGGTTATTACATTTGAAATGAAAGGAACTGTGTTCCTAATTGGTTTTGTTAAAAAATACGGCCTAAAAGAGCAAAAGACGTTATTTAGCTTTGAAGGGATTTTTCAGATTTTTAAGAAACCTGTTGTGCCCGTTTTGATTTTGGAAATTAAGGGATTAAATACAGATTAATGAGGCTAATGGCAGTATATGGCAGTATACAGTATAAAGCGTTTGCAATTGTTCAGGAACATACTGTAGCTTATGTACTGCTTTGAGTATCATTTATTAGAGAAATGGTTCTGTTTCGTTGACTTGAAACAAGACGGCGTTGGCTACCAACTGTAACAAATGCTAATGTCTATCTGCTTCTTTAAATGAGACAGCCCTCCCATTGTACTCTCCATACACAATAAGAGCTGGCTTAAATAAGGAGTAATGTCCATTTAAGAATACATATACTCTATATCTCTATACACAAAGCATGGACTATTGTATTGCTGATGTGGTATTTTGACCTCAAACACATCTTGCAGATTTCACTGGCTGCATCAAATATGTCTGGAGAACATTGTTTAGCATTAAAACTGAACTTGTGTTACTGCCCAAGGTATTTCTTTCTTAAGAGGCTATTAAATGAGAGACATGTTACACAGTTAACCAGTGAGAGTCCTTTGATATTCAGTGAAAATACAAATAGACTAAGATTTGTGTTTCATGTACAGGAATGGCATTAAAAGGGAGGGGGAGGTGCATCCAGCAGCATTGTCTTTGTATGGTGTGAGCATGAATTCAAAAATGTCTATTAACAGTTGATATGTGGGGCTCAGACACTGTGTGGAATTACTGCCACAGTCAGTAAAAATATGAATGCAGGAAGCTTGCAAATTGGCCTGTTGGTGCACACAGAGGACTGGGCTTGAATGTGTAAACCCTCATTACAGAATCTCCTCTCTCGTTTTAAGCAGAGAAGGTGAGTTTCTTCTTCTTTTTTTTTCCTTCAAAAGCCAGGCTGCAATCCAGTGAGAATTATGCACGCTGTTTAATTCCAGACATGGACCGAAGTAGACAGAGTGTGTACAGACTGCGAGACAAATAATTAGCTCTGCTGCTAAACAGAACTGATCTCAATGAAAGACACAACACATCAAGTCAATTTTCAGAGAGGAACATTAGTGAATGAATAACTGTTTTAGACCATGAATGACCATCACAATTTTGCACCTGACAGGGTTTAAGAAAACATGTTGGTGAGCAGCCATGACTCCATTAGCATGCAAGATGCCATAAATGCATGAAAAAAAACAACAGAGGCTTATCTCAATAAAACAGCTGCCTCTTTAATTTCCTGCTTCTGAAATTCCGCACACAAAGTAGAGGACCATCTAGTATTCGATTTATCAATATAAAATTAGATAAGGTTTTACTCCAGAATGTGTGAAATGCATTTTTTGTAATAATCAGTCTGTGAAATAATGAAAATATTGGCATTATGCCTATATTTGTCTTCATTGTCATAAAAACAATTATTTCATCTTTTTGTTTTGCATTTCATGCAAACAATGGAAATGGGTACTCCAATTTTGACACTAAGGAAACTGAAATTAAAATTATACAATTGCGTGAATCACATTTATTCTTATGACTATGTGGATTAATATAGTAATTAATCTAACATTTCAGTATTAGGATACCCATTATATTCTTCACTGTCACAGCTGTATTAGCAGCACTCTATTTAGTATGCCTATGGCTTACATACAATTTCTCTGTGCTGCAGACATGCAGCACTATGTCTTGGAATAATCTTGGAATAGCCTCCTATCTGCACCAATATTTTCCCCTCCATCTAAACTCTGATTATCAATCCTTGACCTGTGTAAATGCAGAGTGACGATAGCACACAACCACAGAGAGAATGTAGACTTTATCACAGCAAGCTGATTCACAATCTTTGTCCAATTGTTTGCATTATGTGCATTTAAAGGTGAATGCTGTTAATGTCTGTTTGCTGGAAAATAAACAGCCAGACTGAATTCTACATAACCCTTTTATGTCTTGGTTTCTATCTGCTTGGTTGTTGAACTTTACTAGTGTCCTGCAGTGTTGTGCTGTATGCACAGCTGCAGGGGCTACCTCCTGCCTTTCCTTTTTTCCCATCTTGTCACAATAACAACAGCAAAAACTTTCAAGTTTTTGCAAAAACTCTTTGCAGCTTCCATGCATTGGCAGTAGTGGGAAATGGGAATCAGGCATTTATTCTCAAGCTGCACAGGGAATCTGATGCATGTAGTTTTTTCTGTTGCCTAATACAAACAAACATTTTAATGTTTATCATATGAGTCAACTCACACTTTGCTTGTAGAAAACATCACAAGGCTAAAATCCAATAAGACACAATGTAAAATGTATTCCTAACTGGTCCATCAAGTAACTGTTCATCATTATGGCACTGTTGGCTTGCAAGTTTTTCATGGGTCACCTTTTGCCCCAGTTGCTTCTAGCTCTCTCTCTTTATTACTTTGACCACACACATTGACTTTAAAGTTCCCCAGCCAAGCTTGCTGCTCCTACAAATCCCACAACTTGCTTGATTTCACAATTTCATATACTAATTCCTTTCAAATTTTCATTATTTCTAGCAAATATAGCTATTATTGGAAGTAAAAGTTTGGAGTCATTCCTGCCAATATCTGCACAGTAAAGTAGATTTTATTTGCAATATGAATTGGCAGTCCTATGTAAGTTTTTTTTTTTTTTTGATCGAGCAACTGGGTCAGTTGCTCAATAAAATTTCAGGACAATCCATCCAAGAGCATAATTATGTCCTCAGCCAGTGGAGGGGAATGAATTTGCAATTCTAGTGCCTAGAAAAGGCTAATTTCCATGCTGAAATATTTATAGACTCCTTAAAACTGTTGAAGAGTGGAATTTAGTGGTGGCTAAAAGAACTCATTAATTTGAAACTCATTAAGATGTATGCTATCTTCTTGTCAGGCCAAAGAAGTAGCTATTTCCCAATAGATGCTCCCAAACATTTGGAAATGTGTCTTGTAATGTTAGTGAAGACAGCAGGGCTGTGTGTCATCCATGTTCATATCCCTGTGCAGCCTTGTCGTCCACTCCATCTCTGTAAAGTGTGCTGTGGTTCATTAACGAGCTGTGGAAATGTCAGTGCTTTAGGTTCAGATTAATTGAAAAGCCCACGGACGTCTAATTACAGGAAAAAGACTTATCGATATCTCCAGCTCTCTGAGACAGTAGACCTATCCCCCTGGCTAAATGATGCTGTTATTGATCGTTGTATGTAAAATGATATTGTAATTTCTCTGTCTCGACTGTTGCAATAGAAGCAGGTTAATTGGAACAGACCCTAAAAAGTAAAAGAAAAGTAAAAAATTGGTGCTGAACAAGCTACAAAGGTTTGATTTGTTATGTAGATGCCTTAGCTCGAGGATTGTGCTTAATATGCAATGAGGTTAATTAATTAACAGTATGTTGAACGGGTGTGGAGTTCCACAGACTGGCCCTGTCCTCATAGCTCATAGAGTCCTACGACAAAGAGTAGTTGGCGCCTGGTGTTTGGTCAGGTGTTTGCTGAAGAGTGGAATGATGATGGAGGCTGTTGATGTTTTACTGAGAGCTCTTTGTGGCAAACACCTCACGTAGCATGGCTCTCCTGAAAAGTTGTGAAATAGGAGGAGACTCAAGCCCCCCTCAGAAAAAAATCCCTACTCCAGAGCCAAAATAACATCAGTGAGTCATAGTTGCCTTCAGGCCACATTGACTTTATCTCCTGTGTCTCAACACGCAGGCTGGTCCTTTCACCGGTAACTTTAATTAAAGTGAGAGTAGGAGTGGCCACATATTTAACCTCATCGTCATATTGTGCAACTTAAAAAAATTGAAAATGATCGTGCTGTCTTCAACTCCCTTTGTGGTTCAAGGCTAGTTTGCGCAAAATGTGTAGATGGTGTGTGTCAAGATTTACATTTATGTGACTGTTAAAAACTTTACTCAGACAAGTTGCCACCATTGTGTGATACAAATGCAATTATAATAGCAAATGATTTACAACCTCTCCTTGTCAAGTGGCAGTTAAGATATATTTTGTGGGGAAAAGAGGGAAAGTGAATGATAAAGGTCTTCAAGCCTAATTTGGAAGTGTGTGATTCAGTCTTTATGACTCTACTTGCCCATGCATTGTCTAAATTTCCTCTCTTTGTGCCAATCAAAGCAAACTGAGGGAGAGGCATACCTTTTACTGTTGCAAATCCATTGATACGACGAATGACATATTAGGTAAAATAGGTTATCTTCTACGAAGTGCTATCACATGTCCTGACAGACACTTAGGGTAACTGCCAGGGCACATAAATCACCTAAACCATTGGCTCAAAAAGAAAGAAAAAAGTAAGTTAATCTCAACAAAAAACACTTAATATTCCATTAATTCAATTGTTCAGAAGGGTATGATATACTGTTGTGCAACGCCAGAGTGTTTATTATTAGTCAGAATAAAATCCTGTGCTGCTATTAAACAGCATGCACTGTTCTTGACCTGTGCAACCACTGAGACATTGAGCTGCCAAATTAGCCCTGAGGTTAGAAAAAGAGTCCAAAAAGGCATGTAGGTACAGTAACTGAGAATATCCATGACAGGAAACTGTGATATCACAGGCCATGCACCATTGGTTGAAAGGAATAAAGCACCACAACCACATTAAATTGTGTTTTTGTCACTAGCAGGAAAAAGGTAACCAGTTCAATAGTTGTTTTTTTTAAAGATCAAGTGCACAGATTCCTGCACGATCAAGGAAATAAAATTTCCCCTGAAGCCAAAGTCTGAAAGGTCTCTGCCAGTGGGAGAGCCCAAGGCTGTACACCCAGCCATCCATTTAGCATTCGGCTATTATGTCCGGCACCCTGATAGGAGCTGGAGCTGCCACTTCAACTTTACTGAAGTTGTGAGGAGACAGAAAATGAGCTCTTTGTACTTCTGAGCTGCACATTTAAAGACAAGCAAGTTATTTTCTGCGCACTAGCTGAACAAAAATGTGAAAGCAAGTTTCCTTTTAATTTGTGAATGTCACCAAAGCCCGTAGCAAGACTGGGGAGTCTCTGTATAGAGAAGGAGACAACCTTTTTGTGCTTTAAAGTGAAGTAAGGGATTCTAGTTGGTACAAACTGATTGCACTAGCAGCAGAGAGGTGTAGACCTAAAGTCCCTCATTAGGTGAGAGATTATACCATATTCCTTAATATGAGTTTCAAACCACACCTGGATGAGCTCAAGGGCCAGAACAAGTATAACTGGTTTTATTAGGTGCAAATTTAAAGAGAATTTCCAGAAAATCTACAAAAGAAAATGTAAATTAAATTGCATTTCCATCCACTACAACTATGCAAATATTAGGAGTTGAGTACATAAAGATAAACAGGTGGTGGGGCTAATTTTCCAAGAGTAGTAGAAAAAGAGGGCACAGTGAGATGGCCTAATTAAAAGAGCACCAGTCAAAATCATATAGAAAATGTGGTGGAAATATGGTATTTATGTTTGCTTCATGCATTAATTTTATGGAATTTCAGCCTCCTCAACACTCCACACAAATTTCACAAATTTTATGTTTTTGTGTGCTACTATTTTCAATGTCTTCAGTGTAGTCAAAGGGCTGTCTGGGTCAAAACCTTCATGAATTTCATGATTTATTCACTGGACCTGGTTTGCATTTGGTTTTTATCAATACACCGACTTTTACATCTCAGCCAACCATGAAAAGTTTTTGCAATATTTTATTTTTTTCTTCTAATTCTGGCATTTCCACTCAGCCTTATTGATGCACAGACTACAAATGTGCATTAAAAAATAGTTGGATGGAAATGCACTTTATGACACCACCCATTCTTTGTGTATGGCCATTCAGAACAGCTTCAATACTTTTGCCTTCAGACATATTTGGACAAATTGTCATTTGAACTAGTTCGTTTCAAGCCCCGCTTGTAATCAGTATTCAACCTGAATTTTCTCGAGTGAAACAAATGGTAACCATGCATGATGTCAGCAGCCTATGAGGACTGACTGTAGGTTAAATGTCAAGATTTGGTGTTCGTGGTTAGGCTCAGGGCTGAGCAATCGGTCTAAGGGAGAGTTTAAAGCTGTTCTCATAAAGTTCTTATAACCTACCAAATTCAGGCTTTTAGCTTTTAGATTTTTGACAGCAGCAGGTACGGTTCACTTGGAGCACATTTGGACTGCAGACTATCAAAGTGCAGTAGAGTCTGTAGAATGTGAAATGTGATTTGAAGGAGACTTCAAGGAGTGCTAATACCCAAATATTGTTGCATTGATTACAGTTATGTTGAAACTGACTAAAAAGGAACTGTAGTTTTCTGCTTCATTTGCAGTGGAAAAAGGAGAACAAGTCTTTCATAATAGTAAAATGAGTCCTTTGTCTTAGCACAGTTTTGGGTGACTTTTCCAGATGGCTGACACATGTTCATTTCCTTTCCAGCTGCTATCAGTCTCTTTTTCACAGTAAGGTGATCTGCACTCATGATCCCAGCTGTATCTTTGCAGCAAATTCCAAGGTATCAGCAGTCAAACACTCACCATCTCTTGTCTAAGACCCCACTTTACCCCATTCGGAAAACATGACCACACCCCATACACAAGAGAATAAAACAGAGTGCAGAGTAGGTAGTGGATAAATAAACAAGATGAGACCAAATGCAAAGATAGGTTTAGAGTTTCATTTGAGTTTACCTATAATATCTTTACAATATAGCCTACTGAAGGTTGTGTTTCTGACATACTGGCATTACCATCCATATGTGGAAAAATGGAAATAAATCCAGAACTCTCAGGCAGTCAGTGCAGCCCACAGGAAATCTGAAATCACTCTGCCATTTTAGATAAGAAACTCTTTTTCTGTCAGATCCCAGAGCCAAGAATTCTGCAGTGCTAAAACTGGAGAATCTGCCCATACTTGTCTTCTGATGCATTTTAACAGTATTGATTGGCGGCATCAAGTACTTTTCCGAGTAGATTCAAAGCAGTTATAGTGAGAGAAGCTGTTGAAGAATGGAGACTCCAATTTATTGGTCAGTATTGTTTTTGTTTTTTGTATAAAATACCCTCATGCATTTTTTGAAATCTTCACCTATCCACTATCCAAACCTACCCACACCCATCCAATATGACACCCACAGGGCTCATTTGTATTATTTTAAAACATCCGGAGTTGCTGGGGATTTTACGTCCTCCTGCTTTCTTTTTCTGTCTCTCAGAAATTGTCTTTCTTTTGCATGTGCACTCAGACACATACCTTTCCCACAATATTTTTCTTTGCATTTCCCAAGTCCTTCTTTATGCACCTGCGAATCTGCTGTCACAATGCAGCAGCCTGACAAAAGAACTGAAGCCATGGTTTCACAGAGGCAACCGTCAGCCAGTACAGTTTTTGCACAATGGAGGGCAGAAAAAAAATCTTCTAAGGCAACCAATTGGAACCACACAGGCAAACGGCTTAAATAAAACCAGGCAGGGAAGACTTAGAGAGATACAGAAAGCATGAAGGGTGTATGAAAAGCGAGCTGGAAGATCCAGAGATCCGCATAGACAGGCCTCACAGCAATCTACAGCTCTACTGACATCCATGCAGCTGGATTCTTGCTTTTATCAACACAAATGAAAGCAAAACAAATACGTTGCAGAGAAAGGTTTATTTGGCGTTGACATTAAAAATCATCCATTATATTGACAGCCGTGCATGCAGTGACAACATCTGTCTTTATTCTTGCTTAATCAGTGCTTTCATGCCATGTTTTAACTTTTCTTTTAAAGTTCTTTTTTTTCAAGCTTCTCTGTAAAGCACACATCAGACATTGATTTACGATCAAGCAGACAATAATACATCGTCCATACAAATGTGAGAACAATTGCAAACTGTTTATTTAGTGAAAAAATAAAAGCTCAGCAAGCAAAGACTGAGACTCAAACACCATTCAGGTCCAAAAGATGATTGGATCCTGGATAAAGAAGGTTTAGTCTAACAGTTTAACCCATTTCTGCTGTATATTTCTGACAACCTCAGACCATTAAGCCTCTCCTGCTGCCCTCAGTCCTGCACTC
Source organism: Xiphias gladius (assembly GCF_016859285.1). NCBI lineage: Eukaryota > Metazoa > Chordata > Actinopteri > Istiophoriformes > Xiphiidae > Xiphias > Xiphias gladius. The sequence continues at coordinate 16,777,448 of NC_053407.1, read as the reverse complement.
TGAACCTCTGGGTTGTGACATTAGCGTGCAACGCTGATTGGACTTGATGGCTCATGCTGCTCTCTGGTCAAAAACCAGTTAGAAACAACTGGATTCCCTTTGTACTGTGCTGTGAGCTCAGTGATAAAACCCTTGACTTGCCAGGCTAGTTAAATTATTTTCCGACAGACTACTTTGTTTGCCAATAACACTAACCATTTTACCCTCATGGCGACTCGCTAATTACATCTACTGTAGTAGATTTCACTTTTTAGACTGTCCGACATCATAGGCTACTGATGAGCCTTTCAATGCTCCACGTGGGACAATCCTGTGTCATACTCTCAGGAATTTACCAGCCGTTTCAAATGTGAGGGTATGTGAGAAAGCGGAAGCAGCAATTTTGAATGTGTGTCTCTCTGTGGCCGCAGCATATCTGCTCTGCTAATCCTTGACACAAAGCCTGGATGAGCAGCACTTTTGTATGTGTCAGAATGGCAGTCTTAAGAAACAGGCCCCAGCACGCACGGCTCCTCGCACAGCAGCAACACTGTGGAAACTGAGAACATCTACAGTGATATGGAGGAATAATGCTGGCAGGGATGAGAACACATCTATACGTACACATTAATACATGCCCACGGGACAAATTGTACCATCTATTGACTACTGGTAATGTTTTTGTGTATGTGCTTAGCAGTTTTCTCCTGCAGTATCTTGTAGATATCAGGTGACTTAATTTGACCTGTGGGAGAAAACGACAGGAAAGGGTGGATGTCTTCATTTACGCATGAAATAGTGAGTTAAAGGTGAGGGTAAAATAATTGTATCCAGTTAGGAGAATAACATGAATTTAGTTTGGTCTTGCTGGCAAGTTAAGGAAATAGGGATGTGTGCAGTACAGCAGTGGTGGAAAATCATAAAATACATTTACTTAAGTACTGTAGATTACAATTTTGAAGCAAATGTACTGGAGTATTTCACTATTCTCTACATCTGCTTAACCACATTTCATAGATAATTGTTATACTTTTTACTGTACTACATTTATCTGACAGCTATAGTTAAGATTTTACATTAGAAAATACATAAAAAAAGAATCCAAAATTTTCCATTATTTCACAGAACAAAATCAAAGTTTCAATCGTGAATCATCTCAGGACCTCTCAGATTTATTTTGTGAAAACAGCGAGGGGCCCAACCCCAATTTGCGAACCACTGGGTTAAACCACCCAACTGTATATAAAATTGTTAAAACTAGCTCTGCTTTACCCAGCTATGACAGTAAAATGCTGCTTACACATTGCTGCATCAATATTAACAATCTAATAGTATAATATATAGTAATGTATCCTTCACGGGGGCATGTTTCTGCATTTTTCTGTAAATTATTCTGTGGGATTTAAAATAAAGGAATTTTACTTGTAATGTAATATTTTTACATTGTTGCACTGACTTAAGTACATGATTTGAGTACTTAAGAGCCAGGGAGCATATGTTGGATATGTATTTGTTGGTCGATGCTTCTCTACATGTGTGAAAGGGTTTAATACAGTACAGTATGTTGAGAGACAAATGGTTCTACGCTTGCAGACACCTACGAAAAAGCCTTTACTTAAAAAAAAAAAAAAAAAGAAACTTGTACTTTGCGTGTTTCTGTTGCATGTGTGTCACTCTTGTATTGTTGCACATGGGAGTGTCTTCTTTTACTTCCTGGGAGTTATGAGGTATTTAGAGCAACTCTCACTGAGACCCAAATCATGCACAGAACAGTTGTATCGAAAATGCGAGCGCTCAACTGCTGATGCAGATGAGCCATTTTTATGTTTAAGACTTGATTAAAAACTGAATACATCCAGTGAAGTTCAAAAGAGTCCACGGGTGTAAAAAAAAAAAAAAACCTCCATTCATGCCATTCAAGAATTTCTATTTCAGTTCATTTAAAACTGTTTTTTTTTTTTGTTGTTTTTTTTTTTTTTTTTTTTTTTAACCACCCTAACCTTGGGATATGCTGTTGTGGAGCGTAACACATTTATACGCTGCCATTTTCATTAACACTGTCGTGTATCTCCGGAGCTCCCAAAGGCAAACTCCTTTTGGCAGCCTGGCGTTGGATCAGGCTAACCACCTGTCATCTTATTTCTGCACATGGCCTCTTCTGTCAAACAGTCCCTCACATTCCTCCCTGTGGCCCACAGAGCACCTGTGATTGGCTCACCCATTGCCATCACAGCTGTCAGGCTCACCCTCACTGTCAATTAAGGTGATGGACCTCCCAAAAAGATGTTTATTCCAACAGCTTGGTGTTGTTTAGCCGAACATATTACAACAAGAATGTAAAGTGTAAACAAACCAAATATTATGGAATATTTAGCACTTAGATGAACTGGATTTGGAGCTCCAGTTAATGACTTAACATCATACAGTGTGTTCTCAGTGAACAGCAGTGCACTGAAATGAACTCAATTGTGAAGATGAATCGACTGATGAAGCTGAAACAATTGTATCGATTAGTTGATCAAGTGAAAATGAATCAGCAACTATTTTAATAATCTATTAATCGTTTAAGCAATTTATCAAGCCAAAATGCCAAACGTTTCCTGGTTCCAGCCTCTCAAATGTGAAGATTCGATGTTTTTCTTTGTCATATATTATAGCTGAGCTGCAACGATTAGTTGATTAATCGATTAGTGGATCGACATTAAATTAACCAGCAACGATTTTGATAATTTAGTGATCGTTTTGCCTCTCAAATTTGAGAATTTCAAGCTTATCTGCAGTAAACTAAATATCTTTGGATTTTGGAATGTTGAGCAGACAACAACAAGACATGTGAAGATGTCACCTTGGGCTCTAACAAATTTATAACAAATTTTTTTCCGTATTTTCTGACATTTTATAGATGATTCATCAAGAAAATAATTGGCAGATTAATTGGTAATTAAAATAAGTTATCATTAGTTTTAGCCCTATATGATAGTTCATTGTATGATCTTACAGATATTATTTCGTTTTGGACTGTAGAGCAGATAAAACAAGACATTTGAATATGTCTCTTTGGACCCTGGGTAATTATAATTGCCATTTTTAAAATTGTTATTTTCTGACCATTTTTAAACTAAAAAATCAATGATGTAATTGGGAAAATAATGATTTAGTTGTATCAAAATCATGTAGCAGAATCAAATCATTTTTGGATGGAGAAAGGACTTAGTCATTTTACGCACTTTCCTTTCAGAGCTTACATGACGTTGCTCTACTGCGTTGCATTTTCAGGCGCACAGACACAAATCAGCCACAGCAGACTGAATGAAACACAAATGTGCAATGTCTCCTGCACAATTGGATTTGTGTCAACTTCATCTCCAGGGACCTTTGTTCTCAGATATTTTTGTTTTCTCAGTCATAATATTCAGCACAATGAGACAACATCAGTTACAACAAATTGATCCAATCCATCCAGGCACTACAGAGGCTCATTTGGAAGTAAACACAAGGACTGTGTTTGTAGATTATTTTCAAAATCAATTGCAATTCAACATAATCTCACTGAGCCTGGACAGGCAGCAAAATAAAGGTTTGTGAAGTAAATATGTTCAAATAATTCTTAAATTAAAGAGAATTACTCTACAAAAATAGTTGCATTACTCATTTTCACCATCAGCACCATTGATATGTAAAGTCTGTGAGTAATTATGCAACAGACTTACTGAAAGCCTCCCTGCCATCACCGAATATAGTCTGAAAGGTTTCATTAGAAGTCTCTAAATTTGGGTGCAGAACAAAACTTGAGCAAAAGCCATCAGGAGGAAAAATGCCAAAGTATCTGGCGATAGCCAAGCCAAGTCAGAGTTTGTATTCAAAGCCAGCCTCCTACTGCTGTCCATATCTGTGCATTAGTCCACATTTTGAATGTTTTTTGCAATAATTATAATTGATTCACCTCATTATGCTGCACCGGCAATGCCTCCGCAAATGTCATCCTTCGATCTGTTCACAGTGTTAACTCCTTCCTGAAAATACAATCGGGGTAGCCAGCAGAAATGACTTCCTTTCTTTCTTATGAAATGGAGTGTGTGCAGCTTTTTCTAGATACAAAAAATGTGAACTCCACCAAACAGTTAGGTGCTTAAATGTATGCAGAAAGGATGCATGCAAATAAGGTTGCAAACATTTTTATGATTAAAATGTTCTGTACCACACGAATAGAAAAAAAGTCCCATAAATTATTAGGTCTTAAGATTAAAATAACAAATTAACTCATAACCCCCAAATGAAATGCATTATTCATGTCTGTGACACATAAACTGGTCCTCACGAAAGCATATTTGATGTTGAGTTTAAAGGGACTTTCTCTTCTGTGTCCCTGTTTCTGTGATTCAACTCTGACAGCGACCAACTTTGATGTTTTGTAGAAAGTGTAAATGGGAGCAGAGTTGAATGAAGCGGCTGGGTATCACTGTGTTACTGACTTCTCTTTTCATATCTGAACACCAGTAGCTAAGCAGAGCCTCAGCTATGGATAAAGCATCTGATCTCTGCCCTTTAACATTGTCTGGGCTCTACCATATTTACTAGATAGGGCTGTTACAATTATTATCCTTATATGACTACACAGAAACAACAGAGGGAGGAAAGACTGTAAATTAAGCTTTTTTTTTTTATTACAATGACAGTCAATCAAATTAGCAGTAATGAAGCTTTATTTTTCCTGAATGGCAGCAGTGTTTTGTTCAGTCGACAGCGGACCAGGCCTGTTGCTGAAGGAGTCCCTGAAAAAAATGTCCGGTTTTGAAATACCCCCATTCAGGCCAAAGGAAAGGATTTTTCCCAAGCCCAGTGTTCTCACACTTGTGCTTGCATCTCAAATAAACCTCCTATGGATTCCTAACTTCACAGAATGGCAGTGGGAGGGGGGGTTAGGAAGAGAGAGGAGGGGTGAGTGTGAGCCAAAAAGAGCGTTTTATAGAGATGCTGATTTCTTATTCACTGGTCCTCTGTAAGAACGGAAACCCACTGGAATGCACATTGAAAGCTACGATGCTCATTCAGAGGCCATAATGCATCCTTCGCATATGAACTGAACAAGAGTTTCCCTGGTGGGAAAATAGTGACCCCCCGAACCCGGTGAAGAGATAGCTGCTGTGCAGGGGGCTCCCGCTCCAGAGGTGCATTGTGGAGCAAGGGCTGCTGCTGCTTCTCACCTGCATAGAAAGAGAATGAAAGCCCTCTCTAGGTGTTTACACCAAGCCCTCCTCTGCCTTCCCAGTGGAGCGAAGGAATAACAACATAAATCCTGGCTGAAAGTGCAGAAATGCGCTGTTGCTAGATCTTAATCAAGCCAGTCACGAGAGGCGCGGATGGCATATCATTCTCTGTTCCCACTTATTTTGCAGATATTTTCCCTTTCATCCTTTTTCTTGGGGGTCTGCGGTAGATTATGTTGAAGACATTATGAAGCATGACGATCGTCACGACAAAGACCTGTCACACCTGATAAGCATCATAAAAACACCAACTAAATCCAAGAAGTTAGATGTTGTATACAGGCTGAGCAAACGCAATGACCAGATTAAACATTTCTAACAGCCATTTCTGCAACATCTGAAGTGACTGACATCCCAGTGGCTTCAAAAAACTAAATATGGTCTAACCTAAAAATAACATCACAGCCAATAAATTAAATATGTGCTTCAGGGTTTATATTTTGGACTACTGGAGGCACACTGATAGGACCAACCAAATGCATAAATAAGAGCCAGTTGCAGTTAATCTATATCCTGGCAGAGCTGTTTGGATGTGCATATATTTTCTTATATTCCCTGAGTTGAAGCCAGCGTTATGCATGAATCGTGCCACATTTGGAAGAATTAGAGATTATCCACTGTTCCAGCTCACATGACTGTTAAACAGATGTTGAGTTGGAGACAGATCTCCTCAGCGGAGTGTAGCCAAGAATACCAACTGGATTTACAAACCTTGTTGATGGACACATGACATTTGGGTTTTGTGCATGTGTGTGTGTGTGTGTGTGTGTGTGTGTGTGTGTGTGTGTGTGTGTGTGTGTGTGTGTGTGTGTGTGTGTGTGTGTGTGTGTGTGTGTTTGACAGAGAGAGAAAACACAGAGTACATGTTTTACATATGAACAAAGCACCTAAAAAACAAGGCCGTGAATGCAGCACACTCATCCTGCAGTCTAGTTGGAGAGTAATGAGAGCTCACTGGCAGTTGCACAGAGAATTAGTTTCCTGGGTGATATCAGTATTTGCCGTGAGCTGTGCGTGGCCGTCACATTAGAAATGCTCTTTATATAAAACCTCTGAAGAACCTCAGTTCAATGGGTCCATAGTCTGGGGAATGCTTTGTAGACAGCCAAAGGTCAGGGCTTTTCTTCCGCCCCCCTCTTCTCAGACTCTGGTTTTGTTGCTGAGCCCATATGGTACATTTGCACTTAGAGGACCTTCACATTGTTAATGTGTTAAATGCTATTAATAGACACAAACATGTATTTCTATAATGCCAATCTACATCAATTTGCATATCTTCATATATTGATCAGTATTACTTAGAGGTAAAATCAATACAGACAGCTAAAGCAATGTTTCTCTACCATAAACAAATGCATGTAGAACCATAGACTGGATGAATATTCCATTTCTAATAGACATAATCATCTTCATCATCACAAATACCATTGTCTTCATCACCAACATCATGACTTCCTGAATGACTACCCGCACCAACATTTTGCGGCTGCATGAGCCATTAAAACTGTGACCAATGACTGAAGAGTTGGGTTTTAACATTTAACATGTAATTAATATAAGGATTGTAACTATTTTTTCGATGCCTGGCAGTTCATGTTAATGCCTAATGAGCCATGAGATGATTGGGTGGAATATTGATTAACTACAGATAACTGCACCCCATTATTGTTGGTTTATGACAAGTTCTAAATTAACATAAAGTCCTTGGCACGTTTAAGGTTGTGGCTGATGAAATTGCACAGGGAAGTCCTGGAGTCAGATCTAATTAATCCCAAAAATGGACAGGAGATGAGTAAGATCGTTTTCACTCCAGTGTACCGCCCTATAGGTGAGCACTGCAAGGATTTCACAGGGTTCCACAGGTCTAATAACTAACATTAATTAACAAACAGTTATTTTATATGTATTCATTTGGCCAACATTTCTGTCCAAAGCAATGTACATTGATTGAATTGTGGATTTGAGAGTCCTGCACCAATTGGTGCCAGGGTGGACCGAGAGGAAGACTTTTAGAATAAGTGCCACAATGCTCCGTTACAAATTCCCTTTCCATAAGTGCCCCAAGGTTGCAGGTCTATGGAACAAAGCACAAGTGCAAAGGAAATAATGCTGATGTAACTGAAGTTCATAACAAAAATATATCCTCTCCTGCACATATTGATTTGAATAGATATGGTTAATAAACAGATTTGGTGTTTAACATTGGAACAGTATTCACTGGCTAGGCTGACCAGACCAACATCTATTGCTTTTTGCTTGTTTGTTTGTTTGTTTGTTTTTTCAATGCTAACATTTTCCAGCTTCCAGCTGAAAAAATCACACAAAATTTATTTTGCTTTGCTTGGTCTGCAGCAATGCTGCAGGTGTGTCCAGTTTTCTTGTGATGATTTGACAACTTTACAAGTAGCTGTGATATAGTTGTTGTGAATTACAGTGTTTAGTTAAAGTATTTAACTGTCTACATTCATCAAAAATACTGACCAACAACAAAAAACGGACAAATCAGTAATCAAATCAGGTTGAAGTTGGTTTGAAATGTTAAAATGCAAAGGCATGTTGCACACTTTCATATATCTTGCAGCAGCTGAAGCTGCACAGGATTCAGGTGAAAATGTTCCATATTTTTAGGCTGGAGCAATAAAAACAAAATGTGATTTTTGTCAGAGCGCGTTGACTATGTGGGTGGTCTGGCACTATGGACACTTGTTGCAGGAGACCACAGGTGTTTTTGGTCTGTTTTGAACAGTCCATTTGTCTTCTGTTAGTCTCTTATATAAAAGTGTAAGAATCTCTAGCTGACTTCAGTCATTGACCTTTTATTTTTGGTAGTTTCTATTGCTGTTATTATGTTTGGTTTTTTTTGGATGTGCTTTGACGTGTTATTTGTGCCAGATGATGTGAAAATGTGTAGAATATATTTACTTAAAGAAACATTTTCCTTCTGGAATGTCTCCTCCCTTTTCAATTACCAGCAGGTTTGATAAAAACAGTAAAATGGAGCTCAGTATCAGCACACTGGATGCTTGTTCAGAGAGAAAAGCTTGCGTTATTTGTGGACGACCAGCTAGTCAAATCAGAGACAACCATAGAGAATTAAAGTAGTTAGAGTCCCAGAGTGACGTGCCAGGGAGTTGCTAATGATTTCAGTGCACATGGCAGTGCCTGGCAACTGGCTTCCCAAAACACAGAGCAGAAAATAAGCCCTCGGGGCAGTCTCAGACCTCTAATTGGGCTCTCACCAGTGATGGCCTTGGCAAATACAGAGCACTGGTCAGATACAAATAGAGAGGAGAGAGAATAAAGTTTATTATTCTTAGAGAGTGAGGGGAATGAAAGGTGGCCTCCTTTTGGAGGTACCTCAATGGGATTCGTGCCAAACTGGAATGATAAATCTGTTCCCAGCAGAGACGCATGGCTGACGTTCAAACCGACGACAGTACTCATTGTTGAGACATTCCAGTGCTATTCCCGTTGTTGTTTTCTCAGGCACACTGCTTTATTCTCTAATAAACTTAGATCAAGATGGTAATCGAACCAATATGCCGTTCTTGGAAAAAGAAAGAATAAATCAAAACAGATATTGGCAAAGTACCTTCAGTTCTTGGATCCATTTTGTTATTTGGAGATTTTTTTTTCCTTTATCACATGATAAACAACAAATAACGTCGACGTAAAGTGATGACAACATATTTTCTAAGCAGCTATAATATAGCTATAATAGAGTTGAAGACTGGTAACACTATAGATTACAGATCGATAGTAATATATGAACTAATTATACACAAATCCGAAAATAATTATGTGCTCCTATTTTGTATATTATTCAGTAAATTATGTTGTTATTTTTTACTTTATAAAACTTTATAATGTATAAAATCCAGACTTTTATGAAATCCAAACTAAATAAAATCCAGGGTTTCATAAAATAAATACCAGAGGTTGACCACCTCCCCTAAAACGAAACCAACCTCAGCTCACATCATGAAAAATACACTGTTTTGAAATCTAAAGCTATTTCACAGTTTTATTTCACACAGCAAAAGTCATTCTATTTAGTGCAACTATTGTTAAAGCTGATTCCTACAAGCTGAATTTATCACAAGATGAGATGCGTCAGGATCTGAGTGGTTTACCACCTCAACTGAACCGTGTCCGCAGGGAAACCATGAAATCCACAGTTAGTTACTGTTTTGTTACCATTAACCAATACCAAAAGGTTTTTCTTATAATTGATAATTGTTTATATATTTACATGATACCAGATCTGTGCAGTAGTCTCTTTCTCTCTACAAATAACTATAAAATAATGCATATAATTGGCATATACAGATACATTATGAGCATATTGTAATATTTTCAAAAAGCATTTACTACTCGTAGTTGAGTTTTGCATTGACAAGGGACATTGTTCTTTATCCAAGTTATGTCCCTGTTGGGCTTTATAGTTCAAAGCCGAAAACTGGAACAAGAAACTGGAGCAAAGAGAGATATTTGATATCTATTTTTCCATCATCAGCAACTTAGATCAAATGTAAAACCACACTGATGAAAAATTTTATGATTATCAGAGGAGGGGGAAAAAATATACAACCACGAGTTGCAGTCTACAAGAAAATGTTCAGAAATGATTTAAAATCCAAATTCAATCTGACTGCATCACATATAAGACACAGATTAACAGGAGATGTCCATGCTCCTTTTCTGGAAGATGTTGAAAGTCATTCTGGGACATGTAGGAAACAACCTGATTTGGAAGCTGATGAGGCTGGTTGAAGGAAACAAAAAAAAGTTGAACATTACAGGTTGATGCCATCAGGAATGTCCACAGTTGTGTTTTTCCTCTAGTCGACTGTTTCCTCCATGGAGTTGGTGCGTGCTGGTGGTCATCCCTCACAGATGCAGATGATTCGCCTGTTAAATCCATCCAGTTTGTTGAGGTAGAACGCCAGTGAGAGAAGACAACAGATGGTCTGATATGATACCTGTCAGCAGGCATGAGGTTGAGCAGGAAGCCCTGCTGTGGAGCAACTGAGCGTGCTCAGACCTCCCAGATTTGTTTGGAGTGGCACATCATTAGCAAAGAGTATTGGTGCTGTTTTTGCAAAGTGACACAGTCACTGACAGGTGGTCAGAAGGATTTCATAGAAAACAGAAACAAAACTCTTAACCATTGTGATCAAATCAGAAAAAGTTAACTTTCATTGATTTTTTTCATTAACAGATTTTTTTATTCTATACAAGTATTCTTTAGTAAAGCTGTCAATGATGCACATTGATGTACTAACTTGTTTCGCATGAGGCAGGTCTGTTTTTCTGTTTAGGCTTCTCTCTGGTTCGAAGAGGGTGGGGCTGTGTTGGAAAAAGGTGATGCCAGGTATTTTTACGCAATCAGAATTGAACAATATAAGACTCTAAATCACAGTCTGATGACAGCTGTTGAACTGTTTGTTTTTGTTGGCAGGGAGGTGACACTGTCAATCACATTTAATCAAATTGCATTTACACAGTCCTGATAAAGCAGATTAGTACGAGTTTCTAATTCTTAAACTATTTTTGATTTATGACCAAGACATTTTAATTTTCTCTCTAACTTGGCAATTGATCATTGCTGAGATGTGAGATTTGAAACACTGTTTTCAAGGTTTTGGTAAAATATTCTATTTTCATGTAGCTTTTGACCATGCAATAACACCTGAGGAAGCCCCCTCGAATATCATTAAAAGCTCAGTGAAAATTGACTTTGGAATATTCTGTTTTTCCAGTAAATTTGTTTACCCAAAATTAAGAAAATGCCTGAAATTTTCAGGCAGTTTAAGGGGTTTATGTAAAAATGCATAAATCTAAGTGTTGAAGTTGGAAATTAAAAATCTCTCCTGTCATGGACAATTGTGATTTTGTCCAATCCAGGGTGACTTTATGTATACACATACACTAAAATGATCTGAAATATCTAATAATTACTGTATTGTGTATTTTAGAGCCAGTAAAAGTACAGTAGTGGAAGGAGAGACTTTATTCCAGGGACAGAGATGATTGCTTGCACAATTGGAGGAAATCGGATGCTTGAAACTATAAATCCTCAAATTTATTTCAACTTTTCTCATCCAAAGCAGTCACAGCACCCAGGGCTATGACTCCAGCTCCTCCTCAGCGAACCTGTTCTCATATCTTTCCTGCAAAGCTGTCCTTAATAAAATAACCAACAGTACACAGACATAAATACGGATCAGTGATGTGATAAAAGAACACACAGCTGCAAAACATCACACAACACCTGTTGCTTTCACTGTGAAAGGTAGTGGAAAAAATGATGCGGCCTTTTTTCCTCCTGAACTTATCTCTAAGTACGCAAAACAGTCGACCACTTACCTGAAATTCATCCTGCAAAACATGTTTTGTTAGGTGTTGGTTTAACTGGCTTGGTGAGATGTGAAAACCAGACATCGACAGCTTCATATAATGTTTGGTTCACAGAGCATTGACTGTTACATACTTGACATTACTCTGATGAGACATGGACACCTTTTTTTTTCTTTCTTTTTTTTTTGTACCGCCTGCTCTGTCAGCTTGTGTCAGTTTCATGAGCTGATGGATGCAACAAAGGTAGGCGCGGAGGTGGCAGTCCAGAGGTGCAGGCCTCAGGTGTGAACAGGTGTGTGGGTTCACTGCCGTGCTGGAATGGGAGCAGTTCCAGGTGCACAGCTGCAGGGTGTGGCTCTCACTCATATATATATATACGCCCAGCCTCCCGGCCTGTGTTGAAAAACTGGCTCCTTAGGAAGGAGGGAGAGGTGGACTGGGTTGGGTTTCTGCATGAATTTAATCTTGCTTTGCCATAATGGTGAACAAGGAACTCTGAGGAAGAAAATTGAGTGAACGTTTGGAGCTGAGGGCTAGAGGGTGATAGAGTGGAAAATCGTGAGAAAAGAAGGGGAACTCAAAGTTTTTTAAAATTTTCGCTCAAGTTTTGGCACCCCTTGTTCGTTTCTCTGCGTGTTTGTTAAGTGTAGGCGTGAGTGATCCGTGTATATTTAAGAAACAGTAGGGCCATAAGCAAACAGAATGACATAGAATGACATTTGGGAGGTTACATGTCTGGGAGCTAACTGTGTGGTAGTCTGGTCTCCTGGGAAACTATTGTTTTTATCAATCCATGATTAAACAACTTTTGTAATTTGCAGGCCTGCTGTAACACATCCTGTTGAATTTCTGCTGAAAGAACATGTCTGTACTGAACTTCTCTAAGCCCTGGACGGCATCAATCTCTGCCTCAGGACAGATTAGGTTGGAGACAAGCTCTCTGTCTGCAGGGTACATAATCTCTAAGTCTTTCTCTACCAAAGGTCAGAGCAGCGGAGTGAAGAGGAGAATCGGGGTGTTGCGTGGCTGGTAATTTTGAAAGAAGAAATGGGTCAGAAGCTACTGTGGATGGGCTCGCTTGTGCCACAGATGTAAAGGCCCACACATGCTGTCAGGGGACAGATATACGTATATATGTGGACAGTGATTCAGTGAAGCCATCACAGATTGTGTGCATGGATTTGGAATTTTCTATTCTGCAGCTTTAATCCCCGATTTTTCTCGTACAGTGTGGTCCCACCCGTCCCATTGACTGCTAGACATTGTGCCAGACAAGCAGTCTGACCTTTCCTGTCCTTGGAACAGTCGATGCTGTGTAATGTATTCTGCAGTTGATTCCTTTTTCTGTTCTATGAATTTTAACAACTTTTTTTTCCCCTCTCTGCAGAAGCACTGAGTCTTTCACTCTGTGTCTCTGCACTGCTGGATATTATTCTTCCTATTACCTTTCAGAAGTCCAATCACCATATGTCCTGTGGAGAAACAAAGCTGCGAGACACAGTCAACGATCCAACCAGCGGAGGGAATGTCAATTTCCTCCAAACGGATCGGAGGACAGTTTTTTTTTTTCCTGCGGGGGAAGATTAGGGTTATGTTAAATCTGAGATCCAATGAGCTAAAAATGTGCTGAAGACAGCTGATGCTGAGCGACAATGGGTGAGGTAGGAGTGAATGGGAAAATGTGCTGAATTCACTGCATGACAGCTGTTTTAAAATTTATGTCAGCCTATTTTAATTCGCCTACAATCCCATGTTATGAATACATTTATCAGTTTCAGCTGCCATTGATATTCCTCCGTATAAAATCAGCCGACGACAAGTCAGAGGATGCCAAGAGTGTCCATCAGAATCCATTAGTCGTCTGTTACTAATTACCAGTGACTCCGGGGTTGATTAAAAGAAATCACCAAGCAGCAGCACACACCATTATGCTAATGAAAACTCATTTGGTGAGGCAGAGCAGGGGCGCCAGCAAGTATTTGGACGACTTCACTGTGCAGTCGGGCTGGCTGAAGTAAATGGCTTCTTGGACAGCATATCATTAAAGGACTGGAGTAGAAGGAAGGCTTGTGATGATGATGATGATGATGATGATGATGATAGCAGAATTTTAATCACGTTTATCATGTCCAAAGACTACACTGATGGATTTGTTCCCAAACTCACTTTTTTTCCCTCGCTTCTCATTACCATATATATTTTTTTCCTGCACTTGCCCCATGGCACAAACTACGAAATATCTCTCTGGCGAGTGAAGATAAGACAAGTTTGGTGTATTTTAGTCATAATTGATTTTTCTCATCTAATTAGAAATCCTTCAGGGGAAAGCATGAGGCACCAAAACAAGCTCCTAATCACCAAGCAGGGATTGCTTAAATGCCAAAGTTTTGATACAAAGATGTCAAAAGAAGCCGTGCTTCACTGACGGCATGCTACAGACGTGTGTTCACATTGATCGGTCATTACACAAGCAATGCAAAGGTCAATACTCCATGAGCGAGCTCCATAACACCATTAAATCTCACTAACAGCTCTCTGTGAGCCACATGGAGCATAAAATTTGGTCAAACAAACCAAAGTACTTGACCTACCTTTACAATGAAAATTAATGGATCTGAATAACTCACAGTGTTTCATTATGTTCCGTCATTTTTTTCTCAATTTGCTCCTTATTATGATGATGGGGTCCTAAATGATGCAATTATACGACAAAGTTAGGAGTTTTACAGTACCTCAAAACTTAACTACAGTATTTGAGTAAATTTACTTAGTTACTTTCCACCACTTTATTTAATCACGTAACTGGTGGAAATGGAATTGGCTTTTCATTCCTTCATCCAAAAACATAGTATTCTTTTTATTACTTTGACATCCAGGAAGAAATCCAGTGTATTTTATAGTAACTGCTTCCTTTGTTCAATGAAAAATAGCCTGGGGCTTTCCAGAGGTTCATCCTCATGCAGTCCAGCACCTAGATCTAGATCCACCATCCAGCCCCTGAGCACCTGTTAAAGGCCGCTTCCTCTTGGCATCCAATAAACAGCTTCAACTCTTGATCCTTTCGCATGGTGTCGAGGCCACTTTTCATCCCTCACATCTGTTATTCCCTGAGCATTTCCAAAAATCCCCTTGGCAGTTCAGTGATCTCTCTCAGCTGTTTTTGCGTGCCCTCAGGCCGGGGCAGCCTTGCTATGTGCTCCAGCTGCAGGCTCTGCTATGGTCATGGGGCCCCACTGAAGGGCACTATTGTCCATTCATGGGGTTCACTGTGTGAGAGGTCAGATGAGGGAGAGCCCGCACTGGGGCCTGGCAGGAAATGAAGGCGGAGTGGCAGTTTGGGTGATAGTGTGTGGCTTGAGCCTGAATAAATAAAATAGTCCAAGTAAGCATAGAATCACAGCACAAAAGTTGAGTCACTATTTTATACTGAAAGTGTGTATGAAACTAAAATCTATGACAAGCACTGGATAGTAAACCGTATATATATATTAAATTGTTGTTAATTTTTTTCTTCAGTTGGTGCATTCTCGACTGCTTGCGCTAAAAGGGTGGGAGACACAGAGCAATTCAGGCAGCTTCAGGGGCAACGCTGCTTCAAGCCAAAGGCACCTCTCAGGGTCCAGAGAAACTGCAGAACAAATTGGAGGACAAACAGTCACACTGGGTCATTCACATTATCTGAAAAGCTTCAGGACCTCAGGATGTGGGCTGGCTGGACCCAACAATGAATAATCAAACACATGTTGTGATACTTCACTCACCCGTTCTAAAGTGGCATTTCTCAGATAAATCTTTTATAAGCCACACTCAGAGTCCTTCATCCAGAGGCAGCTAACAGGGTTTTTTAAAGGGTGGAGTAATCATCAAAGATGAGTCAAAAGGATTTGTTTTCAGACTGCAGATATTAAACCCAGCCTCAATGAGAGTAGAGGATGCTTTTCTAATTGGCTTTTAAGAGCAAAATATAGTATTTGTTAGAAGCATCCGGTGAATCAACACTGGATGTCACTGTAGAGGAAACACAGAGGCTATGGTGGCTGCACACGTGAATCCATATAAGACATAGTGATTGTGTGGAATTGTCTATGTTTAGGTTTAGTGTTAGTAGGTTTTTTTCTCTTTTGTACTTCTGCCACTTGACAGCAGTGGCAGAAAGTAAAGATTGCAACATGGGGTGGCAGAAGTTGGGCATTTTAACCATTCGTCCATGGCGACTTCTCTGCCCACTCACTAAATAGTTTCCAAGTGCTCTTCTTCACTTTCGTAGCTAGAAAGTCAATGGTTACTTTAGTGTACTAATATATACTAGTATACAATACTGGAGCCACAACTACTGATTATTTTCATTAGCAGTTAATCTGCCGATTATTTTCTTGATTAAACAGTTAATTGTTTGCTCAATAAAGAGTCAGAAAATGTTGAAAGCCAAAAGATATTCAGCATTAAACAAAACAGAGTAAATCCTCACAGCTGAAAGCCAGAATTTTAATAAATGACCGTTTACTTATCAAAGTAGATTTTTTTTCAATCATCCGACGATCAATTATCAATTAATCGACTAATTGTTTCTGCTCTAAACACTATATAATGTACTGAAGAGCATAACACCATTATGTAAATTCAATTCTTGCCTTTATTTTTCTTCTAAATGCAAATACATAGGTATTCAAATTATGTATATTAAAATCACAATTTCCATTTTTTTAAAGCTCATCCACAGTCATGCTAGGCATACCCCGATTTGGGATTCACCAGATGAACTAATGTAGCATTTTTTAAGAGTGTAATACTCCGCCACAATTCAGGTTTTTCGATGGAGTGTGAATTAAAGTTAATATAAAACAGACAGAAGGAAAAAGGGACAGTTTGGTAAATTCACTCCCACGTACCTACTCTATAGAACCACAGCAATGCTTCCATGATATTCAGCTGATTATGCAGATATTACAAATGCAAAATGTCTGGAACAAAGCCCGTGAAATAATAATAAATTATCTCAGTTCGCCTCACATTTTTGCTGAAGTCACCCTCTGTGGAGTAAAACCTTATGTGATGACAAGCTTAGGTCTAAAGATACATTGGACGTTCATGAAGTAAGACGAATAGGAGGATTTTCACCTCAGAATGGAGATGCTTATATCTCTACACATAATACAGCTAATTATCTCCATACAAGCGGCTCCTTTTCAGCAGCAAACAAAAGCTGGAATTAAAAAAAAGAGGAGGGATCCCTCCGCTAGGGGAAAAAACACTGAGGGGGCTTGAGGGAATTTTTCAAAGCCTTTACGAAGCTTAACGAGAGGCGAAAAATGAGAAAGAGGAGAGAAGCAATTGCTTTCAGACAATGCACCATTGCTACGTCTGTTTCCTTGTGGTACCAAACAAGGTCACATATTTTCAGCCAAAGATAATGAGCGACCCATGGCTCTGCTCTCTGAAAAGAGAAACATAGACCACATACATGGAGGTAATGCCTCAACATCAGCTGCAGTATTTCTTTGTTTTCTGTTTTCTATCCTCTGAACAGTGAAGGGCTAAAGAGTAACAATTGAGATTCAGGCAATAAGAGATAACAATAATGATCCAGATTGCTGTTCATGCTCAGAGGTGTGGAGCGGAGGGGGACAGGACGAGACAGACATTGGGTGTTGAGGGATTATGGACCAAAAGGGTGTCTGAATGGCAGACCAACTGACCTTTCTCTACACTGCACCGGCAACTGGTAATCAGGGGCAATTATAAAGGCCTCTTGGCCACAAATCATCTAATCCTGTTGTGGGAGTGGGAGCCAAATGTAATTATGGCACTCTGGTACGCTGACCCCGTGCCTAGCAGAACTAAGCCCAGAATCCAACCACAGCAGTCCAAACTTTAGCTCGGTCCAGGGGAGACGACCAAAATATTCTCATTTGGTAAATAAGAGAGAACCACCTGTTTCCTGCAGCTACAGCTTCCTTATTCCCCTGACATCGAGCTAATTAGTGTTGTTGCGAAATGTGAGCACATGAATGTGTGACATGGATGGACGTTGATCCAGAGCCAAGATCAGGAAAAATATCAATGAAAAAAAGTGCGTTTATTGCTTCGTATGTATAGATGGAATATTATGTGGATTTTCTGCTACTTCAGTGTCGCATCCTTAAGACCTGGTTGCACTAGCATTTACAGTGAAATTCCAGAACCGGACAAAAAAAAAACCCAACCAAAAACCACAATTCATTTCAATGGAATATGGTGGATTTCCTCACAGAGGTGAAGTAAATCTATGTGGGGCTTTCGTGTAGAGCTCAACTTTGGTGAACTTTAACATGCTAATTTGTGGCATTAACCAATGACCGCCCTGACCTTTGAGAGAGCAGAGACACAATTGTCAGTCAGTTGTTAGACAGGTGTCAATGGTAATACATCACATGAAAAAAAAGCAATTTTAAACCATAAACTGGTGATATCTTTAATATATATTTAAACTTATTTTTAAGTTTTTTTCTCATTCCAGTCAAATTCCACAAAAACACCAAGATAAACAATGAATTACTATTAATTCATTCTACTAACAAGTATTGCATGATATAGCTTATGTCCCTCGCTGTTTTAAGGTTTTCAACTTTAGTAGGAACAAATGGACCTGGGACCGAGTGAAATATTGAGAGATGCAGTAATGCATCGTTGGTTTTGATCTTTTCATGAGATTTGTTGACAGTAACAAAAAATATAGAATATCGGCAGTGTCGTTGATATATTTTCCACTTACTAACCCAGCTAGCTAGCCCGAAGACTGGCAGTTAGCAAACCAGCTAGCTTGGTGCGCTATTGCAGCTGGTTAGTGCTAAAACGTTAGTGTTTACCTCACCAGCAGCTATGCCTACAGTATTAATTCTTCATAAGATCCTAGATTGCTCCCCCCCTTATTCCCTAACTTCACATTTTGTACCTTCGTGCCTACATCTATGCATTGGTATGTATTGTACTTACACCCTGTTAGCACAAAAACTTACACTGTAAATTAGGAAGAATTACGGATCATGACTTAACGCAGTACTTGGAGTAGTACACTTAAACTCAGAGAACACAAAAAAGTTAGAACACACCAGAATGATCCTTAAAGCTGCAGCGAGGTTAGTAACTCTGCAGCAGTAGAGCATCAAATATGTGCGGCAGGCTGCAGAGAGTCCAGTCAGATGGCCAACTGCATTACCAACCTCCCACCAATCCAGCTTCAACAACAGATTGATAACTCAGCACAATGAACTTTGACGATAAATAATGACTGGAGTTCGTATTTCCTCACTGAATTCCTCCCACAGGCTGCAAGTTTCTTTCGAAACACAAGAGAGTGACACCAAACTGCAGCTTCATGGCAGTTTTTTACTGCTAGACTGAAGTTTATTACATTCACGACAACAGGTTGGTTGATAATCAGTGTGCCTTTCTCATTAGCATGTTCAAGCACTTCATTTTGTATTAAATTTAAGAAAGCTCATGACTGGTCAAATGTTTTGTAGAAAACTATGCACTTTCCTATTATTTCTCTCAAGTGCAATTAAAAGGCTCAGGTTGGATCAGGATCAGTTTAGAGCAGAGCCAGCAGCACCAGAGGCACCTTGTCAGATTAGATTAGAAGTAATTCCAGCATCACACTTACCACCATTTATTTAATGCACTTTAGACTTAGCAACATCATTTATTTAACACATCATTGATTTTACCTCACAACATAATTATTTGATGGATTTCTTTGGCATTCCACCTGGATTAACATGAAATCCTGCAACACCGCAGCTGAAGCCTACAGTGGTAAATCACTCTTCAGTTTCTCTTGTATATTATTCACATCGACTTGCAATTAAACAATGTTTCTGGTTTTTTTAATAGGTTGTCACTGGACATTTTCCCTCTCTGGCACTGAAGGGACTGTTTTGAGCTTTTTATTCTTTCAAAAATGGAACAATTCTAGGCCTTCATACACAAAAGCATATCTGAAATAGAAAAAGATGCTAAAATAATATTTACCCTGAAAGAATTATGGCAGATAGACATTTCTGTTTGCTAGTTTATAAGGGATGTTTAGTTGTCAACTGTGACAGAATGAAACTGAGCCGAGCTGTTTGGGAGCGACACACTAATAATTCTAGTCTGTCAGTTAAAATAATATCAGGGTATTAAATGTCAGTCAAACCGTGATCATTTATACGCCATATTCAACACCCCTCTCATAGATCAGAATCACCCACACACAATTCATTTACCTGTTCTATAGCCAGACACCTAAATAAAATAGAAATGGCAATCAATCATTATGTAGCAGGGACAGGGGGGACAGGAAGGCTTAGTCTTTGAAAAGTGGAACACATCAGGCAGTAAAGTACCGAGAGAAACCATCAGCTGGGCAATTGAGTTTTGGCTGTTATTGGTGCAGTCAGATTTATTTAAGCAGATGTAAGAAAGGCAAATTGTACTGCGTCTGCAATCGATTTTTTTAAGCTTTTTGAATTTTTCTCTCTTACTCTTCTTACTCTTTAACTGACTGTGGTCACATACTGTATGTAGACTAACAAGAAATGAAAGTAAATGTTTACAGTAAGAACAATAACTGTTAATTATTTAAAACGTGAAAACTGGTTGGGAGTGGACACAGAAAATTGCATCATTTGGGCCACAGGAGGCGCTACAATAAGTGTTCAAAATCCTTTGGTCATCAAACCTACAATAACCGTTTTTTTGGGGGTTTTTTTGGCCACTTCGGGGCAGTGGGAACAAGTGATATGGTAAACAACACTAGCAAACGGTCGCTTGTTTACCCAACCAGCAGTTAGGGGGAAAACATTAGCCTTCACCTGGAGTCGTGTTTCTGGCTACCTGGCGAATTTTTTTGGTAAAAACATCTGCTGTGGCACCTGAAAACAATGACTGGAGCGGTGAGAGCAGTGGAAACCAAAATAAACAGCTGAAAGATGCTAAAATGATCTGTAGAGTTGAGGAGAACTGCAGAGTCGGGGCATGATTCTCTGTGGATTCATCATTATGAACAACACCTTTCACATACAAGTATGTGATGCATTGTTTTTATATAATAATGTTATTTTTAGTGCTTTCATGATCGCCATGTAACTGCATAAAAAATCTCACTCCCAACCTCACCTCTACAGAGAGCAGTGTATTTCATTAAAATTTTCCCCAGCAACAACAAAAATCTGGTGTCCCTATTTAAAAATTCGGAGTCCTTTGTTGATCATCAGTAGAGTTTATCAAAGCACGTCTAGAAGTGTGACACAACAAAGAGTTAAACCTCTCCTTCAGAGTGCAGCATATCTTGTTTCCAGCAAAGGTCTCTGAGAGGTAAAATAATGAGGGATGAAGATGCAACGGATGCAGCTAGCATTACAGAGAAGTGCTCCCCTGAGCGGGCAGGGCAAGAGGAGAGGGACCAGGATATGTACAAGTGCAGGCAGAGGGCAAACTGGCTCTGGACTCAGACTGATGACTGCAGGGAAAAAAAAACAACTGACGAGGCATCCAGACACAGGTTCACACTCATCAGACACTTACAAAGACATAGAGTCAGAATTGACTGAATTCTAATAACTGACACTGTCTAAACTTAATTTGCCAGACACCCATAATTAGCTCTATGTTTTATCAAAATAAATGGTAAAGTATCAGTTTGTCATATCTACTACTGTCAGTGTGTTAAGATGAAAGTCACCTAGATGTCACCGAACATACAACACTGCCACAAAGCCTTATATACAGTACACAGATTGGGTTTTGTATGTGACTTCCTACACTATAATCAGATGTACTAATATCATTACACCTCAGGGAAATCAGAGGGTTTTTGTTCATGCTGTCTCTGTAAGAGGATTTCAAATAAACTCCTCTGAAAGGGAACGTGGAGGTTATCAGGTGACTGCAGTGATACTCCTGTGAGAATTTCCAGTCAACTGACTCCTAATGAGTTTTCTACAGAAACAATTAGATATCAGCCATGCAAGAGAGAGGAAGCCGAGCATTATGCCACACTGAGTCAGTGCAACAATTCGTCATTAGTCATTACATTTCTGATAAGTGTCATTCTTCTGTTTCACGCTGACAAACAATGGGACAGTTTATTGGACATTATATTCAATTTTTGTATCCGTGACACAAAGCACACTGAGGTGTTCAAACAATGGCTGTCATTTATGAAGTGAAAGCTGGGACTACGTGTGCTTTCTCAAATGCCAACACCATATTGTTGTCCTCTTGTTTTCTTTGTGCCTCCTCTGTTTTGTTTTGTCTGTGGCATGCCTCTAATGCTCTTTGGAAGTCAGAAATATGGCTGATGTCTCCTGCTTCCCTTGCTGTTTTAGTTTCTTTAGTTTCTTTGTTTATATCAGCCGCGCTAAGGAGCTAAAAGGCTCATAGGAACATTTGTGCTGCTTCAGAAGCTTGTTTCTAAAAGAGAGGATGTGTTGTCGGAGGCGAAGCATTTGCTTGCTCACAACCTGGCAGCATTTTTGCAGTCACTGTTCCACTGCGGCGTTTCAGCTTGCAGTTGGATATGCTTCCAGAAAATCCCTCATAAAACAGCAATTCAGCAGGAAATGTTCAGTTCGAGATGAAATAGTGATAGTGTGTAGTTGCAGCGTGTATGAAGGTCAGGTCTTTTTTCTTTATTGCAGTAGTACAAAGGCAGCTGTCTCAGTGAAGACTTTGTCACTCTGAGCCAAAATCAATATTCTTTGACATTTGTAGTAAGGTGCAGGGCAGCAGGGGCAGGACTGGAGCCGAGCATGTACAAAGGATGGGCTTTGGAGAAGGCTGACAGGCCCCGGTGTGACCATTAGCTTTGTGAGAGACCCCGCGGTGCTTGAAGAGTGGGAGGTTGGCGAGGCCATGCAGGCTTTTTATTTAGGAGGCACAACAGGATATCCAGATGAATAACCCAGCCGGGGAACAGACTATAATGGTAGGTTTTAGTCTTCGATGCGGAATTGAACAGGCATAAACAAAACAAGGCTTAGTGTTGCCTTTGAATTGAGGACAAATAACCATATTTTCTACGCCACACTCCCTTGGCTACCCAAGAAGATCCAGTGTAGACTGTAAAATATATAGGTTGTTTGTGCTGTAATATATGCACCCAGGATAATAAATTCATGCTTCATTTGCCTCGAAATTCATCAGTCACGGAAACAATGATTTTGAGTGACACATTCAATGGAGCTTAACAGTAAATGTCACACTGATAGTAAAACAAAGCATATTAGATGAATACAGCCACCATGCTGTCTTCTGCATATTGTATATAATATTCATTGTCTTAACTTTTGTTTGAATTGGTGGATTCTTTATTTATTTAGTTTCTTTGCTCTGTTTGTGGTACAATGGCAACAGAGCTTTTGTATTTATCTTTTTTTTCCCAGAGGATTCACATTATTGATGGGTTCACATTTAAAATTAATTCGAAACAATGAATCAGTGCTGAGTGTAGCGACAACAGACAAACCTGCTGTTTGCTGCAATAAAAGCTGCATAATTAGATGGCATAAGGTAGCAAGATGAATTGCAGTATTCAAACTGGTCAGGTGTTTTGTCTTCAAATGAAATGGCACAAAATCTGGAAAAATCTCGCACTTAAGAAAAGGACATTTTCTCTCCGTACCTGCTGTGTCTAATTCGGGAGAGAAGAGCAAAAGTGACTCATGGATCAGAATATTGATTTTTAACTGAACAGAGGGCTTCATCATTGTTATCATGCACGACGCGTCTCTGTGAACGCAGAGCCAGTCTACTGTGAAGACTCCGCCGTCGCGTCCTCCGGGACTTCCATCTCACAGGTACTATGAAATAATGAGGGATTTGAACCAGAGGATCAATAGTTGAACAGTGTTTTTTTTTTTTTCTTTTTCTTTTGTGCTGTCATCGGCTAACTGCAAAACACTGCTGTATTAACATGTTGCAGTGATTCTGCTGTCAGTTTGGTCCTCCCACTGTAAATCTGACTGTATACAATACAATACAATACAATACATGGGAGTGCTACATTGCCATGCAATGCAGCCCATTCCCACCTCACCTTTAAACCTGGTATTACCTGCTGTTTAGCATTCTGCCAGTTATATGTGCTATTTATTTACAGGAACGGCACAAAAGATCAAATCCAAACAGATATTTTGTGTAACTTTTCACAAGTTATTTGTTTTCAAATGGATCTAGTACTTTGTGTGCAAGACTGTTGAGACTACAATATTTCACTCTCGCCAGTGAAACCTAGGAGATAATCAATATGACATGCCAAACAATAGAACACAATGATTTGAGTTTAATACCCTTGGCTCGAGAATCACTAATGTTCCTGTTGAAGAAAATCGATTGCCTCCACACCGGAGGGACTCTAACTGAAACGCACAAAGAGACCAGGAGTGAAAGTAAAACAAACACATAGGGTGCTAACAGTGCTGCACATACTGTAAGCACATATTTCTGCATGCAACCACCACATACACACATACACACACTGTGTTATTTGGTATCCTTGTGGAAGTCATGCTGTGAAAAACTGAAAACAGAAGATTGAACAAAGAATCACATAAATCAACATTTTGGGGGGTTTTCACATCAAATTATGGCCATAATGTTGAGTAGCAATCTGGTCAAACAGACTTAAGACATGTCTTGCTTCTGCTTTTGTCTTACACAATTGAAAAAACAGCAAAAGACTGCAATAGCTCAACAACTTTTGGATCAACTGTACAGACATTCATGGTTGCCAGAGGATGACTCCTACTGACTTTGGTGATCCTCTGACTTTTCATCTAGCGCCATCAGCAGGTCAAGGTTTTCACTTACCCGGTGAAATATCTCAACATCTTCTATCTATATTTTATACAGATGTTCATGGTTCCCAGATGATGTGTCCTAATGACTTTGATGGTCTTTTGACTGTTCCTCTAATGACGACGTGAGGCTGATATTTTTGGTTTTAATTTGAATTTCTTAACATTTCAGATAATGCATGGATTGCCATGAAATTGTGTTGACATTCACATGCCCCTCAGGATGAGTTTTAATCACTTTGATCATCCTCTGACTGCTAGCATGGCTGTAGCCATCTTAGTCTTGTTATGTGAAATGTGATTCACCCAGTTGTTTGTTTTGTTGTTTTAACCTGAATTTAAAAGCCTAATGAGAGACCTGCAAAATAGCTTAAGCCAGATTCTCCACATACATCACTGTCATTACAATCTGTTGTTTTACTTCTTCCTGCATAACAGTATTTAAGCGTGTTGTTCATGCCAATCAAATGTAAAATGTTCGAATGCTGAGGCTCATTATATCTATCTGCTCTGATTGACTGCTGCAATCAGAAAAACTTCACTCCAAACATTTTCACAGGTGTCAGTGTTTGCACTGTGAATTCTCCATCAGCTGCGTGACTTATTTACATTATTGATGCTACAGAGACGGCTTAAGTGCTTGTCTGACAGTCCGAGGCAATGTTTAGATTGCTCTGTGTCTTATCTGGATTCGGGCTGCTTTTCATATTCTCTCAGATGAATACATACAGTATTATACTGTACCACAGTGCCGGTGCAGAGTTGGGATAAACTTCTGAAATAATGTGGAGAGGTTTGCTCAGAGAGTTAAAGTGTAATGGGCCAAAAATATAATTAATTAACCATGTCCCAGAGGCAGAAAATGACAGCCACATTTTAGGGCTTCTATTACAGGGTGTCGAGTTGCAGGCCTCAGGGGGGAGGCTGCCACATCTCAGGAATCTCTCCCCCTTAAATCAGATATATGATAAATATTCAATGACACATGGGCTTATGGGTTACAACGGGCTCTGTTTCCCTGAACTTGATGGAAGGGGGGCTTGACGGAGCAACGTAATACAGATCCTCAAACCAAAGCGCAAGTCGGCATCAACACCCCCTCGGGATTCACCCTCTGATCTCCAAAACCGTAGACGCCATTGTCAGTAAACGATCCCCACAGCGCACTCCTCTCCTTACAGGTAAAAGCACGCTGCAGGACCAACCCAAATTCACATGAGAGAGGGAAGTGTGATTTTGGGAAAGAAAATTGTTTAATATATTCAAAATGTACAACCCTTTAATGTATTGGTATCATCCTAATAACCTTGTTGCTTTTTTTGTCTGTCTCCTGTCCCTCCTAGTAAAGGGTTAATGTTTACTGTGTTTGCTTTTGCAGTTACCGAAGTCACTCTCTGTGACAGCATGATCAATAGAGGAGATTACCTCACGCTGTCAGCTATCACCTTTCTCTCAGTGCTGGGTGACTGAGCTAAACACAGCGGCGATGGAGAGTGCAAGCTGTTCAATGAATGTCCGCCTAAAATGTTACGTAGATTATGTTTAATAAGTCACATTTTAAACCTTTCTGGCATCACAAAAAAAAATCTGGTTAACTTAAACCTCGTAAGAGCCTTTTTTGTTTCAGTACACTTTGGCATAATCAGAGGAGAAACGCTGTGACGCCAATTAAGTGTAAATCATTGCTTCACATCAATATATTGAATAAAGAGATATGTTAATGAGGCACAGGATGGGCAAACTGTGCTGTCAGTCCGTGACCTTAATTAAGTCATCAGACAGAGCTACTTGACCGGCGGTCAGGATGCTCAGTCGCACAACCCTGCCGCTCAAGCTAGACACAAAGGCAACTTTTACTGGAGAGGATCACACGGCTCTGTGATTCTACAGTACAATGGCTGATAGTGCTGTGAATTTTACACATAACAATTGTATAAATGTATAAAAAGCTTACTAACCCTACTTTCATACAAGAACATGAGTATTAATTGTATGGTTTTTTTTATATGTCCATTGACACTGTTTTTAAAATTCTAGCTTTCTACGACATTTGTGCACGGGGACTACAATCCAGTTAAAGCAGCTATGATCAATGTGTTTCATCTTATCACGTGACTACTTGTATGTGAAAGTGGTCGCTCGCAGTGATGAACCTCGCAGTAAGGGAAAACTATCACCGAACACTGCAGTTCTGCTCCACGGTGCTTTGTATTGTCTTTCAGCTCATTGTTTTGGTTTTACGGCCCGCAGCGTTACTGTTTATTGTCATTTTCGTCCCGCTGCAGGCAGCACCAAATATTTTTCTCGGAAGTAGGTAGAAACCAGATCTAAAAGGAGAGTGGATATTGGACTTACATTCATCAGGTTAACACAGACGCAGCTCCAAATGAATGTGACTGTTGCTCCTTGTCTCCTGGATGTGCAAATAAGCAACTGTTCGCCAACTTAAGAGTTTACAACTGTCTACAACTGGCTAGAAAATTAGTTATTGTAGGATTAATATACTGATGCAAGGATTTTGGACTAATATGGTGGTTTGAAGCAAAAATGTTCATTACAGCCATTGTTTCTTACTGTATACTGTAGCAGGTCCAAGGTCAGGGGAAGATCATGATAATATTTACTAAAAAGGCAAACATTACATAAAGGTCTTTGGCAGGACTCAAAACCTGGTCTCCTGCATGAAGTCGGCCTCGCTGTATGCCCATCTACTAACCCAAACAGTAAACCTTTACATAGGCACTGAATGTTGGCATTCATGGACGTAGTTCCTGAGGTGCCGTTTTGTTCAATTTGGATGTGATTCCCATGGACAAAGAGCTGAATATTATTATACAATAGTGACCTGATAAGTATACCATTACAGAGTTGCTGCTGTATGCGCCATTAAAAGGATATATTCATATCAGCGGTAGTATTTTTCACTCTGTGTTGTTTCACTCACCGACAGTGAAATTAGCATTTGCCGACGGCTGAGTCAATTACACACAAACTCAATTTAGTTTTCAATCTTCCAGAGACTGAAACGCGGCCGAAGAGATATGATGAAAGGAAAACAGCATTTGGAATGAAATGACTCTGCATAGTCTTGAAATTTAATTAGTGCCATATGATTCGATTGGCTGCCTGGTGCTGCTGTGCAGTTTTCGAGGCGCAGGGCACCATGAGTAGACAGCATTAGCTTGTGAGCCAAAGGTTCAGACATTAAAACTTAGTGGACACACTGCTGCTCACACATTTAGAGTCCTGGTACTCATACAACATGTCTTAATCCTATTAAAATAGATCGCTTACATACTGTATAACACCGAGTCAATAGAGATACATGTAATCTCATTGCCTCTGAAAAAGAAAGATTGCCCTAAAGATACTTAAAGTGGTATTAATTTCACTCTATTGATGGGGCCCAGAGAAGGCAGCGAGGCTGATACTGTGTCTCTGGTGAGACATTTGACAGAGGGAAACGGGTTACATGAATACTTCATGGGCTTTGGGTGCATATCACCCCACATCCACAACCTGTTTGTCCTGCTGGAAATGGCACGTTCTATGTCACACAAGCGCAGCAATTTAAAGAAATGTGATATTCAAAATGTTAAAAGGAAACTAGTTTGCGGTTCAGTGTGTTATTGCTTTTAAATAAAAAATAAACTTCACCTGCGACATGTTGACACAAACCTTGAGTCTCGCTGCTCCTACCTGCAGTGACATTGACAAATCTCCGGCCATCTCCATGGCAACCGTTGACTGTCTGTGGAAACCAGGTTGCAGATGGTCATAGTGAAGACTGAATGAGTATCTATAAATGAACTGTAGAAATTAACCAACAAGAAGATGGGATTTGAATTCATTACACACTGATTGGTCACCCTCGTATTCAATCTGTAGCCAATAAAAGAGCAGCGGATTAAACACAAAGTCGGAGCTGTCACTCATCTGCCCTCACATCATTATAGTGAGAAAATAAAGCAACTCAGTTTCAGTGGAGCTTATAGGCTTACCTGGGACCTAATTAATACCACAGAGCAGTGCCTTGGAGTGGTGTTGCAGCGGTTAACCATGTTAATGAGTTCAGCCTCTTCATCTGAACTGATCGTAGCTTTACAGTTTGATTGGATTTATGAAATGATTACAGCTTAAAGGAGTCAAAATCTGCATCAGCGGACATTACTGCAGAGAGAAACAGCTTTACCTTGACAATGTAATAATACAGTATAATAAGAACAACGTGAAACGGCAGCTGAAACTGACACTACCAGTACAATTAGCTAGGTAATCACACGAGCTGTCACTCATTCTGTCTTTCATCTGCTGGGTCGTGAGTCCTGTGCTTTAATTTATTGTATTTTATTACCTATTTTATACAAGTGTGTATACATGTAGGTATGTATTTCGGTAGGCACGTGCATCTAATACTAATACATGTTATAAAATTTAGACTTTTGTTTAGAGTGATGAAATGTGAAATAGCTGAAAGTAGCCATTGCATAGGTGACAGCTAATGGGAATCCAAGTAAGTGAACAATAACAGTCAATATACCTGTTGTTCTCTCAACCATATCACACGGTCTTCATCAGCAGATGGAGTTTGCTCAGTTGTCATTGAAATGGACTGGCTTTTAATTCAGATTTTTAAGTGTAATCTTTAAAAGACAAAGTTCAATCAACTCCATCAACAGATGATGAAGACAAAACAATCCCAACTCAAGGTCCATTCACTAGCTCTGTTTTGTCAATCGTATGGTGGGTGAGTTAATTTAGTACCGACAATTACCAGCAAGAAAATGTGTAATAGTTGATTAATAAGACTTTTGCATTAGAGGCACAGAATCCTTTAGTAGTTACCAAAGAAAGAGTGAGAAATTAATCAGAAATGACCTCCCTGGTTGTAAAATTGAAGTAACAAAGTATCACCAGTAACTTTTCACTATACTTAACTTGAAGGTGCAAACAAGAATAACTAATGATTAACCAAATTAGTAATTAATGAGTCACTACTAGTTTTGTGACACTCAGTGGCTGGTTCAGAGTTAACCAGGAACAACTCGAGAAGAAAGTGGTTTTGTGGTTGGATATTTATCAGCTGATCGTTACCTAATAATTCACCGATATAGTGTCTCACAGGCAGTAACTCATCTTAATCTGCTCTACAGTCCTTTACAATTATCAGGTCGGTTCTGATTCTTTCCTCGCTCATGCCTTAGGAACTACTCAGGATTTTGTGTGTACCCTCTTGTAAAGTGTTACCAATTTACAATTATAATGGAGGACGTACAATATATATGTGGGTATGTGAGTGTGTATATTTAAAGGATGCAGTAAAAGAAGTGAAAATATAACGACTAAAAAAACGCTGATGATTTAATTTACTACCAAAAAGATTAGAGAATCTGTAACTAAAAGTGAAAATAATTGTCATATTTGCATCGGAGATACTCAGAATTCAAAAAAACTGCCTCAGTGAGAACAAGTTATCGTTTCTCAGGAAGCATGAACAGTATGATAAAGTGAAGATGTGCTGAATGTTGCACAGGTGCCCTCAGAGACTGGAGGACCTTCCTTTCTCATTACATCCAGTGAAGCATCAAATGGATCTCGGTGTGCAATAAAATGATTCCTTCCTCAGTGGGTGTGAATGTAGATGAACTTAAAACATCTGCAGTGTTTTTCATCCACACCATTTTCTGTGCCTGCATAAACAACGTGGCAGCTCTTTGAATCTATCTGAAGTGGCCTCCAAACCGTGCTTGACTTTTAAGAGCCCCTCCAGCAGTCACAGGAACACAGAGCCAACTATCACTGGAGCTCTGCTCCAGTGGGCAGGGAGAGGTGCAGCCACTCGTGAGGAAAAACCAGCCGGATGTTTGTCTGCATCTATATGGCTCCTGTCATTTGAAATTTGGAGCATGTACGAGACAAAGTGCAAAACAAAATGACAGAAAATGACATGTTTCCCTGCCACTTTGAAGAAACGGCAGCGGATGAGGACCGACAGGGTCAAGCTTTCATCTGCTCTTGGAAAATAATTGTTAATCAACCATATCGCCCCTTCAGTTTTATGTTGTACTGTGACAGGCAGGCAGGAAAAAGTGGGAGGAAGAGCCGCGGACATCAGTGATGAAAATAGATTGAGGGATCCAAAGTGTTTGTTCATGATTGTTGGACCATTTGTAATGACTCACAAATCACAGAGACATTATATGATTAATGAGCTATGCTAGAGAAGAGAGAGATTCTTAATAGTGTGTGGTCTGAATGATGCTTATTACAAATGACAGGCTTTTATATGTAAAATATCACTTTTAAAGACTAACATGCATGCAGTGTATGTCATTTAAGACTTAATAATATTTGCGCTCATTCATAATAATAATAAGAATAATAAATATTACCTGCACTTATTGTAAATCAACTATAGATTTAAATCGTCTCATCAATTCCATCATCGCTGGAGATTACATATAATAACAGATACAATCAAAGTCGTTCAGTGACTTATGCTCTGTGGAGTGAAGATGCAGGTAATTTTGAGCAGTTGTACAAAATGGCTCAGGTAGTTGCTTGCTTCAAGGGTTATTTGGGGACTTTGTGAAAGTGTTCAGATTCACAAAACCCACACTTGTGGAGAGAGTCGATTTATTTTCATCTCATATAGAAAAAGGAGCCAAAAAAAGTAAATTGGACTTGTTATACCACGGAAAAATAGATTGCTTTGACCAAACCTCATAAGCCAGTAATGATGATGGATATCAAAAAGATGTACATAGCTTGTGAATTATACTGTACAAACGGTAGCTTAGATTTTGACTATGATCCTCCAAGACTTCTTTTCTGCTGGTGACTTTCCCAGGAAACCTTAATGAAGCAGAGGATTTATTATTCTGCTGACACTCCTATCAGACTGGCAATTCTCAGTTTACTCTTCATAAGGCACTTTAAAATTTAAATGACTATTTAACACACTTCTTCCTACTGGGAGAGTTAAATGGCGTGAAACAAAACTCTGCCTTATTTCCATGCGGCAGCAGAACGGAAATCTCTGCTGTATTATTCACATTAGCTGTCTGACAGATGTTTGAAATTGCGCTCCACCTCTTTATGCAGACCTTAGTCATGACAACATGCAAAATCCATCCGTGTTTGTCACCGTCGGCTTTTTGAGCATACCGAGCAGAACACTGTGAAGCATTCAACATACAGTACATCCCACAAATACACACACACACACACACATATATCTGAATATCCCCACAGGAGTAACCCTCTCAATGTTCCTTTGGTGCCAAAATCAGGTCAAAATTTCAGTTAGTTCAATGCTTTAGCCTTGGTTGTAAATGGTCTCATGCCAATACCCCAAACTAAGATGGTGAACATGGTAAACATTAACCAAAGCCTGCTAACATCAGCATGTTAAAGGGTAAGCCTGGTTTTAGCCCCAGGCTCATTGGTTCCTACTGAAAATGTAAATCTTTAAAATCTGGGCACAATTATATGGCTTCATTGTTTAAAAAAGGCAACTCATTTCCTAAAACAGCTGGGAAATGTAGTTTTTAGCAAACATAAAACTTAAATCGGATTAAATACAGCATTTCTTGGGGACTACTTCCTGCCATGGATTTAGTTCTCTTTTGCATATTTAAAACTGCAGGACAGTGTATATGGGATGGCCCTAATAAACTACAATGCCCAGTTTCATTGTAATGAAGGAAAATGTCACCCAGTCGAACATTGTGGCTTACTGATGCAATCGAGGTCTATAGCACAGAAGAATAAGCTATATCAGGCTTTAGCCACACACAGCACTTGACAGTGGGAACAATTCATTGTTGGTTTTGAACTAGGTGAAGAGAAGAAAAATATAGGATATGATCACACTTATCTTTTAACGTTAACAATAAATGAACAGCACAGTACAGGCTCATAGTCCTGGGGTGTGTCCTTTTATCGCAAAAAAAATCTTGTTCTGTCCTATTGTACTTCAACTGCATGTATCTTAACACCAGTGGTAGCAAGTGAAACTCCTTGTACACGAAGTGAACGTGTTGAATAAAGCTGATTCTGATTGTGAACCATGTCCACTCAGGCGAACTCCCATATCAATTTACCTGGCTTTTGCATGATTAAAAGGAGACAGAGAGAGAGCCTCTGTGCTTGATAACCGCTGGGAATATTCAAAGTCTGTTTCGGAGATGGAAAACTTGCCATCTGGAATGCAAGGCAGGATCATCAGCATGGTTCCTTATCTCTCAGAGAGAAAAAAATTAGATGGAGGTATTTATCTCTGAGAGGACGCCTGCTTTGATACTCCTTGGCAATAAATCTGTCTCCAGTCTTCAAAGAGACAATACAGTCTCTGTGGAACATATTCTGTCCATCTGACACCTCAAAACCTCATAAAGGTTTTGTCTGACTCGCTGACTTTAATTGTTTCTCTAACCTTTAGTGTGACGAAGTAATTGAGATTCTTATGGCTGAATATATTCTAGCTTTTACGATCACCTACCCTCATTGTCGTGTTCAGGCATAATACTTGATGGGTATTTTAGTAATGTCAGGAACAGAGAGGAAGCAGTATTGCAAATCAATCATTTCTATTCTCTCTAAACGGATTCACCATCCAGAGAACAAAAGAAAGGAGAACCAATCGCAGGCTTGGCACACACTGTGATGAAGGGCAGATATTCTAGAAACACGCACTGGCTTTAGGTTAGCTAATCACTTTTCAAATTCACCCATTTATCTTAATCTGAGAGGCTTCGAGATAAGACGACTTTATTACTTAGCAGTGCTAGGGATCCTTTGTTACGGGTGGACAATGAATGGATCTCCCAGCGCCCTAAAAACACAGAATAATTTTATGAGATTAAAGCATGAAGAGAAATAGATGTGAATAGAAATGCTCAGTGTAGATGGCATCCATGCTCTCATAAAAGGACCTGTAGTGGTGGTTATTATATGGGAATTATATTTGAAAATACATTCAGTATTAGTACACCTGTAAAGTCTTTGAATAAAGTATTATATACACAGCGGGACTTATTTTGCATTTATTAAATAGATCATCAAAGTCTACCATGATGAAAAAGGAAATTTTTTTCCAAAACTTCCTCAAATATGTTTACGTTCATATGTGTTAAAGAAATGCACTAAAGCTTTGATACAGAACAGGTTTGGAAGCAGATTCTTTTTTCTTTTGTTTGTTTGTTTGGTTTTTTTTTTATAATGGCTTGACACGGACCGTGCCAATTGTGAAGACAGGCTCATTAAAGGCTGCCTCTCCCTGCCTGACAGTGGCCATTTGTTAAAGAGCCTATCTTCTCCCCAGCCGATCCAGATGCGATTAGTCAAAGCACAAGAGCACTTGCAGAGGCTCCTGACAAACGACAGTGTATACCTGCTTCGGATCGTAGCAGCATCTGTTTGGAAGAGTAATATCCAAGAGGAATCAATTTCCTGCAATGAATCTCAGCTGAGGAAAAAATCTGCAGATGTTTATGGGGATATATATACACTTATGGTCTGACAAGATGTGCAACAACAGATGTGGGTCAGATTATGTCCTTCAATAAAATATATCAAGGGCAACATCGCTGAAAGATTTTCATTAAAGTAACAAAACAGTGGTAGCTCAGTCATTTTTACTCTGACACTTTAGCTCATGGACTCAAAGAATCAAACATGCTAAAAATATAATCAGTTAACACAACCTGAGGCTCCATTTAACATATGACTGACTGAGAGTAACACCATAGCAGACACTCGGAATCACACCATTATGGAGGATCAAGACCAAAGACAAAGAACATATGATTCACTCTGAGCTACTTAGAGTTAATCAGAAATCAGAATTTTAAAATGGCTCCTCTAAACGTGATTCAACTGAGGAATATTGTGATACAATTGAAAGTTCCACAACAGCTACTAAATGGACCTAGAGGTGTGACTGTTGTGTCAACTCTTGTAGCAAGATCCAGAATGAGGAACTTTCAAGTTCAATTTTTAAGCCAACACGAACCAGAAATCCTTAAAGTGCTCAGAAAAACCAAAATTTGTACACCTACAATTCCTTGAAGACTGGACACATTTCATCTGTCCATCTTTTTTCTGTATATTTAACAGAGGTTCATTGAAAAAAGCTACAAATGGTCTTTAAAAGATGCAACAAAAGTCACTGGTGCCAAGATACTTCATATACTCTATTCCACTCTGTATTTTCACTTTCTTGAGATTGTTGCTCAACATAACCTTTGCGTTTCATTTGGAGCGCACTTAACCTTCAACTTCTTTCCCCCTCGAAACTATTCCGACACAAAGTGAGCCACACAAAAATACAATGTGTTTGCCATAAAAATAGTCGGAGGCAAACAACGGATTGTGAACCTCATCAAATTCAAATGATCTAGCAAACAGAAATATCACTGTAATATTACACCAGGTAACAAATAAGAAAAAAGCTCACCTACTTGTGAAAACAATCCATGTGTGTTAATACTGTAGTATGTGCATACAATATGCGCATTTTCAAGATTTTATTTGGTGATTAAAATTTTTCATAAACTAAAGGTTCACGTGTTTGTCGCCTGAGATGATTCTCACAATTCTTAAACTAAATAGTCCTCCTAAAAACCTATTGGCATTGGAACAGAAATGCAGAAAATAATGAACAGAACAGAAACAAAGTCTTGAAGCAAAATAATGAAATTCAACTCGTTTTTACAGCCTCCACATTTGCAATCACGACTTTATATCCAGTAGGAGTTCTCAGCTGTAAAATGGGGCAATCACAACACGTCACTGAGCACTAATATGCCCCTTTCACCATCCTTCATATATGTCACAGATCATTGAGCCTCAAAAAGACTGACAACCTGGAAAGATTTCACATGTAAAATAACTAAAGCACCAAACTGAATTATATCCAGTATTTTTTATTTAAATTATCACAATTTTCAGGTAAAAAGAACCAGTGAGTATTGTAATGCTGTGGCTGATCTCCAGTCACTCTTTTGGCATTTTTTCTCCCAGTGAACATGGTTTTAAATCAGACATTAAACACATTGTGGGAGCTGTGAAGGGTTAAGATGCTATAGCTGTGTGCTGTCTGCACTTCGCTTCCATTATAACAGTCTCCCTCTGGCTGTATTGAGTGTCTGCTGCTCAGGATGTGGTGCAACAATTAATCCTCAGATTGATTCACTTCCTATTGAATTGCCCCCAAACTCAAGCTGTAATTCAACCTGCCTTTGTTAATCCTGTTTCACTCACACGACTTTAAAAAAGGTGGGAAGACATGAAGCAACAATTTCAACTCTATTGAAATCACATTTGTGTTAGAGCTTAGAGTCACTGGTATGGTAGTAGCTCTTAAGTGTAGTCAGTTCAACATTTTCTGTTTGAGAAGGGAGTTATATTCCAGTCAGATTGATTAAGAATTAATGTTACAGGGCGGGTAGTAACTGAATAAATTACAATGAACATGTGATGTGAAACCTTCCTGAAAACAATTAAGAGTTTTTGATTCAATTAAATCTGACAGTGAATACTTGGAATTTGTCTCTGCAATGCAAAACGTGATCACTCATCATTATCAAGTTCCAAAATGTTGAGACTGAAAGTTCATTCCTGACATTGTTTTATTTATTTATTTATTTGAACATCTCATTAATGGACCTTCTTTTTGGTCAATAACTTTTTCCAAGGTCAGAAATGAACATGAACAAGATCGATACCACTCTAATATCTGTCTGTTAAATATAAGGCTACTGCCAGGGGATGATTACCTTAGCTTAGCATAAAGACTAGAGGAAACAACTAGCCATGCTCTGTCCAAAGTTAACAAAATCACACCTACCAGCATCTGTAAAACTCAATAATTAACACATTATCATCTCTTTTGTTTAATTTGCACAAAATCTGTGTAAGTCTAAAAACGACAAGTTGTGGTTTTTCTGGTTGTTATGTGCCGGACTATTCTCAGAAAGTTACTGCCCCCATCCAAGAAAAAGTCCTGCACATAACCCCCATCCCCCAAAAAAACACAGTTTGTCATTCTATACACTTTGGCTTTGTATGGCTTAAATAAAAAAGATGTAGTCTGTTAATTTGTGAGTTTTATAAGTGCTGGAAGGCAGCTTTTGTTTCAGATAGAGCCAGGGCTAGCCGTTTCCCCCTGTGTCCACTCCTTATGCTAAGCTAAGATAGCTGGCTGTTGACTTACATTTGAGAGGCAGATATGAGAGTGTTATCAACCTTATTATCTAACTCTCTGTAAGAACGTATAAGTGTATGCCCCCAAATGCCAGTTTCTTTAAAGTGCCCAAACTCAAACATCCACAAAGTAAAAGTGCAGTGAAGGATGAACTGTATTTCAATACTCCCCGTGTTTGAAACTGACAGAAAATCGAGTGAACAGCAGGAGATAATGTGTTCACAGCGTTCAACATACAGATCTTTTGTGCTATCAAGACAAAACTATTGCGCCATTTATTCAGCCGTATACCGAAGCTGCAGAATCAAAAATGTGCTGCAGTTTTAGATTTCCTCTGATCATATTTCCATTGATAAAGTGTTGGAGCAGCAGTTTTCAGAGTGAGATTTCATGTCACCTTTGGGAGATAATATATTTGTATTAAAAGGCTCTCAGTGCAATCAATCTTTCCTCAGGGACTTGAAAAAGAAGCTCAATAAGTTTTATCAGCAGCAGCTTTTCGGGGTCTATAGTGTCCCGTTCATTATGGTCATAGTGCTGCACTATAGGGCTCAAGGGGCCACTTTGAAATTGTGAGAGCAAATATTTCACAGCTGAGAAATTTGTGTGGGGCAGATAATTTAAACCACCAAGTTCTGGGGACAGTATGCTGTGAACATCATTGTGCAACTTGAGACGGTAACAGTACTAATCTGCTTCAAAGGTAATGTGCTTGTCACAAGTCCTTTAAAAGGTCTCTTTCCCAGTCAGAAAGTGCCAGAGGGAAAACCACTGGGCTGCACTTTGATCTTGCCAGGTCGATCACTTTTGATAAGAGCTTTTGAAGCAAACGAGGAAAACATTGTCATTCAAGAAGCGAGCTTTGCTGTATGGCACGTTAATTAATGTAAACTGCTGGAGGCCAAACTGCACTGCGAGGGGTTGAAATTCTGTAGTTTTTATGTTTGTTTTTCTCTTTTCTTTATGGCAAAGATTTAATCCATTGTAAACATGAGTTAGAAGTTTCTGACAGCACTTCAGGATCGTGTAAATCTGAACTGTCTGAACATCGTAGCGCTCTGCATTTCACAAAGAATCTGTCTGAAGAAATGTACTTATCCTCACAATTCCCTTAATGTACAATGCTAAATTAAACTGCTTCTTGTCTGCAGGCCAAGAAAAGCCTCAAGAATTACAAGCTTGCAATTTGTCCAGATTAATGTGTAATGTCGACAAATTACAATTCTCTGTAGCTTTTGTTCAATCCATCAGTTCAACAGCTGACTGATTGTCTTCTTAAAATATTCCAATACAAAAGTTTGAAACTGAGAGCTGCTTGTTTCTTCATCAATGTAGACACGTAATGCCACATAAACATGTGAAACTGGATAAGCAGACAGTCCTCAGCATAGGAAGAGGTGTTATTCTTAAAGGACCGCCTTTGCTCTGCTTGTGAGTCAAGAGAGGAGAGCTTGTATTGATTTCTGTTCGAGCCAAGATGAGAAAAAAACATCTCTCTGAGCTCTTTGATGGGTGAAACGGGCTATTTCTTTTCTGTAGCTTGGAAACTCTTTAGCTCCGCGTTCGTTCACCGCTTCTGACATTTTTGAGAGTTATGGTATCTCACTTTAAGATCTTAGCCTGAAGACAAACATAATAAACCACTGTGTTAATCCTACATCTTGTGAAGTGTCGTGTATATAAAGGAATGTAAAGGGCAGTTTATATTGTAGAGCCATAGCTCCGAAGAGTTTGCAAGTGTCTCACTCACTGTACAACAAAAAGGTTTTGGGCTTACGTTTGTGGGGATACTAAATAAAAAGCATGCAATACTACAAATAATGTGGCAACTGCTGCTCTCAATTTGAGAGAAAAACTAAATTGGCAATGAAGTGACATTCACCAACCCCAGTGTAACCTGAAAATAAACAGAAGATAGAGTGAGAAAAATTACAGCTCATTTCCCTCGTGGTAATGAGAGCCCGCTGAGTCAATCAGCGGAAAACTAACATGCCTGGGGGCGTCTCCTGTGGACACACTGCGTGTCTGCAGAGCCCAAAATCTAAATACGCTGGAGTTGTTGACTTATTTAAATGAGATGGATGATCCTTTCATGCTACATACAAAGTCCTCAGACATTTGCAGGATGATTTGAGACACTCAGGGGCAATTGTTCACATACTCACATTTCTGGGTACAATTTAGAGTGACTTCCTGCTGCTGTTTGTACAGTGAAGCGCTTCAGGCTCCGTTTAGAAGGTTTTGTTGGAAAACTCACTGGATATCCAGCCTATTGAGGGGGAGCCGGGTACCATCACTGCAAAAACTTCCACTTTAAATATTAAACTCTCAGTCATGGAAAGGTTCATAAATTTTTGATTTCGAGGGAGGCAGAATGTGGCACAGTTTTAAAGAAGGGGGTCGCATTTCTAAAATGAGCAAAAACTTGTTAAGACTCAGATTTAAAGACTTGGTTTTTGGCAATAATTAACTGTACATTATAAATAGTTATATTGTTTATTTAGTGTAATAGATGAATGCCAAATGCCAAATGAAATAGATAACTGCTATTTCTAACTCCAAATATCCTGCAGCCATCGACAGATTACAAGACAATGGGTTCCTGGACACAAACATGTAAAAGGCCGCTGCAAACCACCCACATAGGAGAAAGATGCTTTGTAGTTGACTTGTGCCTCTTGGTTGTTGTTTTGCGTCTCTTTGTGGTAATTCTGTGTCTCCTTGTAGTCATTTCATTGGCTTTCCAACAAGAAATGTTGCAAACTGTCGCTTCATACAGAGATCCTGGTCCAGGGGCTCTCGGCTTGTACCTGGTAGGCCCAGTCAATGGTCCATCTATGATACTAACTACTTATCACCTTCTGACCCTGATAGGGGGGACACCAGGGGCGGCCAATTACATTCCCGTGGGGGGGGGGCACCCCTGGTCGCCCCCATAGCCCCACCCCCAATGAGACCACACTGTTTGTCTCTATGAACTACTGCAGTTAAATGAAAATCATTTATCCGTGCCCTCTCACAAATACCCATAAATAAAGACATCTGAACCTCAGAGTGCACTCAATATGATAGAACCATTGTTGTTACTGTTGCTGGAAATCATACCTGAAGATCCTGTTTTATTTTACAGTTCTGGTGACACATATAGAACTATGCAAAGCTCATATGAGAGTGATGAGGATACAGTAGGAGACAACTAACTGTGAACATGAGACGCTTCAGTCTCTGATCAATAATGAGCTTATGACAGTGATGGACTGCAGGAATTGCAGAGAAATTGGAGAGACACATTGTCCAGAGCTCAGAATACACAGCTCCACCTTCTTTCAAGGTCACTGCTTTGTAAATAAATGTGAAATGACGGCTGTCAGGCATGATCTTACTTGACAACGCTCCAAAAGTTCCTTTTACTGTAATAAGAGAAAGAATATATACATCATAGCACTAATATTTTGTACATGGATAGTTCACTGCTGCTAATTGTTCTTTTGTTTGTACAAAATGCAGTGGTTTTTATTTAGATGCCAGTCGACTCAATGTGGAAGGCTGCAGATCAGATGGAAACAATTAATGGCAGCCCTAGGGCTGGATGACACGGTTGAAATCAACATTACACGAAATACAATATTCTACAGTACAGTTTTGGAAAAACTGTGTTGCACACTAAAAATTGCTTTTCAGTATTGGTGAGTGATTCAGGGTTTTTGCCCGAAAGCCAGTGGTTTGTAACCAGACGCACCAGGTGGTTTGTTCCCCAGATTCTCATTTGCGAGAAATCCAGCTGCCTCACAAGGTTAAGTGGTTGTATCCAGGTTTGGTTTCGAAACCTAAATGCCACGAGAGTAAGATGAGAGCCGCAGTTTGTGTGTTTCTCACTACTTTTAGATTCTTTTCAAAGTGTGTGATGACACTACTGTTTGTACATGTTGCCTGTATCTATTATGTATAGTCTTTAAAGCATCAAAAGATAATTGCTGAATTAGCTTCATGAAATCGTGAAAGCCTTGACTCAGTGTGCTCTCGTACCTGTGTTCCCTGGGAATCTCTCCAACCTCTCCAGCAAAAAAAAAGGTTTGAACTGGACAAATTAAAGACCTAGGTACAGATGATCACTTGCCTCTGCTGTGATATTGTCGGCATTGGTGTCATATATCTAAATGATTCTGCTTTGCTTCAGTTGGGAGGATAAACACGATTATTTAATCCGCATCTCTCTTGCTCCATCTGCCATTGTGAGAAAATCTGAATGCTTCATTGGAGCTGGAAGAACAGCATCCTCCTTCTGTTTTGTCCTGCAGAGCGTCAAGCAGATTTCCTACAACATTCAACCGGGTGGCACACACAGTAAAACACCAAGCAGATGCGACAAGCCTTGTCTGTGTTTGTTTTATTGATGCTAAAACGCTACAAGTGGTATATTTAAGCACTGACAAAAGCAATGATAGTTGACATTTAAATACACTGTAATTAGTGCGTCATCATGTTAAAATACTGAACTCTATTCAGTAAAGCTCTATTTAACTCCTAAGAACCTAGATAGAGTTTAACTGGAAGTTTCTGAAGCTCAGCTAAATTTTAACTCAGTGCCCCAGACTCATTACACTTTCTGGTCCCTCTGAGGATGCACTATTAAGGCAGCTTATTGCTTATACTGCATTGTTGTTCCTAGTAGGAGCAGGAGCACGGAAAAACAATGATTTGGCTTCAGACTAGGCGGGTTTGAAAATACAACAGCCAGCAACACAAAGCAGAAAATCAATACCTAAGCATAGTACGGTCACACTGCCAATTGCAGTGTGACCGTCTCATACAGAGTTATTCTTTAAGTGGACCAAACCTGGAGTTACAGAAATAAAAGCATGATTGATTCCTAGTTTGGCACCAAGGGATACAGGCAATAATGCTCACTGCCTAAAAATAATACATGCACTACTTGACCAAAGTGGCTCTCTGAATGGAGCCTATATTTGTGTTCAAGGCAAAGTGTGGCTGTAATTTCACTGAAAGCGTGAAACCTATAGAATACATTAATCACATGCAGGAAGCAAAGGACACCTTCAGTTTAAAACACACATACACACTCACACACAGAATATTTCATTCCTCATTCCCCAGGTATAATGGCAGGCTTTGCATAAAAGATATTGTTTTTTTTTTCTCTGGAAGAAAAAGCAAGTAGAGTCCAATATGTGACAAAGAAAGATAGCAAGCTCCCAGAATAGCATCTTATTGGCCAGATGAGAAGAATAGCACTGATGAGTGCCTGATACTTCTGGGTCTTTTTCATGTTTTGAACTTAATCATGAGGGATGAGACCGTTTCCAGTCCAATCAAGGGGAATAGAAGTTGTAACTTGAGTTTTATCCTGGAGAAGATTGCACCACACAGACAGAGATAGATTTAGGTGACTAGATCATGTCATTTGTTTCTGCCTCTACCATCTCTGCACGGCTCGCAGGGTGATCTAATGCAGCGGGCATCTCATCTAGAGCTGCGCGGTAGTTTGCGGGTGATACTAAAGGGCGTCAGCCACACTCCAGTGAGCCATTAATTCACATCTCACAAATTAATCCAAGTGTAGGCCCCCGCCACACACAGAGATCCCCTCTGCTTTCCCACCATGCGCGATATATTCCACTGCCGCGTACAGCCACACTTTGGCACCCGGTTGAACACAAGCGGGAAAGCTGGGTTCGGGAAAAAGAGGGAGAAAAAAAAAGTTGGACATACTTGAAAACACCCTCTGTCAGAGTGTTAAATAATGCATAGTGCAATTCGCTGTAGACTGTCTAGTCTGAAAGGAGTCATAAATACCACACACATGTCAAACCTTCATAGTGTCTGCCACATCTGAACTGAAGTCAGCAGCACTGGTTCTGTTGACAGCGTTACAACCCACACAAACTGCACTTTCTTTGCAGTTTCAAGCCGTCGTGTTCATTTTTTTCATTAGTCATTTATCATTAATAGGTTAAAAGGGCTGAAACTATAGCCAGCCGGAGGTTAGCTTAGCTTAGCATAAAGACTGTAAGCAGGGGGAAACACTAGCCTGGCTCTGTCCACGTGTAACAAACCAGCACGTCTAAAGCTCACTAATTAACAAGTTATATCTTGTTTGTTTAAACTTTACAAAAACAGAAGTATAAAAAATAACAACTTTTGATTTTACAGGCCGTTACATGCTAAACTAAGCTAACTGGCTGCTATGACATGAGAGTGGTGTCGACCTTCTCATCTAACTCTTTCTAAAATCTGAGCTGTGAATGTTCCAGTGAATACCAGAATAATCGAGTGGACATCTGCTGGAGCAAGACTCATCTGAATATTGACATTGCCACCATCAGAAAGTCCTTGTCCTTAGCACAGCTTGTTTCCTTGGAAACATTCCCTGCTCTCTCTGTCTCTTGGCCTTTGCTTTAATCTCCTCTAGTCCTACTCCCGTGTGGAGCTGCTGATGCTTAGCACACA
This sequence comes from Xiphias gladius, assembly GCF_016859285.1. Classification (NCBI taxonomy): domain Eukaryota; kingdom Metazoa; phylum Chordata; class Actinopteri; order Istiophoriformes; family Xiphiidae; genus Xiphias; species Xiphias gladius. The sequence goes on along the minus strand of NC_053407.1, from coordinate 16,734,348 downwards.
ATAATCTGAAGTGATAAATATTATAGATTTTCTGTCTTCTTTCTTTTTTCATTGTTGCCTTTGTTTTCACTTATCTCAGTTCACTGCGTTTGCAAGAAATATGAATATATATCCACACAATGCACAACACTTGCTGCATTAACAACTTAATATGCTACTCATGTATTAGACTGGATCAGTGTATGGGAGGGTTGTAACAGAGAAATGAGAATAAAATGTCATGCCACCCTCCAAGGAGAGCTAAAATGACTGCCAATTAATCCCATTTATTACTGTGAAATGAAGACTTTATCATCGAGGATATACCTTAAGAAGGAAAGATATTACTGTAGCCTAGTTTAGAATGAATGAACATCACATTTCTGCATGTTCAACATCTCCTCCTAACAGATATGACATTGGTATCTTCCAGCCACTTCGCGACGTGCATACAGTAAGATATGAAATCAAAGCTGCCCAGACAGGGCTGACGTTGGGTTTTGGTGAGGAGGGGAAAGCAAGAGGGGTTCAGGAGGCTAACAAGGCACACCTGGGCCTAACAGCTGTGTGAAATCAGTGAAATCTCATGGCTGGATACTCAACTTCGATACTTGAACATCAGCCCAGTGGGTTTGCACAGGTGCTGCAATATTTTTCTTACTAAATTACTTATGTGACAAATGAATCTAAAAAACAGAAGGAATACACAACAAATAGTTAAGCAACAAAATATCAGCTATGTGTAAGGTATGTTTAAAATCCAATTTTTGCATGACTATCATTTTTCAGCCTACTGATATCTCACCGTTTCAAAAACAAAACTAATAAACTACATTTTGCTTTCTCCAGATTTAGTGTCAAAATTGCAAAAGTTTGAGTTGGATTCACACGGATTTGGCCTTGTATCATTTCTTGTTAGTACAAAATTGGCAAAGCGCAGTAATTTCATGTGTACTAACTTCCAAAAAGATAAATCATGCTGCTTAGTACATGTTGGTTTTCAGCATTCTGGTGCGCACAAATCTAGTAATAAATCTCAGAGTGATATTCAATGTATTCTCCAAGTAAAATAATTGTAAATCATTCAGGCATATATTCAACACAGCATTTTGTCCATCAAGTCAGCAACTCATTGAGTAAGGCAAGATCACACAACATGTATTCTTCTAGAATTCAGTTAAATGAATCAGTCTGTGCAACATAGGTATTACTCTTAAACTTCCTGAGCTTTAATTTTGTGTGTTTAATTGGCCTCTAATACTTCACAATTTGATCTCATATTCGCAGTAAAAGACTATCCCAAATCAGTTCTGATTGGCTCAAACTCATCACATTCCTGCAAATTGCTCGGACTTCTGGTCTTTAACGTGCTATATGTAAGTTTTTGCTATTGCTACATAGTCAACGTTAGCTTTAACAGCTGTTTACTTACCAAGAGCTTCAGCCATCATTGCGTTTTCAAGACACAAGGTTAGAGTACGCTCTCTGGGCAGCGCTACTTCTTCATCCTCTCATGTAGGGCTGAGGGCAGACTGGACGCTACAGTGACTCACTATTGCAAAGTGGTATTAGGAACAGGATGGGCCAGCGCTAGCTGGTTAGTATGCTAACTTCAGAAAAAGAAAATAAGTGATAGAAGTGGAGGAAAAACAAGAGTTAAAATTGGTGTTGCTTTCTACTGCCGGAGACAGCTCTCAGTGAGTAAAGGAATGAAGTTTGGAGCTGAACTTGCAACGTTTCTTCTAGACTGGTAAGTAAACAGTTAATGCTAACATCGGCCATGTAGCGATAGCAAAAATTTACATATAGCACCTTTAACCAGACTGGAAAATGTTTTGACTGTGATCAGGTTTAAATGTCTAATGTCATTAGTTTGTTTTTTGGCCAGTGAAAATGTCCAACTGGCCCATCGGCAACATGTCATGATTTAAGAGAGTCTGTCTTCAGATTGGTGAAGTGCAGTTTCATGATTTGTGACGTCTATTGTAAATCCCTGCAGACTGTCCTTTAGTACTTTTGTTAATCCCAAGGGATAAGAAAAGGTAAGACATTCAATTATAAAGTATACTATCCAAAACTCGTTTTTCCAAAAAAAGATATAATCTATGAACCCTGAATGACACATTTTTCGCAAATGAACTAGATGGACCTTCATATCAAAAAGAGCAAAGTCTCCTTGGTAACAAGGTCATATAAATTTCTGAGAGAGACTCTGACAGCTCCAGATTAGTGTTCTCACCAAACGGCCGACAAAAATAAGCAGGCTAAGTCTCCTCTGACCTTAAGAGTGCACACTGATAAACAAGCTAGCATAACAGAGACACAATGACAGGCATGCACACAGAAGTACACTGAATACACAAAGTGAACACACAACCACACCCTCGCATTATCTCTCATACAACCACATAAAGAGTTAGGAAATAAGAGACACATAGAAATGGCAGTCATGTATGTTGCTGCATGAATTCCCAGACAAAGAACTAGATAATGACCACAGAAAATATATTGAAGGCATTGTGTGATGTGAAAAAGGAAAATGTTTATATTTGCCTTTCTGTGTGTACAAGAATCTTCCACAGAATAAGGCATGCTATTTTGTGCCTTTTTTGCTTTCCAGCCAGTTATCTAAACAGCCATCGATCTCTTACAAAATGAAACCCTGTGTGAATAGAGCACATGAGGGAATCATGGGACAACAACGGACACCTTGCAAATTTACAAATTAGTAGAAAAGAAAATATGAAAGAAGAAAATAAGAAAATGTTATAGATATACTACAAACGTAAGGAACATTTCCTGTTCTTCATTACAGCTTGCAAAAGGCTACTACCAAAATCCTGGTTTTCAGTGAGCTATTTGAGGCGTTGTCACATTTAATCACCGCAGAGGCATGCAAACATTATTCAAATCATACAGTATATACAAAGGCTAAAATTTTAACTTCTTAAGACTACCAGTTGAGATGTTTAAGTAGAGAACATGAATATACTGTGCCAATATATCTCCAACAATAGTAGTTTCCAAACATTTTGGCATGTGATCCTTGAAATGAAAAAAGGTCTGTGTGTTACCAATCATCAGCAGTTGTATATGTGTATTGCTTATGGCTATTTCTACAAAATAATGCCTTTTCCCAGTCAAAAATATAATTTTTCGAAGCATAAGTGTTTTTTTTTTTTTTATGTTTTTCTGTTAATTGTCTCATGACCCCTCAGATTTATCCTGTGACCTGTACAGGGCTCCCAACCCCATGGTTGGGAACCACTATCCTACAAAATACATTTATATACTAATAACTTGCTATATCGAGGAGTAAACCAAGAACCGTGTCCTTTTAGACACACTTTCTTTTAAAACGGGTAATAAAATACTGTCTTAAAGGTATATGCAGGATATAGCAATAACACACACACACACACACACACACACACACACACACACACACACACACACACACACACACACACACACACACACACACACACACACACACACACACACACACACACACAAAGAATGAGTAAGATGATGAGAGAGAGGGAGAGAGAGAGTGTTATTGATTTGACAGCCAGTTAATTCAAGTCTTTTGTTACCTAATACAGTTTGATCTATCACCAATCACGTCCTACAGCAGCCCACTAAATGCGATTTTCCCCGAGTATGTTGATCCTCTCTCAATAAGACACCTGGGAAAAGAAGAAGGCAATAATAAAGAGAGGATTGCTGCAAAATGTGACTCATACGGATGAGCCAACTGCATGAGTTTACCACCAAGAATGTTTTTAAAAAAAAACATGCGATATACTCAGGTTTGATACACCTTCATGTACCTGATAACCCTCTGTGTCTTGTAAGTCAGTGTGTTTCCACATGAAGCATCAGAACCAGACAATGCTCTGTTAATTACAAAAACCACATGAAGCGACATGCATCAAGAATTTCATATCAAAGTACACAAAAAACACAGCATTAACTGTGTGGCCGTCTAGAAATTGTTGAGAAATGACCAGTTACAGACCAGTAGTCTCAGAGAGAAACAAAATGAACTAGTGATAATGACGCGGTGTTTAATTGGTACTAACAGTACTTCAACATGGTTGTGCATTAAATTACGTATCGCGTAGCTTAATGGGAATTTTAGCTTCAATAAGCACACACTATTATGCACATATCCGTGTGGTGAGAGCCTATACTACCCCTGGGATCTATGCTGCCCAGTGAATTAGGGCTACATGTGAAATTATGCTGTTTTTCTTCATTAGTTAAATCCAGTGATGAGGGTGGTACAACACTGTTGCCCAGCTGAATGTGAAAGCATCAGATTAATCTAAATCTGGCTCAATAATCAAGTCAAGCCCAAAGCGCACCAATGTGACTTTTGCTGAAAAGTGACCAAGTGATTAATTATAAGATAATCCAAAATGCTAAAACATAGTGCAACAAGAGTCATAAAGTCACTCAACTGAGTCAGCAATGTCAGTTACAAAGGACTATCTTGCCTAAATTTTGCTGACGTTCGCCACCATAAACTACTGGTCATACCGGCAAAACCCTGTAGTGCATTTAGTTGAACAAGGGGGAGTTTTATTCCTTCTGAGTCCAGTTTATTGCTTTGTAAGAGGAAACACTGCACTGTTCAGCACGAAAAAAACAAAAAACGTCCGTATTTACCTAAAACAAAGTCAGATAAAAAGGCGGCACTCCAGAGGACAAAAACAGCAAAAGAATCACCTCATGTGTTGATACTTTGGGTAAATTTGTTTGACGCCCTCATTGGAGTATGTATCAGAGCGGTATCAACTTTTTATTTGTAAGAGGAAAAATCTGGTATTTCTCCTCTCAAAATGTTTTGTACAGTATTTTTTCTGTTTAGTTTGGTAACTTGTCCCCCCTCTGGAATGATTAACAATCTAGTTGTTGTAGATCCAGTAATCAATTGCTGTAATTACAGAATGCACCAAGAAATGCTGTCTAATCTGGGGCTAGATAGTAACTATTACTGCGAACCATAATTCTGCAACGGCCTTCGTCCCATCGTTCTGTTGTAGATGTAAAGGGATAACCACAGACCATCTACTGTATATGATTTTTAGGTCTTCTAAAGGAGATCTGCTACATCACACTCAGGGTTAAGAGGAAAATAGGGGCTTGTGTGTGCTGTGAATTTAGTGGGGAATCACGGGATAAGTAAAAACAGGCTGAAGAGAAGCTCTCCAGTATACTCGTAGTGTGCCTTTTACACTGAAAACAAGTACCGGATAAGATATGAGTAATAATAACATTATATTTTTGAACAATTTTCAAAGCATCAGTTGATGTTTCTGAGGTGTATCACCCTTTTTTTATTCCTCGTAAGAACGTATTTGATGCAGTCACAGATATGGATCCAGTCAAAACCAAATTAGCCAATAAGCCATAAAGCTGCAGTGCTGCATATCTGATGTTATCCCTGTGCAACCAGTTGAGCATAAACTTGGCTCTGATTTGAATTAGTATTTTCTGCTGCCTTATTCTAAACAGATGGCAGATAAAGGCAGGAACTTGTTGCTTTGAAATATTTACATGTGGGATACAAACACAAGGGAAGACAAATCACTCATTTTTAAATTTGCACAAATCTTTTAATTTAGTGGCCAAATTTGCTTGATTTTCTAACATTTTGTTACAGGAATTGAAATGCTCCAGAGAAATCCTTGAACACTGCAGTTACTGATGATTTACAAAGATTGCAGCCTACTAAAACACAACTACTGGCCATGGAATTTGGTATGTGTGCTATATATTGATGGTTCCAAATACAGTTAAATATAATACTGGCCTTTCATCTAGTGCTAATACCAGGCCAAAATGTACACTTACTCATAATTAATATTAATATTCAAATAAAATATTACCCAGAAATTTATTGAGGGTATATATGACTCCCGAGGATGAACCCTTTCTTCCAGCACCACCCTCAGGCCAAAATGGCAAAATTTTACATGAGGCAGATTGCCATGAAATTTTCTGGGAACGTGGTTCACGGTTCCACGGGCAGATACCCTGTTTGATTTAAGGATGGTGCAGTATTTCCTCCGGCACCATGAAATTTTTTAAGCCTCTCTACTGCTAAGACTATCAAAATCGTCGGTTCTGTGTACTGTGAGGTTTTAATGGACGCTGCAGACTAGGGATCCTGGTTCTGGTGTGGTATGTGAGCTGTTGTTTTATATCTATTTGACTAACAATGTCTCGTAAGAAAAAGTTTTACTTGGAGCTGAAAGTATGAGTCATTTTAGCAATTACATAAAATTGCCATAAAATGAATCTGCAACTATTTTGATCATTGATTAATACTTTAAGTAATTTTTCAAGTAAAAAAAGCCAAATAATCTCTGGTGCCAATTTCTCAAATGTAAAGTTTTGCTAACTTTCTTATAATATTGTTGTGGACAAAATGCCAGACGAGACATTTGAAGACATCATCTCGAGCATCTTTCACGATTTTCCTACTTTTTATCGGCCAAGCGGTTAATAGCTTAATCAAATAAAGCAATCAGCAGATTGTTAGTTGCAGCCCCACCTTTGTTTACAGCGTAAAGTAAAAAGTATACGGCAGCTGTCGACCTGTTTATCACAGTACCTCACTAGGTAACAACAGCTTCTAATCTGTTTTCCTCTGTGACTTCATAACTCATAGATTCCTTTCAGTAAACAGACTCTAGTTATCTTGAAATAGGTATGTCTTGAATATGTGGAATATACTTAAGTACTGTATTATTCTGTATTCATAGTAAATGAGAAACATGCACACAGTGAATGCTTCCAATTCTTGAAAGCTGCTAACTGGTTCAGTTGTGTACAAGCTGCGTCTAAGGGCAGTGTTGTCATAACATAAACCAGATGTCTTTTTGGGCTGCATTTTTTAACAGAGGAACACCTCTTTGGCATACAACGCGTAGCTCAGTTGGAAGTAGCATCGATGGAGTATGTTAAAATACTCCAGCATAACCGCTCTTTAAAACTACACAGGAGAGAAAAACAAGGGAGACTGTATCAGCTAAATAAATCATTACACGCTAAATAGAGAAATAACGCTCTTTTGAATGGTACAAGTGGCTTTGCTCTGTCTGTAACCTATGCAGATTGTGGCTGGATTGCAAGAGAATTACTTACACCCTGTTGTGGTGCTTCCCCTGGCTGTTTGGGTTTGGATGTGTCCCAGACAAAAAGCCTGTCCAAATAAGATCAATGTGTTCGTGCTTCTCTCCTCTGAGTTGGCACACTCCTGCAGCTCCAGAGCCGAGTAGACTAAGAGGAGGAATGAATGAGCACGTACGAAGCTTTTGTTGAAGAGCAAAAAATCTTGTTATGGGAAATCACACATTCAGGGTATGAAGGGCAATAATTCAGATGCATCTTTGCATCATTTCTGCATTTATAATCACAAAATTAGATTAGGCAGTATCCATTTACTGGTATGTCATGGGGATATTCACGATTCAGTGAATTAATTTTTTCAAAGAATCGGTACCCCGTACCTTTACAGCTCAGTTAAGGTAGTGTGCTAAACTGTATCACAGCTACCTCCAGCATAGCAAAAGCTGTGTAATACGAAACGGGGAAAACAATCCATTAAAAAAGAGGAAGATCATCAGGACTTCTAGCACCTAGTGGGTTTGTTCGGTGCCGCGGTTGTAAACATATAATAGCTTAATGGTGGGACAATTTGGAGGCAGCTGGAGGCAAAGCAGCCGAGGCAGCTGTTTCACTTCAGACCAGCAGGGGAGGGGGTAGACTGCAAACCACAACACTGCATCAAGCCCACAACCCATTGCAGTGCAAGCCCACGCACACATACGTCCATGCACACACACGCATTCATGCGAGCAAACAACACGCTGAATAAGGGAGTAAATAGTAACAAATACAGCTTTAAAAAACTAAGCAGAGACATTCCAAAACGTCAACCTGTGTTTAATTCAGGGGGCTCCTGTGGAGAAGATGAGCTTCAACCGAGGTACAGACACACAAGAGGACAATGTTAATGACACAGTCGAAACAAGAAAACGCCATAAAGTTTTGCAACAAGAACATCACATCAATTAGATTTTGAGCTTTTCGTCTACTGAAACCACTGTCACTGATTATGTGACTGATAATAAAACTCATGGCAGAGGGAGTATTACTACAGATATTAAATCAAAATGTTGCAGCTCACCGCATGTAGTTGAGCATAGATATTACTGCAGTGTCTATTATTCCAGCTGGTGACAGCAAACAGGATTTGAAGGCACATGAACCCAGAATTTTCCCAAACGGTGACTTTAGGAGCTACAGCACCCTCTACTGGCAGGAGATGTCTTTTGGGTCTGTGGTTCCTGGAAACATACCCAAGGTCCACAAGAAAAACCATCCCTCACATTCCCTTGCCCACAAGCTTAGACACTGTAATTTCGTGGCTTGGGCAAAGCGATTTACTTGGACAACTTGGTTTGCTCCTCCAGCTGATCTCAGTTCCTTAGCATGAATCATTTTTTGTTTGTTGTCGGCCTTTGAAACACTGGACATTAAAAATATAATTTAGTACTTCATGTGTTAAACAAAGCAAATACGCTTTAAAGTTTTTTTGATCCGATTTGGGAAAGTTGAATTTAGCTGATTATTAAACAGCTACCTTGACATACACGCTGTCTCTCTGCTTGCCTGTCCGATCCACACTTTGTTACAGACTGTGATTATAAACAATAAAGCTGACTGCGGTGCCGCTCTGTTCTCAAGTGGAGAGCCACTTGCATTCACTCTCAGCACAAGCACATATTGTACACAGAGCTGAATTTTTCTGGCACCTGTGCAAACACACACATACTCACTCACTCTTGCACACACATACACAATCATAACACCCATTTTTAATATTGTGGCGCTGGAATAGCTCAAACAGGGAGAGTGGTGTAACTGGAAAAGACAGTTTGTGATCCACATGTTTTCCACCAAATCTGTCATTGTTTAAAAATCCTTCTGTAACAAAGATTAATACTAGCATACCTAAATCCTGCTGGCAGCCATTGAAATTTGATTTTTTTAAATTTATTTATTTTTTTTTAAAGCGAGAGAAAATACTGCTCAGTGGCTTGGTGAGAACACGTCTCATGGTGTGTGATGTGTCGCAAAGAGTCAAATCAGCAGTAGCTTTCAGAAATCTTTATTCCACCCTCAGATGCTCCCATTCGAAACAAGCCGAAGGTAGGAGGAGAGACAACCTTTACACAATGACAACCTCACGCTGTGACACAGCCGGCAGGATCCTACAGAAACGCTTTTTTACAGTCCTCCGCTCCAATAGATAAATGGTGGGTACATCCTCACAATAACAAAGTGCAGAAGATGAACAATTAGCGGAGTCAGAGGAAGGCTAACAGCTGCGCTGCTTCACCTTCGGCAGTAAGTGTACATAAACACTCTTTCCCTTCTAGAGCTGTACTTCTAGTTTGCCAGTGATTATAAAGAGTATGGTAGCGCTTGACCCGTGAATGTGACAAATAGGAAGCAGACTCTCCTCACAGCTGTGAACAATTACAAACAGTGGGTGGAATTTTTCTCCACCGCTGCTCTCAGGAATGTGCATCATTGCCCTTTGTCCTCTCAACAAATTGGATGGGGGGGTTGACTATTCAAGCCGGGGTAATCCGTACATTAGAAGTGTTTGAAAGCATTCATACTTTGCATTCTTTTAACTTAGACCAATCTTGACACCTGTGAAAATGCCAAACCGCTTTAGATAATTCAGTTCAGACATATAGATAAAGTGTGTGTAAAGTTTGTGCTACCTTAAGATGAGATAAAACTTTAAGATGAGACTGGAATAAGCTAAATTTTTCTGAATATAATTTATGTTTACTGATGAAAATTCACAGTTTAAACATATGAAATGCTGAAAAAAAGTGGACGTTGAAGTGTCTTCAACTTCAAATATAAATACTGAAGGATGTTAAAATTGCAGTCAACATGGAAGTGTTGAAAGAGGTTGAGGTGTCATTTTAAATGTAAGCACTGAGTGAAGCCGAAGTATCAGCTGAATTAAAACTACCGGACGGTTCCTGCAGATTCAGTTGAAGCTGCGGCATCTGAATGAGCTTAAGTGTCAGCTGAAGCGTTTCTAATACAAGTAGAAGTCCTGAAAGAAACTAGTCCCCGTTCAAGTATATAAAGTGAGACGCGATGTTAGTTAAAGCTTCAGTTGAACTGTAAGCGTTGGATGAATTTGGAATAAATTGTGGCTCAACAGTGGAAGTTTTTTTGTTGTGCACATGTGAAGACTTGAGCCCTGAAAGGGTTTCAAGTGTCAATCACTGAATCCAGTTGAAATGGCAGTTCCTTTGCAAGTGATAAAAGTAGATGGAATGTCATTTGAAGTAGTGTGTGTACTGTGTGCAGTTGAAATGTCAGTATGACGCTTACAAAATAGAAAATCAAAGGTACTATATACACCATGCAAACATAGTAACGACAATGTGTATTAAAATCAAGTATATTGAGACACAAATAATAAGGTGAAGGGATATTACCTAAATATACCAATATTGAGGCGTATTATACACGCTGAAACGTCACTTTAAATATCCACATTCCACTTTTAACAGCTCCTTTCAAACACTGCAACATGGGAGAGGAAAAAGAAAGGTAAATATCAATAGTAAGAAAAACAAAAGTTTTTCAATAGAAAAATGAACAAAGTCTTAATTCTTGACAGCTCTACTAAAATGAAGCTTATCAAATTACAGATTCCTCATGTTCTAAGTGTTTCTTTTTCCAAAAACAACCAACAAACAGCTCCACAGCAGTTTGAGGTGTAAATCTCTGTAGGTTTGCACAGCGCCTCAGCTGTGCAAATGAGGACGGATCCTTCTTAAAAATCTCCATTCCAACCTGACAAGTTTAAACAAAGCAATTTCAGGCCCAACTGCACCTGCAGTATTGACATGCCTCGCCAGGGGTTTCTCACAGGAAGACAACAATTTGTCTAGGAACACGACTGAAATGAGCTCAGAGTCTGGATGCTGTGGGCTGGGGGCAGAGTGACAGCTAGTAACGGGCTCACTTTATAAAGGACATCTCAAATTAGGCAGCGTCGTTTAGAATTAACACACAAACATATTTCTCTTTATATACATTAACCTGCACTTTGGGATTAATGCAGTACTGATTTTCAGCAACCACTTTTATATACAAAACTGATGGTCCATTTTCTTAATCAATTATGATCTGGCTTGTAAAACACTGGGATTCCTGTTCATTAAAGGCTGAGGCTGGCATGATTTCTATATTTTTTATTGACAACAAATCCCATGACAAGGCTAAAACCAACATGCGTCAGTCGCTCAGTGCTTTCCAACATCCCCAGCATCTCTGCAGCGCTTAGTCCCAAGCTGATTTGTTTCTAGTGAAGGCCAGTAAATAGTACATTTGTTTGGGATTTTTTTTTAGGCTGGTTTGATAGCAGGTGTTTGCAACAGCAGGGCAATGCAAGGGATCGACACGTTATAAACTCTAGTGTCCAGGTTCTTCAATATGAAGGAACATGTAGTCCCGTGGTGTGGCTCACTTTTGTGTTTTTAAGTTTTTCAACAACAAAACACGTCTGTGGCACGGAGAAATGAGTTATGTCAGGCTCAGGCTACATAGACAATATTAGTTAGTAGGATAAATTTACTGTTTGTTTTGGTCTTTTCATGGGATTTGTTTACAATAAGAAAAATATAGAATATCACCAGATCCTTTAAAGACATCGAACAAAGGCAAAATATTTACTACATTTCAGGTTTTTGTCTGCTTGAAAAGATCCATTATTAGCACATTTTTTAAAGAGGATCAGCTTTCACTTTGCACTTCCTTCAGTGCCCGAGGGCTGAGGTTGCTAGGCAATGGTGGCTATCTCCGTGGTGACGTGATCCCCTTTGGGTCTGGTTCTCACTCGTCACCTCCACAGAAAGATACAGCGACATGCGCATAAACACATGCACACACACACACTGAGAGACCACCGCTGTCCAGAGGTCTTTCTCTCGCTCTGCTCTTATCTCTGGGAGGCTGTTGTCGCTCACTCATTGCTGTGCTGAGAGGGGCTTCGATGGTCTGACCTGATGAGGCTCAGAGAACATCTCGGAAACCTCTCAGGTGTCAAGGAGAACCAGATGGTGACAATGAAGAGGCCCAGGGAGCAGGAGCAGCTCAGCACCCCCTCTTTCCACTGCTCAAACAAGTTGTGAACACAAAGCTCTGTCTATTCTTGAGGCCTGGATGAGTGTAAAGATTTACTTTGAGTCAACCAGACCCGTGATATTTGAGGGACAAATTCCCTGTAAAACATTTAAATGTCCTTAAAATACAGCTACTTGTGAAGTACCTCACATTCCTCAGATCTTTTTTTTGGGTTGCTTTTTTTTTTTTCTTTTACTTTATTTATTAAAGTAGAATTTTATCGTTGAGCGCAGCTAGAATTTGATGATCATAATTTGGTCAGTGTCAGTCCCTCAGATTTGTTAAATACACTGTTGATTTCCAGGAAATAATAGGTATCCGTTAACTACAGTACCTACAATAGATGAGGCAGAGTTAGTTGAGGGAATGTCATAGAAAAACGAAAATTACAGCATGTCAAAAATTCAATCCTACCAAACACGATAGATAATTGAACCCCTAGGACATTTTGTAGACAAAATCATATTTACTATATACTTACAATGACACCAAGAGTCTCATGCCATATTAGTGCCTCTGTGAGGCTGTACCTGCTCACAATGACAGTGCTAACATGTTGATGTTCATCAGGTGTAATGTTTACCCTGTTCGCCGTGTTAGTTTAGTGTGTTAGCATGCTAATATATGCTAATTAGCACTAAACATGTAGTATAGCTGAGGCTGGTGGGAATGTCACTTTCTTTTGCAGGTATTTAGTCATAAACCAAACTACTGGACAAAATAAAACTTTGGCCTGATGATGGCCCTAAATGAAAAGTCTGGGGATCAACAGAGTTACTCAGATTCATCCTGAGGGGGACGTGAATGTCTGAACCAAATTTTATGGCGATTTATCCAATAGTTGTCAAGCCATTTCCCTAAAAACCACAAAAGTGAATTTCATACTGATGCAAGGGGAAATGTGAAGAGATCACCAAAGTCGTTCGGATTCATCCCCCGGGAGCCATGAATGTCTCATGGAAATCCATCAATCCAAGTGTTGTTGACATATTTCAATAGAGAGCAGAGCGGTGGACCGACCAACTGATATTGCCATCCCTGGAGTCACAACGATAGCATTGCAAAAACAAGGAAGTACTTTAAAAATAAATGAAGTTGCCCAAGTTCCAGGTCAACTACGTCAATTAAGTAAAAGCCCGAGGACTAGTCCCAGGCAATTTTTTTCAAGTCTCAAGTGACCACAAAAGACTGCAAAGCCCTTGTTAATTCAAACTAAGAAGGAAGGAATTGAGGCTCCCCACAACGGTTAATTTATACTAATATAGAGAAAATGTCATCTGAAAGACTGTTTTCTGATCATTGAGATTACTGGACTAAGAGTCAACAGCTAGCCTGTCTGGATTTTTGGAAACAGCATAACAGCTATTCACCGTGTGAGTTTTGCTGACTGACATATTCAAGGACTCCCTGACTGACACAGATATAAAAGTGCTCCAGAGTGGCAGTTACAGTATATGGAGCTAAAAGCTAAAAACACACACTTACCCACGGGTCTGAGCGGCTTACCGAATTTTCACGTGTAGAGAAAAGTCTGACCTCTGGCACGGTAATGGTGGTGGACCTTGGCAGGTTACAGTGCGTTGGGAGGCTTCATTGCCATCCCCTTGACACACACATACAGTCTGCTTACACTGTACCTCCAAGCATAGAAAGGAATCATGTTTTCCATTCCCCCCACTCTTCCTCCACCGCAGCTGTATCCATGGGAGCACAAATCAGGTCAGAAAAACACATCAACATGGGGAGAATGATTTCATATCAATTCCAGAGTGGGGAGAAAATGAGTAAGTGTGATTTTATAGTGCATGCATAAAGCAAGTCATCATATTACAATCAAATTAAAGAGTTGGAAACAGAGTCAGTGTTCCTCCATGTATCATATCTCAAGTGATGAAAATTATGACTATAAATAGACTTCAGTACAAACGTGCAGTGTAACTGCCATCCCCATTCAGAGTTAATCAAAACAGTTAATATTTAATTGGTTTTAGATTGTTTTGATTATACTTAATATATCCCCCTCTATTTAATCACAGAATGGAAGAGGGCCCACTTTGGCAGGTGTTTTTTCCCTTCTGACAGAACACTAAACAAAACCGCTTATTGATCACTGTACGTATAAATGTCACATATCGATTCGCATGTCTATATGTTTATGTAAGTATATGTGACGATATACTTACATGGGTATATGTGCATGTGTGACCATCTTCTATTGGGTGTCTCACATGTCTTTCATGTGAGACATGTACAGCACATGGGAGCAAGCTGGGAAGACAAATTTCTCCCTGGAAAAATAAAGATTATCTATCTATATTCATTATAGATCTTAGTTAATAATTTAGATTCTTTTTGAAATTTCCAATTTCCAAACTCTAAGTCTTGTTGAGAGTGTCCAAAAATACAATATTCTCTTGTGTCAAATATTTTATAATTGTGTTAATCTTTCTTTTAATAACTTTATGTAGTATTTGAACCAAAAAGTCTGTACATGATTGAATTTGCATGAATATTTAGCTGCATCTACAGTAGTAAGACAGACCACAGCAAGTCTGAAAATTCAGCAGTGTATGATCAATCCCTGTACACAAGTCTGGGGCTGCTTGCTTGAGGCACTGGGAGAAGAGTGTGCTTACATTTCTCAAGGGGGCTATTCCACTAATCCTGATTGCTGTCGTGGTACTATTAAAGGGGCGAGGATCTACGCGTACACTGGAAAAGCGTTGATTAGCTCGGTTTCTAAGTGAATTTACTGATGCAGAAGTAGCTATGTGCCAGCCTTGATCAGAGCTGGTAAAATTCTCTAATGTTGTTTCTTGTGTCCTTTTATCATTGATTAAAAAATGAAAGGATAATTTCATTCCATAATAACTTTCTCCAGAAATGTTTGACAGGCCGCACACTAGTGACCTACTTAAAATGTTTTTGTAGCTTAGTCGGATAGACCGCTCAGATTCTCCTGGCAGACTAGGTATCTTTTTCCAAGTTCTAATGATCTGGCCTTCACATTTTTTTGACCTTGTGATATGTTTTCACAAGGACTGAAATATCTCAACAACTACAGGAGGGATTGCCATGAAATTTTGTGCATACATCCATGGTCTCCCAAGGATGAATCCTACTGACTTCGATGATCCCCTGACTTTTCTTCTAGCACCACCAGCAGATTCACAGCTTTGCTTTTGAGTGAAACGGCTCAACACATGTTGGATGGATTGCCATGAAATGATGTACATATATTCAATGTCCAAATACCTGCAGATTACCTGCAAAAATAATTCCAATTGGCCTAGTCTATATTGGAATTTATTGCTAAACAGAGAATGTCTGCAGGCGAACAAGCTAAGCTAAGATGGTAAACATAATAAACTTTTACGTGCTAAACCTTAGCAGGTGATAATTTTCAATGTAAGCAATTCTAGCATGCTGATCATAGAGATGCTGATGTTAGCATCTGTTTCAAAGCACCCCCTCCTTTAAGTACAGCGTCACAGAGCTGCTAGCATTGCTGTAAACTAAACAAGACTTTGTCTTGTTTAATCAAAGTCACATAAAAATGTTTAGATTGGCAAAAAAGGATATGATTTCTTATACGATATCAAGCTCTATTGTGGGTTATGGTGAAGATTTTCCATTTCTGAGGACAACGTTGTTGTGCATTCTGACTGCCTGTCAAACAAACACAGCCAATACTCCTGCTGCAACTCTCTCCAATTCAAGTTTCAGAGCAACCAGTATAGAGACCAATACAAGCCAGTGCTCCTTTGCTCTGACTGATACTGACAGAGCACTGACCCTGAGAAGGGCTGAGTTATGTGAGCAGCTATATTTTGAGATTAGCAGCTGAACTGCATTTCCTTGTTGGACCCTACTTGACCCGTGATTTTCCTCTTCTTGTCCTATACTATTCGTTTTCCATTTCACATGCAAGAGAACGCACAAACTTGCACCCACTGCCCTCACTTTATACACTGGCTTTGACTGTTGAAATCTGCTTAAAGATCTGCTTGCATCCAGAGACTGCAAGTTTACATCTCTCAAATTTGCATATTCTGGCCTCCATAAAGCATTTCAGAATAAAAAAAGTGGAATAGCTTGCCATCAATAGCTTCATTTTGAATTGAAAAGGTCTTACAGCAGCCCTTCCAAGGTCACTTTCTGTCTGTCTTCCCAATGACAAATAATCTTCAAGGTTACAATTCAGTCTTGAGGTATAAAGGCTCTGTCACCGTGCCTTTATTTGACCTTGGATCGGGACCTGCTCACCAAAAGGAACAGGCTGACAAGTAGTCCCCTGTGTATGGCAGCTTTGTAAGCCCAGTGATGAGAGATAGCTGCTTGTTCCCTGTGTCCATTGTCATTGTTGACCAAGTCCTCTATCATGTTTTTATCACCTTTGTTTTACCCTACCATTCGGTAGTGCTTCACTTGACGGTCACTATCTGGCACTTGGTTGTGTCACTAAAGTGTAACATGCAGCTGCAGGGTAAGATGTAGTTTTTTTAGTGGCCAACATTGCAGATGAATTAACACGTGTCATCCAGTGAAATATTATTAAGAATGAATTTTGGATAAATTAATTCAAATTCACTTAAATCTATCTTTTCTATCTATTGTTATTGACCTTTACAATCACACACCTTAAAAATAACAACAAAATACATATCTTTATTACTTGCATCTTTTTATTTATACAAAAGGCTAATTGGGAAATGTCTACTTTAAGTATGCATAGCTTTTCTTTTCATATGGCATTTTTGGCCATGTCTAATCGTTGGAGTGGTTGGGACCGGACTTTATGTTGAACGATTTGCAAACGCGAACTTTTGCGCAGACATGCGAGCAACAGCAAAACATAAGCTTTCTCAAGCAAATACGTTTTCCTTTGAAAGACTCCTCTGAGAACATCTGCACAGGAACATCTGGAAATGGCAGGAAATTCAGCATCACTCAGCGTGACGTGCAATGAATGTTTTTCAAGTACTTCAGAGGGATGAGCAGAGTATTGAGCCCTGAAACCTCCAAACCCTGACAGAATTCATGGAGTCCAGCAGCAAGTGGTTCTCATTACTCATGTCATCTTCCAAACAAATTGCTTTATTGGGCTTATAGCTGGGGTGCTGGGGTGATTAATGTCTCCTGGCATAATTACTTTAATATTGTGTTTTCACAATGTGTCCACAACATGGTTCCAGTTGTTGTTAACAATACACTTGGTGTGATGTGACTTGAATGAAGGCGACAGAAGAGGATTTTCATGTCATTAATACTCACTACAGAGTACATACTTGCATTATCCTCCCTTTTACTTTACAAAAATCCCTAGAATCCTTGTCTGGAATAAAACCACAGACTGAGAAATGCTTCTTAATAACAGGAATCCCTCACCAGTGTGACAGGGCATTACAGTTCCAGTTTAAAAGCCATCCAGTTTTTAATAGTCTTCAGCTGGCAGTGGCGAGCTGCGAATTATCCGCCAGGAATTATTGTATAAATTGTGCCTGAGACTGGAGAACTGAACAGACTGCACCTGGTCTGACACAGCTGTTTCACACACAGTTCTGCTGCATAGATCAAGAGGCCTGATTTTGTGTTAAGGCCTTGAAAATGTCTCAGAGGCAGAAAACAGAAAATGACAATGGTCTCCTTGGATAGTTACTTACAAACCAATAGGTTTAAAGGGTTTAATTTGGCATCTACAAGCTGCTAGAAGTGAGGAATACAAAAAAATCATTCTTATTTCGGTATCTTAAGTCATTCAGTATCTTTTCAAACAATTTACACCTGGTTACTACTAAACTACTAACCTTTGATCACTCTGAATATTTATTGGCATGGTTTACCAGTGTCTTTAGAGGGAGTATAGAATATGTGTATAAAGGCATTTGGCTGGCTTAATGGCTCCCAACAAACTTTAAAGTGGTGGTATGATGGGCTTAATTTCATCAGCACTACAGGTGTAATTTACTAAGAGAGTACTGAGAGCCCATACTGAGCCTCCTGTTTATGTCTTGATGTGCTCCTTCAAACCAAGCAGGTGCTCAGTTGAGTTGCATCCAGTGATTTGGAGAAGCATGTCCTACCCATTATCCTCTCTTCATCCAAGCCTGTGTTCGGTGGATTATTTCTCCCTGCCAGCATTTTACATTGTCCTTTACAGCTAACAAGGACACAATGGAGTGCATGTTTATATGAAAGCGTATATGATCTGAGCAATACCACTTAAGATACAGTTAAATGTTTTTGTGACTGTTTTCCAAATTGTGAAATTGATTTTTTTGCGTATCCGTAAATCAGTTTTGCAAAAGTACAAGCATTTTTTTTTCTGCTTTTCTCTCAGAGTAGAGGAGTCTAGAACTCTGTCCCCAATTCTCAACAATTACTCCATATTGAAATCATCTTATAGTCATATGAAAACTGCTACCTGATAAACCAATCTACTAACTAGACACGTGGACTTTCCGCATTTAGAAACATTAAATTACTATTAAACTGCTCAATTTCAAACCATTTTAAATGAATGAAAGGCATCACTGTAAAGGGTGTGGAAGGGTGAGAGGAGGAGGAAGAGTTGATCCATCCAGAGCTGACTCCATTATGGTAGCTAATATTCCCCGGCACGGATCAGCCAGGGGGGATATTGCTGATCATGCTGCAGGACTGAGACCCTTTGGTGGCACCAACAGACTGTCTAATTTGTCAAAAATATATTCTATATTTCTTTTCTGTCTAGATCACTTATGTACTGTATGTGGTTACTGAAACGTACAGTATAGAGTATACTGAGGGGAAAGCTAGAGTTGAGTCAGTCTTCGAAAGACAGTTCAAATGTAAACTTGCCGTCTGTGCTTTGTATTTCACTAATATTATGTCTCTTACAACATGTTATTCAACAGATTTAAGTAATAGATGTAACAATGAAGGGAATGAGTTATCTATTCATAATATTTTCATTGGAGTACATCAATAATATTGGCGTGGACCTGGCAGGAGAAAATATAATAGAACACTACAACGTATCTAGGCACAATATGATTATAAAGTAAAAATTAAAAGCATCACTGACGTTAAAGACAATGAAGTGACAAGATTATACAGTTATAGTTGAAAGATGCATGAGAGGTATTTGTATAAGTGTGAATTGCTCAGATACACACATTTACAAATGTTACAACCATGTCTAATTGGCCTAGCAGTCTCCAGTTCTTAAAATTGGATTTCTAAATATGTAGTTTCCAGGTATATGACATTCATGATTGTATTTTTTTTTTTTAAAGAGCCAAATTAAACATCTCATTACGTCCATGATTTCGGTGATTTCTCAGTAATTAGCTGTATTAACAAAATTCACTCGAGAATGAGTAGCATAGGTCATTGTAAGGAAACCCAGCGACAGATGCTAATGTGTAGCCCGATTTCCCTGTTGCTTTGTGAAATTGTGTCTTTTTTGTTTTTTAATGCATATACAGTCTACTGTTCGATCTAATATCATAACGATGCGTAATACCTTGTGACGTTTCTACAAGAGCATTCTATTCACACATGTACACTCAGTGGCCACTTTATTAGGCTACACCTGTACATTCAAATACCAATCCAATACAACTGTTGAGAGGCGTTTTTCAATATTCTGACCCCCTCATGTATGTTAAAAAAAACCTCCCAAAGACACCTCCCACCATAAAGTAACCTAGTACATTACCACCTTTAACTATGACCTCAGTTATAAATATAGAATTGAATTTACAGATTTTTGACAATGTCAACAAAAACTGACCATTATAAACTTCCTAAAGGTAGAATTTATGGCAGAGCTGTTGTAGTGAATTACAATAGATTGTACCGGTGTACCTACTAAAGTGGCAACTGAGTGTACAAACATCTTTAGCCAAATTTCATCACTGAATTCATATAGAGCATTGTTTAATGCCTTAATAATGTTCTAACTACAGCAAATTAGTTCAAAAACATTTTAAAATATGGAACATTTTAATGTTCTTATTTAATATTCCTTTCTATCAATAAAGTTGAGCAGCCATTGCTTACGATCATGACTGCTATGACTGCTATAACAGTACTAGTTTCTTTATTGTGCGGTTAGTACAACTCAGGCACTGACAACATGCCCAAACAATCTGTAGTGAGGACTACAGATACAACACTGCCACTGCGGGACTAATTATGGATGTCTGAGAGGTACCACAAAAATTCAAGAGACAATAGCAATGAACGACTATATAACTTTGCCCTCCTCATATACTCTCTCTGTGTAGTTTGACTAGAGCCGTCCCTCGACTGAGGACCCCTCCAACCCCGGTTGGAATGTAAAACAGGTGCTGCACAATTGCTTCCTCCACAGCGGGGGCGAAAGAAAAACAGCCGCCCCTGCAGGAACATGACCGACAGAAAATCACATTCTCCAGCCAGCTGCGTCTCCAGATGATCCCTTACTTACACGGCCAGACTTAAGGGATAACATACAGCATGCATACAATATATTATGCATTCTCATTCAACTGCAAGATCCACTGCAATAAAAAAAAAATTGCACTCTAGCTGTTAGATATTCCTTGATAGCATTTTTTCTGATTTCTCTGGCGGATTAGTTCTAATAGCACAGATATATGTTTCTCATAAGACTAAATATATGCTGATAAAAACATTAAACAATCTCAGCTCTTTCCTTAACACCTTGTGTGTTCTTCAAGTGAAGCTATAACATCTGGCACGGATTTATACATTGAAATTCTGGCCGGGGATTCAAAGAATTTTTAATTGAATCCACTCTGAAGCCTGGGAGACTGAAAAGTCTCCTGGCAAGAATGTTAAAATACATACACATGTTGCTTTGTCATGTGACCTCTTTGCCAGATTGAAATAGTTTCTTCGCGTTTTTTGACTCCTGTGTCCAACTGATACTAGATATTTCATCTTGATACATGAAAAGTGAAAAGTAACTTCTTTTTGGAGAGACAGTCTCAGGTTTCGCCAATAGTTTGAATGATTTAGCTTTGCTGTCAAAAAATTATTAAAGTCGTATACTATATGTAAAAAATATACGTTATCGAATTCCTTTTCAACATATGCACCAGTCGTGGTTCTGGTTTGTCCATGAATGTCTACTGCTGTCTCCCTTCCACCAGTCCAGCCCGGACCATAGCACATACACAACACTAAACCTACTGCTGTGCAACAATACACACATTCACAGCGCACAGACAGCAAATTGCTTCTCTCGTTCCCCACCACGCCCTGCCTTCGTTCTCAGCCACCTGCAAAACAAACTGTGCTGGAAATTTCACTACAAATTACCCTGTGTCTACCAAATCCCCCCGGGAGTGGAGGAAATCAAAACCTTGGATCTCCCTGCCCCCACAGACACAGACATTAGCCTGGCTCACACAGAGAATATCTCGACTGTATTTTGGTTCATAGTACAATGTTTCTTTTATTATTATTATTTATGAAATTCACTAAATCTACCTCATTAAATCGTTTTTTTTTACTGAATTTTAAGCTTTCAGTTTCTACCTGTGAGTATTAGCATAGTTCATTTGGCATTAAAAGTGGAGACAAGTCTAAAAAAAACTATTGTTATCCTTTCACCAAAAAAGCTGATTTAAAAAAAAAAAAAAAGTCTGGTGGTGAAGAATAGAAACCGTTGAAAGCTCCCAGGTTCCTTTTGTCAACATCCCTTTTCACGACCAACACGTCCTTCTGCGGTCCTCGGGTCAACATGACATCGTGAAACTCGGCCTCCATTCCCACTAAGAATGAGTGAAAGCTGAGACCTGTTACGCTTCAGGGGAAAATCAAAGGAAGGCACATACCTTACCGGTGAATAATGATCAACGGCATAAACCCAATGGCATTTCCATTGTAAGGGCCACAGTGCCTCCTGGTGAGGGCTCTGCAGAACGCCAGGCAGGCAGGAATGTCAGAGAGAGAGAGAGAGAGAGAGAGAGAGAGAGAGAGTCAGTGGCCGATGTGCCAGAGAGATGAGTGTTGAAAGCTCCTTGGAAAAAGGATTAGGGCTGTTTATGTTGGCCAAGTGGCCCGCTGCCAGCTGCTCAAGTGTGCAAACTTCTTAAAGCTGCAGAGCTTCGGTTTGGTCGTGAATCTTTTCACTCTATTTACCCTCCGCCCAGACTGTATGGACGGTTGTGCTTTGTTCAGGGGGGAAAGCCCCCTCCGCTTCAACCCCCAACCTCCACAAATGCACACCCTACTCCAAAAATGTGCCGGATTCAAAAACGGCTTTTCTGTGACACAATCCCTGAAAACACAGTATGCAAAAATATATTCTAGGTAGAAAAATGTCTGTTCAACGTAAACCTACAAGCAAAATGTATTTCTTGTAGATTTTAGTAATTTTTCAGTGTAATCTGACAGTTATGTGTCAGTTAACTCCTTCTGCTCAATGGCGTTTACTTACCAATGCCAATCAGGAACACCGTACTGTATTTAACATATCAGATTAATATCAAGTAAACCTGTCCTCTACAGGAGCAGACTTGATATAGATTTCATCACTTAAAGAAAGTCAGGGAGTAGAAGTGTCCAGGTTGGAGGTAAAGGGAAAAAAGGGGGGCGGGGGAGGCCCGTGTATCAACAGTAGGATAAGACTCAGCCTGGGAGATGGCAGCGTGCCAGAGCTCTGCGGCCTGGAGCTAGATCAGAGCAGGGTTCGTGAGTTGCAGTTATGAGATGAGGGTCTCGGGTCATGCAATAATAAAAGGCACAGGGCCTCTGCAGGAATAGAGCTAAACTACAACTTTTGTTCTTGAGTCTTAGGAAATGCTAATGAAGCCCCCCCCCCTCACTTGTAAGCTGTATGTATTGGACTGCTCTCCTCAAGTAGAGGACTTACGCACGCATATTCACAGCTCATAAGAAATTCATTACTGACGTATCCACAAAATTCCTAATCTATCCAGATGTGCCCATATGTTTGAATTCCTACAGGAGTTAAAAATGTCTCTTTAGGATTTGTCGTAGAGCGTTGTTGGCTTTAAACATAGGGTACAAACTGCTTGGACAGCAGTGTTTGGGTATACTATCTTTCACCCAGAATACCCTGGTTCAGACCCCATTACCGCGAGCATCCATGCGCCAGATTGCCTATTAGTTTTAGCAGTGCTTCTCCGGTGCTGACCTTGTACTTGGATTTCTGCAGAGAGCGGGAAAGCAAAACAATTCATTTTACCTATGGGCCTTTAAAATCCTACTTGGAAGAGTGGTATCAAAACACCCATCTTTGTATGGTGCTGAGGTAAAGAAACTCTCAAAGCAAAATTTTTAAAAATCCCTATCACATTAGAGTTTTTTATCACGTTTAATATTTTGAATTTTACTGTAAATACAACTGTAACTATGTCCAAATTGTCTGACTACACAACTCACATCTGTGGGAAGTGCCATTGGAGAGATTGTTTAACAAACTGCTGACTGACTGGGCAGAAGTTCAGGTTCTCCATATAGTGGTCTATTTAGCTACTGATATATAATGAAGTTCACTAGACCTTCACTGGACAGCCAACTCTGGGAGTATTCAGGAGAGCTTGAGGTACAGCTGCCGCGCAGGCTTTGCCATCATTTACTAAAAAATAAATTTCAAAATTCAAAACCATTTTGATAGTCATTTGTAATCCAAAATCAGCATTATCAACCATACAATCATCCTACATGCAGTCAGGACATAAGTTTGTCGGAAGCAACACTGTTTGTACCTAGAGTCATCTTTTGGTAACAGTGGGTACTGCAATTGATCAAAAATGTAATACTTATGTATATTTACTGTAGTGAGTAGTTTTATCACTGTTTGTATATAATCTCATTATACATATGCAAGTGTGCTAAAATTAACTTTGGACACATCGACGTCAGAGAATGCTTTAGAGACACTTCCACACTCTTCTACAGCATACACTCACTTGTCAGTTTATTAGGAACAACTAGCTAAAACTGATGCAGTCTAATACAACAGTCCTGCAATAAATCCACACTTTGACATTTTTTTAATGTTCAGTTTGTCTTGGAACCTTGTTAAAGAGGTGTTGATTTAACGGTATGATCATACCGGAGGCCGCGGAGTTTGTGGTGCTGTTGCTGTTGTAAACTGGTTGTAAGTTTGTACTAAATAGAAACACGCTGAATAAAAAGATTCAGACAATCTTGCATATCCATCATGTCACTGTCCCATCTAAAATGGAACTTAACTGTTTTAGAAATATGTCAACAAAATTATTTTTACAAAAATACTTCAGACTTTAAAAAGTGCATGGATGAGCCTTGCCAAATTCAGCACCTGTTCATGGTGGACTCAACTACCCGTCAAACAATGTAAGATGGGAGTGTGCTAGACCATACAAACCTGACAAAGGTTTAAGGCACTTTCCTAAATCTCACACTGAGGGTAACTTGTAAATGAGTAAATGTCCTTTTCAAAATGCAACACCTTGTCTTTCAAAGATTGTAGGGTATCAAATGAACACATACAATCTAACAAGATAGAGTATATTGCACCATATTGTTACTGTAAACACAAGTCACACTTTTGGCACTGTCAGACCCAGAGAAAAGGCATGAAGTGCGTGGCAATAACCAAACAATGAAAACAAAGAGGCAAAAAATAAGTTACATCAAAAAAGGCACATAGATACTGCTCAAACCCATGTCAAATACAGTGTAACCTCACATAGTTTTGGCAACATGGGAACACAATATATTTCCCACTTTATCAGTTTTGGGGAAGAGTTTAAAAATATATTATTGGACCGTGACAGATATCAAATTTATGCCTGAGACCTGACACTGATATGATGAGACTTTATGTGTAGATACTGACAACAAGCAGGGGTGGAGCGGCATGCTGCGCTAAAGCCTAAACAATAATACCTACAGTGTGGATTTTGTTCCCCTGCAGACACATAAATATTCCATTTGCACTCATTGTTGAGCTTGTGTCATATGAGGAGGTTCAAGACACAACCATTTAGTAAAGCTCCTGAGGAACTGTGATCCCAACAAACGTCAAGAGTTTTTTAAAGCAAAGGATCGGGAACAAAACGTACCAAGAATAATATTTTAGAAAACTGTACTCTGTGAAATCTGTTTGATGAAATGCTGGTGCCCTACATTGTCCCAAAAATGTGAGAAAGCGTGCAGCTACTTCACTTCAATGAAACCACTGAAGTATTTGCATCATCATCAGAGTTAGAGTATAATAAAAGGTGAAATTCACTGGTAATAAAGTAGACACATGGTGGTATTGCACTGAGCTAAAACGTTAAGAGATTTGGCTTTATCTTGATTGTCACATACCTCTGAGACCATCTAACCCAACAGTCTTAAAGTGATTGATTCTGGTTTTCTGAGACTCAAGTCTGCACTATCCTGGTTCTTGAGAATACTCAGCTCCTGCTGCAGTGAGGCCTGTCCCTGAGTTGTTTGAAGAGGTAACGGATGATTGTAAAGCACCACTACCATCTGTTGGTGAAACTACTCCATTATCTTTTGTTTTGAAATAAATTACATAAAATAATGGTAGGACGATGCCTATCAGGAGCATGGCAACTACAGCGTTCCACCACTGAATTCCCCAGTCTGCACCGTGAGTGGTCAGGCCCTGTCCTCTGAAACCAAACCTTTGCTCTTTCTCCAAGAAATCTGCATCTTGATCATTCGTAGTCTGAATCAGTTTCTCAATATCATTATCCACCTCCATTAGAAAGTCTGTGAGCTCCTGTAGATGTGGTTGGCCTCTGGCTCTGTTCTGAGGCTTCACTGGTATGGCAGATGAATGTGGCATCTCTTCCTGAGGGTCACTTAGGTCTGTTAAAAAGCTGTGTTTCTGAACCGGTATTTTGATAGATGTCAGTGCAAATAAATCTTGCTCCTGCATGAGGTTGTTCACCCGCTTTATATCTGCCACCTGTTGGCAGAAACAGGAATGAAGGTACATTAATTTCAGTATGGTACAATTACTAGATGACAGAGGAGATGATCAACACGAAAAATTATTTAAAAAAAAACTTCAGTGACGATGAAAAATCTTTACCTTACAGCCATATTGTAGTGCAAGCTTGTTAAGACTGTCACCGTCTAACACCTTCCGCTCCAGCAGCTGAACGTTCCTCAGTCTGTCCTGCTCCTGTTCTTGGGAAACCCGTGGCCTCATCTCCATGACACTGAGCTCCTCATCATCTGAGGATACAGCCGACTCATTTGGCCTCCTCTTGAACACGTACACCTGGCCGTCTGCGCTGGCATGGACATCCACCGGGGCCTGGAAAGCCCGTGGAACATGCTCCCCCCGCCGCATAATCAAACACAAGCCTGTAGGGAAAATCCCAACTCCAACTTTAAAAGTCTGTTTTGTTTTTTTTAACAACTAACACAGAAATATATATATTTAACAGTTATACTTAGGCTTACTCATACAGCACGTACACTACATAGAAAACAAGTTTATACAAAATAAGGATATATCTTTCATAAATTTATCATTTTGTATAAATAAATTCATTCTGTTTAACTATGTTTTGTGATGCATATTTAAAAAAAGCACTTGAGACTATCAGTTACAGTTGCATCTCAGCTTATGTTCAAAACTAAGTTCCGGCATACACAGGTCAGGACTAAAATCTAAGCACCGCATCTTTTAATCAAGATAAAACATTAATTTGGTAGAATCCGTCTGGGCCTACAACTAACAATTATTTTCATTATCGATTAATATGCCAATTATTTGACTAATTCTTCACAGTTTCAGAGAGTCCAAGGTCGTGTCATCAGATGTCTTTTTTTGTCCGACCAGCACAGCAATAATTCAGAAAAGTTATTTAGATAACAATGATATAAACCAGAGAAAGGCAGCAAATCCTCACATTAGGTGAGCTAGAATCAGAGTCACTGGAGGTTTTACTTAAAAAAAATGGCTTATAATCAAAATAGTTGCTGATTAATTTTATGTTGGTCGACTAATAGATTAACCCACAAACCATTTCAGATTTATATTGAACAAATATTTACCATGAGTCTCAGCCACTCGCATGCAATCAAGGCCTCATAGAAGGGTATTGTTGATTGTTGAGTGCTGTTTTTTTTTAAAACATTGGGCTCTTTATATAACAGACTCACAGTGCAAGAGTCAATTTTCATATCAGTGCTGACTAACAATGTTTAGATGGTTGACAGCACCGATGCAGCCACAGGAGAATTTCAGTGACTCGTGCTCAGCAGAAGAAAATAAAAAGTATTTAAAAGTGATTGACAAGAAGTCATGCTGCACTTTGCCAGGTTTCTGTTTTACACCCTTTTTATTCTCTTGTGCATCAAGAAAAAGTGTTGCCACGGTTTCCTTTGACAATGTATAAACCCAACAGTAGATTGTCTTTGGAAACTAATGCTGTATATGTCACATATCTGCTATGAATCTGGTTGGTCCGCTTGGCCTTTCGCACCACAAACAAACCGCACCGACAGCTGCTTTTTCCGGGGAGTTTCAGTGCGGTTGTTTAGTCAGAGTCCGCATGAGAACTTGCACACGGTCCACATAACGTTTTAAATACTGACGGTAAGTATTTATTTGACATGGGTTACAAACTAAGTTGGCTCTAACTAAAACAGTTATGTGGTTCATCACAGACCTTTGATTCCGAACTTAAACGTTTAATTTAGTGTAACAATTAATTTCAAGTGTTTATGAGTCACGTTGTCTCAGGACTTATCTCACATGAAGCACTTGAGGGCAGCATTAACGTTAGCTACGGGTAGCTAGCGCTAGCAGGTTAGCTTTAGCTCTTGCATGTGTTGACCCAACTATCGGCACCGTGGCAGAAAGCAAGTCAGCAAACTGTATTACTCCAGCTGCAGCCACACTTAACTTATGTATTTGAGACCACATGGATAAACGCTACTAGCAGGACATACAATTTCACAGACTTTTTTTTTAAACACAGACTTCGCTGTTTCCATCCAGTTACCTTATCCAAATGCTTTAGCAACAGTAAGGAAAGCCACCGCCTTCCCACGGCAGTCCGTCCCAGCTTGGCTCACAGCAAGCGGCGGCAGTGGCTACTGGGTAGCCCTCCTCTTCTTCACCGTACCCTCTCTAGAAGGAGCTGGCATGAACAAGAGTCGCACTACCGCCACCCACTGGTCTGGAATGTGACACGGCATTGACAACAAATAACAATTATGTTTATTTCTAAAGAACTCTCCCAAAAAAAGTTCAACCAAGTGATAATGAGGATAATGATTTTTTTTAAAATTGCTGTTTGGATCTGTTGTGGTCAACCGCGGTGTGTGATATATACACTCATTTGCCAGTTTATTAGGTACACCGAGCTAAAACTAATGCAGTCTAATACAGCAGTCCTGCAATAACTGCCACCTTCGTGAAGTTTACAATGTTCCGTTTTTATTGAAATTGTTTCAGAGAGGTGTTGTTTCAGCTGTATGATTATTTGGAGGATGTAGTTTGTGGTGCTGTTGAATTGTATTGCATTATACCAACAGGTGTGTGTATTATTTTGTCCACCCCATTTATATCAATAAGGGTAAGCTAAATAACAGAAACACCTCTCACCCCTCTGCATAATGCAATAAACTTCAACAGCACCACAGACTGCATCCTCTAAAATGATCATAAAGTTGAATCAGCACCTCTCTAAAACAGTTTTAACAAAAGCTGATCATTATAACCTTCATGAAGGTAAGATTTATTGCAGGACGGTTGTTTTAGGCTGCATTAGGTTTAGCTAAGTGTACCTAATATACTGACAATGGAGTTTAAGCTACTGTGGACACTGCTGCTACGCTTCAGAGTCAGTCACAAAAAAGTTTATCAAAACAAGCTTAGAAGCTGAGGGGGCTGGGTAACATAACAAGGCATAGGGCCAAATTCACAAAATTTTATTTACTACTAAATTTACAGATATTTTATTTTCACCATTTTATATTCATCATCATGTCTGTACCATAGTGCAGAAACAAACATTTGAGTGTGCAACACAAAGAACCCCAGATTTCAGATAATCCACAACTTGAAACGGGGGGTGTATAATATAAAAATAGCATATGAGAATTACTTTTTTAAGGTATCTTATCTTTAACACTTTATATGATAATTAATATTTAGCAACTAAAAAGCTATTTTCCTTCCAATATCAGATGGTAGAGAGTCATCATTACATTTCATCTAAGCCATTGAAGCATAAGGGTTACGTGTCCCAGTATCAGACGAGTGGTGGTGAGGACAGCAACAGCACATAGCCCTGGGCCGACAGGATGCTAGAAAGCGAATATTGTCCCCTGGGTCCTCAGGGAAAGAACCAAAGGAGTTTAAGGAGGGTCAGGATAGTGTCAGTGCCTTCTTGGACCACTAGATGGGGCTATTGATCTTTCATATCTCTTGTCATCTACGCCGCTCATCAGAGGAAAGGGATGCTGAGACATTTTTTGGGCATGGAGCGAAGCAGTACTTCCACTCTACTTTGTTATTTATTGCAGTTGTTAACAGGTATGAGATGGATCGGTTTGGTAGTTTATCCCAAAAAATTACAGCAAGGGTTTAGTCGCCTGGTGGATGCCACCGCAAAACTAGAGCATCTAGAACGCCTTCCATCACGCCAAACACTGTACGAGCAGGGTGCAGGCAAAGCTCAAAAGATAGCCTGCAACCTGTCCCACTTCCTGCCTGGTGAGCACTATCAGAAAGAAAGGTATTGGCCCCACAGCATATACTCAATCCATAAAAATCATTTAATCAGCTCAATTACAGCAATAAACCCCAGGAGCTGAAATCACCGTCAGAGTCTCGTGTTTCTATATAGTTCTCTGTCCATGTTTTTCAAATATTGTACTGGCCGGTGTACACCGATTTTTGTCCCCAGTGAAGAACTTTGACCAATGCAATTTCCCCCACAACAGCCTAAAGTATATTTTAAGTGAAAGTCAATATTTTTCTCCAAGAGTAAAAGTTCAGTCTCCAGCACACGAAAAATGTCTTTTTTTTTCTTACACAAGATTTGAGGGATTATGGTTTTGGGACATACTACCCAGGAGATGACTGACCGGTGAGCAAAACAGCTTCTTAGAGAATCTCCTCCATGTGCTACTCAAGGACATTCCCTGATGAATTTATTTCAGTGTATTGCAAAAACTATACATAACAAACCAACCATGCAGCAGACCAGGTTATCCTGGTACATCCATGGTTATCCAGCTTACAGCTGGCATACAGTAAGTGTTATCATGTATAAAATGTATCAGAGGGGATTAGTCATTTTAATTACTGAAACCTTCCAAAGACACAAAGGAAAAAAGCTGTCAGGGTTACAGATGTACTAAAAAGTGCAAGTGGACTCAAAGTGATCTCAAACCCATTGTTATTAAAAAAAAAAAAAAAAATGAACCAACAGACTGAAATTGCTAAATTTGACCAACAAGCGACTCCCAATCTAGAATACAAGTGAATACACGTACAACTTTAGCATACAGAAAAGTGAATCTCGGCTCATTATTAATATGAGACCGACATGAAAATTGCCAGTGCGTTGAAATGTATTTCTTAAGGGGGGTTGAGACAGTGCTTGACCTGGACTAGTCTCTTCCGCAAGGTAAACTTATTATAAAATCTCATATAGCATTATTGTAACATCATTATACGTTATTTTTGGTGCGTTTTTTCGGATGAATGCAACCCCATCAAAAATAATCATGAAACACTTGTTAAACAATATTGTTATTATGGATTTAAATACAAACACAAACAAATCAAACAATATAAACAATGCACAGTGGCCACAAGAACTAAACATCTAACTTAGATCCCTGATACATGACACACACAGCACACACTAATATCATTCCCGTTAATACAGTTTTCGTAAGTCTTTTACCACCAGAAGGTTGTCCAAGTTTTAAAAAAAATCACCCATTTTACATTTAAATCTTTGTGTTAGATATTCCATTTGTATTAGCTCGAATATCAGTTTATGCCATCCCACATCGTAGGTGGCGTACTAAGAATCCATCTAAGCAATATACAGTTAGGTGCATAAGTATTTGGACAGTGATAAAATGTTTGTAATTTGCCTCTGATGAATTTGAAATGAAGCCATCAAGCTGTGATTGAAGTGTAGACTTTCAGATTTAGTTTAAGGGGTTTAACAAAAATATTGCATTAACCGTTTAGGTATTACAGCCATTTTTATATATAGTCCCTCATTTTCAGAGGCTCAGAAGTAATTGGACAAACTAACATAATTATAAATATAAGGATTATTTTTAATACTTGGATGAAAATACTTTGCAGTCGATGACTACCTGAAGTCTAAAACCCATGGACAACACCAAATGCTAAGTTTCCTCCCGCCTTTACTGCAAGCTCCATCAGTTGCTGCTTGTTTGTGGGTCTTTCTGCCCTCAGTCTTATCTTCAGTGAGTGAAAAGCATGCTCAGTTGGGTTGAGGACAGGTGACTGACATGGCCATTGAAGAATACTCAATTTTTTTACCTCGAGAAGCTCTTGGGTTGCTTTTGCAGTATATTTTGGGTCATTATCCATCAGTTTTATACACTTCAGAACTCATACTGCTCCTGATTATGTAACAAAATGGGTGTAATTCCTAAACAGTATGATATTTTTGTTAAACCCATTGAATTGGAGATGAAAGTCTACACGTCAATCACACCTTCATGGCTTCGTTTCAAATCCATTATGGTGATGTATCGAGGCAAAATTACAAAAATTGTGTCACTGTCCAAATACTTGTGCACCTAACTGTATTTTTCCAGGCAGTGAATGTAAAAATAGTCAACACCTTTCTTTGGTGAGAGCCCTTAACCTGAGGACTGGGTGAACTGAGGAGCAAAGCCTGTGGTTCAGTGTTGAGGTGAACATTTAAAAAAAAAAAATCAAGTTAAGTTTACCACAGTTTACTCCAGTACTCTTCAAGGTGGATACACGACCATTTTACTCCAGTACTCTTCAATGTGATACACGACCACACACAGTGCCTATAGTGTCCCACCTCCACTTGACATTTTGAGCATATTTCTGTCAGACTTGGATTCATCCTGTGTCTCAGCTGGGGAGTAATCTGTGAATGATGCAATGTTCTAAACTGAGTTTCTCTGGTTCTATTGAATATGGAGATTTCCTTCCATATTTCTGCCCATGTTGTTTCATCCATTGTGAAATGATTATTCCATAAGTGTTACAGATGTTCTGAGGACATGGTACTAGCAAGGTTAAGTTCAGCATAGGCCTGGCCAAGAACTGATTTCTTGCCTCTGTGAAGGAGTAAGTGTTCTGTCTGTGAAGTCTGACAGTCAAAGTGGTAAATGCTTTAATTCTGAATAAAGCTACAAATTCGTAAATATCTGTAGAAGTGATTTCTGGGGAGAAATCCCCCTATCTCTCCAGAACAGGCTGGAGCAAAATCAATGTTTCCCTGTATGAGAGCCAGGGAAGACAGTGTTTCTGAGTGGCCCTCTAACTTTTTATTGCTTGCCTGGTTTACAGAGTACTTCTAATTATTATGTTATTATCCACATCAATCTTGATTTCCCTTATGTCTGGGGCAAATAAAAGACTTGATAGTGCATTACCTGTGTTGAATGATTCCAGATCTAGCCATGCTGATTCTGGGTCATTATTAATCCACTCAGCTATGTAACGCAACTGTTTAGCCAACTGATAGATTTGAAAATTTTGGACAACTAAACCGCCATTCTCCACAGACATCTGTAACTTAGCCATTTTTTATAGTGGTTTCCTTTTGTTCTAACTAAATATACTAAACCAGCTGTTCACAATCCTTTGGATTGTTTTAGTAGTAAGTAGTGTTAGGTAGAATATTCATTTTAAGAAAGTCAATCCTATCCAACACAGACAGTGGTAGAGATATCCACCTGTGTAAGTCAACGATAATATGTTTTTTAGGAGAGGTTCAAAATCAGTGTTGTACATTGTTTCTAGCGATGGAGTGATTGAGATCCCAGATAAATAAAACCTTTGGGTGACCATTTAAAAGGAGATGGGTTGTGGTGATTGCCTAATGGCATAACTTAAGACTCTGAAAAATTAATTTTGCACCCTGACAATTCACTAAATTGATTTATTACTTCCAACACGGTTGGTATAGATGTCTTTGGGTTAGTTATATAGAGTAGGGCATCATCGGCATACAAGGCTATTTTGTGATCTCTTCCACCAGCAGAGATTCCAGTGATTCCTGGGCTGTTCCTTATAGCTTCTGCAAAGGGCTTGATGACTATTGCAAACAGCAGTAGGGACAATCGGCACCCTGCCTAGTCCCCCTGCCCAAGTGAAAGTAGGAGGAGGATTGGCCATTGATCTGAATAGCGGCAAGTCATCTATTATATAATTACTTAACCCAACTGCAGAATATGTCTCCAAGCGAGCAGACACGAGCAGAAAAGAGAATATGCCTTTGGACTCTGTTGAAGGCCTTCTCTGCAACTAAACTTATCAACATACTTGTAATTTTTTGCTGACACAATAACTGAATTATGTTTAACAGCCTTCTCATATTGTTGCAAGAATCCCTACCAATAACAAATCCTGTCTAATCAATGTTGATAATGGAGGGGATAACCTTCTCAAGGTGTTGTGCTAGAATTTTAGAGAGTATTTTAAAATCAACATTTAATAGCCTATGGGGTGATATGATGGACATTATCAGCCAGCTTCCCTTTTTTTAAGTATGAAGCTAATACTGTCTGCAGTGAGGGATCTAGATAAGGGGCCTTAATCAGTGGATTCACGTAGCATCTCCAGAAAAGACACCATAAGTTGTGACTTAAATTCTTTATAGAATTCACAGCTAAGGCCATCAGGGCCTGGGGCCATCCCCGGCTGTAGGGTCTGCAGTGCCTCCACAACCTCCTGCTTTGTAAGAGGTTCATTTAGTCCTTGTTTTTGTTCATCTGTTAACTTAGGTTAAATAAGCTTAGACATTAATGTCTCAGTCAAATCCTGTACTCCTGGGGGCTCTTCACTGGTGTCTAACTGACTGTAGAAATCCATAAAGTACGTACTATGTACTACTGTACTATGTCTGTTTGTGTCTTTCATAGATTAAATTGTCTGGGAATCAGTCCTGTTTACGAGTCTCACAAGATGTTTCGTTTGTTTATTACCATACTCGTATAGCCT
This sequence comes from Xiphias gladius, assembly GCF_016859285.1. NCBI lineage: Eukaryota > Metazoa > Chordata > Actinopteri > Istiophoriformes > Xiphiidae > Xiphias > Xiphias gladius. The sequence continues at coordinate 16,699,937 of NC_053407.1, read as the reverse complement.
TTGTTTAGCAAATCTAATAATCTGCTCAGCCCTGTGAGTAAGAGGAGAGTTTAGAGATGCTCTTGGGCCAGCATTGCCTTCAAATTAACATCAAATGCATGTTTAGCATACGTCTTTTCCAGCTTGGAAAGTTTGCTTTCAAGTTTCCTTTGGGCCTTCTGAGACTTGTGTTGTTGACTTCTGACGTAGGAAATAATTAGGCCCGTAACATAAGCTTTACTGGTTTGCCACAGTACTGAAGGGGATATCTGTAAGAAAGGAAAAGAAAAGAAAAACGTATTTGGTAGGTTACTGATCATACCATACTAGTAATAAAAAAGAGAAACATAAAAAAATGGTTTCGGTTCAGTTTCATCCCTATTCAGAAACCTCCTCCCTATATCTTAACAGATATGCCATACCTCTTAATTATTTTGTGAGCATCAAGCCTCTATAAGAGTGAGAACAGTGAATCCCATAATTTCGCTAGTTGGTAATTAGCCAGCATTGCAGGAGAAAACACTGATTACATAAGAAATGCCAGGATTTCAATACAGGTTTTACAGAAAAATCCTTGGTCAACACAAGAGTCTCCCAGCAGAGATTTGTGCTATAAGGTGGAGCACTTGTCCTTTGCCACATCTCTCTAAAGAAGGACAATGTTACTAGCCTCAATTGTACATTGTAGATCCTTTAGAGAGAGTCACTAATGTTGAGGCTTATTCTGGAGAGTGGAATGTTTTAGCATTATAATTCACCGTGGCCCTGAGTGAAGCGGGATAGATCGTGGCATAGTGGGCTCCAACAATGTTTAGAAGCTTCCTTCTTACTTGGTCATGCTTGTGCGGTCTTTTCTGTGTTGCAGCAGCAAAGTCTGGGAAGAAGTGAATCCGTTCTGTCAAGTCAAATATCTTTGAGTCGTCTAGCTGCATCCATCACCCTTCTGCTATCACTGAAGTTGTGAAACCCGACTAGGGAACATGTATGTCTCAGGTCCCAGGAGCCTATGTGCACTTGATGTGGCCCACTTTGGTGTCTAGATGTAGGACCTGAGGAATCCAGGACTCCATAAATATAGTCGCGCTTACAGCTTCTCCTGCAGGCCTACAATCTGTAGGTTTTTATGTCAACTTCTGTTTCCTGAAGCCATTCAGTTGATTCGTTAAGATCTTTTTCCACAGCAGGGCCTGCACAGTATTAATCGCTGCTGTTTCCACTGCTAGGATTCTCTGCTCTGCCTCGCTAACTCGATCAGTGACTTTATTTAAACTCTGCGAGTTATCGGCGTTGATATCATGTACCATCTTTTCTAACTTTTCCATTAATCATAATTGTGATATTCGCTTTCAATACCTCAAGAGCTTTTGTCAACCTCGGTTCCGCTTCCAAGCTAGCCTTATCATTAGCATTACCATCTTGACGGGAGGCTGCTTGAATGTCTTTATTTCTCGAAAGTTCTTTGTGAGGCATTTTGCCTGCAGGTTTGCTCCAAAATTGATCCAAGTACATCACCCGGGGGTAAATACTCTGCTTTGATTTGAATTCTATCGCCAACAAGAATAATGAAGCCAATATTTCAAGATAGTTTGCCAGAGCTCCGACCAAGCGTGGCTACTCAGGTACTTGTGTCACCAGAAGTCTTGTCCTGCCAAGATTTTGAATGTTTCCCACTTGCAGAGTAGGTCCTCACCCAATTCCTTTTAATACTGAACATCGTCAATATCGATTTAGATGCTATATTTATTTTCATTAGATTTACGCTACAGTAACCCTACATTAAAATTAGTATAGGAGGTGAATGCTTGACAGCTAAATAGCTCCACTTTAAAAAATATCACTTACTCGAGCAGACTCTGATAGATTCCTGTAATATTTTGTATGCAACCTGCAGTACTTTACAGTTTGGTCTTATGGCAGGGTGGTTGAGATAGCATTTGAACTCACAATGCTGTTTGTTTGTTTTTTGTGTCTTAATAGGGTAGTTGGTATTGCCACACCTTGGTATTTTTGACGGCTAATGTACTGTGGTGAACAAAGGATTGGAAATGGATTGGGGTTTATATAACTAAAACTGATCCATCAAAAGATGCCTGGATTGGCCCTGACCCCAGTCTTATGTAGCCGATCAGTAGACTAGTGGTTCCCAACCAGCCTTGTGCCCACATAACTTCTTATATATTATGCCTTGTCCACCACTCAGACAAACATGCTGTGCTAGAAACATGCTACAGTTTTTTTCCTTGGACAAGGTTGAGCTAATAGTAAATAAATCATACAAAGTTTATGCTGATGGATGTGCATGACATTAATATTGATACTCACCTTTTCTCTATACAGGTGCAGTATCAGAAGGAAAAAGATAGAGAGGAGCCCAAGCCAAGCAAAGAGAGAAGACTGAGCAGGTGAGAATTTAGACTGAACTGTAGTTTTATCTAATAGGACAATAGATTGTGATTTGTCTAGTCATTGCACTGTATATCCTTTTTTTTTTTTTTAGCAATTTGGATTAAGTACAAGAACAAAATGTAATAGTTGTCAAAACAGAAATCAGAGTATGATATACTTGATGTTAAAACAGGCATCAGCGTTTCAGATGGAGAAAGAGAAAGAGCACCTGTGACTGAAAGAAGCGATTAGGTAAATGTTATTGTTATCACACAGACCATGACATTGGTTTAGTGGTGGGTGTTACTGCGAACATTTTTCACATGGCTAATTGAATTGTGCTGTGACCACACTGCAAACATTCAAGAAAGCACTTTTTCAATGGCACCAAGATAGGTCTCTGTTCTGAATGGGAAAGAATCCCTTCTGTTGCTGCCTTTGTGTATCTGTGGTTTGTGTTTGTGTGTATTTCGAAATGTGGAGATTGCAGAAACTCTGATTGGTCAGCATGGGGTGTATTTGTTTTCTCAAAGTTTCTGATGCTGGTAGATAGTGTTGAGAGTAAAGACGAGATGATGTAAGGCTCAGTAATCTTCTGGTTTTGATTAACGTACATGCTGTTTGCTGTGATTTTTGCTCTCTATTGCAGTGAATGAAAGAATGTAAACATGATTATTTTGGCTGAATGGTTCCAGTACAGTTGTCTCCTATTCAAGGCAAACCGTCCTCTTGTTGTTCCTATCAAAAAGTGAAAGAAAGCATGTAAACACAGCTTAGGGTAGAGCACAATATAGCCTGATAAGGCACAACATATCCATCCAGCGCTGCTCTGGTGCTGTCAACAGCTGAAAATCCAGGCAATCTTGATAATTTAGTGGGTTTTTACAAAGGGTAGGGACAACATCATCTAGAATCATCTAGACTGTTTTATTGTGGTAGCACTGTGAAATTGTATTATTGAAAACATACATTAGGTGGTGAGATCTTGTTTTGCTGCTACAGAGCAATAATAAACTATAGTACTCGATGGGATTGCTTTTTCAAAATTTTGCATCTGCTAGGATTTTGAAACAGTACCAGGTAATCTGTTTTACTTTGTATTTTGTTTATCAGCAGTGTGTTTTTAAGTCCAACATATATGTTGAAAATGTTCATTAGTCTTTTGGCTTTACTGATTGCGGACGTTACACCATTGATTGGCCGGCCGAGTGTTGGAGTTTGCTCATTGGCTGTTGCTCTTTTAAAATGAATAGGTGCAAACAGTTTATATTGCGTAGTCAGAAGAATGTTTACGGGCAGTGTCGCAAACGTAGCGCCTTTGTTGCTAGATTTACCAACCTTTTAGACCCCTTTGATGAGTTTTCTTCACAAAAGCACCTAGCGACAAATGTAGCGACTTTCTGGACAAACATTAGCTGCGTTCTGTAGAAGTGAGTCGCCAGTATTACCCCGCAAGTGCGAGGGTGCTTTTCCTCTGCAGGCACACCTCTCCATGCGTCTCATTCAGTTGAATGCGCGGCAGCTGAAACAGACATGAATGAGGTTTCAACTTTCTCTCTCAGTGATTTAAAAGTAAGTATAGCTGAAATTACAGAACAGCCGTTGTCTTTAACTTATGTATATATGTATGTGTATGTATATGTATTTGTGTGTGTGTGTGTGTGTGTGTGTGTGTGTGTGTGTGTGTGTGTGTGTGTGTGTGTGTGTGTGTGTGTGTGTGTGTGTGTGTGTAAATATGTGTGTGTGTGTGTGTGTGTGTGTGTGTGTGTGTGTGTGTGTGTGTGTGTGTAACCAGAAATGACCTCCAGTTAACTCCTTTAACTAGAAAGCACTGTCAACTCAAAGTGACTTTTTAAGGATATGTACAAATCTCTTGATTAAAAGTATCATAGTCATTGATCTCATGTGCTTCTATTACTGCCCTTTAAACCATGATTGCTCAGAAATGTTTTCGTTAGTTTATGTTAATCTGCCAGCACAGCCACTACATTAAGTTAAAGTGAACCTTACTGTTGACTTCACTGTCTCATGAAGTCAACCTTTGCACTTGAAATAGCTGAACGATAGGAAAGTTAATGTTGCCTTAGAGGGAATCATATCATTTACATTACATTCAGATTCAGGGTGTAACGCTGAATGATGATCAACAGAGCGGCATAATGTGCCATATTTCAGGGCCACTGAGCAGCTTGTCCAACTGTCAGAGAGTTAAAGAGAGAGAAAGAGAGAGAGAGCGAGAGAGTAAACAGAAAGAGAGAGAGAGAGGGAAAAGGGAGGGATGGAGATGCGGGGATAAAACTATGTACACTGCATGCACATGTTGCCTTAAGAACAACAGAAAAGGCTTTGCTTTAAATGATTCAGAACAAAGATTAAATATTTATTGAGGTGAAAGATTCATGTATGCCACATCTATGAACTCATACTACTGTATGGCCACATTACAGTATATCATGTTCCAGTATCTTGTGTTAAATACAAAAAAGTGTTTTTTCAAATTATCATTTGATCAATTTGTGACACATTTTCCCTATACAAATATTTCTAAAGCTAAAGAGCCTAACCCTTGTTCTTAAAAAAACATGTTCATGAATCAGTGCCAACCATTAAGTGAAAGATATAAATAAAAATGCTTAATTAGGGGAAATATTAAAATGATGCTACTGATTCTCCCCTTAAATTTAGGCTCAAGCCAGCACGAGGAGCTCAATTTTTCACAGTTCTAATCCTTACAGGGAGTCCTGTATTTTTTAAAATTTATTATTTTTTTTAAAGGTGGTATTTCAGGTATTTAAAGTGAATCCAAAATCTACATGCACAACAAGAGTAAATTTTCATGTCAACATTAATGATTCTTTTGATTGTTACTGAAGTGTTGACACAGGCCTGATTACTCCCTCTTGCCATACACTGTAAGAAACATTTGATTATTTATCTTGCAAAAAATAGAGCGTAAGATTTTTGTTTTCATCTGCTGGGCGGATGTTGAGACGAACCACAGGTGACCGGAGGTTTGTCTCGGAAATCCGCAGGGGTCCTGCAGTATTTGGTATGGGGAAATCAAATTGAATCTTTATGGCTCAGGGTCATGGCAACAGTTCAGAAGTGTATTGAGTAAATGTCAGCTGCACAGGTGAATGTGATTCACAACTCAGAGGGGCCTAATTCAGCAGTCCATCACCAGTGGAGGAACATTGAAACATATCATCACTGCATGTTTAGATGTCATGTTGCAATGTAACTCTACAATGTTGTATGAGTGGTGACTTGCTTAGCTGGGTTGGCAGTAATGCTACATCTAAGTTAGTTGTTCTTCATAGACTTAAGGACTCAAATTAATATACAATATATTTTCTCAAAATTGAGTTTTGGATAAAGATAATGACAAAATTAATGTGTTTGTTGTATGTTTCATGAGGACATTTTTGGGAACTAAGAGAAACAGCTTTGATTAAGACAAATATGTATTTTCCCATTTAGTTTTTAGAAGTCTTGATAAGCTCAATGGTCATTAATGAAACTGCAATGATTAGTTGATTGTTCAGTTAAAGCCGATTGACAAAAAATTAATCTGCATTATTTGGATTACAGCCTCTTAAATCTGAAGATTTGATGCCTTTCTCGTTTTTATTATTGTAAAACTGATTATTTTGGCTTTTGACTGGACAAAGGAAGAAAAATAAAACCTCAACTGTGAATCTGGGAACTTGAGATGGACATTTTTCAATATTTTCTGATGTTCTATAGACCAAACAATTGATTGATTAATCGAAAATATCTTGGTAGAGAAATTGACAATGAAAAAAGTCATTAGTTGAAGCACGATTCTCATATGTAGTTAGAATAAACGAACACAGGAGTAGAAAGATTGATCACTGAAATTTGAGACTATGTTGTCATAAAAATTTTTCAGTATTTAACTGAACATGAGACAACAAATTGTAAAGTTAACAAAGCTTCTGTGAGGACAGCAGTTGAGGGCAAACATGCTGGCTAAAAACATCCTTACATATTATAGTGGCATGTCAATGATAGTGTGTTTTAGGCTGTTATGGGTGTAATTTCAGGCAAGGAAGGCCTTCAGCCAGGGGACTGGGGGAGCAATTTGCTGATATGTACAGCACAACTGTAGTGGGGTATATTAATTTGCATCCCAAACCCTAAGGGTGACCCCTAACATGAGACGGAGCTCTGGCAGTCCCGGTCTTCATGCAGGCCATGAGCGTACAGTGACACATAACCTTGCCCTGTCACCACCCTCACCAGTGTGTCAGCTAAGATTACTGTGATTGACGTTGAGCCAGCACTCCAGCCCTATGAGATCTGAGGCTCTGTATAACCTCGCCCTAGCTGTGTACCAGGGCTAGGACATTTGGGGCATGGTACTGGATCATGGTGCCATCTGTGTTTTTAGCCTGTACCTCTGTTAAACAAGGGCACAAGCCTCTGTAACCTTGTTTAAATTTGAGCTTTTTTTCACAGTGTTATCTCCACTGAAATCTGAATGAATCACTCTGTTACAGACAGATTCCTTAAGAATAAGTGCTTTCACTGAAAAGTGACATGTTAAGATTGTTTCATAACTGAACCAAAAAAAAGGGGGGTGGGGGGTTGTATTCAGAAGATTCATGTTTACAAAATACTCTCTCCTTGAGCTATATTCAGCTTCAGCATCCGGTCAATGCAGGTAAACTTTTATAACAGAGATGAGTATGCAACTTACTAGAGCAGAGATTCAACGGAAACTTCTGTTAAAGTGGTATTATATCACAATTCAAAATACCTTAATAATAGTGCTATTTATTTTATTTTATTTTTTTCGGAGGGGGGGCTGATAATTAGTTGTTGTACATTGCTTGTTGCTTATTAGTAGTAAAGTTTGTCACTGTTGAAGAGTAGAAACATACTTTTTGAGATGCAGAGATTTCAGGAGCAGGTGAAATTAAAGTCACTACTCATGACATGACCAGTAGATATGCTCGAATCAACACATTACTATAATTACCAGTTTGGTGGATTGCCAAAATGTCCACTTGTGTGACTTGCCTGGAATCTTACGAGGCATTTGAGTTATGAGCTTAGGCATGCAGGGTTCTCATTTAGCTCTGCTGGTCTCTCTTTTCCTACCCCTTGCCAATGAGTGACTACATCAATGGCTTTCACATAGTTATAGCATCACCAAGCTTCATTAGTCCTATTTCTGTCTCTTTGACTGCTTCATATTTAGTAGCTAAATAAGGCAACATACCTATTGTTGTTGATTACTACTGAATGAAAGAATGTAAACATAAGTACTTTGGGTATATAATTTGAGTGCCACATGGTTTAATAATATGACACATCCATCCAGTTTCGTGGTTCTGCTAGGACAATCCACAGGTGAGATCTGATACTGATAAATCAAATCTTACATCTATAGCAAGACCGCTGTGCATCTTGATGCAGAAACCTGAAAAGAGCTTAAGCGGCAGTTGTAAGTTACATGCCTACATAACCACAAACTATCCAGCTGATGAATGCATTAGTGCAACTGTCGGACAAAGTCTCTCTACAGTGGAGAAGGAAAATATTTAATTACATAATATATAAGCTCAAAGAAAGGCTTTTACAAGTCATGTTACAAAAGCATTCAGAGAGTCCAAAGCTTTTGACAAAAACTTATGTAAGAAATTGTGTTTGTGGCTAAGCAAGAGTAATGTGCTGATTTTAAACTGGGTAGACTGTTAATTGTAGAATACTTAAATCGTGCCTGTCAGTCATTTTTTACTATACCTCCAATACATATTGTCTCTGGAAACACTGAGTTGAAAGACTTTATGTAATGGGCCATTTTGGAAAAACACTCCTCTTCTGAGAAGGTACGGTTTTGTAATGCTTGGTATCCTCCGTGCCAGTTCAAACTGCCGCCAAGAGCGTCACTGCCTTGCTATGTTTTTTCATAGAATGTGAGCCTCCTTCTGACTGTACGATGTTATTAATTTATGTCACTTTTGTTCAGGCACTGCGCTATGGTTTTATGCCTTAGTTGAATGACCTCAACTCTCCTGCCATTAAATCATCGCTGATGATGAGGAGAATGAGATGCATTGAAATGTTAATTATTGGATAGAAGAATGTCTATGAATCTTTATGCACTGCTATGGCAACTTTACACAGTGGATAGAACCTGTAAAAATGCCATCATGGATGTAATGGATACTGCTGAAAGTAACCAATGACAGTGATACAAAAATAGAAAAAAAATAAAAACAACTTTGCCTTTTGCCTGATGATTAGTTTGACCAATTAATATATGTTGCTGTGCAGGGTATTTCCGATTTTCTTACTTATTGCAAAAATCTATAAAGAAATGTATCAGCCTCATAAAAAAAACACAAAAGGAATAAGAATGAATTAAAACTAATCTTTTATAAATGAAGCGAAAATGACTCATGCCGATCACTATCAAAACAAATTGCTTTGTCTCAAAGGATGTCACCCACAGCTGGGGCTGAGCACTGTTACTGTGACAAAAGTCTGCTTGTTGACAACGAAGTGACAATACTTACATGGTTAAAACTGAAACATGCTAACATTTCAGTCTGTGTTGCGCTCGCCTGACTATGTATGCAATGCCACATACGTAGCATTATCTTCCAGAAACCTCTACCGAGTAAACTGCTTTCTTCTTCCTGTAATTGGCATCCATTTCTTTTGGTTTATGTTTGAGCTAGCAGCCTGGTGGTCATCAGTGCAAATAGTTGGAGCGATAATGACTACCCTCTGGGAAACATAGCCTGACACACCCCACTACACCATAACTAGGGCCAGATATACGCTTAAATTGGATTGAGCAGATATGCATTGAGTTGCCAAGGGAGAGATACACAGCTCTATGTGATCATCTGTGCATGCACATGTGTGTCTGTATTTTGAGTGTTTGCAACCACACAACGCAATATCACATCAATTGTAGAGCTTAGCTTTAATTAGCTTACATTTTGATGATGAACCTAATTCAAATTACAATAAGGCAATACAATTGAAGCAATAAAGCTACAAGTTACTCTCTCTAATTTACAAAGTAGTAGGAATATGCCTGCAGAGATGACTTGTGAGGCAGCTTTGTATCCTCCTGGCCGTCACTGCAGTGTTACACTCTGTTTACATTCAGCTACAATTTTGAATTTTTTTTTATAGAGTCCAAAAAGTAACCACAGCACAGAGTCAACTCAAATTTCTGTTAATGTTAGTTATTAAGTATAATCCTCTAAACCAGTGCATTCCTCTTTTCTTGTTGTAGTCTAGGAAACTGGACACCATGAGGAACTTTAAGCATGTTTATTTCATTTGAGAATATAAAACCTGCAATTTGTGACTGACTGGGGAAATAGTGTAAATGATGAATGCATGTGTAAATTGTTAGATTGGTTTTAACAATAGGAAATCCTGCATAACACAAGCAGTCACTGACCTCTGAATGAACCATTGTAAAGATAGAAAAGGGATGTGGGGGAGGGGTGCTATAGAGCAAAACAGATGTGCATGATTGTAATTGCAGTAATCCAGACAAACACAAGTGACTGACCCGTATGTGCATAACTAATGTAGCTTAAGATAAAAATAAATTCCAAGTGATCTATAGAGATAACACTGGACTCAAATATTTAAAAGATGAAAAACCAAACAAACATGATTCTCAACAAGAGGACTAAATGATAACTGATTATATTAAAACATAGTGTTATACATATTTGCCAGTTGTATCAGGAACAAAACATATTGGCACTCGTCTTTCATTTCCGAAGGTATTTTATAAAACACAAAAGGAGCAGTACTGTATTAACCTATACCATGACCTACTGATGAAGTATGTCTTCTCTCGATTTGGTGGTCATCCACAGGGAAAGAGAACAATTAGGCCAGAAAAGGAAATGGTCAACACCAGGAAACAATGCTTCTGTTTCCGACTGTGCTATCCCTTTGCCACTTATTCAAGAAGACAATAAAAGAAGACAGGCAAAACTGAGAGTCAAATCGAAGGTTAATTGCAGCCAGGAAAATGTCAACCAATTTTACCGATCACCCATGAGGGATATGCAGCCCTTGGTGAAAAAGATGCTGGAATATCTGTGGAGTATATTAACTTCCTATCCATAATGGCCTCCTGAAGAGAGTGATGATGACATCTTTTCAGCACTCAGTTCTCCCTCAAAGCATTTGTGTGTGCACAAAAGACAAAGCGAGACAGAGTGTGCGTTTCTGTGTGTGTGTATTCAGCTATGTGTATATGTTTGGATGTGTTATATGCTTTTTGTCAAACTCAGTATTGTTATTGGAGATGCAAGCTCCCTGGGACCCTACAGGTGTTGGCATCAGATCTCTGACACCTCTGTGGTCATGACATACCCATCCCTTCCAGTTAGTTTTACCATAACACATTGTGATTTGACATTTTTGTTGAAGAATATAAACAGCATCTTGTACCTTATATGCAAAGTATTGTAAATATGGCAAATATAATAAGGAAAATAAAAAATTGTTGTGTTTCACAAGACTTGAAAGCTGTTTTGAAAAGATTTCATCATGGTAGTGAATTCGACAGCTGGTGTTTGTGTTTTTGAATGATTGTTACAGCATCCCTCACTGAAATTGAAATCTCAAGAAAAAGATTGATAAGAAACTGTGAAAGCTATAAGGGAAAGGAAATAAAGAATATTCTATTTTAAGGTTAATCTTAGTCAAAATGTCACATTGGTGCAGCGGATTATAGAGGAAATTGGCCTGGACTTAAGATGAAAAATGAAAAGAATTGCCATATTCGGTTGTTACACACCTAGTTGTTATATTTGTAATGGGTTCACATTTTCTCTGACCTGAAATGATGTACAGCATAATCTAGCACTGTAGTCCCCCAAAGAGTCTCATGAAAATCATATATCTGGCCTCCTGTTGGTGAATGTATAACTCTCTTGTATGGAGCCTCCTGATTGATTAAATTAGTTAGGAATAGGTGTTGGAAAAAATCTCGCAGGAAAAAAAACCCCCACTGCATTGACATTTACAACTGTTTTGGACTATAGAAATTACAGTGTTGTTAATTAAATTGATTAGCTCATGCAAGTACAAGTTTATTGCAACCTTACTGAGGTGACTGCAGCTCTGCAGCACTTGGAGTAACCCAATGCTATCACTAACATTAAATCATGCTGTCACACCCTGTAGTCTTTTTTGTGCCTCTGACAAAGGTCAGCTTAGTCTTGATCTTCCTCACAGGACTATAGAGACTAATGATAATAAAAAGGATTACTCTTGGTATAGGAAAAGGTGCTGTAGTCCAATTTTAATTGGTGAGTTCCCTTGCTAAGTTGATCTAGTCTTCAGGCTGCCAGTTAGTGAACTGGTCAATTAATCTTCCCCCTCTCATAATGAGGTGGGGGATTTCAGATGGTTGGTCCTTCACACAAAGACAGACAGTGTGCCCAAAGGATCTTTTGTCCCTGCTCCAAGTGACCTGACAATTAAAAAACGTACCTCCCTACTTCCCCTTTCTCACCAGGTGGCAAATTGGTCTGACCCAACCTCATATCAAAAGGACTAACCATGACTTCAAATCAACTTCACAGGCACAAAAGGGGGAAAGGGCAGTATCCTCCATGAAATAAGATTGTTGTATTAAGACTTTTGGCCCCATATCGTACTGCCTTCCTCATTTTGAGTTAAATGAAAAGAGACTTGTTGGATCCTCCCTGCTGTGTGTCACAAAGATTTACTCTCTCAGAGGAAAAAAATGTCTTGTAGCGTGACATTAATTTGATGATGCAGTTGTGACAGTGGAATAAGCTAAATGTTTAGGGTTAAATGTGTTTGACCTTGCATTCTAGCTGGCTTAGTTTATGCTATCTATTTAGCAAGATAGAGGATAATAGAGGGGCTAGTCACAATCCAAGTCAAAATAAAAACCAGTGACCAAAAACCTGACATTTGATCTTTTTCTTTGTCTTATGTATTTTATCTGTGCCGAAAGAAAAAGTGCCCTTAAACTCAATAAGTTATCGAGCTGTGTTCATCAACTCCATATTGGCCTTTATACACTGTTGCCTCCTTCAACTAATTCTAAATGGGTTGATGAAAAATAATCTATTCACATAAGAATTCTGATTATCTTCTGTGATTCTACATTGATTCACAAATGCTGAAGATAATTTTTTGTAATAACGTTACATCTATGGAAAGAAAAGGGCAGAACTCCCCCGTGCAGCACCTGGACAGTGTACAGCATGTACATACTGGAGTAATCTTGGACTTCATCTTGAAAAAAATGCAAGAATTTGGTTGTATTTTAGATTCAATGACTTAATAATTAGTTTTGCAAGACAAAGGTGAAGTATTTTGTCAATACTTTGTACCCCATCACCTACAGACAAATGTTAGCGGAGCAACAAACTCCAGCACAAACAACCAAGACCAGCTGGCAAGCTCGCACTGCAGCACTTACAAAACTTCAACCAACTCTGGCAGTGCAAAGAAAATAACTCAGTCCATAGTCTGTTTCATTTCAAAAATCCTGCATCTGTACAGCGTTTTTGATAATGTTGGCTCTGCTGCGAGAGAGGCTGTTCTCCACTGCCGGAGGTAAAACATTGACAACAGCAAAGCAGAACTTTACTCTTGAACACACACCCAACCTCTGTTTTTACAAAAAACTTTTAACCAGTGATGTTGGTCAGAAAATTACACTCTAAATATTTTCATACAGGAGGATAATGCAGTCAACTTAGATTAAATGAATAACTTCAGAAATAATTTAAGTAAAAAGAGTTGCATACTGTCACATACCTTTCTCTGCCTCTATTCTGTTAGTTAATGACACTCATCAAGACCAGTTAGCTTAACTGTTAATTATGTTACATTTGCAGCTTAGTTGATAGGAGTCAATGGTTTGGTAACAGCGCAAAATATTGTGCCTCCCTTTCTTTTTATTGAATTGATTCTTAAACGATTCATGAGATTGCCAAAGATTCCCAATCCTCTAATTCAATGTGAATAAGTGTGTCTAAATACCATATTGGAGGTTTTGCATGTTTTATCCATTAACTGCAAATCATGTATGATTTACACCATTGCCAACCATTCTGAAACGCATACCATTAATCACCTCGTAAGTCAACTTGCATAAACTTATAAAATGCTTGAGATAGGTAATCGGACTGCGGCTGACACTACAGATTTTTTACATTATTGATTAATCCGCAGATTATTTTCTCAATTCATTGATTAGTTGTTTTGTTTATAAAATTTCCAGAAATACTGTAAAATGCATGTCATGTTTTTCTTCTGGAGCCCAAGGTGACATGAACAGATGATGACATGATCAGTCCAAAATCCGGAGATATTCAGTTTACAATTGTATGCAACTAAGAAAAACATTAAATCTGGACATTTGAGAAAGTGGAAATTTGTGGCATTCACATTTGAATTGAGTATCAAAATAGTTGCCGATTAATTTTCTGGTGATCATCTAATCAATTAATTGACTAATCATTTCAGCTCTAAATCAAACACTAAATAATTTTGTTTGCCTTTTTCTTGTAGTTACCTACTGTATCCTAATGTACTGCAGTTGCAAGAAGAAACCTGTTTTACACTTTGGTGCTTGATGGTGAAATCAAGGATGCCTCCCACTAGGAGTAGGTGATAGGAACGTAATAAAAACAGTATATCCTTCATTAGAAAATAGGAACTAAAAAATAGGATACATTGCTTGGCAATGAATGTACATCACTGAGACAAATCCATTCCTAACCAATCACAGGGCAGTCATTTAGCAACGGTCAGCCCTCTTCCCAAAATCGGCACTGCATTGGTTGAGTTAGTCAAACACACCACATGCTATCATTTGGGTATCAAAAGTTGGGTACACAGGAGAGATGAACACTCCTTTAGAGGAAACTTTGAATTGGCAAAGAGAGAGTAAACTCAACAGTCACAACAGTCTTAAATTTAAAAGTTTTGTGCATAAACACTGTAACAAGACATCAGTGCTGCTGTGATATTTTGGCTGTTTTAAAGCCCTGTTTGGCCAAGCAGCAGATGAGATGGTTCCAAATGAAGCTGGGCTAACGTCAAACAGGAAAGAGATTGGTAGAGTGTATCATTAATTCTGTGCCAAAAAAGACAAGAAATACTACACGCTTTCTTTATCACCTTAATTATTGACGTTCAATAAAGCACACAGTGCTTACAGTCTCAAACACCAGCAACTAAACCCATCTGCTGGAGTAAGCAGTGAAGCACTCAAACCAAAGATGGATGTTTTCAAAAGGAGAATGTAAATGTGGTCATTTCTTAGATTAAAACAATTGCTGTTCAGCAGTTGACTTCCAGATTTCAGATTTCAGAGCATTATTACAAGCAGTGATTACAAGCATTCTGTTGTGAAATAAATAGAAAACAATGGTTGACCTAGCAGGTGTAAAATGAGTCATGAAACCTATGGTATAATTTGAAAAAATGGTCACAAGAAATGTAAAATAAATGTGATTTGTATATCATTAGTTAATACATTTACAGTCCCCAACCTGATATCACTTTTCAAAATTGAAAGATCTTGACAGGTCTTTTAGTTTATGCAATAGCACTAGACAACAACTAAATCAAAGTTATTAATATTTTCTGATGTAGCAAAAAGTGTCTTTATACCAGTAATCTTAATAAACTCAGCGGTAAAACAGGCCTATATTCTAAATATTTTGAAGAGAATCAGTTTTACACTGTTGAATTATGAAGAGATCATTTTGTCCCTTAGTGAGTAGCAGTCTCTTGGTTACAGTTCAGTGGCCAGCCATTGATGTTGCTGATGACATTGAATAAGTTCACTGCTGAGCGTCAGCTGCTACAATCCTCAGTGATCCATGGCTTTACCAGGTGCTGCCATGCAGAACGGTGGTACGAACCATGAATTAGTCCACTCACTGCCTCAACCTGGTTGTTTGACCCCTGACATTTTGACATTGCCTGCTAGAATTTGACAGAAGTCACTGCTTAGATGTCTCATATTTTATAGACAATGTAGACAACTCACACTTGTTTGAATTTCAAGGAGGACTTAATTTAACTACAGTTTGGATTTGAAAAATAATGTTATTGGACAAAACTTGTACAAATGAATCATATACTAAAACTAAACTAAAATTAGCTGTACACGTGTAAACAAGGAGTTCTAGGTTAAGTTAGAGCTGAGTGATGTAGTAGTATGTATTGTACTGTATTAAGTGCTATGTGGGTTTTGCTTACTTTTATATTGTAATGTAGCTCACGATTTTTTAAAATTTTGGTATGAACAGGTAATTGATTCAGTCTTCATATTGTTTAGTTTAATTAGTAAAATGCACATTTCCTTTCAATACGTAATTTGTCACTCTTTTAAAGGACTCAGCAAGTCCATTTCCAGTCCCTAGGCTGCTTTCTTAACTGCTTGTAATCTGCTTGTATTGCATGGGCTTCCTGTTTGGATTTCTGTTTTTTTTTTCTTTTTTTTTGGGGTGTGGAGACATAATGCATTTGTTGGTAGTGGCTGTTTTCAAATCTGATTACTTCAAGAGGTGCTTGAAGGACGCATTAATGTGAGATTATATCTATATCTTAGATATCTATATCTTAGATATCTATCTAAGATTTGTCTCTGACAGTGAAAGCTTGTTTTGTGAGTCCACACAATGTAACTTTTGCTGCACAGTGACAATTACTACATAAAGCTAAATGTTAAAATGCTATTTAGTTAAACTACTCAAGATAAGCTATTGTAAAAGTAGAACAAGTGGAGAAGAGACATTAAGCAAGCGAACTAACTTAGTAATGTGCATTATATAACAATACATTTACCTAAAATGAGTTAACATTAGCCACCATTAGCTGCTGGTCATGCCAGACCAACTAAGGCTGTAGCCTTTATTTGTAAGAGGAACAATGTGTTATTTCTTCTTCCCTTCAAAAGTTACATAGTCTCGCTTCAAGTGTCAAATGTCTCCTGAGCATCAGCAGCTTAGATTGATGTGCTATGAAATGTTACAGAAAACACATTTGGAAATAAACTTAGTTAGAGAAAAGACAAAGTATTCTGCTGCTACCAGTTTTGTGTAGTTACTGTTTCCTAAGCTAGTCAGATAAACCGGCCAGACCAATGTATCTGCTGATACTGGCTTATTGCAGATACAGCATATTGGTATTGTTTTTTTTATGGCAACCAAAAAGTAACAAGACATTTCAGCACAGAAAAGCCAAAAAAGGTTTGAAGTAACTTAGAAATAGTGTCTCCATTACATAGTTTGTCAAACAGAGGGCACTTGCAAGTTGATTTTTACACAGAAAAAATGTCCCACTCAGTATGCATCTTGGTCACTATTAAAAAAAAAAAAAAAAAAAGGAAACAAAAAAACTAAGGGATAACTGTCAAGATTGTTTGTTATGTGCTTATGTTAAGAAAAAAAAAAAGACTTGACCACAAATCATTATCAGATTTTTGTAAGATACTGATATCGATATCCGTATCGGCCTCAAAATCCAGTATTGGTCAGGCTATTATTGTGTCTTGCACTATTAGGTGGTGACATGCAAAAATATTGTGTAAAAGAGAGGAGGGATGAGCGGCAGAGTCTGTTTCTCAAGCAGTAGGGAGTAGTTATATTATATCAGTGATGTGTATTTATTAAAAGGCTTGTGTATTTATTAAAATTCACTCATTTATGAGTGAATTTTCTTCCCTCAGTATAACTGAGCATGTGCAGCATAAGAAAAAGTTACTGACAATGTCACCACTTTGTGGATTAACTAAAAATACAAATACATTTGTTGGTTTCTGTAAATAAGCATGGTAACAATTTTTTAACCTGAAATAATTGACTCACAAAGAAGAATGAAAACTATTAATTCAAACTGAATGTTATGCACTATGCAAGTAGAACAACATTTCACCTATAGTTTAAACATGGCATTCAGTGGGAATACCTTTAAAAAAAAAATCACACATAGCTTTTGGAAAAAAAAGCAGATTTTTTTCTTTCCTGTGGATGCTATAGCCATTAAAAAAAAAATTTAAACAATATGTCTTAACATGAACTTGACCTTAGTCATGTTCAGTTTATGGTGGCTGAATTTTTCAAATATCAAAACCCCAGTGAGGGATGATTTAATAGTGAGAGTACCCTAAGCATGGGTCAAGATCAGAGTCAAGTTTTTTTGGCTCTGTCTTGTGGAGTGCAGACTCCACCGAGAGTAATTATTTGTGGAGGGTTTAGGGCCCTGAGGGTGACGGAGTTGGCGGGAGGGGCAGGGGGTGCGCTGAAACGGAAAGTACGCCAGTCCCACTCACGGTTGATGCTCAGTGAATCTGAAAGGTCATGTCATGTTTTCTGGCAATTGACTCGATTGGTTTGGATTCTGCAACATAAGGCCAGGACAGTGGTGTGTGTTTGTGTGTGAGTGTGTGTTTGTGTGTGAGTGTGTGTGTGTGTGTGTGTGTGTGTGTGTGTGTGTGTGTGTGTGTGTGTGTGTGTGTGTGTGTGTGTGTGTGTGTGTGTGTGTGTGTGTGTGTGTGTGTGTGTTTCTGCACATTTGCTGGGAAATGTGCCCCTGGGTTATTTTTTGCATTGACCTTATTACCCTGCACAGTGAACGAACTTGTCACATAACTTGCTCCCTCTTACTCTTTAACACACAAACACATCTAGATGCAGATACTTTACTCGTTAATTGTTAGCATCCATAAAAGCCTTTAGACAGGTATTGAAAATACCTTTGTATTAATTGTAGGCTTCTGTAATGCATGACCTACAGTAAAAGAATTGTAAAATAATTGCTGTGTTAACTACGATAAGACATTTTCATTAAATAAATACATTTTGATAAATGTATGGATATAATCCTGGAATATGTTAGTGTGAAAAGAAAATAGCTTTCGGTTTTCTGTGTGCTTGTTGCAGTCTCCAACTTCTTAAATGAACTAAGACAAAGACAGTATTAGCACATTTAATTGAGGTTGATCACAATCATCAAACACAGACAGCTTACAACCAGAAGCTAGCTCAGACATATTGTACATTCTCTGCTGTGGTCTGTAAGGATGTATCCACTGATATGGCTTCTGCCTTGCAGCCATTCTGTGAGAGTAATTTTACAGAACAATGCAATCTTGACCTCTCGCCTTTATTCATCATCTGGGAGGCTATAATATAAAATATCCAGCTATAAATAAAGAAACACCATCAGCATCACCTTCAGCACCATTTTTGTATAAGGTGTGAAATGGAGAATTAAAAGCTTTACAACACAATTTGAAAAAAATAGAAAAGTCACTTTCATCATTTAGCGAGGCCCATTAATATGTTTAACATATATGTTTTGTGAATTACTTATTGACACAAACGTGAATAGTTTATGTGTCTGGTTAGACTATGTCCTTGTTTTGGGAAAGCATGCAGTGAAACCCAAAGAATGAGTCTTACCTCTAGGCAACAGCACGCTACATGCAGTTCTACCAGCAAAGCCTTTGCCAGCCTTCACTCTGCCATGCCTACGCGGTTGACTCCTGCTCTCCAGCGGATCGGTGGCAGAGGTCCAGAATCACTTAGATCATCTTACCCGGGGCACAAAGGGGGCAGAGAGGAGCCACTGACCCTGTGCTCGTCAGGCAGGGCTTTACGCCTCGCTGACTACCCTGGTGTGACATTTCTCCTGTATTTGCCCCCTCCCAACGCCTCCCTATGTAACCGCCACTGCGGTGCAGAAAAAGATCATTGTCTGTAGAGATATCAATCAAATGAACAGCATCTGGGGTCAATCTGCTGTCAGTGCCCCTTCTTTGCTGTCCCAGCTCTCATGTAAAGTGACAATAATGACAGAGTGTCAGAAATGTTACCAAATGTTGTCAGTTAACACAAGACGACACTTTGAATCCCAGTGTACTTAAACAGAGACATCGTACCTGTCTCCCTCCCATCACCCAGCACCAGACCTAAACACACTCTCATCCCTTGTCTCAACATGATGTGTGTGTGGATTCAAGCCCCCACCCACACACACACACGCACACGCGCGCACACACCTCTTTAGAACTAGCACTACCCCTGCTATGGGTCACGCAATGGTCATGACATTATTAAAGGATCAATTGTGCCTTAAAACACTGCCTCTTCTCCATGCGGATATGTGGTAGAACAGATGGGGCTTATGCAGAGCGGCTTTAATATCTATTTAAAGTGCTGTAAAGACAATGATCTAATGAGACATTTAAATTTTGTTCAGCTGGGTTGAGAATGCTCAGACCAAAGCAACTGTTTTGCTGATACTACCAGCATAAATATCCTTAAATTTAGCTGTTACACGTGCATGGTATAACCTAAAATTTAGATAAGGGTAATTTTTTTCTGTTTTTAACAGTTTCCACAGGAAAATACCCAAAACTAAACAGATTTTCGCCTGGATTTTATGTCCCCACATGCCCAAAAATTCTTGTGTTTTCGTAGTAAAAGAATATGCTGATCACTGTACTATACAGTTTACAAAGCGCTCAATAAATGTTTGCAGTATAAGTGAGGAGAAAAATGGGGAGAAAATGCAGAATAGCTCCCTATAATGTGCAGGATTACTGCTTAGTTAGTAAAGGAAGAGGAAATGGTTAAACTCCAGAGTGTTGGTGCAGCAGCTGTTATTTTTGGATTCCAATTTTCACCCAATTTTATTTAAAAAAAAAATGGAAAATAATGATTCCTATATATCCTATATTTATTTTATTTATTTATTTCTATTTTTGAAATTGATTATTGGGATGCCTGTCATATAGTTTACACATGAATAGGGATGCTCGGTGCATGTGACGAAATGCTGCAGCAAAGTTGAAAGGCCTGGGCATTCTGCCGTCAAGGGATTTGTGAAGATGGGGTGGGGAAGGTAAAAGCGAGGCCATGCTGTGCTGGGATCAACATGTGTCTGCAAAAGCCTGGAGGTTCCATAACAATCTGTTCCAGTTGGTTCACTCTTGTCCTGTGACCTCAATTTTTGACTGCCGTTGGAGCTTCCTTACACTCTGGTTTGACACAAGAACAGTACAGGCAGCACTACACCTGCCCAGCCGAGCAGAGGGGGGCAGAGTGGAAGAGCTGCTCGAATATCAAACAATGAAGCTGCGGAGGAACATTGAATTACCATCTGCGCATCCTGAGCTGCAAGAGCATCTCCAACTTGGCAATCCTGTGAAATGACACTTTCAATTGGGGTCAATTGGACCCCTGCCTCTGGATTTCAGGCAGCTTCTCTGCCTAGGGGTAATCAAGGGCCGTAGATATAATTAGAGTAACAGGCTTTCATACTGTAGTTCAAGCAGTGCAGCGGAACATTTGAACAACACTAGGGGTCAGTGGCAGTCCATGCAATCATGTAGTGAAGAGACCCTTTCCAACATATATATCATCACTTTTAGCTTTGACCAGAGGACAGAAGTTGTAGTAGCTGACCAAAGGTGACAGTTGATACATTTGCACTTCAGCAGCAATCGGGAAAAATTGTTTCAATTTTATTTGTGGTCCTATAATTATTTTTTTCTACAAAAGCAATTGCTACAAAAGGTCAAGCATTAGACTACCATTCAGAGCATCGTCAACATTTTAACATTTCTATTTATGCCTTTTATTTTACAAATCGTCATCTCTTCTCCGCTGTCTCATTTGATGCAGAAAGTGTGATTGTGGGCTCTTAGCGCTGTTCGTTACTTTCTTCACTCCCTCTCAGTGGCCCAGCAAAACATCTCAGCGGTGACATGGTAGTCTAGTAATTATCTAATTGTTCAAGCTATGTCTGTCTTTGATTTATGGTCTTGTATCAGTGGCTGACCTGATTTATAATGAGGTTCCTCCACTTGTGAAAATATGAACCTGAATCATGTGGCACTCGTCCAATTATTTCTTTGTTCGGCTTAGACTCATGTCAACATTGACGGTGCGCATCACAAATAGCTGCCATTGATGCTTTCACCTAATAACAATAATATGATCCATCATTTTAGATTGGCCCAATCACACCTCCCACCATGTTACCTACTTCATCTATCATTGTGTAGATGCACCCTTATCCCCAGAGATTGTAATCAGACATTTTTCTCTAATGGATTATTGGTAGTTCATCAGATTTGAGATTTCAACACAATATTTATCAAGTTCACACCTGCTAAGTACAGTATATGATATGATGGTCATTACAGCAATACTGTGTCTCGAAAACCACGAGAGGAGCAGCTGGGAAACATGACTGCACCTTCCATTAATCCAGTAGGCCTCCCATTATCCAGTTCAGGCCACAAAGTCAAAAAACTGGGCACTAAGTGGAGCAAGTTGCTTGGCACAAGGACAAAGTTGACAGAAAACATAAAGCCCCCATACACTGTCTGGACAGCAGGAGGCCTTTGAGTACATGGGTTGAAGAATAGACCCGCCACAAACACATCCACTATACAGATGAGCTGCCCCCTTCAAATTAGCACCGAACACAAAGACTGCTGCTGGTGTATGATGAAAAGATGCATGGCTGCCACTATTTGTGCCGCTAAGGCATTCATCAAATTAATTACTGGTGGATCCAAGCACCTCTCTGATACCTCTTTATTTTGAGTCCGGTAAATGGGGACTCAGACTAGTGCCGACAGAGATGTCTAATGCAACCAGTCTTTCGCTGCACATAATTAATTGAAATCTTTGCTAGCTTGACAAATTGGAATGATGAATCTATCTTCTATGAATAGCTTCAGAAAAAAATGCATAATCAGTCAAAACCGCACAGTAGTAGCAACATCTTGCTCTCTCTGTCTCACTCATTCGGTCTCTGTCTCTCTGTCTCTCTCTCTTTTGCTCTTCTGCAGCATAGTATGATCCATTAAGCTGAGGAAGCGTGGCTTGTTGAGAAGACTTGCCTTTCTTTCACCACCTCGATTGATAACTTTGGCTTCTTACTTTAATAGCGCGGTCAAGATGGAGAGTTCCTTTGTGTAGTTCAATAGAATAGGGGAGAACATAAATCAAACTGTACTGTTTTTGCCACAGGAAATAGATTTATTGTAGTCTCTAATCTCCCAAATCATAAAATAATACTAATGCCTAATAGTCTGTCAATTAATATTTTTATACTACCAATGGATCAAATGACTATGTTTAATGTGAAAGAAGTTGCTAATGAACCCCAAGGAGAATTATCACCCAACTCTGCATTTGCCCTCAGTTCAATGGAGCCTTATAGCATATTTTCAGCTTTTTGTATTCCGGCTACAACTCTACCATTTTAGTTCACTCTCAGTGCTTTCATAGCGTAGTTTTTGGCTGCAGCAAGCAGCTGTTGTCAGCAAATAAAACTCTAAAAACCCACTTTACATTACCTGCCCAGCACCAAACGCTAGACAGACAAAATTACCGACTAGCTAATGGTGAAATTAGTGGAACATTTAACAGCTATTTCCCTCCGTAATTGGTGGAAGCCAAATTCACAGCTAAAAGGAGACTATGTACTTAAATTCACCAGGTGGACAGATACATGACTCCAAATTAATGCTAATGTTGCTCTGTATCTGCCGGATGTGTAAATAGACCACCCGATAATATGTTAGTGTTGTGTTTACAACTCTTTTCCACTGCCCCCAGTTGAAAAATAATAGCTATTGCAGGTTTAAGGTTACGTGAACATCATGGCTATGGCAAATAAACTATGGCGAAAGCTTGGTTAGGGTTAGGGAAGCTACACCACTTGGTTAAGGTGTCAAAAAAAAGCAGTTATTGCAGGTTTTGGTTTCAAGTCTAAAATCAATATGAATTAACTTAATTCGGGGGCTGATGTTCACATTAAAAGACTCAGACCTCTCTTTTCACAGTGCTGTATTTGTCAAGTGCTATTCTTTTTTTACACCGTGTGGGGTAATTAACTGGTGACAAGTGAATCTGTTTTAGGAACAAAATGGCACATATAATCCCCCCTGCCCTACCCACCTGTTATTACAAATGCAGACATAAACTGCATTTTTTTTTTATAATTTTAGTTAGTAATGGTATTTTTTTTTTAAAATGGTATGGCAGACAGCAGTGCACCCTGATTCAGCTTTAATATGTTGTTCAACTGCAACTCCACCCAGACTTTTTAAAGCCACTATGTGTAGTGTTTGTATGTGATAGTGGCGGATCACATGCTGGTGTCTATTTTGATAGTACCACTACGAGTCATCAAAGTCAGAAAAGACCGAAGTCAGAATCAGAAAGAAATGTGCTGGACCCCAAAATGCAGTGTTTGCCGTAGAATAGAAGATTATCAATTTGAGAGCATGAATAAAATAATCGAGAGCAAAAGTAATAACTTGTCTCCGTATATTATTAATTTGGTGGCATAAATAAAGGAATTTGAGGGCATGAATCAGTAATTAATGCGCACACATTAGTAATTTGAGAGAACTTACAAGGTACTGTAATTTTCAGTGGTACTCCACTGGTTTTTGTGTTCCACATTTCCTCTGATACAGTAGTTGGAGTTTAATTTTATAAAAAAAGATCTAAGGTTAGTATCATTCTGGCTCTTGTAACTTACATTTGTACTTATAGTTCCGATACTGAATTTGCAAAAATATTGTCCTGTGCTGCATTGTTGATGTTATAGTTGTGTAGTTGGAGTTTGATACTGACCTTAGATCTTTTTTTATGAAATCATTCTGGCTCCTTACCTTTACACTCGATGAAAGACTGGTCTGGGTACAGAATGTGATTTTAAGGATTTCAAGGGTATGGTAAGAGTGTTTGTAGGGAGGACACCATCACATGATGTGCCAGTGGATGAAATATAACACAAAAAAATATGCACAGCAATTTCTGTGTGTGTATATTGTGCACATGTGCACGTGTACATCTATGTGTCTGAGTGCAGATTAGAAATACACTGAATGTGAAGGTTGCTGCTGTGAAGGACATATCTTGTCTATGGTAAGTAGTCATCCTTAATAGGTTTGGTTTGGATGTGAAATATTGGTGTGCCAAGTCAGTATGTGACATTAATGTTGTCTCTAGGGAAAACTGCAGACTGATCTCAGTTCAGCATGTACAGAGACAGGAAAGTGGGCTAAATAAAGGCTCAGATAGATGAAACCATATCTAAACCTTACAACCCCAAGACAATCATTTCCCTCAACCTTCTGGAAATTACTTCTTTTGCATGAGCTGGCATGTATTTCTCAATTTAATGTAGCTCATTTTTAGTTAGTTAATTTCAAAGCAGTTAATTACCAGCATCAAATGTTATGTTTTCTGTAATTCTCATTACATGGATGTTTGTAGCTAAGATGAACTTTGCATGTACTGGTATTATCATGATAACTGAAGACACAGGGATATAAAATTGAATGTTAAATTAAAGAGACCGGGATACTCTTTGTCAGTCTGCCTCTAACTCCATAAATACTGCAATCTACTTATCAGAGCGAGTAAAACTACTCTCAGATATATTAATTGGCTAATGCATTAACATTATTCCATTTTATTGAAATTATTACTGTAACAATAATCTGATTTTAAGGGGAAAAAAAATCTATGGTATAATATGTTTATGAGGAATCCAGTAACCTGAAGGGAGCAGAAGGTCTTGCATGGGTTTTCTATAAATATGTCAATCACTGTTTTACTTACTGTATATTCAGAATGTTTTTTTTTCTTATTAAAAATAGGTTCCTCTAAATCTTGCAGCCAATTAGAAAGAAGCCCATTTTAAATCATGACACAGCTGCTTTCTAAAAAAAGGCTGCAGGAAACTAAGGGTTTTACTTGTTTTAAAAAGTCTTGGAGATCTGAATGAAGTGGTTCTTTGATTGAAATCCTTGCTATGGAGCATGACATGAGCATTTCCTCTCCATTCTCCTATTATCAGCTGAGCCTGTGGTGCACAACCTAATCCCTCTTCATCAAAGCGGTGTGGGCAGCAGTCAGTGAGATGTGACCATCAATTAATCACCCACTACCCCCCTGACCAAGCTCAGTCCCTGCACAGATGTGAGGCCTCATTGGTTTCAAACACTCACTGGGAGATCTGCTGCAGACGTAAGACTGCCACAAACTGGCTTTATCAAAGGGCTTGTGTGAACAGTGAAGCTGTCCCGAACCATGAGACTCAGGCTGCTCTGAGGGGAGATCACTGTGAGAGAGCACCATAAGATTAACCTTTAAGATGAGCCTTAACTACTTCCCTCTCATAGTCCTGCTTTAGTATCTTAACTTCATTTTTAATTGAAAGGAATGTTCTATATTTTCTGTTTCATGGTCAGTATGCTTCTCTGAGAGTTAAGACCAGCTCTTGAGCTCATTTACTCAGTTACACTCTCAGGGTTTCATTGCTCTCCGGCTAAGCGGCTTTCTGAGAAGTCCATTGTCTTATTGGAAATCTTCTGAATATTGGATAAACCAATTTCCCCAAAGCCCTTATCCCTAACCCAGCCTTCCCTGCTCCAGCCACCCAGTTCCCAACACACATGGCAGGTAGTACACCAGCTTGCTCACCTTACTTTTCATTAAAACGCAGGTAAATGTCACTTCAAAGTGCATTTTCTTTCAACCCTATGTACTTTAAACTCCAAATGCACTATACTTTAGTGCATTTATACTTCTGCCACCTAGCCATATAATATTCCATGTAAATTTAAGCATCTCAAGACCAGTAGCTTAGAGCACTGCAGAATAGAAGGGTTGCAGAGTTCATAAATGAGTAAGAGTCTCCAAATGAGTTTGGTGACCTCTTAAACTCCATGAAATTAATATAAGCAGACATCCTGCACGCTGCAGGCTACTGCAGAGCTGGGAAAGATCACTTAAGCTCTCTGAGTTCCATAAAACTTTTATAAGTTGACTTTTAAGACACATTGTAGCTGCTTATTGGTGACGACAGGGAGCAATATGGGAGCAAACAAACCTTTACTACCTTCACTTAACCCCTCATACAAATACAGGGGAAATACTGGCATCAAAACATGTAACATCACCCCTGGGCTTTGCACAGGAAACTCATCCCAAAAGATTTCGAATTAAATTTATACAGGCATGGGACTGTGACCATTGAACACAGGTTACATGAGGTAGTTTACAAACTTAATTTATTATTTTTTTCTTTAACAATAAGTAACTGAACTTAGATCTTTTTTTTTTATTGCAACTGCTGATTTGATATACTAATATTTAATATACTGTTGTTTCTGTGAGAATATATCCTCTCTGTTTCTTCTCCATAACTTACAGTAGTAGACACATCATAATTGGCTGCAGGGACTTTCCCATCTAAAGTTCCCTGAAATTCTATATGGTATGTTATATCTCATTACTCTTCCTCCCTATAGACAACAAAGATGGCACATCATGTTACAGTTACTTGCTTGTGAGATTGTTAAGTCTCCACAGTTAACTCCAAAACAAGAAACAACTAGCATCATATCATTGATATATTTGTATGTTGTATTTCTTAATACTGAGTTCATTTGCATTATTTATAGGTATTTGATTCTAACCAAAGTAAGGCAATACTCTCTGAGAGAGTAGTTCTCCCACTCACATTAAAGTTGCAATCAGAGTAAGAACTACTCAGTTGCACAGAGCTATGTAACCTGTCAGTCTTTTAAAATGGTCTTGACATATATGTCCTGTTAAAACCTCAACACCGATATCACTGGCCGCATAGTGAAAGCAGAAAGAAACCCAAGAATCCAAGAAAATCCAATCCAGGAAAACATTCCCCACACCATTACACCACCATCACCACCACCCTGGGGTGTTGAAACAAGGCAGGTTGGGCCCATGGATTTATGCCGTTGATGCAGAATTCTGACCCTACCACCTGCGTGCCTCAACAGATATACAGATTCATCAGACCAGGCTGAGTATTTCCAGTTTTCACCTGGTCCGTTTTGGTGAGACTGTGCCCACTGCAGCCTCAGATTTCTGTTCATGGCTGACAGAAGTGGAACCTGACATGGTCTTCAGCTGTTGTAGCCCATCCAACTGAAGGTTCGATGTGTTGTGCAGATGCTTTTCTGCTTACCACAGTTGTTAAGAGTGGTTATCTGAGTTACCGTAGTCTGTCACCTCCAACCAGTCTGGCCATTTTCTGACGTCTCTAGTCAACAAGGCATTTCTGTCTGCAGAACTTCTGCTTACTGGGTTTTTTTTTGTTTTTCACGCCATCCTGAGTAAACTCTAGAGATTTTTGTGTGCCAAAATCCCAGGAGATCGGCAGTTTCAGAAATACTCAAACCTGCCTGTTCCACGGTCAAAGTCACTGAGATCACATTTTTCCCAATTCTCATGTTTGATGTGAACATGAATGTTTTCTGAAACAACTTGATTAGCGAGTGGTATAGATGTGGCTACGTATTTATCAGCTTGTTATAAAATTTTTGTGCCCCCTAGTGGTTTGAAGTGAGAGTATTAAACACACAACATTGTGTAACCTTTTTCTCTGAACAACATCCCTAGAAATCACACATACCTTTTTATCTGAAGATGCATAGGAAGTTCTTCTAATTACTTTCTTTAGCCTTGGAGGGTACATGTTATACAGCCCATGTTAAAATAATGCAGCCTGCTCCACCCTCATGAATCTTAATGCTGTTCTTATAAAAGGTCCTGTATTAAATCTCTACTGTCCCAGAGTGTGGATCTCTAAGAAGTTGGTGGGATACTAATCTGAACGTGCCTCTGGAAATTAAGAAAGAGCTGGCTGTTTAAATATGATCAAACGCAGTGATGCTGTGGGTATATGCTGGAGGTTATCTCGTGTTCAGAGGCTGGTCTAGGTTAAGCAGAATGTTTTTGAGGAAAACTGGCCAGCAAGATAATTCGGGACACTGAAATGTATTTAATGAGGATTAAACCAACTCCTCCCTTAAGAATGTACTCGTGCTTAATGATTTTTACCTCCAACCCTAAGAGGAGATGCACAGGAATAATCTTGACAAGTTGTGAATATGTAAGAAAAGGACTGTCAGATGTTTATGTTTATTATGCAATAATTGTGGGATTGTAAGAGAAGTCAGTAGTTCATAGTGTTGTTGATGCAGGAAAAGCGTGTAGGAACTAGTGAAAGATGAGAAAATACTAAACAAATTTCTATCTAGTTACAATTGAAATGTTTGATTTACTGTTTAACAGTCCTGAAAAAGTTGTCAAGCTCAACTTTAACAGTAGGAACATGTTTGCTTTACAATGCATCAATTTCACAGCTGCTAAGTACTACTTTTTTCTTATTGTTTCCTAATGTGATGCTTTAAATCCTTTTGAATCTTAACTGTGATCAAGAACTACAAAAACAACTCCGCATGGTGATCAAGAAAAGACAATTTATGAGTATGTCGGTTTAAAGACCTATTACCAACAAAATGGCATTCTAACACAGATTTGGTTGGTAGTCATTTTCCATTGGATATGCCATTAGATGCCATACTTATATAACCCTAAATAAAATGAAATAAAATAAATATAAAGTATATCATAGGTATAAGCCCCACGTTCCTGTTATATCAGGGCTAGTATTTTATGTATTGAAAATACTCCTTGTGAGTAAAAAGGAGATCATTCCATACTTGTTTCTCTACTTTTTTAACCTCTTGTCGGGTTTGAAATAGAGTTCCTGTGCAAAGCTTCAGGCTCAAGTCAGATTAGAGTGTGGTTATTTTCAAATGTAATTTGTTAAGAAATGTGTCTCTATCCCTCTCTGATTATGCTCATGTTTCCAAGTGTAAAAAAGTGTAGCCAGTAATGGATCAGTTTTGGGTCTCAAATTTAGCTTTGTACCCCAATAACATTGCTGGACTCATGATGGACAGTTTAATAAAAAAGTATTAAGATTTGATGCAGCAGAACCAGAAATGCCATCTTTTTTATTCCATACATTCTTCTTTCTTGTCAAAACCTGGGTCCTACATTACCTACAATTCAACTCGACCACCAACAGTTTGGTTTGAATTTCGGGTGAGTAATGCCAGTAGCTGCTAACGTAGCCCTGAGCTGCTAGCCTCAAGCAGAGATGAGGACTGGGCTACACAGGTCTGGTGAGCTCACTTCTTTCTAACGCCACACCCCCGGATTTTTTATTTATTCATAAACATGTACTCTTCAGACGCAATGCTGTCTTAGGTGACATCACTTGAGGCAATTTATCAGACTTTGCACAGCTCCCTCAGGAGCCACAAAAGGCTTTATACCACTCTTTTCACATGTGTAATAGTGCAGCAAAAGACCTGTAGACTTTGATGTCTAAAACTGGTTCCCCTTTAAGACGCAGACATGGGCAGGTCTCAGGTCTCAGCTTTAAGCCTGTACAGAACTCTAGATTGAAACATCTAACTGAAAGTCTTGAAGTTTTCTAAATCAGTACAGTGTCATTTAGTAAAGAGGAACAACATCTACACCTGACATATATCAAATAGTGCAGTACTATAGTCGTTATCTACAGACTATCTTCATAAACTAAGTTTTGTGTGAGGGGTGAAGAGGGACAGCATCTATAGCAGGTTTATACTGGATATCAGATTGTGTTACACAGGGCTCTCTCATGAAGTGGGAATGAAACAGTGCATTAGAATCAACATAAACTTATTCTTTAAGGTACACTGACTGTGTTTCGATGAAGAATATATTAATAACCTGTGTCTAATCTCATGTCTCAGCACCTCATGTGATGTATACATAGTGACAGCGGATAAGAATCTGTCATCGGTAGAGTTAACTAGGAGGTGACTAAATCAGATGTGCAGTGGTTCATAAACAAGACTGTCACACTCTGATGAGCTCCATGTGTATAAACTGTGCTAATAGTGTCATGCTTTTAATAGAATGTCTGAAACAAAGAACTGAGAAAAATAGCGATGACATTATATTTTGTAACATTTTGTTATGCAGCTTTCCTTAAGGTCTCACCTGCAGGACATTTGGGATAGCTAACGCAATGAAAAGTATCATGTCTTTTATTTATACTTATCTCTCATCATCTTACACATCCTGATCTGATCGTTTATCAGTCCATGTCACTATCTTGAATGACACCAAACAGACGCAAAAATGCAAGAAACCGTATCATCATCTTCAAATAATCTAAGCAAATAACGAGTCTGCTTTTACATTAAATTCAGTTGTGTGTGTGTGTGTGTGTGTGTGTGTGTGTGTGTGTCTGTGTGCACGTACCAATGTTGGTCATGAGTTTCTGTCTACCTCCCCCCTACTGTTCCTGGCAATTAACACATTAGTTTGTGTAATTTTCTGATGTTCAAAACTTTGACATATAACAAGCAAACACACGCTATTTGATAGCTGTTTGGTTTCAGTTTTTGAGAACGATCACAGTAGCTCATGCTGATGAATAAACTGGCTAAACTGATGTTTATCTGACTGTTGTTGGGATTATTAAAAGTGCAACTGTTGTAAACGAGTATCTGCATCAGTCCGAGTTTCTCAGATATTAATAACCAATAACCCTCAATTTGAAGAAAATACACAGCTGGTATGAGAGCAAACAAAAGGCAGCACAAAGATTTTCTTAATTCAACAGAAATTAAGAATTAGGTGCTGCTAAATTTTGAAGACATTATTTCATTTTCAGTTTATGTAGCTTACTTCGCTAATACTAATAGCCTCCCTACAAAGACCTAACACGATATTTTAATCTCTGAAGTATCTTTAAAGGACCAGTGTGCATGATTTAGTGTCATTTAGCAGTGAGGTTGCAGATTGCAACCAGCTGAATACCCCTCCCCTAAACCCTCATTTTCCAAGCATGTAGGAGAACCTACTGTGGCATTCTAGTAATGTAAAAACGCAAAAAGCCCTGTCTAGAGCCGGTGTTTGGTTTTCCCGTTCTGGGCTACTGTAGAAACATGGCGGTGCAGCATGGCAGGCTCTGCGGAAGACTTCCCGTTCCCTTTGGAGATATGAAGCTAACGAAAACACAACGTTTCTTAGTAGCAGATGATTATCCACTAGTGATAACATAATTATGAATATTATGTTCCATTTATGCCATTAGATGCCCCAAAATCCTACACACTTTTCCTCTATGCAGGTACCTTCAGTAATAAGGTGTGGATATCCTGAAAAACAAATGCTGCAGAATCAAACAATGCTGAGAAAACTAATATTCTTTGACATATTAATATATTTAATGTGGATAATGTAAAATAGAGTTAACGTTGAAGGAAATCAGCCAAAAGCTTGAGACAACAGCTATAGCACATTGTAGTATATGCTGAATTTAGAAAACCTGTTGTGCCGTTGTGTTATTTTTCACCCCTACAGTCCAAGGTGATGCTATACGTCTGAGAATCAAATACATTGTTTTCTTGTAAATGAGCCAGGCATCAGGTTAGGAACGGACAAAAGATATGTTGGCATCAGTGGTGGAAAGTAACTACATTTACACGGGTTTACTTGAGTGAAATTTTGAGATATGTTTGTACTTTGCTTGAGTATTTCTATCTTTTGTTTCTGTGTATTTCTAATCCACTACATTTTAAAGAAAAATAAAGTAATTTTCACTCCACTACATTTATGTGACAGATGTCATTAGCTTGCAGTTTGAGCTGTTACGTGCTAAACATTCCATCAGCTAATGAAATATAATAATATCCAAGCAGTTATGATTAGCTTTACCTTGACAAAATTCAGCAGTACAGTATAATGCAATGTACACATAATGCATCAGTAATAATCCACAAGTATAATATATAATAATTTGACACCCAGATGGACCCATTTTGCTTAGTGATTGATTGTACTAAAAAGATAACTAAATAACTAAAAAGTACATTTAGCTGATAATAACTATGTATTTTTACAAAGGTCTAAATTTGCTTGTTGGACTTACACTTGTTGCATTTTTGTATTGGTACTTTTATTTAAGTAAAAAATGTGAGTATTGATTGGCAGTGTGTGATTTCATAATAATAGATTCCATTTTCCTTTATCCCGGTTACATGTGCAACAGCTAACACTTTCCTAATAGCTTTAGAAGAGCTGGGTATCCTCCTGACATAGCACACTGTGGTGCTCATCTTGGACACGGCATCAGGTGTATGTCATATAGCATTGTCTTTATTTCTTTTTTCTATCCCCAAGATTCTATAAAATAAAGCAACATTAACAAAATCAATAATTATAAATTATATCTACTCTGTTTCCTAAGCTTTAGGTTCTTAGCTAGATAAAGCTCTGTATTAAAGTGATATAGTGCATGGCATGATGAGATTATTAGGCGTGAGCTAAAAGACGAGGTCAGAACCAGGGCACTGTCTGCAATAATCTCAGTTGCATGCACCATCAGTATGGAAAATATGCGGGTTAGAAGCTCACCTAGTATGTGTGATTATGTGTGTGCTGGCAAGTGTTTAAGCATACATGTGTTTGAGAGCAAAAGACTGAGTGGGACACACACACACACACAGAGAGAGAGAGAGAGAGAGAGAGAGAGAGAGAGAGAGAGAGAGAGAGAGCGCGCTGGATGCTGCAATCTCCCCTGTGGGCTAATAGATTTGAGATGACATGCTCTCTGCTTCCGTGCTGAATGTTCACTGAACTTTCTGGCAAAAGAGGCTGCCACTAAAGAGGGTTCAACCAGAGGTTAATATAAACAAACAGCAGAAAATGGAGAGCTAGGGATTATTAAATACAGGGATGACTGACAAATCCCTCATTGCTATTAGCCCCTGGCCTCCACCTATGCCCTTTGCCAAAAATAGTGTCTTCCTATTGTTGTCTTTATGACCCTTTGTATGAAGTGTCAGCTTTCCAGGTGGAATATTCCTCATTCTCTGTTGTGAAATGACACAAGCCATACTTTTGAAAACATCCAATAAATGACAGTGTAATATTAGCCGTGCTTTATCTAAATTACATCAATTTTAGTAGTTTTGTCCAAAAGATTCAATATAGTGTAGTTTGTTGTCTCACTATTGGGCCAATGTCTTTAATTTCCTCGAAAGCCAATATGACTGTCCCTTCCCATTCTTTCGATAGTATCATTGTGTGTAAAATACACAAGTTCATGGTGTTTAAATTGTATGCTGCCCTCCAGTGGTTGTTTTCATACATTGCTCATTTGTTAGAATGCCTTGCTGAGTATGATGAGACAGATGTAACCTAGAATAAACTCCTCACTGTTTGTTCCATTTGCAGTCTCATGTCACTGTTAAGTCATTTTCAGTTTTGCAGCACAGCAATAAAATTGTGTGAATACATATGTGGAAAAATGTGTAGCCATGACTGTTGGTGTTTTTAAAGTTCCCATGTTTCATCCTTTATTATGAAGTTATAAAACGACACTATCCTGTAAAGATCATGTTAAGTGTTGGCATTGACTTTGTCCCTGCTGGGGTACTGAAATTTATCACTGCCAGTACTAATGTGCAAATTTTGTGATGTTAGCCATGCAATGTTAACAGTGATTGTCATCTAATTAAATCGTGGTTTGTCACAAGAGATGCTTTAATGGTGAGATAAGTGCAGGGATCCACTGAAGCATTCCCAAGATCAATAAAGATATTACAGTCTAGAGTACGAATTGTCTGAGGGTTACATAGGGCAGTTGAATTAGTTAGTATGGCATTCTAACATCCCCCACTCAGACTTTCTGACCAAATTGCTATTTTTATATATATATATATATTCTGTACAGATATTTTTAAGGGTTTCCCTATTGTATTGTGGGTGGTATTTATGTCCTTTTGTCCATTTTGGCCCAGTTGTTTTTTTATTTGTTTTTTTTTTTTGTTATAGCAACAACTTTTTAAATCATGTGTATCCGCCTGTTCTGGGAAAAGCATTTCTGTCACTGCAGGGGGCCCCATGCACTGACAGACTGCTGTCTGCCCTATTTGAAATACTGTGATTTCAATCAGCAGACACTCAGTAGATAAAACAGAATTTTTTTTTTTTTTTGCTTTTCTTGGCTACAACAAAAATTTCTGGGGCAACAAAAAAGTGCTCAATAGTAAATAAAAAATCTGTTCTTAGTCACTAGCAACATGCTGCGTACATTGTGTGCGAGGAGGCTTACTAGGTTGGACGCTCTCTTCTATCTTAAAGTGAGTCTACAAAGACGAGGAACACAATATTTTCTCTCAACAAATATCTGAAACAAATGAAAGAATACACAAGAAAGATGGTTCTGCTGCATTCGGTTGACATACAGTTTGTTAATCTTAAACCTAAATGAACCTATATGAATGCATATTACAAAACAGACCTGTTTTTGCTCAGTGACAGAGTACCATATTGAAACATTGTTTTCTATCAAAAACACAACTACTCTCCTAAGTGCGATTGCTACCACTCTCATTGTCCCGAATGTATTAGAAAATAGAAAAACAGAAAAAATATACAAAAATAAAACAGATTCTGTTTTTGGATTCATATTTCCTCCTAGATTTACTGTATTTTGAAAAGTGAGCAAAAATGTGCAAAAAACGATTTTTGAATTAGTTGCATTTAGTTAAAGTGAAATACGCATATCTATGCCAAGGACAAAACTGTGCAGTTGAAAGTTTAGTAAAACATACTTATAAATTAAATCTATTAGTTAATGCAAGACAGAGAGAGAAGGGGAGAAACCGAGGGTTAGTGGTGTCAGGCCTGGTATACTGCAGCAGTGGCCTGCTGAAGACATGTGACTGTGCGAACCCTGGGGTTCCTTACAGACTGTGTCTTGTGTCAGTACAGTGAGCCAGGGGCTCAACTCAGGGGCTCAGCTCAGGCCACCTAACTGGGAGTCAAATCAGAGGCGCTCAGTTGGCACCTCATGCCTGATTGGCCCATGACCCTGAGGGGCGAGACCCATGTCTGGGTCATGTACAGTGCTGTGACCCACTTACAAACTGATGAGAGTGTGACAGTCATGTTCTTATGAAGCAGCATTAACTTCACCTTCAAATAACAGTTCCACTGTTTGCAATGTTAACTTCTATCCCGTCAAATGAGGTGAATTTTTATGACATGTTGGACACAGAGATTTCATTTAAGGTGCCCGCATATTTTCTGTTGTGCTAAAAATGGAAAATGAAAAATATGGCTTCAAATCCAATATAATTACCATGTAAGTCACTCTTTGATTTGCTCATCCTGAGGTAATTTATTGTTGCATGCATTTTTTCAGTTATACTGAGATGACCAAATGGACAGCTTGCCCCACACTGTCAAAAGTGTTCCTCTCCCTGGGCTGAACAAAAATATCCAGTTTTTACTCCTAGTGTGTCCTCTGGTGAGACTAAAGAGACACTCCGCATCCCTTTCCTTTAGGCAGAGTTGAATTTTAACTAGTTGTAGTTACCCTGAAATTGAGTACTTCCAAAAGTGAATTAGTATAAAAGTTTTTGACCTCTTTATCTGAGTTTAAATTTCAGAATACCAGCTCAAGACGTATACAGTAAATACATTTGAGTTTAGGCCAATGCCCTGTCTTAATTCGAGACATCATTTTCATTATCAGATATGTATGATTCAGGTTTGTTTGTACTTCAATGTCAAATGAAGGAACTGGATATTTAACATCTGCTAATCCAGCTACTCAAAAAGAAAAAAAACGTAATCCAGCATCTAGTGCTTTCTCACAAGGACTTTATTTATTCCTAAAATGATAATAAGTAAGCTATAATAGTATTTCACTGTATCTCAGATACCTTTTACATTTTAAGCAAATCTACAACATGAATGTATAAAATGTCACATTACTGTATGTGTTTATATTTTTCATTTCTGTCGTTAAAGTTAATATGGACCTAATTTTAAACTGGAATTACATTTGCATTGTGATCTGAGCCTTATTCATCAGATCTGACATCTGATCTCTTACGGGTAAAAATAAGCACACTGCAGGCTGCAAAGTGGTGGAGGGCCACTTGGAGCACATCACCTGCTTCCCTCGTCGTCATCCTCTTCCTTGTAGCTCTGAGGCAGCACAGAGCCCGGTCATGGTTCCACGAGCAAACCCTCATGCACACCATCCCCCTCCTTGCACTCTTAATGGCCCTTACACTTCAATGTCACTCCTTGGCTCGCCTACAACACTACCATACAGTGACTTGCTTCCTTAGGTCAATGAATTGTCCCATGTCATGTTCACACGTCCCTGTTTTTGTAAAATAATGCAGTAGTTTTTTAGTATTCGTCTGACCGCATTTTTATGAGATGAAAATAGTGAATAGAATTGATAAAATGTATTTAAACTTTTAGTACTTGGTGTTTAGATTTAACGTAGATAACTAGTATTGGAGGCCAAGCTGTTGTAGCTTTGAAGAATCGGTAGGTAGTATAGACGAGTAATGTTGCTTATGGGTGAAAAAAGCAGTGCTCCGCTTTGGCTTAATTTGATAAGACAGAATGAAACTGTGGACTCTCCTTGTGCGATGGAGTCTATTAGCTCACCGACATGCTACACAGTATGTCATTTGAGTCTGTTACAGTGGCAAACTGCCTCGTTACCCCTGTGCCTTGTTGTGCAGCCTGACCAATTACTTCTGATCTTAAGAGGACATGACATTTGTAGGTTTTGCACTCTGAAATGACTGCACATGTTAAAAGATGCATCATGCCTTTTCCCTTGCAAATAATTTATAGCATCCGCCCCCCAGGGTTTACTCTTTGAACTTAAAGGTACAAGGTTTAAATATAGTTGTGTTAACCGTGCTTTTAAAAATGTCACATTTGGAATTTGTTGCAACAAATTGACGAATCTGTATATTCTTGGCAGAGAAAACTCCAGCACATTTAAAGTCAAAAATATTTTTTGATGGCAGAAGATATCCACATAGACAACTGTTCATTTTATCTGTGGTGCATCCTGTTAAAATACACAGCAATAACTACCATTGCCCTGAATTTAGTCATAAGAAATTGCTGTTTTGAAACCTCTTACACTGACACAACTACTGCTAGTAGGACTGAATAGAAAATACCACAGGGCAATGCAAATACCTTTTTTCTGATCTGTCATCAGCCTGCATATTTTCACCTTGTTTTATACGGCTAACTGGTAATGGGTGATATGATGTATTACATGTCATGTTTGTTTTATTAGGTATACTGAAAGCCTCAGGTTTAGATGTATTTTATGCTTATTCAGCCATTTGAATTGTTGACTTTCATGTCCAAATTTGTTGTGATAGATTGGTGAAAATGCAAAGCTACAAGCAAATCTTTCTTCCTAAAGATTTACATAATATAGACTACTGCATTCAATCTGAATCCTTCAGAACTAATTACTGTTACTGTAAAATAAGTTAATGTGCAGTCCTCTTACATTAACGTATAAGTAAATCACAATATTATCCTGTACTCTGTTATATGTTGGCAAAAATCACAACATGGGATTAAACATTGGATTAAAAAGTGACAGACAAAAAGGTGTGTTTAGGTGACTTGACTCCTTCCAGGCCTCCCTGCTCACTATCTAGTTATTACTGAGTTATGAACCAGGGATAATATTGTTAAAGCCTCTCTTCCTCTGCAGCTGCTGGCTGTCATGATATAGCAGATTATACACATAGAAAATCAGGGGTGGGTGAGTTGGTGGGAGGCTGGTTGTAAACCCAGTCCTATTCCCTAATTCCCTTGCAGAATACATGTGTTACCTCTATGGCAATTTGTCAAACACAACACTGCATGCTTGAGGAATCAAGTGCCCCCTGGTGGTGATGTAATGGACCAGAAAAATAGATTTTGATTGTTCAAATTGGATGTACAACCAGCCAAGGGCACTGTACGTCCATTTGAGCATTAATTTGTGCAGCGAGAAACAGCTTGTGAAGTCATTTATAGAAGCCTCAAACAGTGTTATGTTTTATATTGATATTTTATGAATCTGGTAGACGGAGAAAAGACAATAAAAGACAAACAATTACTGCGAGATAAAGATAGGGATTTGTTAGGCAGTTGTGCATTTTACTGTTTTAATTTTCAAAGCATTATCACAAAAATAAAGCCCCTTCAATGTCTTAGATTCAAATTGTTGTGAATTCCTAACATGGGTGAGTAGCCCACTGCCTCTCGCACGCACAAACAAACACATGAGAGACATAAACAAATAAACATGAGGGACATGAGGGAGTGTCTAGCCAGATGGTTTTTAGCCTTTGTGTTTCTGTGGGGAGGTCACTGAATGAGAGAGAGCCAGAGCAGGGCATTTAATCCCATCAACAGAACTGCATTCCCATAATGAGAAATTAATAACATGAGCATGCTTTCAGATTAAACAGAGCAGTTAGGACCATTAGATCGTTTTCATTGCTGGCATTAGGGCAGCGGGTCAGTTTTTTTTTTTCCCTGTATAATCCAACAAAGTAGGTCAGTGTCTATTGAGTATTAGTGCTGTGCCTGTGATCCTGTTGTTTCAGCTCCAGGACATGGAATTAACCCCAGAGACAGCTAAACTGCATAGGCCAGAGGTTGTTGGAAGGATAGGTTGGGGTGGGACATCAGGCACCCCTGGACATGGGTGTACTTCTAAACCTTTAACAGGTCCTGACACTCAGCTCCTGCTTATTCTCAGAGCCTGAACAAGTATGTCTGCTTCCCTCCAGCATTAACTAAGAAACGTGTTACTGTACTCTCCACACATACTGACCCTTTCTCACTTCAGCTAGATCTGCATTATAGTAAGCTCCTCACTACCTCAACCAACGTCACTTTAACGTGATACTAGATGCTTCGGTTAGCTGATAAAATAAAACTTAAGGCAAATCAGAACTGAAAAACTGTAAATGTTTTTCTGTTTTAGAAAAAAATAAACAAACTATTCCTTAGAAAATAAATGTTCATGCTGCCCAAATTTTGGGCTGCAACGCATATTTGGTGTCATCTGCAAATTGCCTTGGACATAGTTTAGATAGGAAATTCCCCTATAGAAATCAGCTACTGCAGGTATTTGTGAGATGATAAACAGTGGGTTTGGTAACTATAGCATATGCACAGATGAATTATGACTTTTGATTTATTTTTTCATGGGCAATGCTTTTACGCATTTACGAACATTTAACCTTACATCACTTGAATAAGGTCTAAAAGCTCAGTGATCCCATTCACAGCTGCCCAGCGAGTAATAATCAGTGAGCAAGCAGAAGGCCCATTTAAGATCAGTGTCCTTAATAACCACAACCAAGACCTCACACCCAGTGAGATGATGAAGGGGAACCATAGATCACACCAGATTAGTGCAACTTGTTTTGCTTGGCGGTTGAAGCCCACATGCCACACGGACACACACACACACACACACACACACACACACACACACACACACACACACACACACACACACACACACACACACACACACACACACACACACACACACACACACACACAGCTAGTTTGTCACTGTTGCCTTCCTCATGTGACAGATAAAGAATGAGTGGCAGGAGAACACAGCTAAGCCCATGTCATATACTGTAGTGATGAGTGTTAGATATGGCAGTTGGACCATGGAGAAGAAGCCCTCTTTTTTATCGAAGACAAAACTGGCACAGTCTAAAGAGGAAATAACAATTTGTAGACTATGGGATCACATATGTGCCTGGTACAGCTCAGGCTTCAGTTGCTACTGTGTTCACCCATGCTAAAAATGTATACTTTATACATGAGATGTGACTTACTTGAAAGTGTCCACAAAATGCCACGATTGTCTCTTGGATATTCAGGTCATTAGAAAGATTACATTTTTCATCAAAGTCTAAAAATCAGTGTTTACACTATACTGCAGGAATTGTGTAGCTACATAAAAGTATGGCTCACTGTGAGAAAGATTTATGAAATAACATCATATCCCTGACAATGGATGACAACCATTTGGGCAGAGAATGCAATGAAGCAGTAAGGCTATCCTGTCCGGCTCTTACAATCACAGAAGAACCTAGAGCCAGTGGTGGTGCTTCTGAGGCAATCTATGATGCCATTTGAGCTGACAGCAGCTTCTTTGTCTGTCCTTGTGCACAATATCAGTAATTTCTTCTGCCACTTCTTAAAGAGCCAGGTCACTTTTACCTCTATTGACGGCAGTGCCCATATACTGTGCTGATTTTATGAATGTTTCTTGGAATCCTGAAGATGGATAGCAGCACAGGATAATTTTTTTCTTGCAGTTAGCACATTCATGTTTGCCGTGCAGTTAGCCCATTATATCCGGTGACGAATTCACATAAAGGATGCCATGACCTGAGCTGCCCTATTGTCGTGACTGCAGTCAAAGTTTGGTCCGTTTGAATCCCAAGTGAACTGTGCCGTGTTGTCAGTGTGACCTAAAAAGGGCAGTTTGGCACATTTACCTCAGTTGCCCCACACAGAGACTGGAGACAGAAGAGACGAGGAGAAATTGCAGAGGAGGCAAGAGGTTGAGACAGGGGGAGAGGCAGTGAAAGGGATAGAGTAGGCTCAACAGTACACAGTAGAAGAAACGCTGTGGGGAGGCAATCTGAGGATAAATGTTACAACATTGTTTTTAAATAAATACATCACAAATACAGCGGCATTTTAAAGTTTTGTGTTGTGTGTAAAGATGTTAGTCAGAGCTCAAAATGTCAGACCAAATTGTTCAGCCAGATGCATGTCACATAATTACGACTCTTGACTCTGCAGCTGATGGGTCGTGGACTGTTGTCAAGGTCTAGCTACAATAACTCATTTGATAA
This sequence comes from Xiphias gladius, assembly GCF_016859285.1. Taxonomy (NCBI): domain Eukaryota; kingdom Metazoa; phylum Chordata; class Actinopteri; order Istiophoriformes; family Xiphiidae; genus Xiphias; species Xiphias gladius. Next base: position 16,658,884 of record NC_053407.1, on the reverse strand, counting down.
AAGAGGTGCTATTGTGTAAGTGCAAAGTGCGGATCAATAACATGGTAGAAGAAATCACATGTGTGTTGATTTCCTCTATAGATCTATTCTTGTACATTATTGAGTTAAAGTAATCAGTACTTTAAAATGTTGTTGGAGACATAATTTATACTGTAGATTGTAATGATTATTCAAAATGTGTGACCAGAACAGGTCAATGGTGCTTTTACCTCAAAGGGCAGTTTGCACGTGCTAAATAAAGGTGAGAATACAACCCGATGTAAAGTATATATAATTCCTCAGTAATTCCATTTATGGGTACAATAGCTTTACATTAATTCTTAAGCAATGCTTTGAAGGACAGGTGGGAGAAAATTCAGCGACGAAAACAATCTTGATAATGAGGTTAATAGATCCCTTTATTTAAAGAATAATTTCAAAGAATGAGGTAAAAACTAATGTGTGAAACATTGTTTTTTACAACAGATGTAAGAAATGTAGAACCAGATGTAGAACTTCCCTTCCCATCAACAAGAGTTAACCCAAAACAAACAAACAAACAAACACACAAACAAAAAACAGACAGTATATAATCAAATATTCTCCTGGTGGTGATTCAATAGCAACAACCTTAATCTTGAAAATTTTAGAATTGTTTTAAAATCTGTTGTACACGATAAAGCTTTGAAAGTTTCACAAAAAAGAATGCCCATCTGAGGGGAATCTTTCATACACTACAATCTAGTGGAAATTATGAAGCCAGTCGCTATGATTTTATCAGAAATTACCATAAATGGTAAGAAAACTTAGAAACTTAGGCTCCAGTCCAATGCAATATGATGAAGTTTATATATTGTCAGGCTATTTGAGAAGACAAGTCATGGTGTATCCACCAGGATATATTTAAACCATATTCTGTCTCCTTTCCTGATTTACAGGTTTCAAGACAAGATTATTGTGATTCTGACAAAAATGCAAAGAAACTAGGCCCTTAGGATAAAGCAGGTCTGTATAGATTTTCCCGGACAAATGGCAGATTCACATTTGTATTTGAGTTAATTGCTCTGCTGTTTAAATTCTCAGCCACTTAGGTCAATGACCTTAGCTCCAGATAATCTTACTCTGTGCTCTTTGAGAAGTGCAGCAGGGGACAGGCAATACAGCAACTACCCTAAATTAATCTGGTACACTAAAACAAAGGATAACAATCATAACTTTTAAATCCGTGAGAGGATGTAAAAGTAAAGAAGTGATTTATGGTTCTACCTTCTGCAATGATAAACTTTATTTTACTGTGCAATGTTATTGCATATAACCTTAATGAACCCTCTTAAATTGAAATATATCTACACTGGCTACTGGAAACCCTGTGTACAGACTAAAGCAGAACCTCTTGAGTGCTTCAAGGGGAGGCTGCAAAAAATGTTTTTTTTTTTTTTTTTTTGGGGGGCAAGGACATATCATAGATCACAAGGTAGTCTTCACCCTGTAGAGGGCAGTGAAGACCCATGGCACATGGGTTCTGTCCTTTCCTGTCAAAGCTCTACACGTAATATTCTCCAAGCATAGCATCCCTAACAGAAACACAACACATACAATAGTGACATGTAATAAATGAAACCTTTAAAGAGCCACTGATCCGCAGCATAAAACTGCCAGTGATAATCCTGCTAAGTGGCTGAAATAAAGTGAAGGTATTTATTTGTATCTGTTGTCCTTTCTTGGAGTTAAAATTACAGTTGTACAATCTAGTAATGTAAAAAAAATGCTTATTTAGGTTATATTTGGAGTAAAGGTACTCCCCATTTATTCTATAACTTTTTTCTACTTAGCAGTCCCGCTCTTGAGTGAAAATGTAAAGATAAATTGCAAGCCGGGGCATCTTCTTTCTTGACAAGAAGCCAAATTTCTTGCTGTATCAGTATACATAGCCTTTAAAGGATTACTCCAGCGATTTAGTATATCGCTTCCATAAAGGTGGGGGACTTCTAAGAGATGGATAAAGAAAAAAGTATGGTCAGAATTGAAGCAGCAGAGGACAAAATATCCTGACTTTTGGTCCCTCGTATGGGTCAGGCTCTAATATACACTGTATCCCATACTTTCTATAATCCACAGTGAGTGCAGCAGGGTAGCCTCCTGATTTCTCAAAACCTAATCATTGGTGTCCTTCTTTGGAGACACTAATGATTAGTGGACCGTTTAGTTGGGGGCTCCTTTGCTTGTTACTAGTTATCCTGACATCTGGCTTTTGTCTTTGGTAAATAAATTCTTCTGTTTTGTATCACTATCCCAAAATACATCAGCCACTTGATTGTGCATTTTTTCAACTGGAGAGTGTTAAGCATCAGATGTCCAGGTACAGATTTTAACCCAGGATGCTGTTACATTGTATGAGCTTCAATGCCACCTGAGACCTCAGGACAAATAATGACTGATTTTATTATTTATATTATTATTATTAGTAGTAGTAGTATTGACTCCCTGAGTTTTCTCATTTTTTTGCTGTTACTATATGATCTTGGCTTTCTATTTGATTTTAGATCTTGGCCCTGCATACAAGTTTTGAGGAACAAATCATGCTTTGGGAAAATGTATTCATGTCATCACTTGTAGCACTTGAAGTGGAATTACATTGAGCTGTCATAGACCTTTGAAATCATTAGTTTTAGGAAATTAATTTTATTTTAATAATCCCCCCATAAAGATTAAGTGTGATGTACCTGTATGACTTTACTTGGACTACTTAGTCCAAGAAAATGTTCCATCAATAGTCTTTTCCTTCCAGCTCACATCCTCCAAACTCACACTATATCTAGTACCACTACAGCTGCTGTAAAAATATCAGGCCTCAGTAGGCACTGCACATATGAAGGCAAACAATTCTACTAGCGTACTTATAAGTGCACAGTGCTTGGTCACTTATGTGACATGATTATTACATGCCACTCTGAGACAGTAGGCCCCCAGATCAAATCCACCTTGGTGCTTTAGACTATCAATGTGCACATTCTCATCCAGCATAAATATACAGGATTAAGCAAGTAGTGCCTGTGATAGCACATCAGTGGCACATGGTTCAAATTACACTCTGACCTGGCTGTTTTTTGAGGAGGGAATTTTGGCAGATGAATTAAATGAAAATGGATATAAGTTGCACAAGTACTGTGTGTACAGTATTTCATGGTGTTTGAATCTTTGATTGAATATGGATTCATTTTCTTACACAATGGGATCTCCTTCATCTCTTCCTCCTCTATTAACCTAGATATCAATGCTCTGGAAAGGGATGTCTTATGTCATATTAAAAGCAGTTGAAAGTAAAAGATCGGAGACGAGCCTGGGTCATCATGGCAATCTTCCAAACAGCTTATAAACAGTGTTTCACAATTGATAAACAACCCTGCCTGTAATTAATAATGTACATTCATGGTAAAAGGCATTCTGCATAATTACTCCACTGTCTCCTCCAGAAATATGCACATTCAGTGTTATTATAAAGCACACCAGTATATCATATTAAGTCATAAATAATGTGCCAGTAGAATTAATTAATTTTATACTTACCCCTCCCCCTTGTGTGGTACTTTACATTTAACAATGTCAGCAGTTATTGATGCACTCTTTAAACAGTAACATTTTACATGCTTTTAAATGGAGCTATTTTGTGAGGTGCTGATGGTGTTGGTTAAAATATTCGATAACCTCATGAGTTTAGCAAAAACATTTAAACTGTTGTTTTTTTTTTTTTTTAAGCAATTTTATTTCCCAAAATACAACTGTAGACATTGGGTTGATTAGACAATTGTTGTTCACAAAAATATCAGATAACTGAGACTGATTAAGTTTTGCTTTATGCTGACTCTAAACCTTAATCAGCTAATTAGCCAATTAACTCAACAAAGAAAAGGTGTGAAGTTGCAAATGATTACTGATATAATACATGGTAACAAACTCCATAGTCCTCATTCCATGGAAATGTTTATTCTGAAGTTCAGCTGACGCCTATATGAGGCTTCAGCAGTCTGAATTAGCTGAGGTAGCTATTTTCCCCAGTTACGGTCTTTTTAGCACAAAATTACCTTATTTTGTTTGCCCTGGCAGTTTCTTTGCTTGCACCTTGTGGTAGTCGCATATCCTGTCGATTAGATGCTGGGATAAAACACCTGTAATAAATCTACATGTGGCTATCAGGACGAAAATATCCACATGACATGGCTATGCATTTTTGCTTGGATTTTCACCCTATTTTCTACAGTGTAGTCCCGCCTCATAAGTATCACTTCACTGCCAGTATGGACAGGAACAGTGATTACAGTAATCAATAAGTAGTCTCCCAATGTTCATATGGTAACGTTCATGCTGTGTGAAGATGTATTTGAAAAATCCGAACCTATTCTTGACACATTAGAAAAGTTACTGTTGGGTGGATAGATGGATGGATAGATGGATAGATAGATATACTTTATTGATCCCGCGAGGGAAATGTTACAGCATGACTGTGGGTAACAATAGAATTAAAATTAAAAATTTAAAGCACAACTGCAGAATTGCAGTCCTATGGAGCCAGATATTGAATAAAAATAAAAATATACAATATATACATCACAGCATATATTATATATAATAATATATATATATATTTATATATAATCAGAAACTGCATCAATAAGAAATACAGTATGCAATTCAAGAAAGGTTGGAGTGCAACCAGAACTGTGCAAAATGGCAGTGTATTATAAATGCAGTAAGAGTATGATATACTAGTACAGATGGTAGTGCAGCAGTGTGTTCACCTGCCAGAAAGAGGTGAGCTGTTGTACAGTGTTATGGTGAATGGTAGGAATGATTTTCTGAAAAACGTTCTTTCTGACAGCGGAGCTGAATGAGTCTGTTAGAAAACGAGCTCTGCTGTCTCTGCAGTGTGTCGTGGAGGGGATGGGATGGGATGGATTGTCCATGATGGAGAGCAGTTTGTTCAGTGACCTTCTGCTCCTCACCAACTCAAATGTCTCCAGGTTCTGACCAATGATGGTCCCGACCTTATGGATGAGTTTACTGATCCTGCTGGCATCTCTGGCACTCGCTACCACAGACTGGTAGAAGATTTCCAGCATCCTGCTGCATTCATTGAGAGATCTGAGCTTCCTCAGAAAGTAGAGTCTGCTCGTCCCCTTCTTGATCCTCCGGTCCAGTCTGCTGTTCAAGTTGACACTCAAGTACTTTGTAGTAGTGTAGTGCTTGTAGGAGTCAAACTGCTCATTTTTACCAAGAGGAATGGCAAGATATAACTACTTTTGTGTGTGACAACTTTTTTGTTAAAAAGAGAAAAGAGCGAAAGAGCAGTGATAGCAGGTAAGGGAGTAAAGGGTTAAAAATCTGACCTAAAGACCTTAACTAGGATTAACAACCGTTTATATTTTACTCAACAAACTTATATGTATATAAGAAAGCCAAACTAGTATGTAACAGAATAAACACATTTAGAAATGATTGGGTAGCGTGTGAAATTTATTATTATCATTTTTAGGAAAGCCATCCTTGGTTTAGCTGCCACCAACCTAACCTGAAAAGCTGACAGAAAATGTGACCTGTCTTGTGGGGAGCATGTCCACAATACATGCTAAATGTATTTATTTATTTAATCATTTTTCAATCTGAAAGTGCACCATGTAGTGCATCTCTAACCAGATTGTATACATACTAATGAACTTGTGTTTTTCTGGGGTTGTGGTTGGATACATTCTAATAACAGGTCCTTGGATTTCTTATATATTGTTTAAGATTAATATGTCTGAATATGAGGGCATTGGAGAACATATGACAGCACTTTTGTAGTTTCTATCCTCTTGTCAGGTTTCCTTTTTTTGATAAATACGAGATGTTGTCTTTGATGGCTGCTCAACAAAGAGAGAGCTGTCTTCAGCTGTAACCTCTCTGCACCAGAATCTGGAACATGACACATGTCAGGCTGTGATAAATGGTGCAGAGTCTCAGTAATTTCACCAGGAATGCCCTTGAGATGCCCAAAACCCCAATCGCAAATGCTATTGTTGAATTAAACCATAAAAAGAAATCCTTCCCCCTTCACATGATATGAACCATGCTGAAAATGGAGGATTTTTTTTATACTCTCCAGGTTTTACCTATTGTATTTTGGCTTATGTACAATGCAGTCTTTGTAAGCGTGCCTGCATTAAAAAGAACATAAAGTGCATGGCACTTTATCTTGGTGTGTGCGTGTGTGTGTAATAAATAAATAAATAAATAAATATATATATATATATATATATATATATATATATATATATATATATATATATATATATATATATTTATATATATATATTTATGTATGTATGTATGTATTATGTATATATAATGGGTAATGCTCTTTATGGCTTATGGTTCATGTTCATGTTTATGGTTATGTTCATCTTGTAGCCAAGCATCTCTAGGATCACTGTTGCTGTGGTGTATATCAGCTGATTGGTCTCAGTTACAGTCCTAGTAGGGATAGTGCAGGATAGTGCTGCATTCACATCCTCTAGCAGACTTTCAGAGGGTACGTTGTCACTTAGCCTTGGTAACCGGCTACGGGTGTGCCGGGTGTCCAGCTTAGTCATGATAGTTGTAAGGGCTTGTTGTTGTCCTGGCTCCCCCTTGCCGAAGCATGTTCGTTGTACCTCATCAATCTGTAGTTGTGATAGCAGTTGCCGTTTGCAGATGTTGGATGGTTTCTTTGTCAGCTTAGATATTGGGTTTCGAAGCATCCTCTGTATGTAGCCCCTCTCATCGGTGTTACATGTATAGTAGCATTCAGATCCCTGTTCTCTGCCCTTATCCATCTATGGATTTTTCCAGTTGCCCATTTCCTGGTTCCCCAATACCTGACGCGGACCTTGTTGACCCGGGCGACGTCCGAGCCTGTATGACTCTCGAATTTTAGGTTTCACTCATACTGAGGTAGGCCAGCAGCATCAAGGACCTAAGGGTCGATATGTGTTAGCCCGCACTGGCCGGGATTCAAACCCCCGACCTCCTGTGCTGAGGTAAGCAATGTTAACCAATGAGGGGGGCTACATGCAGAGGTTGTGGGATATATGGATCCTTCGAAACCCAACATCTAAGCTGACAAAAAAACACGTACTAGCTCAGTGTTCCAACATCCGCAAACGGCAACTGCTATTACAACTGGAGATTGATGAGGTACAACCAACATGCTATGTCAAGGGGGTGCCAGGACGACAGGTCAGAGGGGAGATATCATCATCCTTCCCAAGCCCTAAGAATGACTATCATGACTAACCTGGACACCCAGCACACCCGTAGCTGATTACCAAGGCTAAGTGACAACGTACCCTCTGGAAGTCTGCTAGCGGATGTGAATGCAGCACTACGTACTATCCCTACACGGAGATATATATATATATATATATATATATATATATATATATATATATATATATATATATAGTGTATGTTTGTATGTGTATATGTATGTATGTATGTATATATATGTGTATATGTATGTATATATATGTGTATATGTATGTATATGTATGTATATATATGTGTATATGCATGTATATATATGTGTATATATGTGTATATGCATGTATATGTGTATATATGTATGTGTATATGTACATGCGTATATATGTATACGCATGTACATGCGTGTATATGTATATGCGTGTATATGTATATGCGGGTATATGCATGTATATGTTTATATATGTATATGCGTGTATATGCATATGCGTGTATATATGTATATGTATATGCATGTGTATATGTATATGCATGTATATATGTACATGCGAATATGTACATGCATATATGTATATGCATGTATATATGTACATGCAAATATGTACATGCACACATATGTGTATATCTTCCTTGATTAAATTATAGTAATTTAATCACTTTTGTGAAGAGTGTTGGGAAGAGTGAACACAGTGGCAAGCGTATATTGTGGACGCTTTGTCTTCCATTTCCAAATTAAAATTTGAATACACACACCATATTCACAGCAGGATGTCCTGGGCCTGTTAATATGTGCCAGTTTGCCAAGTAGCAACTTGACTTTTCAGCAGCGCGCCTGAGACAGACTAGTTAAGTATCTAGATGTTGAGAATTTCTGAAGGTTTGTGAGACAGTTTTTGTAACCTAAATAAAGTAATAATGTAATGGAAACAACATCTACCTCATCAGGTGCCTTTTGTCTAAATACCTTTTAGACGCCCTTGGAACACTGGACACATTCATGGTATATTTGTGTCCTTGTTTTGAAAAATAACGGTAACACAAAACGCTTTTTTGACTGACCAAGATTGAGTGTAATGTGAACTGCAGTAACCACCAGTAAGTCCACAGTCATTGTATATGTTATTTGGCGATATTTCAGTTATTTTTGGAAAATCCATATACAGAATACAGTATATTATCCATGTTAAAAAAATACAGCAAGCCATACAGTGTCTGATAAAACAAAAACTGCATCTGTGTCTATCTGGACAAATAGATGCTCAATTCTGAGCAACCTTGCCTGCAAACAATGACTATAATGACTGCACACTATTAAGCATTAATAATGTACGTGAAGAACAGGCTATGACAGACAGTTTCTAGATTATATTCCCCATGGTGGCTTATCTGTAAAAATAACATAAAGAAGTAAAGCAGACTTATGTTCACTGGTATTCCTGCTCAGGCTCACCAAGCTGTCCTGTGTGTGGTGATTTGCCCTGCAATTAATCCAAAAACTGTGGCTAAACTACCCTCCGTGATATCCTCTCCATCCTATGACAAATAGAACAGTGGAATCTTAATTAGGACGGAATGTGCTGCAGATGTATTAGAGTAGCAATAGGAAAACAGATGAGGCCATCAAACCACACAGCATGGAGCTGAGGAGTCTGGTCCCCCATCGCTGTGTCCTATCCATAATGCCACGAGTGTGCCACATGCCTCTGCTGTCACCTGCACAGTGCCACCGGGAGCCCCTGGGGGCTGGGGAGGTCCTCACTATCCAGCACTTGAGTTCAGCCTGTCACCAGTATACTTTGGGTCATTGACTCATTTAGAAAACCTTCACCATCACATTGATCCCCCCCAAATACAATTTCTATTAAATACTATTAAATTAGTTTAATACTATTAAATACTAAATCGATAAAATAAATTTTCACTCTCACGATTTTTCTTGGGATTTATTTGTTAGATATGTATATATATAAGTTAGGACTTACTGATATAGAAAACATTTTTACAGTAAAGTTAACTGGATCTTTAAAGTAAATAGATGGATGTCATAAATCATGCAACCATATCTACACAGCTTTGCCCTGTATCTTGGCCCTGGGACTGCCCCTTTTTCTATTTATTTTATTTATTTTTTAAGTTTCCATGTTGGTCATTGAGGTTCCCTTTTGAAAAATAGCTATAGTTTGACGATGTCTGTTCAGCTGGCTGCCTTCAATTTTATACCTGCAAAGTTTCAATCTAGGCCTCCCTGTGTCCTTTAACATTCGGTGCCCGCACCAACACCCTCCCCCACCTTTTTCTCCCTCTTCCAGGATTACTTGTAAAGACTGCACTTGTGCTGTTATTTTCAACCTTGGTGGACAGGGGCTTCGGTATGTATTCTGAAAATACTTCAAAGAAAAGCAAAAAGGGAGCAATTTTCTGCTTGAATATACCTCTGACTAAATCCATTGATCATCCTTGGGGTTCCTGAGAGAGAGAGGGAGTGAGATGGAGAGGCATGTTTTATCCTCTAATAACTCCTACCTTCACCCCTTCCTGCCTCTCTGTTGTTGTGTTGTTGTTGGTCGCACTTCTGCTCTATTCCTTGGAGAGCTGCTGAGATTGAAGTTATTTTATGCTTCGGCTCCCCGGGCCCCAATTTGAAAACTCTTGTGTGTCAGTTTTCACACACTCCTGTCATATGGCAAGGAGCACTGCAGAGTTTTGCCTTTTACTTTCTTCTGTGAAAGCATCTTATGGGGCCTTCTGCATTTAGTGACAAATAGGTCAAGGAAAGAGGACTAGTTTATGTCTGTTTAAAAAAATTTTTTTAAACTTCTATTTTATGAGTGCATCATCTGGGTAAGACAAATTCTGATTTCCTCCGTGTATTAGAAGTTTCTCACTTGTTATTAAACATTTATTTTGTTTATATTTACAGCTCAAACACATCACAAGTGCAGTGTACAGCCTCCATTCCAGCGCTTCCAGTCAGTTTTTCTTTTTTTTGCCAACGTTGGCAGCAGATGCAGCTGTGGCATACCAATTTTGCATTTTTTTTAAACCTTTATTAATGTCCGCACGTTTCAGACTCACGTTTTCAGATTCACAGTAACACACATTCTCACTTGGAAGCGGTTCAGTAAAACCAGTCGCATTCTGATCTATTGACCACTGAGAAGCTCTGCTATAGCAGTTGGGGGTTAGGCACCCTGCTCAGGTGGGTTTCAGTGGTAGTAATGATGGAGGGGCCATAGCTGCTCTCTCACTTTCTCCACCCAGGGTTTATCTTGCTGGTCACAGGATCAAACAGGAGACCTTTCGATCACAAGCCTGCTTCTTTAACCTTTATAAACTGAAATGATATTTTCAGCATCAGCATAGCTGCAAATGTCTTGGAGAGTTAATGCGATGTAAATTTTGTCATCTGCTTATGTCCGCAGGGGTCTGTGGGAATGTCTTTTTGGACTTTCTAAAATTTATGTACTTGTATTGATGTTTATGTTATGCCTATGGACTATATTCGCTGACTGCGCAGCAATTCCCACTCATACAGACACCCATGCTAGTTTTGGAGTAGAGCAGGGCTAATTCGCGCAGTAAAACTGGCTGTGTCATATGTGAGAAAGCTGCATCAGCCTTCAGTCTTCACAAAATCCCACCAATAGTATTTCACTTAACATAGACTTCTTTCAAACACTCCTGCTTTTGAGTGTGTTGCAGCTATTAAGCCAGAACCTGAATGTTTTGACTCTGAAATTCTATTATTTGTTGCAAAAAATAAAATTCCATTGGTTTGTTTTAAAATCATTGGGTTTTGATTAAAAATAATTTGCAATGATAAAATAGCAATAGTTGTGTAAATCTAATGGCATTTCTTAAATGCTTGTTAGCCTATATCATTGTAAAGATTAAAAAAAATACTTGTAAGAAAATTGCATCAGGGCTTATTGGGATGTTTTACCATATACATTTCGTAAGTAGTATACATGTAATGCATGTATGCACTTGGTGTTGCCTGTAAGGTCTTTTGGTCAAGGTGATACTGGATCTCTTGGTCACAATCGGGCTCTATATAATTTTGGTGTGATGGTGCTGGCACCTTTAAGAAACCTCTCCTCACCTGCCAACGTCCTCCGCCTCTGGCAGACTCAATAAACTGCAGCTAATTGGAAGGTGATGACAGACTAGCCAGGTCCAATTTATTGGAAGATTCATTCACTTTTCCTCCGTGGCCTGGGTGAGTCCTAATGTTGGAGCATTGCTTTCGCCCACCCCTATGCACACATATGGCGTCTGATGTCTCCGCTGTGTGATGGAACATTGAAACGAGCCATAAGGAAAAATGAATGAACTGAGTGCCATCTTTCAAAAGTAAGACTGCTGGTAGATGGGCCTTGCTGCTTACCTTGCCCTCTCTCACTGTGGGCAAAGGTATTTCCTCTTGTTAAAGTAGGTTAATGCGAATGCATCACAAGCACCAAACACAATCTGGTCCTGTCTGTCTGGGTGATTAGTGATGTATTGCTCTTGCTAAAATCAAATAAAGTCTCAAATAAATTGTGTTTATCAAGTTACATATTTTTGTACACAGCATGTTTGTCCATAGATGTAGGAATATAGGTGTTAAGCTATACTCAACATGAAATTGTGTAATATGCCTATTAAAACACGAATAGACCGATATCAATTATGCCAAGGTATAAACTTTGCTTTCTACTGCTTGATTGCTGAAGCCAAAGCCTTGACACTTGTGATGTACTCTGCCAAGAACATTAAGTATCCGAAAGTGATAAAGCTTCAATTTGCTAGACCATTAGACTAATTACTGCAATAATTAAGTAACTACTTGATTAGAACTAATGGGTACCTAATTATCCAGGAAGAAAGGATCAGGTGGTAATTAATAGAGTCAAGCTGATGTCTTCTGACTTACCAATGCCGATTACCAAACATAAGGGACTGAAACAAGGACTGAAAAAAAAAGTGTTTACCTAGCCCCCTGTAGCTAAGGCAAACAGTTTGTTAGTATCACATCACATGAGTGGATTGTTAATGATTGTTAATGTAACAAGTACGTTACACATCAATATATTATACAGGACGATTAGCCTGCATCTATTTTCTAATTTATCCCCTAGCAGAGGTTGATCTCAATAGTATTGATAGTGATTATAGAGATAAGGAAGTATTATATAGTACTTGACATAAGTTCTTTATATGGATGGATGGACATTTGCTTGCACTTACAGACAAGCTTTGATTTTTTGTGTGTGTGTGTGTGTGTGTGTGTGTGTGTGTGTGTGTGAGAGAGAGACTATACACTTAAAGCTACAGACAATGGAAAAAATGAATGGTTTAAACTTGATTTAATCACATTTCACAATGAACATCTCTCACAGACACAAGAAAGATGAATAGAGACAAATCTAAAATTTATAGAATTCTACAATTTGCATAAAGTGTATTATCTAAACATATAAGTGGAAAGTAGGGGTGTTGAAAAGGTCATTAAAATTTAAGTATATTGAATGCAGAATATGGACATTATTTATCAATCCATCAATCTTCTAGTTACTGAATGTATAATTGTTGTAAGACGGGCAGCAGTCAAGCCTAGTCTACATATAATATGCATGACTATGAATGGAAGTAAAAGTGAAAGCGGACAATTTTTGATGTATAGTTCTTTTTTGTATTAATGTTTGAGTAATATGTGCCTGGAGGGTGGGCTATAAATTAAAATGGAGAATTGAGGTATAAATTTTTAAGAGTCATCTTCATCTATTTCCATTATGTATTTAAAAATGAAAGAATCACTGTTTTGGATTTGGATTAAACAGACAATCATACACTGCATTCCTTCGAGTAGCCTGATTGAAGGTTAAAGGTGCATTCAGGAATCTTCAGCTTTCTTCAGACATCTTCACAAAGAATGCAACTAATGAAGACTACAGTGGCATTCAAATGGAAAAAAAAATGTCTCCACTCATAAGTACAGTTGCTTAGAGCTGAAACGATTAGTGTATTAATTGATTAGTCGATAAAGAGAAGAATAATTGTAAGTATTTTGGTGATGGATTAATCATTTCAGTCACTTTTCAAGCAAAAACAGTGAAAACCTTTTCTGGTTCCAACTTCTCAAGTGAGAGACTTTGCTTCTTGTCTTTATGTATCTAATTGTGAACTGAATATCGGTGGGTTTTGGACTTTTGGTTGAACAAAACAAGACATTTGAACACGTCACCTTGGACTCTGGGAAGTTGTGATGGGTATTTCATAGACTAAACAATTAATCAGTTAATTAAAAATAAGCAACAGATTAAATTTATTATTAATAGCTGAACGTCCTACAGTCATTACGTATGGCAACATACTTGTGAATGCTTCTCCGCCATTTCACTGTGGTTATTTTAGTACAGGTAATGACATAGAGAAGCTCTGTGTAGAAGTCACACAGCCTGACTATTGAGGGAAACTCGCTTTTAAAAAATGCTGTCATCACACTGGGGGAATCGTCAAGAGAGCGTACGATTACACATAAAAGGAAAGTGAAGGAGAAGGTGGGGGGTCTCCAGTTGACGTCTTCTGTGAGAGTCCCAATGAGGGTTTTTAATGAGATGAGCAGGGAGGCCAGAGTTACTATACCCAAGCTCTCTCCCTCTGCATATTCTTCTGAGAAGATGCTTTTTTTATCTGGATGGCAGGATACAAATAACATACTTTTGTGTGTGTTCTTGCCATGGTGTGGCATTTGGAAAGCAGGGGTTCATACAACTGGAAACAGTGGTGTCAATTAATCAAGCGTTTATAGGCTGCGCTCTACAAGACATCAAAGTTAACTGCTCTCGGAAGGGATGGCTGTTTGAAACATGGGCTCTCCGCAGACTTGTGCGTTCATTGCTCTATACAAGTGTCTAACATATTGAAACTTTATTTGCTCATTTACACACAACAAATACCTAAGAAGTTAACAGAGAATCAAGGCACATTGTCTTTGCATATGTGAGATCTTATCATATCAGACTAATTGTAATAAAATAACACTTTAAAACTCAATCACTATCCACTCCTCTCCCTGTGCTCCAACACCACTATGGATTGATATGCAGTCTAATCATCTGCAAAGAGCTGATGTGATGTAAATGAAAGTAATTAGGGAAGTGTCAAACATAATTAATAAAACAGGTTTAAGTTGTGAAAACACTTGTCATCCGAATGAATGAAGATTTTCGCCTCATGTCTCCCTGACGCTGCCCTCCCTTTTTGCTGCTGTTCAATTAGGTCACAGATTGCTCTTAAGTTACCGCTCCCCTCTCACTTTCCCTTTTACCCTCTATCTCTTGTTCTCACAGCCTTTCCAATTCTGTGCATGGAGACTTGTGAGAAAGGAGGGGGAGCCACCATCCTGTGGAAGGGAAATAAATTTGCCTGTCCATCCACCGCCTGGATGAAATTAATTGCAGACTCCTCATGCTGTCTGGGTACAACTGGGGCATTAACATAAGCAATTTGCGTCCAACTTCTTCTGCCGGCTGTTTAATAGAGCATCGGACCTGGCCGATAAGGCTTAGGGTCCCTGACGCATTAGCATTTTCATAATATCAAAATATTATAGCACCATGATTTGCTAAAGCCCATTCATTATTGATAAGAACAAAAGGTTTTATAAATTACAAAAAGGGAGCATGACCTATAATTACGGCAAGCAAATTAGGGTGTGCAGTAAAGTCAGTTACATTTTAAAGAAAAATAATGATGCTGGAGACCTTTTTCCTTCCCTCAGGATTGAAAAAATAATACATTTCTACACAGCCTCACATGGGGTTGAGGAGCATGCTCGCAGGTTCATGAGGGACAATGTCTGCACAAGAAAGAGAGCAAGTGTCCCTGGCCCATACACCATCGCCGCCTGCAAAAATGGGCCATTAGGCGAGTTAGTTTTAGTTAATGAACATACTCAAACCAGGAGAGAGATTTATGCAAAAAAACCGAAATAGCATTCATGACAATTTTACTTAACAGCACTCGTCACATAACAGGTTTGTAAAGTGGCCAAAAACTGTGATATATATTTGTTTTTCAGAACCTGATTTGGGCTGGTAGCAACTGTGAGGGAAACGAAGACAAAAAGCACACTGTTTGTTATGGTTGGACCCCTAATGGACAGCCAATGTAGTTCTATAAATGACATGAGATATTTCTGTAAATAATGCCCTGTTATGTAGCCTGAGGTTCAAATTGATTACAATGATTAATCTACCTTATTTACTCTACTAACTGTGACTTGAATGAAGTATACTCATTTGTGTTTACAAAGATATACATCCAAAGTTGTACATCCCACATATTGTATTGAGATAGATACTTTTGTCATTATTACTGTAAAAGTAATTACTTCAGTGTTACTTACAGTACTTTTGATATTATCGTATGTGTGTGACAACTTCATTAATGTCAGATTAACTTCTTTACAGTTATTGTATGGGAACAATTGTGACTGTAAAACAACTGAGAGTGAAGCTGGATCTTTTACTGCATTCTTCTTCTTCAAGTTAATAATTGTGTTTACATTACTAGCAGTAGTACTTTAATGTTTTTGTCAGCTTATTCCTTGCTAAACAAATGCTACCATCAGGCCCAACACCAAGTATGAGCTTACAACTGAGAGAACAGCGGGCGATTTTGACTCTGTGCAACAACAGACACAAATTTCTGGCTAGTGCCTTTGATGAGAGCTAGTAGAAAATTACCCAAAAGTGACATTGCATGGACCCCACTTCAAAACGGTAGACAAATATTAATAGTCTACATTGATAATTTCTGAAAATACCTTTTGTGTAGAATTAAAAAATGAAGACAAACCACCAAATTTCTCTTAATATCCCACTATCCCACTATATCCCACTGTATGATGTGTCACCAGAGTACAAGGATGGTATTCTGTTCTTATCTTATCTTTCCATTTGTGTCATATTTTCAGGTGGAGAACCACAGATGCCAGTTGATGCTTCAGGGTAGATGAGATAATTGCGCAAGTTCTCTAGAGACATCCTCCATCATTATCCACTGTTTGGTACTGCAGTATGTTTGCCCCAGATGACAGAATGAGAAAATTCACCAAAACATTTTAGCAGCAAAACTATCACTAATTTTGACTAAGAGAGCAAACAAGCAAATTTTCTTATAGATCTGAGTGTTCTTTTCATTTATTTATTAACATAATTTATTTCACTGCTTAACTTGCTTCCTCATTAATGTGGATATGGAACTCCCATCCTCTCTGTGTTTCACATGTAATAATAAAACCAATTAGTTGTTGCACAGTGTAAACTGAGCCATCTGGAAACCCTCTGAATCTTGACTTCAGCTTCATTTTTTTCCTATCATGACACTAGGGAAAGCACACAAACACATCTGAATTGTCTAATACCTGTGACACACACAGGTCCTTACTTAAAATTTACTGATTTTGTGCAAAGACAGGCAGAATAGCTCAAGGTGTCAGACTCAGGAAGTGCTACACACGGTGGTTGGCTTCTATTGGACTTACTTAATGTGTTAAAATGATTTCTAATCGTAGAAAAAAGGGTTAAAGAAACCTGATGTAATGTATTGAGCAGGTAAACATTAATTATGGAAAAATATTTGGGGTTTTTTTTGGCCACTTGCAGACAACGCAACAAGCTATAAACATGACATTGACATATTATCCTCATATAAAGTTGATATTGCAAACACCTTAGCAAATAGTGGCTTATTTACACATCGCACAGACACAGAGCTGCATTATCCTTAATTTCAAGTTGTGTTTCCCTCCAAGTGATGAATGTAAGTCATCCTTTCTTTCTCCTTTTAGCTCTGTTTTGGTCTCCTGTGTAGCTACCAAATGTTCCACTATGTTCACCAGCTGGTCGCTAGCTTCGTCTGTCTGCTGTTTGGTGCTGGGGAAGTAATGTACAAAAAGTCTAACAAAGCTTTTTCCATAGAACAGCTGTCTGCTGAGTGAGGTTATAGTTTTCTCCGGGTTCATCACTATGAACGGCCCCTTCCACATTACACATAGTCATTTGATCCGTTTTAAATGTTAAAATATTGATTACAGCAGTTTTAACATAAACACTGTTTAAAGTTTTTAAGAGTACTTTTTCCATCTAATGTGCTCAGAAGATGTGAACATGTAGTGAAGTTTTACTGTAGTGTAGGAAAGAACATCAAAATGGAGCCACATGTGCACGCTTTTGAAGAATGGGCCCTAGTTCTCCCCTACCCTAGCATTGCTCTTAGTTATACCATAGTATGGTTGAAATTATGGCTGCCCTGCTTGAATGAATTCACTGGAAACACTTTTGTTGTAATCAAGGTTGATGGAAATCCTATTTCTTCACTTAGTTCTTTCAGTAATTGTAGCTATGTCTGCTCATTTCTTACACCATTAATTGCATCTGTGGTCATGGCAGTTTAGAAACAAACTAAAGGCTCGACTTCTTCCCAAAAACCTAACTGGGGCTGGATTTGCATAATACCCGTCTTTTGTACGTTAGACCTTAATATTTAGCCAGTGATCACATCAAAGAATAAATCTACGAGAGGCAAAAATCTGCAGATATCATCCCGAGAACTCTATTCTGAAGTAGTATGCCACATTTATTTTAGGTATCAGTATGTAGCTAGCTACTCAGAGTACTTATATTGTAATATAGCCAGTGGGAATTATTTCTCTGTTATCTCACTCATCCTTGTAAAGTGGACTCAAAGTTTGATTGTGTCCTATTGGGCCTGTCTAATCACTTCCACGCTGTGTCCCAGAGTGCTCTAGGCTCCTTATCATTCATTAACCTCTAGCTATGATGTCGCTCTGCCCTCACCATTCAGTCACACAGCATTTCCATTCATAGATATATTTTGCTGAAGAAACAATGATCATGTATGTGGAATATATTGTGAATCCAAGGCTTTGTTAAAGGTGACTTAGTCTCCTCTCTGTCCCCTTGTGCCCCTCTCAATTTCTCTCCATCTAATCTCCCTCTGTCTATAACAATAAGAATTAATTAGCCTCCTTATTTTTCTCTGGTTGTAGAGAGGCTTCCCATCTGGATGGAAGACAGTCCTCTGTGTGCCTGATTAATGGCGTGGAGAGACAGTTGCCAGTTCTGAAGCTTTGCTGTCTGGCCCAGGTCAGAACTTCCAGAAGGCAACCTAATGTTAGTCCAAGACATTAAAAAAAAAAAAAAAAATACTTAAAGCCCTCAGAGATTGGTGTGCTCTTTTTTAAAAATTAGCAACAACCCAGGTTATTTTTAGTCCTACTAATTTAAAAATGCCACTATAAAGTTATTTAGACATAAAGTAATATGCTATAAAGTGATATAAGCCTTAAAAAGAAATGGAATGGAAATAGTGTTATACTAGGAATGCACCTATGACTTTTTGACTTAATTATAGTGCTTCTTGTCAGAAATTTAAATCTGTATAATGCTACTTCACTGTGTCGAACTCATTGGGATCATTCTGAGGCTGTAATTTTTTAACATTTCTTAACCAGAAGTGTAGATGCACGTTTTAGGCTTGTGCTTATGAGATTGCATTGCTATAATGCATCAACAACAGTTGAATTTTTTTTACCATATACTGACCTGTGTTTAGGCACACAGTTCACTGGTTTTGTGTACAGATACTGCTCTCTCTGATTGTCTGCAGTACAGGTATCAGGAAAAGGCTTTGCTCAGGGTATTTACATGCTTGTTTTCTTTGTGTATCCGTTTTACCGGTGTGTAGCTTGTCTTCATCTTCTTCTTCCTCACAAACCAAAACCAACCTGCTAAACTTCAGAAAACTTCATTCAGTATAGACCAGCGAAATCTGGCCGATAACTGATCCACTTGATAAGGTCAGTGTTGTGGCCGGTAATGATGCGAATCAGTGCGCACCCCACCCCCTCAAAAAATACTACTAGCTCTATTTTTGTATCAATGTAGGTTAACATGCTGTAACCGTAGTTCACTCGTGTTAATTTTGTTGCACTTAAATGTTTCCCTACTACTGATAGCAAAACTTACTTATCACCCAAATTTACTTCACCTAAGTCAGAAATGTTCAAATCCCACACAATGCAGCTTTGAATATTTTGTACAAAACATATGCTCTCAATTTATTTAGCAACTCACAAAAACAAACAAACAATAAAACACTGATATATCATTTTTATCAGTCTCATATTTTAAAACATCAGGTTTGCTAGAAATAAAAAAAACAGTCCATCTGTAATAGCCAGGCCACAATATGCAAGACTCTAGTCAAAAATATTAATAGTGCTAAGAATCGGTGAATCTTGTCTTTACTGGTAATCTAATGCATGATTTATGTCTTAAAATGTCTTTTTGACCGTTACTACTGTCAGTGCTCTGAGGCGCAGTGCTTGGGATTTTAGCCAGCTAGTTGCCTGGACCAGAGAAAGGAAGGGCAAAGCATTTCTCTTGCCACTGGAGCCCTGACTCATTTATCACTAATGTGTCAAAGAGAAGATGACATTTACAGCCTGGTGAAGTGACTGCCTTCCAGCCCATCCGGCACCCCTGAAGTAATATATGTTTACCTTTAAGGAAGAGGTCTTTGGATTCAGGTTTTTTCTTTAGATGTGAGAAAGGTTCCTTTCCACACTGGGTCTTCATTTTCTCCACCTTTCACTTAATTCGTCAAAAAAGGAATCATTTCGGAGGCAGTATTTTTACTATTGTTATCATCTGCAGTTTCCACTGAGCTGAAAAACTGGTTTCATTAATTACATTTTTAATGCCTATTCACATTAGCTGTTTAGTCATGTTTAATTAATTTCAGTATAACATGATTTTATTCAGTAGTACACTGCAGTAAAATACTAATTAAATATACTTAAATGGCTGTATCTTTGCTTTAATGTGAGCGTAATCCATTGTTGACCTGTTGTTACAGTATGAATTAGTCACTGACTTCATCTACACAGTGTTTACAGCAGTACATTTTCAACAACATTTACCACTCTTTGCCAGATATATTGTAGAAGAGTAATACAGTAGAATTGGGGGGAGGGGGGTATCAATAACCAGCATTATTTTTCAAAATTCCCTTATTTCACAGTAATTTTGAACTACACAGAAAATGGTGAAACTCATAGAATCAAATACAAATGCATGAATAATAATACATAAATATATAACTAAAAACATTATGTAATTGGTTGTGAAATGCATGACTATCTAAGCTATTACAGTGTTCTAAAAAACTCAAGTAATTCATAAAAAAAACAGATGTGGAGCAGACCACAAACTTATAAAGTAATAAAATCTGAGAATACTTGGTATAAAATATGTATTTTTCAGTGTGTTGCCAGCATCTTATCATGTTCTCTGGGATAATTACTCTTGTAAGAGATCTCAACTGCGTAGACATTGTGAAGGATTTTAATCCTGATAGATCTCTTACAGGTAGGATAACAGGTAGAGTGTGTCTACATTGACCTACACTGATACAATTTGGACTTATCATGAATGTTTCTATCCCCAGTTGTCCATATACAGACAATAACAACCCTTGCTTGAACAGTCCATGAATTGAGCTAGTAAATCAATGGAAAGCTGCAAAAATGTGAAAACAAGATGAAGAGAAAACCAATGTCTAGGCCTTGAGGGCCAAGATGCGGCAAGATGCGCAACATCACACCAGACTCTTATCTCTGGACGCGTCTTTCCCCTGAGAGGATTCTACACTCCACCAGACAGCAGGTTTCAAAGGTATATCAGGTGCATGACCCTAGGGTTAGTGAAATCTACAGCCAAGCAGTATCAGCTGAAAACGTCAGACACAGAACTAGACATGTGGCCAGCATACAGTTATACACACACACACACACACAAACATGCTAATGTTCTTTCTTTTACATGCTCACTCATACAGTACTTATACACTCTTACAAATACCAGGATTTTCTTTCTCAGATAAAGGACAGTTAGATAGGTAGATAGAGTCACAATTGGTTATTCTTTACACATATCTTGTGTTTCTGCGCAGTGTGTGGGCTAAGCATCACAGGTTTTTTCCTAGCTTCTACCTAATAATTCCCAAAAATGATTTCATTTTAAATTTGATTTGATTTAATACCAACTGACTTTGCATTTTGCCAAAGCATACTGCATAATATGCTGTATCTTAGAAAAAATATATCCATTATCATTCAATTTTCCCCTCATTAACCTTTGGTTTATTGCTTAATGTGTCACAGGCCAAAGGCCATTGTAATCTCTCTCAATGGACACACTGTTCTTGATCAATATGCTTCATGCTCAGCAACTCACATTGTTTTATTTTCCTGCGTGAGTTCCAGGGTGAGGTGTGAAAGGATCATTCCAAGTCTCAAAGGAGAGGCTTCTTTCAATATCCTCAAAGTAGCGGATCCCACCCACTCAATTGTTCTCTACATAATCATATAAAAAGATTCAGGAAGAGTTGTTTTTTATTGTTGTTGTGTTTTTCCTCTGCTGAACAATGCCCTTCCGCCACAGGGTCCCATAACAGCCTACCAGTCTGTGCTCTGCGCACCTCCACCCCTCATCCCACCCTTGCTATCTCGTTTTCCTCATCTGGCCTAGGCCCGCTTCCACATCTACGTCCCATTGTCTGAGTGAAGGCAGCACGCGCAGGTCTGGGGCCAGTCCAAACATACTCATCTCTTTCTCTGGATGACTGCCAGCATTCTTTGAAAAACATAACTTTGTTACTTTCCAAATCAATTTAACAGTTGTGTTTTAGTGGTGGAACAAAGATTATAGTCGCTCTGCCTGTCAAAAAAGGGTGTATACATTTATTTTTTGGCTTCTTGTATTTGTCATATTGTGTGTTAGGATTCATGGCTGCACGTGTGTCGGAGAAACCAAACCCCAATCCCTCATGCATTTCCCAAGGTGGGCCAGCCAGTGTGTGTTTGTCACTGTCCCCTGTCAGGAAAGAGGGTTGGAGCGTGTTCTCCGGACGAACCCCCTTTAGCTGAGGAAGTGCTCCTCTATATTGGCCTCTTTGTGACTCGCTAATCGAGCTTTCCTGTCAGCAGGCTGCACAGTCCCAGTGCAGGGTGCACTACGTGATACAGACCCACTCCGGTGCTCCAAGGGAAGTTCTGGGATCAGCAGATAACAGCACAGCTCCCTCATCTAACACGCAGAAGAGTGTTGCCTCTCTCTGTCTCTGTCCTTGCATGAATAAGGAAAACCCCAATTTTAACCATTTAAAAAATTCCATTATGCAGAGCTCCAACCTGCCAAACAGTATCCCTTGGAAAACCCCATAATTTCCTTTTTAAACTTTTAAAGTGTGTGAAAGAAAATATAATTCTCCAAATTTGGCGTGAATAAAACAACATTTACCACACAGAATTTACTCAGAAAATAGTATCCGATAAACATGTACGTTGCTCCTTCTTTTGCATTACACTGTCTGCTCTGGTTCTGCCAATTTTGTAATTAAAACAGACTATTATCCCTCCCACCTGATTTTTGTTCTCCACAGTGGGCCATCATGCAACTGTAGATCTCTTTTCAAATGTAAGCGGATTTTAGTGCCATCTGAGAAGAGGCGTCACAAAGGACCCATGTTCTGGTATTCAAAACCAATTATAGAATAATAATCTGTAGGTGTCACTTCTATTTAAATTTTCCCATTATTCAAGTATTTACAGATATGTTAGAAGGACGTTTTAAAGGACACTGTAGAATATAGCAGATATCTTACTGGTGACATGAAATTCTGATTTTCTCAGAATAAAAATTTTAAATGATAATTAGAAAAATCAAAGCAGCTGTACACGTTCAGTAAACCCTTACATACTACATACACAAGCAACCAAAGTGAGGTTCGAAGGGTCCGAGACTTCCGAACCTTTTGTGAGTAAGAGTATCTATTCGGGATGTAAACTTAATTTAGTGATATTGTCGTTTAAACCTCTTTTAACTTGCTGTACGAAGAGACAGCAAGAAAACGCACATATAAGGAATGCAAGTGTAGGTGCGTAAGAGAAGGTGAATAAGCTTCACTTCATATAATAATCATGCAGTATAGTCCAGTGTAACTTAATGGTTAATCAGAAGTGTAGCTATGGGACCATGCTGCAGACTAGAGTATGTGCTAATTGTGACAACCAGAGATTTACCTATCACAGCAGTCTCATATGAATGTGTCCAACACAGGCAAATGAACGCACATGCATTAAACCCCATATCTCCAGCACGAAGGGTTATATCAGTCAGAGGAAAAAATAGATAATAGATACAGTTCATGCAAGACAAAGGTATAAGACTTCATATAATTGTAAACGCATTAGTGCTAATTTTGACAAGACTTCATAATAATGTGCAAAACGGTAGGTTAAACAGCAATGTAGCTTTAGCTTTAATACAAAACCCCATTACTGTCATAGCTAAACTCAGGTCAGATGATGCATGTCAAACCAAGTTTACAGAGTAAAGAAGCATGGACATACCAATGTTGCTGCTGCTAGATGTAAAGGCCAATGATTACAGTTGTCTTATGTTCACTGCTGGGACACATAACTCCAAAGTATGAGATACGGGTCCAAACATTTGAAAAACAGCAATATCAAATGCAGTTCTGAAACCGCTGAATTATTATGACTTTTACTGCTGACATTTATGTCAAGCTCATGGGACAGCAAAGCTTTTTGAGGAATACTTTGAGTCAGAGGGACCAAAGGACAGCGCTGGGCATATGTTGCCTTCTGTCTTTAACTTGTGAAATGATAATGTGGTCTGACTTAAACAAGTTTCTAAAGCCACAGAGCTGCCATTTTTAGCACCAAGAAATATCATAGAAACCTGAAATATCATACAAACATGGACAAACATTATTTAAAGATGTAAAAATATTGGCGGGTGCAGCTTTCCAATTTTCAAAAGCTTTGCTGTATTCTTGGTTACGATCTTATGAGACACGTTTACACAAATGTGTCTTCCACAGGCCTAACCCTTGAAAATAATGTGATTAGTGTTTATATTGTTACTGTATAGTTGTTTGTATATGGATCCACATTGGCCAGTAGTTCTATGGAGTCACAAAACTCTATTGTTCATCTTAAAACATGCGGCTAGAGCTCTCGTGTACTGTACTACATGTTCATCATTTTGATAAAATCCTCTTTACCACTGCAATATGCATCTGTTTGGCCATGACCCTCTTGATTCTCTGAACTTCTGTGTGAAATTGTCAATTGCTGAACAAATAACGGTCACATTTTAGCATGGCTAAAAGCTCTGCTAAATCTGTATGTAAACACGTACACGTACACACACACACACACACGCATGCACAAACATTTGCATTCGGCAGTTTCCATAAACAAAATAAAATTGAAAAGGGTAAAGCCAGAAATTAATTATCCATCTAAAGCAAATGTACTGGAAAATATAATTTATGGAACAATTATGAAAATGGTGTGCTTAAGTGAAAACCCCACAATAATTTAATTAATATTTCATTGGATTACTCTTTTAATTCTTAGCCATGGTGAGTGTGATGGAATGTACAAGGCTGTTGAGTGGAGTGGTATTTTAGGTTTTAGGCAGAACAAAAAAAAAAAAAAAAAAAAGGCTTGCACTGCTTTCAATGAGATTGGAATTTAAAAGCTGGCTGTTATGATAGTAGATCTGAACCAAAGGGTGAATGTTCTGCAGGTGATTAAAACAATTACAAGATGAGACCTTGACTCTTGTAGCTGAGAAGTGTTATATGATAAAGCATATTATTTCCTGCTGAACATTTTACAAACACATGAAGGTTTCAGTGAACATTTGTGTTTAGAGTGTCAGTATCTGCATATGAGCATACTGTGTGAGTGACTTTGTGCATGTGTATCACCTCAAAAGGTTCTTTTGCTCAGTATCTTTCTTTTCTCTACACAGTGCCTCTTTATGCCAAGGAAGGACTTGCCCTTTTTCCTGTCACCCGTCCACTGGGAACACTGCTCTCTGTGCAGTCTCTTTGGCATGCTAAAGAGCCCTGAAATTTTTTGTCTTACATTTAAAGAGGGAATTACGCTGAGCTATTGAGGGCTTATGTCCAGGGCATTTTAACTTTTTATTCATGATTCTTGGAAGTCTGCCAGGCAGATTGAAAAGATGGGAAGGTTAGAGAATGGATGGAGAAGTTATTGACAGCGCTGAGGTTAGTACTTTGAGGGACAAGCAGTAACAGTGTGCTGACTGTTAGCCAAGGACTGGCTCTGCTGTATTGCATGGGGACATAAGTGTCCTGAGTGGCCTTTTTTAAAATGTTTCTTCCCTTCTCCCTAAAAAGCTATTACAATGAAACCAAGTCTAAAGCAGCAATTTGTAAGTCAAGAGCCTGGCAAAATGGGTAGTGTGGGGGAAAGGGAGTTGAAAGTGTATGGTGTGTAAAGTGAGAGCCTAGGGTCTGTTTAGGGCAAGTGGAACTCTGGTCAGCTTTGCATGCCACTTAAGTGGCCTCATGCAGCTTGCTATACGGAAACCACCAACACTGTATTAAAGCCCTTTTTTTTATCCATAGGTATATCACTTAGTGTTACAGACCCTCGCTAGATGACATAAGGTACATGGGAAAAAAGTCACCCTCTTCAGTAAAATGTTAAAATGGCATTTTACAAGTAGGTATTGCACATTCAAACAGATTACAACTACAGTTTACAAAATAATTTTCCAGTCATCCCTTAGTGGTTTGATTGCATTTTTCTTAACAATTTCCCATCATACAATAGAAGACGTTTAGTGGCCTTTTGGAAGTGCAGAGTACTCACAGTAAGATTCACCATGTGCAGAGAAAGTGGCAACACATTTTTGGAATAAACCATGTACTCTGTATGTTATAGGTCAATCATCAGTCTGTTTTCTGCCTTAGTCTATTCTGTAGCCGTAGCCTGATTAAAACTGTATTTTCTGCTGAAAATGCTATGCCGTTCAGCTTGTCTAACTGGCAGATGGCGAACAGTGCTAAACATTGTCATCCTTGACACCAAAATTGCAGTGCTGGCTCACCAGTGACACACTCCTACTGTGGCTCTCCTCCAACTTCGGCACAGGGCGAGTCACCAAAATGCCAAATGGGTGTAAGTGATGAATACCCCTCTTTGGACTTCTGGAAAATGTAATTTTCACCAGCACGGTGCCACAATACACCCACGTGAAAACAGGGCCCTTAGTCTGACAGTTTCACATTTAACAACAGTCTGCCATATATCGCGGTTTTTGGTCCTAGATGTGGACACATTAGAAGATTTGATAGACTTGAGAGATGGCTCTAAAAGTTTGCAGCTTGCCCCATTATCAAGGACAGCAGCTGTGTAGTCAGCTTGTATTTACAGAATTTACAGTGGATACCAGGGGCAAACGAGAGCCATTGCAAAACTCCTTGAACCATACTGAAGTACATGAAAGATTTATTTACTGACTTTATTATTGGGATTAGGATATCAATACAGGCACACCACTGGTTAGAGCTTCAGTGTGTATTCATGTCCTCCCTGAAAAAACGTCCCCAGAGGTCGTCTGTGCAAGCAGCTTATTCTGACCAATACTTATTTTTGGTTGTTATGTGACCTCTTGTGGAAGAAGGAATTATGAAGGGGGCAAAAGAGGAAGTCAGGTGAGGTAGTATATAGAGCGACAAAGTCCACAATCGGAGAAGGTCAGGGTGGACGGCTGGGTTGACGGAACAGAGGACTTTGACAGGTTGTTGTAGTGTTGCTTCCTTTATGCATAACCTTTCCACAACCTTAACTTTGTCTTTTTTTATTGTAACCATGACAAAGGTCTTCTAACTTTAACAAAGTAATTATTTTAACCCAAACCATGATCCTTTCCTAAAACTATCCAAGTTGTTTTTGTGCCTAAACCTAACCAAACCATGATGGTTCCATAACCTTAACTGCATGTTTATTGTTACACTGAGGACAAAGGTTTGGTACTCCTGCCACTGGTATGCTCCTATAGGTGGTATCCGAGCGTAGGGACAAACAACCTTTGTGGTTTTTTAGGTTGGAGGACTTGTTGGCCACAACACATGAGCCTTAGACAAACAAAGCTAATTTAAACCCCAGGAATTGAGTTATTGGCCACTCTGTGGTAGCACAACAAGCTGTAAGCACAACATCATACAGTATATTATAATCTATATCATAGCTTTTTTTTTGAAGATTTCTGGAAAAGTCTCTGAATACACTTAAACACACAAAACACTGATAGGTTTAAAATGAAATATATTGTAAGTTACAATATAGGAGACAGACAAACCTTATCACAAGAAGTCAAAGGAGAGTCTCTCAACAGAATTCTTACAATCATCTTTACAGTGTTTCTTGAGACAAAGAACTTAGTCCCAATTGGTTATCTTTACTTCAACCCAAACACAGGATCCAATAAGATAGAAACATATAATGTTAATGCACTTCCCACACACTGGTCATAAATTGAAGCTCAGACAGACATGGCTCGACTTATTTCCATTTATAGTAAGGTGACAGGCTGCTCTCTAGGTAGGCCCCTCTGGACTCATAAAACACCTGTCTAAGGGCACTGGGAGAGATCCTTGAAACTTCTAAAGGAACATCACCAAAAGTGAATAAATGATAAACCAACTTTTCCTTCATACCTTATAAAGCTGATATGGCAAACTTGTAACAGTTGCCTGTTTACATGTGCAGTAAACATCGAATGACATAAGCCTTTATTTGGAGTGGTGTTGGTGAATGTAAGTACAATATTCACTCTCCTTTAACCTCCGGTTCGGTCTCCGAAAACTCCTGATGGAAATATCTGGCTTTTTAGCTGCTGAATTTTCCATTATGTTCACCAGCTATTCACTAACTTTGTCTGTCTGCTGTTTGGTGCTGGTCAGGAAGCATACAGTGGATTTATTAGCTTTTTTTGCCAAAAGCAGTAGCCTGCTGTGGTGTGAAACAACGCTGATGGAAGTGGAAAGTTAACCAAAAAGAAGTTGTTGGCCGTAAAACCAACACAATGAACTGAACTAAAATGGTCCATAGAACATAGGAGAATTACAGAGTTGGTGATACTTATCTGTGAGTTCGTCACTTTGACACCATTTCACATTCTAATATAATAATTAATATAAAAATACTGATTAGAGCATCTTTAACTGGATTACCTTTAAAAGTTGAAAATTGTATTTTTTTTTTGGTCACAGCAACCCTCCTTATCAGTGCAATAACATTTTAAACCAAATAAATTAATAGTTTGGCATTGTTGTGCAAAGTTCTCAGTACATGTAACGTGATATGTAATTAAAATATGCTTTATTAATGTTGTTTCAGAGTTACTTGAAGAAAAACGTTTTCGTCAAATTAATGTCATCACTGACAGTAGACCTCCTGGGCAAACGTTGAGTTAGGAATCCAGGGGTCTGCTCCGCTTTCTGGGAAATCTACATAGTAACATGTTAACTGTAGCCTCCTTGGAAAGCATTCTTGATAGAGTCCCTGAAGTATCAAAACGATTATGAGAGCCATGGGCTGCCACTGGAAACAAACTCACTGACACGCTGATAAAATCCCTGCCCCGTGTTTATATGCCATTTTGCAAAGAAATCAGAAAAGGTAATCATGTAT
Source organism: Xiphias gladius (assembly GCF_016859285.1). NCBI lineage: Eukaryota > Metazoa > Chordata > Actinopteri > Istiophoriformes > Xiphiidae > Xiphias > Xiphias gladius. The sequence continues at coordinate 16,630,011 of NC_053407.1, read as the reverse complement.
GGAAGCCGAGGTTAAGAAGCAATGTAACAGTCTATTAAGTTTAATGTAGATATTTAGAATAAGCATATGCAGGGAGACATTAGCATAAATCTTGGTTACACACGAATGGTGCAGTGCACTCTATTCTCTCCCTGCAGTTGAGTCTAATGACAAATACTGTGAATGAGCCATGCCAGCTTGCCGACTACACACTTGAGGTCTCAATTATCCCCCTTACCAGTAAGTCTCCTCTACCAGTCCATTCAGAGCTCTAGTATTATTCAGATTTTCTAAAATTAAATGTAACAAAAATGACTCAGGTACACATTAGATATTAACTAAGGTATGATATTATTTCAAATCCTCTCCACAGTAGTGTTCATTTTAAAATGGTAAAGAGTTTCCTAAGCCACCTAAAGTACAACTCTAAACATCAAGAGATTTTCGGTCCATTTGGGTCAATTTACATTTTAAGCTGTTGACAGAAGATGTTATTTAGTGTGAATAATAATGACTCATCATGTACAAGCTCAGTGTCTTGTTCAAGGATACTTCAGCGGCACATGCAGCTCCTCTTTCTTATGTACTTAGAGTATGAACAAATAAAAATTTAAAATTATCATCAACTTTAAATGTTGTTGCTTGCCAAAATATCCAAAAGATGTTTGTATTTTACCCCAACAATCAAACATCTAGGTCATTTGATGTTTGATTGTGAATCCTATTAAGCAAGCATATTAAGTGTTTTTTGTTAATAATAATAAAATCATAATAATCATTTAAAAATCACAATTAATTGTTTTATAGATAAATAAGACTGTTAAATTAACAATCAACCAGCTTAGGTGATCTTTTATACACTGGATAAAAGTGTATTAATGCATAACATTTACTGTGCCACACTGTCATTAGGTACTTTCAGTTTTTTGGTTACAAAAACTGGGATCAGTGTTTCCTGATTGATTTAAAAATTGTGATGATTGTTTGGAACCATTTCAAAGAGTTCATGTTACCTTAAATCTCTGCAACACAAGCATTTCTGATGAGAAATATTCACCACAGTTGTGTAATTTGGATGACATACAAACAGCTTTATAGATGCGTATACACATGCAGCCTCTAAAACTTTTGCAATGCAACTGCTCTGATTTTGAGGAACACTGTTACTGATCTTCTCGTATATGGAGCTGCATAGAGCTGCTTTTTGTTACAGCCATATTTTCATATCCCAACACCCGTTTCAGTTTTCAATATATTTTAAAGGTACCTTTTGCAGTTTTTAGTTGATTTTGCCCAAACACATGGCAGCGTCCTTGTAGAAGTGTATGAATTCTGTTTTGTTGAATAAAAGTGATATATCACATGATAGAAAATCCATACTCAACTGAGTTGGTGGTCTGTGTAGCGCCTTCAGGGACTTGGATTGGTGTTTAGCAAAGTCCTGCAGATGAGGTAAAGATTGCCTTCATGCATAAAATTGTCTTTGTTTTATATGTTGTCTCGTCTCTCCCTTCATTCCTTGGTCGCTTTTCCCACTGTCTCCCCCAGCTGCACAGGCCATCGAAGGAGTCATGTAACCATACCTTTGTCCCTGCATGGGAGGGAGAAGAAATGATCAGGTATTAAATTTCAATAACATGCTTTCCCAGGTCCTCAGGAGTACAAGCAATCAAGGGTTAAATTGGATCTGTAACGTATGCTCGGTGACCCACAAATCGCTTACCCATCAAACAGACTCATTACGAGCCGGCAAGCAGATGAGTGTTTGTGAGACTTGCCTCTGAGCGGTGGGGATTGTGTGTATTACCGCTAACACGGCTGAGGTATTTAAATTTTGATTTTTTCGTAATGGGTTTTGACATGTTTCATTTCCTCTGGGGGAAGCGCTCGAGACCTCCGAAAGTAAATGTTGCTAAAAAGTCATCAAGGCAGAATATTAAAATGCCATCAAATAAGAATTTCACTAATGCGATGGGGCTTGGGCTTCAGGTACGCACGGCCGGGGTCAGAGGGGCTTGGTTCTGGGAGAAACACTATTTGTTCCCCTTGGCTGCCTTCTTTCCCTCTTAAATAAATTATTAAACTACTTCAACCCCCTCCTCCTCCTCCTTCTCTGCCCGTCCACCTCTTGTGCCTCTCATAGCTTAGCCCTTGCTTTTGAAATGAAAGGCCAGCAAGAGGGGGAACTGGTAGAGCACCAAAATAGCACACCTTTGGTTGAAACGAGATTAGCTGAATACTAAAGCAACGTTTTCACAAGGCTCAACATTTGAAGCTGTCATCCTATACGTTTTTTTCTCGTAATAATGCCATGCACTTAAAAACAGAATTAACTTAGATTGATTGTATTCACTAACATGGTATAGTACATTTTTTAGATCAAGAAATGGCTATCAAAGAACATGAGTGTCCATACTTCAGGCTATCTGTTTTGACTTTTATCGCCAAGGTTTAAACATTTGCTTTGCTGGTAGTTTTTGTATTCCATGGGTACTCCTTTTGAGGCTATTACCAAGCTGACAACCCACCAGCTGTCACTAATTGCCCACTAATGGGGTTTGGTGGTCTGATGGTTTGTCTGTGAGGGGCGTTCCAATTCTACATTGGAGGTCCTTCTGGCTTGCCAAATCAAAGGGGACACATTTAAAAAAGCATGTCATGTTATTCTGTTATATTACTTCTAGGTGCACCTCAACAATAACCACTAATTTACAGGGCAATATATTTGGAGAAAAGGATTTCTTGCATGTGTAATTAATCACAGATTATTTAATATTCACCTCACATTACCTTGTAAAAAAAAAATAGGCAAAGATTGCTTTGTTGGTGGCAACAGCCATTATCATGCATGATATTTTCTATTCCTTGTCATTGAAATCTTTGCAGGAGACAAGAGGGGCTCGTGTCTGCCCTCTGCGTCAGCCAGCCCGCTAATAGATGTGAGAAGGTCATCTGGCATTAGTGGCAGAAGTACGTTAGCATTTGTGCTGAGCGTCTCTTGCCAGACTGTGTGCATGTTTGAAGGCGCTTGGACAAGCAGGCCCTTTCATGGTGATGAATGGTTTTTTTCAAGCGTTCTGCTCCCTAGTTATGAGAAGGGTGACCTGGTCATTGGATGACTTTATGAAGCTATAAAAAATGTATGTCAGTCTGCAGTCTCTAATGCCATCCCTAAATGGGGGAAGGGGGGCAGGGGTAGCTGGAATGGTAAAAAGGCCATTTACCGTCACTCTGAATAGCTCTCTGACTGCCCTTCTCCACTTATCTGACAATGTCCTTGTCGTCAAGACAATTTTTAATTCTCTTTTTTATTTTTCACATTTTTTATAGGTTACATTTGAATCCAGGGTAGACAAGCCAGTGTTTCACAGTTCAATAGAGTCTACTAACTTGTAATTAGTATGTTGATACAGCCATCTCAGGTAATGTAGTGTCATGAAGTGTCTTGTTCAAATTACAAGATGTGTGATTGATTAAACTTCATACATATACATTCAGCATGCCATTTGTCATATTTATACATTAAACAATATATCATAACTGTAACGCTGCATAATTGGTGTAATGTGTATTACACTACATAACCAGTAATTCATCGGCTTCTTGGTAGAAAATAGTGTTGGAACACTAGTGTACTGATCAGGGCTCTACATGATCAAGGATCCATGATTTTTCTCCTCTTCCACATGTGACATGGCTGGATGCCATTAATCACAATGTCTCCTTTTTAATAAATATGCAAATTTATATTAGCCAAATGGTGTTACAGCTTTTGTGTCATTAATAAATAATGAGCTTCTTTGTTTGATATCTAGGTATTTAGATACAAACTCTTCACACGAGCAAACAATGATGCGCAGCAAGCGAGTCTGTCTGACTCTGTTTTACCATCATATTTTAGATTAAAGGGCTATGATGTATAATTACTAGGATATCTGAAGTTATATGGGTTAGGCAATGCAGTTAGTTCTGGTTTAGCATTTAATGGAACAATAAACATTTAAGTCAACATACAGTATAGAGGTAACTAGGTACAGTAAAGAAAAAAAAACATGAAAAGGGAGATCGAACCAATAATGACAGAGAGTTACAAACACCAGTGAGGCTAAATATGCAGCTATCAAAATGTTCAAGTGAAAAAAAAAGATTATTCTCATTACATATTGCTTGTTTGCTGTTTGGCTCAGTTATGCATCTAATCAGTATCCAGAACTTGTTCCAGTATATTCAGACATTGTCCTGCCCATTTCTTTCTTATGAAGCGCAAAGCTGCCTTTGACATGCTATTACAGTTAGCTTGGCCAACGTTTTCAGAGGTAAGCTAGCATGCCTTAAAAACGTTAGTAGCTAAAGTTCATTAGCTTGTATATTGTAGAAAGTCTGGTTGAATATTTATATGTGATCATGTAGCAAAAGGAATGTAAACTGGATATATGGCAGAGTTAGCTCTTCTCCTTTTTTATAGAGTTTACATGTGTTTTATTTATATGAAGAACTAATGACACACTATGTAATAATAACAGAGTGTGCTAAAGCTTGTAAACAACCGGAACAAAATGAAACCATAAGTCAGCAGTGTATATTTTTTATACAGTACATATTTAGGCTACTGCCTCTCATAGCTCTTATACAAATTGCTAGCTATCACCTTTTCCAATAAAATTAAATTTGGCAATATAAAATCGTGGTATTAGTCATTTTTTCTGACATTTACTAAAAATTTACTCAAAAAAAAAAAGTTTCAGATATCTGTACCTGTCAAAGTATTAAGATTGTTAAATTATTAAACTGGTATTTAACATATAATAGGATTCCCAGGAAGATTAGAAATAAAGGTATTTTTCCATTATCAGAGTAGAGAGGCAAAAGTGAGGTGTGGAGGGCTGAACTGCCTGACTCTGTCTCTTGGTGAGCAATCAATCATGGGCCTCTCTGCAGTCTTTTTGATCTGAAAACAGCTGTAATCTGTGGTCATTGTTGCTAGAGTAGATTGTTTGCCAAACTATTACCATAACTGTCAGCCCAAATCAGAGAAATAATCTCATGGCTCTGGACAGATGCGGTTCCTCTGCATTATTGATACGGTCATCTGAGAGAGAGGGGGAATTATAAAACATAGTTCTATTTACAAAGGGAGATTGGCTTGGTCCTTGAGAGTGAGTGAGTGGGACAGGCACCTCTAGAAAGTGAGATATAGCCAAGTTCAGGAGGAAAAAACAAATTTCCTGGCTCTTTTAGGGTCAACTCACCCCATGGGTCTACTTCCTCTCTGAAATGAGTCACCAGAATACACAATGGACTGATTTGTGAGAAGTGCCTCCACATGCACCTGTATAGGGACATTAAGATATATATATATGTATATTTTTTTAAACTTTCGTCTTTTTAAGGGTTGCATGACCCTTGTGACAAGGCAAGGTGTGTATTTACTCAAGCATTCATAGTTTAGCATACATTTTTTTTACCTACATTTGGTTTCTGTATGCAGCCATTTTTGTGTAACTAAATGAAATTCAGGAGTGTGACCAAAAAAAAACAAACAAAAAAAAAAAAAAACAGCCTTCAGCACAACATTGATTGTTTCCATTAGAGAAACATGGTTGATGGTTGTGCCTTGGGGAAAGGTTGTGAACCTGAGCAACCAATGCATGTTTATTTAGCAGCCCTGCCAACTCAGTGAGACTGGCTAAGTTTCAGTCAGTTTGTGCGGCCAATGAAAAAATCCCACATCTTCAAATTACAATGTCTTAAAAGTATAAGTAGAGGGACGTATGAGGTTGTTGGTGTCAGCATCACACACAACATGGCCTAAGGTGGGTGGGTATCTACTACAGGCAGGTAGGCAGAAAGGAAGTAAGGGAAATATCTTACTTTATATACACATATCTTTGATATTGGGAACATTGTCTTACATTGTTTAGGTAAAGGCCGTCAACACTATACTCATCTTCTTTATGATTTTAATTTGTGCAAATAAACTCTAAATATAGGAAAGATAGGAAGAACAGATAAAACAGTAATATAGTTGTACTGACTTGGGTGGTATCAGGATTTTTCTACTGAAGACCAGATTACAAAATCATCAGCGTACCATTTGCCAAACTTCCCTTTGTGGAAACATGTGGCCCTTGTTGGCAAAGGGCAAAATTTGGCAGGATTCTGAGAAACCGATTACAAGTACTGGCATATGGAAGAACAAATAGTTCCTCATTCAGTGCATCAGGTCTGTGCCATCTTCATGGACTAAAAAAGAGACATGATGGATGTGTAGAAGTGCTCACTGGGCAGGGGCCAAGTACTGCTGCTTTGCAGCCCACTGCATGAACCCTTTATCTGTACTAAATGTCCTTCTAACTATTGTATATCATTAGTAGTTTACGTGTTCTTGCTTACTTTGCCTTTGAGTAATCATGACAAAGCAAATTTCCACATTCAGGAATGAAGTGATTTGAAAAAGGGTTGGTGTTTGTCTTTTTAATTGATTGTTAGATATTGCACTCATGCATCTCTAGCCCTTTTCCATGATGCTGCCCTCAGTTCTACCTTTCATTTTACAGTGCAATCCTATTTCAAATAATTTTCCATTTTACAATAATTTTAAATTGAATAATACTACCACACAGTAGAGGTTTACCCACAGGTCAACTACTAAAACCATTAGTTGCCTTTGTGCTGACTCACTGATTAGTCATGAATAATGATATTTTATTTCCAGAATCACCAGATTCACAAAACATTGTTTCCACAACGTTTATTCAGGCATGGTCCAACAACAATCCTTTGTGTATAATACTTCCTCACTGAACACTGGTTGCCAGCATATTCTTGTTTTCTTTCTTTTCATTAACTCTGATAAGATATTATTGATGTGTAAATGTGACGTTGATGTGAACTCATCACTTCTTATGTGTATTTCTCAAAAAAACTAATTTTAATGTGATTGCAGTGGTAAGCCTTCATTGGGAAACAACCACAGGAAGTGTTGACAATGCTTGCAAGACTAGCTAATAAAAAATGATTGATGAAGTTGATTTGAATAGATTCAGAAGATTGTTGCTTTGTTTGGGGAAACTCTACACATCTAACAAATGGTGATTAGCAGTACCTTTTCAGTCTTCACCTGTTCTGTGGACCTAGAGAGATGCATAGGCACCTCAGTTAGGTCATGATGACAACTTTGCTAAACCTTACTAAAAAAAGTCGGTAGTCTTAAAACCTCTGTTACAGAGACTTAATTTTCTAGAGTTGAAAAATTCCAACAGCCTCAGTCAACCTAGTTACTTCCTTTGTTTTTTATTATCAAACTTATCACCAGATACTGTACAACATTGATATTTGACTATTTTACAACACCTAGGATTATTCAATGGTAACATTTTAAAAATTGCATTGGTAAACTTTCGATGAATATTATCTAATACTTATCTGTGCATGGCAACTACAGTATGATTAGAATGTCTTTAAAGTTAGGCATGGTTAGGTTATGTCAGAAAAATTAAAGCATGGTTTAGACTGAGCAGCTAAAAGGCTTGGCTAAGGTTTGCAGAAGATTTATATTTAATTAAGAAAGCCAGTATAATTGAATTAGTCTGTGACCAGATGCAAAATAAAGACTCAGTCATGAGAATCAGTCATGCTACATGCCCATCCACCACCTTGACCTCCACATACTTAGTTTTCACTTTGGCACACTACTTCCTTCATTCAACACTGAATATGTAAATCATGTAAGACAGAACTGCCTAATGTGAACGTACTGTAGGAACACTGTACTGTACATTTAGTTAGAGTCTAAGGAAGCAGTTTCACTTCACTTCACATGAAACTACAGGCTGCTACATTTCCTGCATCTTAATAATGCATAGGATTAGTAAGTAAATATTATGTGTCACAACTGGCCATGCTTTGTAGAAGGAAACTCAATCCTCAGTGCATAGTAAAATTGTCCTTATTATCCTTATTGATGTTCAAATTTCTTCATGGTTGTAACTATATAGGCACCAGTCAGTAACAGAGGTAGGGCGACCTCCTTCGATCCATAATTTACACCTTTTAGTTGACTCCCCCGTCATTTGTGAGTAGACTCAGGCTTAAAGGTTAACAAAAGAGAAACAGGGCAAGCTCTGCTGCTGCTACAACAGATCAATGTCAAGTAAATAACCTTTTCTACCTTATTTCCTGACTCGTATTGATCTGTCTCTCTTTTCCCCGTCTGCCTTCTGCACTCTGTTCCTTTACATGCCACCTCACTCTCCCCATCATGTCTTTTCCACCCTGCCATATTTTTTTTAACACTTTTAACATATTTTTAACAATGAAAACGAGCATTTTTTTCATCTTTGTTTAAGCTTTTTTCAAATGTTTCTTCATAGACCACACAAAGAAAGGGGCTTTTACAGCTTGGCCTTGCTTTGAGTTTTGGTAAAGAGCACTTTAACAGGTTAACTGCCTTTTTCTTTTAAAACTGAAAGGTTAATAATAAACATTTAAAGTGGCCTGTCCGGAAATCAAAACATTTATTTTTTTCAAACCCTTCCACAGCATTCATATAAGCCGATTAGTCAATTCTGATCAGAGATGCAACCAGTTTTATTTATTAGTGTGTACTTGCCAATGTGCTTGGGTGCTAACAAAATGGCCAAACAAATATTAATGAATTTGCCATTAGCATCTGAATCATGCAATGGGAAAATTTCTACACACCAGTAGTTAGTGTTTAAAAAGTGCAATAATTAGTGCTGAAATTACTTGATTAATCATTTAGTCCAAATGAATCAAAAACCAATTTTTGATCTTCGTCTAATCAATTCAGTAGTGAAGTAAGAATGGTTGGTCTCAGCCTCTCACATATGAGAATTTGGTGCTTTTACGCAAGCGCAAGTTGAATACCTTTGGGCTTTTTACTTTTTTTAGGACAAAATAAGCCATTTGAAGCTGTAACCATGGGCACTCAGTACTTCTGATGGGATTTTTTTTTTGTATTATAATTTCTTGATACTTCATTGACTAAACAATGAATTGATCAGTCTAAAAACAAAAATCACAAAAAAAGTGGTGTTTGGTATAACAAGTTCATTCAGATTCATACAAACACCTCCCTTTTCTGACTGCAAAGCTAATAGGAGACAGAGTCTTTGTACTGGAGCTCCATGGGCTCCATTTGGCGCCAATATTGCCATTATTAGAACACCATTTTTATTTGGGTGGACTGCAGCTGAGTTAGGGATGGTGTGTGTTTTAGGGATTAACATTAAAAGTATAAAACCTTTCTAGCAGCTTGCAGTGTTTATTACACCTTGTAACACAAAAGCGTTTGACTAAAAAAAACAACATACTGGCAATTTTGCCAAGACGACATTGAGATTGTCCTTTTGGAGGCATGTATTTGCTCAGAAATTTTTTTTTATCCATTCTACTTTCATCTATTTCTTGAATGCTTTATCTACATATTATGACTGTGAATTTCTGGACTGATGGTGATCTAACGGAAAAATCAAGAAGTCACCAAAAAACATATGATTCATCTTCTTGGCACCATGCACATCCAGATTAAAAAGAAATTTGATCATTGGTTTTTCAGATACCTTTTCATGGACCAAAGTGTCGATCAAAAGAAAATTTTAGGAACATCTATACCAAATTTCTTTTTAATTCTCCAAGTACACAGTTTAAATGTTAAATGGTCTTCCTGCATGGAATGGCTTTTCAATTTATTTTCATTGACAAAAGGAATTATGGCAAATATGAGACAGCTGTCAACGAAATGGGATTTGTGGTTACATTTTCACCATAATACAACGTCTATGTTATGCTTTATTTTATTATTTATTTGAAGACATGGTGTGTAAAAGTTTACTTTTACCATTTAACGATACAAATTACATTTATCTCAGCATGACTGACTTGTTCTGGAGACAGCCTTTTTCTGTTTATGTTTAAATTTAAGAATACAGTAGCTTGAAATCCTCACTCCTGCTTGTCTGTGGGTTGATCCTCTGTGGCAATACATCCTCAGATGAACTTGTAAACACAGATGTGTACATCTGCGCCCCATTGATTTTTTTTTTTTTTACACGCAACAACAGAGGACAAAGAAAGCGGTTAGACAGAGGTTGAATGACAGTATGTATGTTCTTGCCCTTGTGCCACAAAAAGCTGTAAATTGCCCTTTGTGAACAAAAACCCACTAGCACTATGAATGATTTTTTTTAGTCCAGATCATCACTCTGGAATCACTCAGTCCAGTTATAGCTTTGGAGACAATTACACTGTCCACCATCTGAAGGATAAGTTTTGGATTCAGTCTTTGCAAAAGAATATTTCCATATTTACTATCAATATTGGCTGGCACACAACCAGTGATTGTCAACTAAGATTAAAATAAATTAATAAATAAAACTATGTAGTTACTCTTGAGACTGAGTACGAAAGGTCCAGTAATAAAAACCACCTGCTGGTGTCAAACAAGGCTCAGGGCATTACTGGTGTGTTGTATGAGTTACTTCAGTAATGCTATATGATCCTTCTGAAATAATATATCACAGAGACCACCAATGATGCCATACTTTACAGTGAAACACAAGTTGTCACTGACTATTAATGGCTCAATGTTTTAAGGTTTGTGGAAACTTTGTTGTTCTGTCATGCTCATGATCCAATATCAAAACACATTTGAACGTGACTCAAGTAGTGTTTCAAGATGTCAGGATGTGCTTTTTGTTGTCTTGTGGTGTTATCTCGTGAAAAAGTGGGCCTAATAATTCACAAGGAGTTCAGTTACTGATTAGGAAAATCACTATTACTTGCCCAACCTTTCTCTTCTTTTCTCCTTTGTTTGCTTAGCAGCAAGTTGTCTGTCTCTTTCATGTGAGTGTGGGCAGAGTGAACACTGAAGTAAAAATCAATAAACACTTAATTTATATAGACTGTTTTCTCTGAATCAGCAAATGTAGAACAGCAAACACTATATACCTGTCAGCCACAACATTAAAACCAGTAACTGGTTTCAGTGTTTTGGCTAAATGGTATGACAAATTAAAGGAAAAACTGGAAAAATGATTGGAGAAACAGAATGACATTGCCCCCACCCATAGGGCACAGGGGGTCACTGAATGGTTTGATGAGTATGAAAATGATGTGAATCATATGCTATGGCCTTCAGTCCCCAGATCTCAAACCAATTGAACACCTATGGGAGATTTTGGACTGACCCTCCAGTAGAGTTCCAGAGACTTGTAGAATCAATGCCAAGGCGCATTGAAGCTGTTCTGGCAGCATGTGGTGGCCCAAAATCCTTACCAAGACACTTCATATTGTTTTTTCCTTTAATTTGTCACCCATCTGTATATATGTAAATGTAGATGAAACCGGCAAATGGTTTTAATTTTGTGGCTGATTGGTGTATTTGCATGCAGGTCGTAGAATTTCGGTGATATGATCAAATGTCACTTAGACTCTTTTAAATTTATTACACCTATGAACCCTATTGTCAAAAACACATGACAAGCAAACATCTGATTGAACATCTGATACACTGTTTTCTTAATATGAATTCTACCACTGCACATTTGATAAAAAAAGGTCCTGTATTGTTAAATTTAATCAATTTAGACTGATAATTGCCATGAGTGCGATTTATATTGATGGTTTTCTGAATAGAGGAACGGCTTGCATATCTACCCAAACTATCTCAACACAGAGACTTTGTCATAATAACTGTATATCTACACTACACCCTACGATAAAATGTCTGTTTTTGTACTAAAAGTTTACACATTATTTAGCTCACTAGTCCCTAAGGAACAAGAAGGGCACTCAGTAGAGGGCAAACCTCGGACAAGGCTAATGTCAAACAACATAAACCAGACTTCAAAGAAAAAAATTCAAATTCATAGTAAATGATCTGGATCTGCCTAATGCGTTCTTCCCTGGCCCATGCCCAATCCCTCGACCAAGGTTGGTGCAGATCGGTTCAGTACCTTTTGCGTATTCCTGCTGACAGACAAACAAACAAACCAACAAACAAACAGACGTGGGACAGAACATAACCTCCATGGAGGAAGGAACAAATAACCTGAGGACGCGTATGAGAGAACATGAGTGATTTGAAGTTGGAAGAATTTCCGAAGTTACAGTGCGTCTAATGTGTCCTGAAAAGGTTACTTGATCATTGTATTATAGATGTTTCGCTTCGTAGCTATTCTTTCTTTTTATTAATTAGTACTGCTCATCATCAAACAACAATATTTCATATTTTATGTTGGTATAGCTTTCCTTTTCTTTTAAAATAAGTAATGTTGGTCTTTATAAACAATACTTAACAAAAGAGTGACCTTACTGTGTTTCAGTAATCAGTACTCCATTTTGCAGTGTTTTATACACTTGGTGAAGTTATGCTGCTGTTCACCAGTTATAGCTGAAGAACCTTTCTGGTAAGTGAAACCAGGCTCTCGGGTTTAAAAAAAAAATAGAAAAAGAAAAAGAAGTTCTCTGCGGTCCAAGGTCAGTGACCTGCTCTGTAGCTGTCTCTATTCCACCTCAGGGCACCTGCTAATGTCAGCCCTCTTTTAGATTCCCCAAATCGTGGCTTGCCACTGGTTATTTTCAGCCGTGATAAGTGATCCCAGTGACCCCAAAGGTCTGACACTCTGCTTTTTTTTAGCTAGAAGTCAAATGCCAGAGCATTTCCTCCTGATCAAAGCCTTCAAAGTCAAACTGTACTTATGCATCCGCTGAAACAAGAGCTCCAAGCCCAGTTAAGTGTGCAGAGCCAGACCAAGCTCATGCCTTGACTTTAACTGGCACTACAACTATACATATGAACACGTGCTAGGACGCAAACACAACCACACATAGAAATATTTTTCAAATCTTTTAATTTATTACCTGTTCAGCCTATTGCACTTAAGGACTAGCTAAATCAGACTATAGCAGTAGACTGCCAGTAGTATCCAATGAATGCTGAAACTGTTCACCATGGGATCAGTCAGTTTGATTCCGGATAGATGCTTTTAACCATGCTGACACAGTACAAAATGTGTTTTTTACAGTTTTGAAAATATGACACAGTTGTTTATGAATTATTGAAGGGAGACGGGGGATAGATATTGTACTCTGTTCCTTCTATTCTCTCACCTAATCCTGGTTGTGTCCACTTCCTTTTCCTGTTCCCGACATTGCTTTACAACTCCTCCCCCTCCTGAAAGGATGCAGAGTCTGGTCTCTCAGCAGATAATGTGACGCACACGTGTGCTAGCGGAAGACGAGGCCATGAGCCACAAAGGTCCACTCTGGGTCCGGGATTATGATAACATCAGGAAGCGCAGAAAGGAAGAGGTGTCTGCAGGAAGTTGGCAGGCCTGTGAAGGCCTCGGAAAGAATCACACTTATCTTTCTGAGAAGCCTGGGTGTCACTCAGACTCTAACATGATGATCATGGAGAATGGGTGACACAGGCTTTTTACCCGTCGTTATCACAGTACTGCATACAGTACATTGTTAACCTACTGCAAGATCTCGCCAATGTTTTTTTTTTTTTTTTTTTTTTTAAACCTTTTAACATCAATGCTGCTGCCTAGCCCCTAGTCCTTGCAGTTACATTGTTCTGGGGTTTTTTTTGATGCTCTTAACCACAACCATTCTTCATTCATCAGACAGAAAATGGACTATGTGAAGAGAACATAATCCAATCTGCCACAATAATAAAACCAGTGTTGGTTTTAATATTGTGGCTGAATGGTGTATTGTGTTGTGTGTGTGTGTGTGTGTGTTTGTATGTATATGTATATGTATATGTATATGTATATGTATATGTATATGTATATATATGTGTGTGTGTGGGTGTTTGTATATTATATATATATATATATAGTGTGTGTGTGTATGTATATATAGTGTGTATCTATATATATATATAGTGTGTATCAGTGTGTATCTATAAAGAATATATATGTGTGTGTGTGTGTGTGTGTGTGTACATAGGTAAAGTGAGCTTCCTTCAGTGTAGTGATGCTGATGAAAAAGCCAATGGAGGCAGCTCAAAATAAATGTTGAGGTTGGAGAGTCCAGATGGTTTTTAAGGCTGTATTCCCCCGCCATAAGGACTCTTGATTTATGAGATTCTCTAAAGGTATCTCTGCTCTGATCTCGCTTTCTTTCACCCTACTCTCCTCTGAAGCTTTAAACTCATCAGGTTCTCTCAGCCCTGTCGCTAATCCTGAAGTACAAAGGAAGGTATGGCTGTGAAAAATTAGGGATTTTTCCTCCTCCCTTTTTCTTCTGTACTGAAACTCCCACTGTCTGACGAATGATAAACTGATGAGCAGGCTTAATCCAGGAGAACTGCCCCCTGCCGCTTCACTGTACATTCCCTAAAAAGATGTAGTCCTTGGTGGAAATTTGCCATGAAATTGGGAGCTGGTTGGTGAAGAATTCCTCACATGACACTGCAGTGACTGAGCATGTACAATTGACCCCCAAGCCTGCAAGTGAAATTACTAGTTTTTGTTATGGAATGAGAGGGGGTGGGCCATGAAAGCTCATATGTCAGCCTCACTAAATCCATGATCCACGATATGTGCATTATTTCAAAGCGTATGTGGCTGTGATGCTACCTACAGTTCTCGTCACACTCGTTACATGGAAGAGCCATCCTGACCACAACAACATTTATACAGTGTATATAAAATAAAGTCATATAATATAATATATGTAATGTATTTTTGTGCGTGTGTGTGTGTGTGTGTGTGTGTGTGTGTGTGTGTGTGTGTGTGTGTGTGTGTGTGTGTGTGTGTGTGTGTATATATATATATATATATATATATATATATAGATATAGGTAGCTAGATATATGTGTATATATCTATATACTATGTATAGGGCTTCCAGAGTGTCTGATCCTGTATCATTGTTATTTAGGAGAAAAAAACACAGCTCACACTTCATGTCTTCAGACTTTTGTGTTCACAGTACAGAAACCTTCTGAAGCATGGCATCAGTTAGTGTTTCAGTCTTCCTGTGGTCTGAGCACCAGCATGGAACTTTACCCCTGGCTGTACAGATGACAGTTTATTATGATCTCTCTGACAGGGTGTGCACCCTGGGGGAATAGGATCTCATACTGTCATGAACACACACACACACACACACACACACACACACACACACACACACACACACACACTGACTATGCCAACTCTGCACCGGCTGCCATTCATGCATGCTTTTCTGTTTCACATTTCCTTGTACACTCTTCATCTGATTCTTAAAAAAAGCCCTGTTCCCTTTTGGTCCTCTGTCTCCCCCTTGATGCAATCTTTATAGACAAAAATACACACCCGGAAGAAATACAGCAAGTGGTAAATTGTATTTTAGACTTTAATAGGGTTATATTTGATTGTCTCTCTCAGTCCCTCTTTCTTATTTTATGATTCTTAATATTTGTGGTACAGATGCATAGATAAGAGTCTAATAAAATGATAAGTTATGCCAGGGGTAATTAAGCACTGTAGCTGGTTTTTGTACCACGCAGAGATATGTTGTGTTTGTTTCCTCATGTTTGTGTATTTTACTATTTGTTCTTCAACCAAGCTCTGCACAACAATTCAAGATAGACTCAAAAATGGCAAAGAAGTTGTAGGGCAGAAAAATGAACGCATTGACTTGACCTGGAGGGGTCATGGTGCTGAGGTGTAAGGAAGATATTATTGCCCTTGGTCTGTCTTATTCTGTAGCTCATTCACTGCCTTCATCAGCTTTTTTCTTAAGTTTGTCTTTTACTGTAAGACAGATTTTTTGAAGCCATTGACACACTGCTGTGAGTAAAGATGTCCTAAGCTGATAATGTGACTGAAGCATTTACAATTTGTTTATGATGAAATTCTACAGTGCCTTCTGTGGTAGCAGAGACACCTTTAACCAGAGCAGATAAACTGAGGGCCCCAGTGCAAAATGCCAGTGGACTCACTGTGACCTGAAGCCAAGGTTACAGCTAATAATAGAGGAGGAAGAAAATGATTTACTTCCATCCCTGTTACCATTTTACAGCCATTCTCTTGCAACAGATGAGGGGTATGAATGAGGAGATGAATGTGTGCCATCTGGTTTGACGATCCCCTTAAAAGAGTTAGCTCACTCTGTCACAGTGAAAAAACAATAATCAGTTTGAAGTATTGAGCTTGGTGTATTTAATTTCATAGCATGAGATATGTATTTTGAATGCTATATTTGAGTGTATTCATTATTTTATATTTTCAGACCCAAACATATAGTGATTGAAGGTTTCTGTCTATACTACACTTCATTTTCAGCGCTTCCTGCCTCATATGCATGAAAGGTGGTTAGTAAACATACTGCCCAGATGTTTTGTTTGTTTTTTTGCACTTCTTCTTTAGTAAGGGCTGAAATAGTTACAGTCTTGATAAATCAGACCAAGTTCTAATCACCTTTGCCCATTTGCATGAAAGTTGAGCACTTAGTAAATTAAGGCCACGGTGTAGAATTTGAACGTTTCTGACTTTGGCGACTCCAGTGGTAGTAAAGGTAAAAAAAAAAGACAGTATGGCAGGCAGCAATGACCCTCAGCCATGTTGCTGTTTGGCCAGTAGTGCTGAGGCTCTATGGCTAAGCCAACATAGACCAAGCTACCGTAATAATATCAAGCCTTCGCTTTGCAAATACAACACACCTGACGTTTAGTATGATATCATACCTTGCCTTGCAGTGGTTAGCAGTAAAATAGCTAGACTAGAAATCTGCCACACCGGGATTGAGGATGACTGAGTTTGACCTCTGTTTATTGAGACCACTGACATAAGATTTAAATAGTCATAATCTTGCCATAACATTTTTATGTACCCAATGTTCAGTATCTCTGGCATACTTGATATACCCATATTCCCCATAATGTCTAATTTATTGCATCATAGATGGGATTATTCTACTACACTGTCTCTAGCATAGTTTGTAGTGTCCTGGCTCTGCATGACTGAAGTTCACATCAGCCGTAACTGACCATGCTGTCACACTGTGTTACTCACAAAAATATCTGAACTGCAGTCAACAGGGGACATTTCTTTGTAGTGCCGGGTTGTTTTTATTGTTGTAAAATAAGGGACAAGACCTGTTGTCTCTTGCATGTGATAGCACTGAGAAGCTAGCTTGTTTTTATCACTTGAATAAAAATAAAAAAAATAGATCCCTAAACAAGAAAAGAATAACTGCTCCAAGGACACACAAACTATAATAACATGATCAAGTATGTGTGGTAAAGTAAAATAATATAATAATAATCTATCTATCGATCGATCGTTCCGTCTATGTTACTGACTGACTGAAGTATAAAACTGCTTCTGTACAGTTAAGATCTATGGCACCGCGTTCAGCGTTTTCTTTCTACTGTAGACCCATGTAAAAAGGTCCACATCAAAAAATGTTCTACACTGCGCCTATTAGTTCTACTTCACAGGTGCAGTGTACAAGACAAAGAACCCATAAAGGTGCTAAATTGCACTTTTATTTAGCGAGTAGATTCTAGTGCTCTGTCACCTTTTGCTCCCCCCTCTCTCTAACATCCTTTGGGGTTTTGTTCACCTCTCATACTTTTCTGTCATTGTCTTGATGTTTTTGTCAGCTTGAGCCTGGAGGGCATCAGAGCAGCAGGTTTGTCCTGAGCCTCTCAGCTCTGCACTTTTCATTACGACAGTATCTGACTTACTATTTCAGGCAGGGAGACACAGAGGCTCGTATGGAGGCAGAAACGGCTGTAAAAGTCAGGACTGGTAACCTTGTCCGCCCATGGTCATGGGTCACTTGGCAAGTGCACGCTGGAATTCGCCTCACTAGGAAACCCCTTTCCACGGCTAGTAGAGTGAATGAGAGGAGCTGGGCAGGGAGAGACACAGAGGTGAAAGAGAGAGACAAAGCCAACTGTGAACACAGTGTTACAAAGGAAACTGTCTGAAAGGCTTGTATGTTTTTAGGATTTTCATGTTGTAGTGATGTATCTCTGTGTTGACAGAAGTACACTTTTTGTGTCAGTGTCTGTACTCTATATGATTTAAAATGGCTTTTATTCCCTATTGTTTCATACCGTATGTTTGTATCTGAAGTAGTCTAAACTAACTTGAACCTGAGGTTGTCCAGAGCCAGAACAATTATTCGATTAATCGATTGGTTGATCAACAAAAAATTCAGTTATTTTGATATTTTTCAACCAAAAATGCCATAAAATATTTTTTTCTGACAATTTAAAGCCAAAACAAATAAATTAATTCATTAAATCATAATTTGCAGATTAGTAGATCATAAAAATAATAGTTAGTTGAAGCTCTTTACTGTATCATTATTTTGCATTTACTGTTGTTCACATACTGTTCCACTTAATGTTGAGCTGCCTTTTAAGGCATGTTCGTGATGATTCTAGTCTGGGAATCTACACTAGGAAAGCAAGTTAATTTAGTACAACGTGAATGTATGTTGTATCAACAATGCTGCTTGGCTACCTCTGGTATCACCTATATCGCGTCATCACTTTGACCTTCTCTCCGATCCATCACATCTCCTTGACTACAGCTAAAAATTATAATTCATAATACAGACAAGATACTGTAACCTTATGTAACATCTTCTGCTCAAGCTGTAGCTTGAAGAGAGACAATGGCGTTTTGTATTTACTCTCATTTCCTTCCCTAATTGAGTCAGAGACTAAAGTGAAGCACTACAAAGGCTTTTTTGTTAGCTACAAGAAACACCTATCCAAACACATTGTGCAAGGGCATGCTGGAGCAATTAATAACCCTCTGAGGCCAGCCAGTCGTGGACTTGTTAGAGTGTAGTCAATTTCAGCCGGTAGTCACCCCGGCCTGGAATTCCTAATAAATACTGAAATAATCAGGGCTATAATTACTGAGGTATTTTTGTTATTTTAGATCTCAGAACGTATGCAGAAAATTCATCATGTCCATGTCTGGAAGTGGTTCACTATGGAACTGTGTTTGTATGTGTATATTATTATTTAATCTTTGAATTCTCAATTTCAACAATTAGACGTATATAAATACAAAATCAGGTATCCTTCATGGCCAGAAGAAAGCACCAAATATTAGAGGCTTACATTACGTTACATTAACCTTGTCACCACAAAATACAACGTTCTCAATTCCCTAGTGTCAACAACTAATGTAAGTGAAAGAAGAATCCCACTCAGTTATTCAGTCCCATATGAGCATACTTAAAGACTTTTCCTCTGACATGCTGTTGAGATACGGCAGTCTTCTTGGCAGGTAGCATGATTAACCGATGCAGTCCTGAATGTGTTATGAAATGATACAGCTTTCCGTTCTACAGAGATGATCTGTTGGTTCTGTAGGTGTTAGTTATTTCCCTATGTTTTCTACAGCTTCCACCCATTAACACGTAACACTTAGGAGATCGCCGGGTAAATGATCGACTCCCATGACAGTTATGGGTCTCTGGCTGCAGATGACGGGGTGCTTTAAAGGCGCAGTAAATTATTTTGAAAGTAAAAGCAAAGCCAGGCGGGTGCAGGGAATAAGCATGCCATTAACATTCTCTCTATTAGGATATACACACTACACATTTCATTTAGTTGACATTTGTGTGGGCTTCTACAATTAAGGAAATATGGGGCTTTTCACCACACATTGGAAACCCCTGCTTGTACACTGCAGGAGCTATTTGCGGGCTTGAAAACAAGGTTTAAAATGGTTAATTGGAGCAGTGAGGGTTTTATTGAGGAACTGTCTTTTGTTGCATGCTTTCCCAACCCTTTGACCCACAGGCATACACCTGGTAGTGGGTCGGGTTACAGCCAGGCTCCGAGGCTTGCAGGTCAAGACCCAGTGCTTCACATACCTCTAATCCCTTGCATGGCAACATATTTGACTGAAGGGTTAGATGTACACACTCCCAAACTTCATACTTGAAAAAGTACAGCAATATCTTGTTTGCTCACCTGCCCCTTTTCCTGTCTTTTCTCCCACTGCCTCTACAAGGGGATGATTTAACACTTAAAGGATGTTGAAGGGGTTTTGTGGAGCATTAACCTGCTGTGATTTATGATCGTACTGAATTATGAGGAGTACATTTTGTCTTTACATGGGTTTGTGTATGCGTGCGCTTGTATAGTATGTGTGTGTGGGATGACGAGGGAGAAGAGGAAAAAAGTGAGTCATTTCATGTGGCTTTTGCCCATTCAGGAACCCCTGACAGATGTGAATCTTAATTCTAAACATCAAGGTTTAACGCTCAAGACTCAGATATTATCTTAAGAAACAATACTATGACATTTTGACTGCGATATCAAATGTTTTAATTGAGCCGGGCAGGTTGTGTTTTTTGGAGAATGTCTTTTCTCATTTTAATTCAAAGGAGGGCTGGAAAATGGTGCAAGGAACTCCGGCTGCCAGGAGAGGTGAACGAAAGGCTACTGAGCTGGAGAATAATGTGAAAACGCACTCCTACCAAGTCAGTACTTTGACCTAAGGGTGCCTACTAATTACACTACAGATTATTCTCCCAGGCAATACAGCGACAAGCACACCAGGGGGAGCAGTTATACTGTTATTTTGATCCTGAATCAGAGAAAAGAGGCGCTTGGAGTTCCCATCTAAGATGCTTTCACAAGCAATAGAATAGGTATTTCTTGCATGATTACATAAATAAGCACATTTCTACTGGAGACCTGCTTCATAGTCTGCCCAATTGCCCTGCCTCAAGTGGCCCCTGCTGCTCCTGTTTCAGAGGATTTCAGAGCATAATCCTGCCTGATTCCTGAACAACGTGCATATTCACACACTCTCCCAGCCTGTACTCTTACTAAGTTGTGCTCCCTGTCTATGGCTACAATCAAATATAATAAAGGCAAAATAGTGTTGGCGGGATGTAGATATCGTAAGAAAGTTTATTAATTTTGCTCCCTTGTAGCCAATAATTATCAAGCTGCCATTGATGATAGGCTCTTTCCACAACGGATTTAGTACTGGCTGGTAACAGCAGTGATCATTGTAGTATTTTTTTTTAACTCCACTTTTTAGGAATCTACGATTTGTTGTACTGTATATCACTGTACTGTTTATTGCAGTTAGATTACTCAGCACTTCCACGCTGCTTGTCAAAAAAGCAGAAAAGCACAATGAGCGAAACTGCTGTACGTTCCCCTCCTTGGATCAGCAATCTTTAACAATTCCTATAACACAAGTCAGTGTGCAGAGCTGATAGGCATTTGTGTGTGACAAGAACAGCCACCACAGTGACAACAGCAATAACGAGACAAACCACAACATCAACGACAAAACATTTATTCACACACTGGTAATCCATCATGACTAGCAGTTATATCAGTGGTTGGAGCTACAACATCGTACTATACGTACTTTAATCTACACATACCCTATTCTACAGTACATAAATATGAGATGACTTGTTGAGTTTCTCTATATTAAAACAAGCAGAGTGCAGTATATGTAAGGATTATAAAAATAAATAATCATTTAAGTTATTCTTTATTAGTTTCATGTCTGGTAGAAATAAGTGCCAAGTAGTTTCAAGTAATTTCAACTTGCTCTGTATTCAGTAAAACATATTATATGTTATGATAATGTTTTGTATTATAAAGTGTGTTTCATTTCAGACCCTTTTAATTTCTCTTGTCATTTTCTTGTCAAAATTACACGTTAGAAGTGGTATGTCATGTAAACCTTGTAGACGGTTGTGTGGGAAAAAATGAAATCATGCAGAAGAAAGTTTGAATTCCTGCACATTGTCAGTACAAACTGTATTAAAAATGCAAGCTTTTGGTCTTAGACCTTTGTCGGGCATCAAACTCACAATATGAAACAACAGCATCTTTATACTGAAGCCACAAGCTGCTGCCACAAGCTCCAGTTAAATAGGAGTCAAATTACAAACACTTGACACAGCCTCAATAACAGCCAAAAAACATCCCTACAAAGACATATTGGTATAAATCATCTATTTTGCATTACATGTCCAGTATTTTTTTTTTTTCCTGTTTTTGTATTGTATTCTGTGGATCTTAAGATACAGTGTTTATCTCATTTTAGGGATGTTTTAATCAAAGTGCTCTAAGTGTAGAAAAATGAAAAATTGCAAAAATCTATATTTAAAAACTTTAAAGATGTTTCTGGGCTTGTGCAGCTCTTTGTGTGTGTGTGTGTGTGTGTGTGTGTGTGTGTGTGTGTGTGTGGGTTAGGGGTGGGGGGGATTGGGCGGTCCTCTGTCCCCATTTTTCAGGATCAGGTAAATGGTTCTATTACCACACTTCTTTAAGTTGGTTATTGCTCCATATAACTGACATACGGCGCAGGGCTCCATTTTTGTCCCAGACAGTTATGGGGCTGTGGTGATCATGTGAGGAATTTCTCTGGTGCCCTTGGTTTAATAGGATGTGTGTCTTACATCTCTGATAAATACACCCATTTGAGCAAAGTAGCTGAGAATGCTAGTAGCCTATGCCGTTTTATCCTGTTCCTTTTAGCGTGCAATATAACAGCCTCTTAATACAAGTGTTAAAGGACATGCCAACAAAACTACCCATTCTGCCTTGCACAGATGCTTTATCTAACTCAGTTATCGGGGAAAAGATAGGAGTTTGTAACATCATTTTAAGGCAGAAATGCTGAAAGGCTGTTGCAAGCCAGAGCCACTCTGCCCTTTTTTAATAGTGATTGCTGAACTCTGACTCTCAGATCCCCTCTCCTCACCCCTGACTTCCTGTCTTAACACAGCAGAGGACTCTGGTGCCGGTCTCATTGCCATTCCTCTGCTCTTGGCCTTTCTCTTCCTGCGGGATTTACCCTAAGTTGAGCTGCAGTGAAGCAACTGTTTATTAAGTTTCCACTCTGTTAATTTTCCACTTTGT
This sequence comes from Xiphias gladius, assembly GCF_016859285.1. Classification (NCBI taxonomy): domain Eukaryota; kingdom Metazoa; phylum Chordata; class Actinopteri; order Istiophoriformes; family Xiphiidae; genus Xiphias; species Xiphias gladius. The sequence goes on along the minus strand of NC_053407.1, from coordinate 16,607,132 downwards.
TGTGCTTCTCTAAACCTTGAATGCTCGGGCTTACCATGTCAGTTTCCTTACCCTCTAGACTCAATGACATGAAGTACGCTATGGGTATTAAGAGGGTTTACAGTTGAAAGCTGTCTGCTCCATATTAATACTATTAATATATGAATATTTTTAGAATCACCTTGTAAGTGGCCTGATGGTTTCTGAAATGTAAATTAAGTGTATGCCTTGAACTTGGCTTTTTTTCTCCTCTGTGTATGTGTTGTTTTTTTCTATTGCACTTACCGGACTTGGTTTAGGTTGCTAGAAAAGTGTTGACATCTGTATTAAGTAGATGGCAACACAGTGCTGATGTTGAGTATTTTTACTCAACTCAAAGCCAAATATTTCATAGAAAAATTCACGAAACTGGTTTTTACACACTGCATTTAGGCTGAGAGCTCAATCCCGTAAATGTCATATACATAAACATTGCTTGTGTAACATTTAGCAATGAACAACATAGATCACTGCCCACTGATAACATCCTGCAGTGTCTCCAGAGTGTGTGGTCCTAAGATGTGTCAGTGTTACTACTGTATGTGGGTTTTTGATGTATCACTGCACAAATTCCAGCAAGACAAGCTTTGGTACAAATACACGATTTGACATGTTAACTCATTTTAATTCAGAGCTAAATTTAAACAGCGATGTTCAAAAGATCTTCAAAAAAATCCATAACATTGTTAACATGATTTAACTACAAATATATAAGAGAATAAAAGTACAATATGCATTTGAAATCTCTCAATTTAGTACAAAATGAGAAATACTGTGATTAAGCGAAAATAGTAGTATGAACCGTTCTACGTTGCTAAATACTTTGTGTTTAGGTTGATTTCTTTCTCTTTTTAAGTTTATTGTTACCACACATGCATGGTCCAGAAATACAAACATAGCAAAAAAGGAAAAAAAAAACCCTCTGATTTTAAAAAAAGCCTGTGAACATTTCTAAGGATGGAGGTGGGGCACAGAGCCATTTACACTTCTAATTTAAGGCTTCTTTATTCCCAAATGTTAAATACTAATGATTGGCCCCCATTTGAGCTCAACCCCCACTGGAGGCCTGTTCAGGATCTCCACTGAGGCATTTTGTGCGTGTCTACCATGCTCCTTTCTTCTACTTTTAGCCACACAGGCTCAACTTTACAGGACAGTCGACAGCCCGTGGACAGCAGATGAAAAACTAAGGCAGCATATCCTGCGCCTGTTAAGTCCTAAACTAATTAGCAAAAATGGTGTCCTTTCTTTTCTTTTTAAGCATTTAGTCTCAGGGGGTGGCAGAGAGAGAGAATAAGACAGAGAGGGGGAGACGGAGAAAGGGGGGAAGATAGTGAGTGAGGGAGAAAGGAGAGATGGGGTAATGCTGAGAGCAAGACTGGAGCGAGGGAGTGACGGAGAGGGAGGAGAGGCATCTGAGCTCTCAGCTGGGCTGTTTTGAAAACACACTGTTGAAAGCCTCTCGGTTAATTCATGGCTTTTGTTTTTAGACCTTTTGTGTTTGCCAGTTTGACCATATAACATCATACATCTGGTCTATAGATTTTTTGGGGCTGTCTCGCTCAGGGACCCATAGAGTCCCTCTGGGCTCAAATTCGAGTGGTTGTGTAACATAAAAGCACCTCAAGTGTGGGCTGAGGGAGAGACGCAAAGAGCCAGAAATGGGGATAGATGGCTGCGATTCAATTGGAACATGAAGGGATAAGATATAAAATAATTTTACACTTTTCTGCTCTTGCTTGTTTTGTCTCGCCAGGAGAGATATTGTTTATGACTGTTTACAAAAGCGAAACACACAAAACATTTATATATATATTTCTTAAGGAAGAGTAGCATTTTAAAATCTAACTTTAACATGTACTCTTACACGTTTAAAAAACAATAATATGTCCAAATTGATTCAGAGGTAGTAAATTTAATGAATCTTTGGCAGATTCTATGTCAATGTCAACATTTACCTCAATCTGAACATTTTGCTAAAATGATGTTTGCAATCATTTCAAGTAATGCAGCATTTATATAAAGAACTGTCAACATAATATGATACCGAAATAGTATACATTGGTAAAATCACAACAAACAGGAGTTCTAGGTAAAGAAAATCAGTTGTACTTATTTATTTAGTAAATGGCTATGTTTAGTGAGTCTTAAAAGATTCCCGTGAAATCTCATTAACCCTACTGCTTTGCATTTGCTACCTGTTACGCCATGGCCTTCCTTCAGATCTCTCTCTCTGTTTTAAGGGCTAATATTTGCCAAGTTAATATTTCGCATTTGATTTTCTCAATTGCCCTTTCACTTAAAAGAGGATCTTGCAAAACATCTGGCCACTTGGCACCAAGTCTTTACTCCAGAGACCACTGTTTTTTGCTGTCAAAAATTTAAATGTAATTGATGCAGTTAGGCCTCTTTCAAGGTTGTGCTCAAAGATGAGTTAATTCAAAGCTAATCATATACTTTTTCCCCCCACTGTGTCACATTAAAGACACAATGAATGTCTTCATTTTTAAGATGATCGAGTCACATTTTACGAAGGAACTTTGTAAACTTCACAGAAGTACAGTCTCTCATGTACACCAGAATATGCAGCTCATATAGAAAAGAAAAGTCATCAAGTCTATTTGCAGAGTGTGGTCATACTTGAAAAGGAGAAAAAAGAAAAAACATGCCCATTTTATGTTTTAAGTAAGCATTGACTTACGGTGACATTCAGCATGACATCTGGTCTTCTTATATTTTTAGGTTGTTGCTGCCTTACTCCAACCATAAATGTATTATACTTGCCATGCATGGACTATTTCTTGCTTGGATGCATTGACTTCCTGGAGTCTTGTCATTACTGTTAGATTGCAAGGCAATTGCTGAGACTCCAGGAAGTCTGACTGTCATATTTTCCCAACCAAGAAATAGTACGGTGCATGGCCAACCATAAAACCGCAACTTTTTTACACTTCCGTGTTCGTATGGAGCTACGACGATTACAACCACACTGAGGGGAGAAAAAAAAAAAAATTCTGGGGAAATATCAGCCCGCCACCTGCGTTAAAACGAGGAATGCGGAGCATCTTGTGAAGTTTTACTTTAGTATAGTTTTCACAAATATCAAAATACTCAGTGTTTTGGCACATCAGCACCACATAATCATAAGTATCATGGACTTTAAAAGGCTGTGCAGGAAACTGACTATTCCAAAGAATGAACCTGTAGATTGATGTGTGTGGCACGATGTCTGAGGCAAACAGTAGTTGCCAGAACCAGGGTCAGGCTGCCATTGACTGTCCTCTTGCCCGTTTTGTTGGTTTTTTCCTAAAAATTACGTTTTTTCCCCCCTCAGTTTTACAATTTTATTCTCTATTATTACAACTTTTTTCCTTGAAATATTATGACTTTATTTTCATTACATTAAGTCTTTATTCTACTTTTTTTCTCATTTCCAACTCTATTCTCTTAATTGAAGAATCTTTTTTTTCTCCTCCATGTGGCTCTAATACTCCGTAAAGAGTAAACTAACAAGATATAATGTGTTCCAGAGCCAGGCTAGCTGTTTCCAGTCTTTGTGCTAAGCTAAGCTATTCGTCTGCTGGAGGAGCTTCACCTTCAACTGACAGATAAAAACCGTCAAAGTGAGCGTATCGATCTTGTCATCTGACTTTGGACAAAAAGTGTGTGTGTGTGTGTGTGTGTGTGTTGGGGCGTTGTCTATAGTATATTAATTTATCATGTGGTTGTGGTTTATTGGTTCATGCTTTTTCTTTTTTTTTTTCATTTTTACAAATACTCAACATTATTATTGATGTCTCCTTTTCAATACACCTTACCTACAAATATGAGAAATATATTATTCCCTCGCCTTCCCAGTTTGTGTCATTTCAGCTCACCTGCAGAGCAGCCGCATCACAGTAAACTCCTGTATGTGAGTCTCATTTTTTACCTATAAGACCCAAGTTTTAATGTTTTTGGTCAGCATCCGTCATGTGAAAACATCAGATTTCCACACAGTCTTAGAAATTAAAAGTGCGCGATCTGGTCATGGCTCAGTTATAAAATGCTGGCGCACCTCGGAGCGTCTCTCTTGCCGGGCTGCTGACAGCACTGTCAGCTGGACACTCGGCCACACTGAATGGCAGTAGAGGAGGTTGTACCAGCCTCTGGTGTAGAAGTTGTTTAGCTCACTTAATTGAAAATCAGTGTCGGAGCTGAGAGCATGAGTGTAGCCACCAGACACAAGCTACGCTGCCCTCCATTACCATTGCCCTTCTTCACTTAGACCATAATTAGTTTTGTGGTTTGGTCATTTAGAGACAAGATTCCATTTGTAAAATGTACATGTTGTTCTGTGTACAATGACAAAAAACCCGAAAAACAAACAAACAAATGTGCAGTGATTTGACTGACCAAATGGAAGGCAACTCAGGGTCTAATTGACTGATGCGTCAAGGCGCTGACATGTAAGGGGCAAGTCTAATTGTATCCGGAAAAAAGACTCAGCATTCTGTTGCTGCTTGTGGACAGCAAAAAGACACTAGCTTTCGTTTGAAATACCAAGATGAGAGAGAGTGGGGCTTCGTTCCCTAAAAAAGACTTGGTGGCGATTGTTAGACTAAAAATTAGAAGCCTGCATTAGTTCTTCTGTATAAAAAACCAATATATATTCCAAATAGCGATTCAGCTGTTTAAATTGATTAGATCCTTTGATTTTCTAATTACTATACTGAAATTACCTGGTGCAGTGCTTTCGTGCAAGGACAAACTTTAGGGGTGGCACAGTTAAAGCTGTGTGCTGATGTTCATGGGTCCTCCCTCGAAAAGTGCAGCCAGAGGTTCTTCAGACTGGGAAGTATGGGGGATGCACTGGAGTTGGGTGTGTTGCTACAGCTACCGGAGTGAAGATGAAATGCGATCTAGAAAGTCCAGTTTGAGTAATACATCCATGAGTTTGCGGTCTTATGTTATCAAGAGAATTTCACGGTTCATGTTACATAATGTACCCGGAATCTGCACTGCCTTTGATCAGTCGATGCAGTGTATTGCTGGAGCCCCCTCCTTTGGTGTCAGTTGCTGATGTCTTAAGACATTAACTTCGGTAGGGCATGTAGTTCATCTTAATGTATTTTGTGTTTTAGAAATTAAGGAACATTATCACGTTTTATGTCTTGTGGGATGGAGGGTATTGATTGGAATGAGTCCTGTCTTTACAACTTGTGGGCGTTCGTGTCATTGGACAGCCCAAACGCTGAATGTTTGCAGAGTTGGTAGTCTGATGATTCAGAAATTCCTTACATGGTCAATATATCCACCAGCATTTTTAATTTCTGACATGAGGGATCCAAGTTTATTTGCTTTTTCAGGCAATTCCGTGTTATTTAATGCTAACTCTGATATATTGGAGCTTTCAGAAAAATAGGAGTTCCACAGTTCTAATTATGACTTTTACAAATAGGGAACTGGTAATTACAGCAACTTCCACAGGACATAAACGTGGTATTAGAACAATGCTACAACGATCTGAGAGGAGGCAAGAAAACATAAACAGAGTCCATAGTTGTCCTGAACATTAAGAACTTGCTCTGCTGAATTACAGGGTTGCATATACTGTAAATTATATAACAGTACTTTGCATTATGTTACAGTGCCACATACGGCTATTTCGCTGGTACCTGATTATTCTGACTCTTTATTTATTTGTATAGTTATTCTAATATCTCAAAAAAAATTAAAAAGTCTTAATAATGTTCAGTGCTAGCATGTTTGGACTGACCTGTACAAATTTAATGGCACTGGCAATGGCCAAGGTTGGTTATGCAAAAGGATTGTTCCAATTACAAAAATCTCTTTGCAATGGCATTTCAAAAAGGCTCATCAAAGAATTTATTTTTTTTTTAACAATATTGCTCCATTCTACCAGCGGATTTATCCTGTACTGTGCTGGAAAACAGTGTGTATTCTTACCGGACTTTTGTTGTCTGGTTTGTCAGTCCTCTCGTTCATCTTTACTTCGTCTATATAAAATACGTTCAACTGGTCAGATTTTTTTTTTAGCCTTGCTCATAATACAACAAGAAATAAAAATTAACTCTTGGGAAAGTTAAAGCAGCGTGTGATTGCATTTTTCCTTTTGAAAGGGAAGCGATCACTAAAAACTTATACATAAAGTGGATAATTCCTGGCAGTAATGAACTAGTGCCATGCAACTGGTATGACTCTTTAACTTTCCTTGATCTGGTTTTACTGCAACTATAACAAGTTTTTGATATGCCCTTATACTTTTCACATAACCAGAAACCACTCGTAATCACTAATGAGATGACTAATAGTCAGCTATGGCAAATGTATTCTGCTTATGCGTATGCATATATGACTGTGTGTATCTTTGCATCTTTGTGTGAATGTGTATGTGAACGTGAGTATAGAAGATTTGCCTTTTAAGAATGTGAAGCTTTATTGTTCAAGGTTGGCTAAATGTTTGAAAACAATTTGAATCTGAAAGCTTCTTTTTATAAAAACATTACAAACAAAAAACATTACACACTGTCCAGGAGTTAGGAAACACAAATCTATGTAGCTCTCTTGACTAGATCTGTATTAAAGGTTGACCAATGGTTATAGTTGATTAAATAGTCTGTTTACACTGATTTGTTCTCTTGAACATAATCTTGGTTGGTAGGCGCTCATAGTGAGCTGGAACTGATACGGCTTAGTTTTCATATTGCCCGGAGCAGAGTATATAAGGGTCAAGGGACTACACCCTATAAATCAATATGAGATATAATAAGAGCTCAAAAAAGGCATTTGAAAAATGGTGTCTGCATTCGCAGGATACATGTACTATATAGCATAAGCAAATGTGCACACATGGGGATGTACACTCATACAAAGATACAAAAAAGATCACTACCCCAACCCCAACAATGAGAGGAAAGGAAAGAAGAAACCCCAAACATGTACTGGGATTATAAATTAGGACCTGTCAGTATTACAATGTATATTAATAGTCACACCTCTTTTTAATGAGTTTGGCATTGGCAGCTGAGAGGAAATACAAGTCATCATAGCACAGCTCATGCACACCCCGATGAAAGAACCTATAATAAATCTTGTGAGAGCAGGGCTCACCATAAATATGTATCGCACAAGGCATCTGTTTTACATTCTGCATATAAATCAGCCAGAGTGCTGAATAGCAATGAATCAGACGCTCGACGCTTGATTTGATAACAAATCGACTCTGAACTTGGGAGGGGAGAATTTAAAGCCTTCAACAAAAGTGGGGAGTGGTGGGGTCAGTTACGACCTGTGAGACTCTGACATGCTCCTCTTCTAGCAGGTAAGGCTACAGTTTTTTTTTTTTTTTTTTTTTTTTTTCCTGGGTTAGGTGTGGGACTATAATCTCCTTTGAGTTATCTTTTCGTAGACTGCCTACTCTTTCACCTGTCACAGATGATGACATTACCTGCACCTGAACAGGTCAGAGTGCGAGGCTAAGGTACAGCTACTGTTTGAAGGACACAACCATAGATTTGTAATGATTCTGTTGTCATTATGTTGCAGAATCAAGCTAAGTGGGATTTTAACCTTTCACATTCTTTCGCAGTGATATTAAATTTAGTACACTCTAGATTGAATTTTGATTCATTTTGTCTAACAGTACATCTATAAAGTAATTCCAATGCCATTTTAATTGACATTTATTTATTCCGTAGATAATGTGAAGAGAAAATCTTAAATTCACATATTCTCATATTTGTTGACTTTATGTTTGAGAACACTGCAGTGTATCTACTGTTTTACCTAATCTTTTGCTTTATGTACACACACATTACATGCCTGCGGTAATGTGTCAGGTGCAGTGGCGCACAGAGGATGTTACAACCTTTAGTCCTAAATCTGACAAGATCAATGCTTGTCAGTGAAAGTCAGTGCTTGCTGATTTCAGTTTCGGTGGGAGTAACAATTTGTCTCCAGTTTTGTCGTCATGAATGGGACAAGGTCACTTGATAAATCATGAAAACGTTAAAAGTAACACAACGCATCTTTTGCTTTCACCATGAATCCAGAACTTCACTTTTTTGAGACCTAGCGACTTGTTAATATGCACACATAGTTGTATACCAAATAAACACATATGAATGGTTCCAACTTGAGCTTTGGGGATGCTTAAATGTAGAGCCTGACGATGCTCGATTTCTTTATGCTAGTACAATAAAGATACATAAATAAACACTTTTGATAAGGATCTCTTACATTTTTTCATCATAGAATTACAACCAATATATATTCTGAGCAGGACATTTTACGATAGAAACATAGACATAGAGTGCTATGAGACGGCCAAACTATGTGATGCTGATACTGTTTCTAATTTACCTCAAACGTATCTACACCGATATATCCGCAATAAGTGGGTCTAGCTCTACTTAAATAATACCAGATTGTACAGTGTGCATTAAGTGCACAAACACACACATGCAGTATATGGTGTGCATATACAGTATACGAGAGGGAAATGGTTCAATTGATCTCTAGTCTGACAAAATATTTAAGAGTGCAAAGGTGGATTCATGTGGTCAGAGGCATAGAAGGCATCAGGGTAGGAGAGACTGTACAACATACTTAACAGTGAAGCTGGCTGATTCACAAAAGGAAGACATAACCATCAGCAGAACAGCCAAATGGGAGCTCTCTCCACAAACATACAGATTATCTTGTGATAGCAGCTGGGTCTAACATCTGCCTGGGAAATCAAATATCCAGGGAGCAGATGTTCATATAGCCAATGGTGTTATTTTCTGGTCTTCAAATTGCCCTTGGCTGTAGGGGCAGTACTTATACAAAGGTGTGTCATTTGTCTAAGCTGGCCTCGACTAAACTGTGCTGGACACTACCCCCAGTCTGTTTAAAAAAAAAAGAAGTATTCATCAGAATGAAACTGATTATGGTGATCACCGAAAAGCTGTTTTTTTTTCAGCAAAATGTGAAAAATGAAATTGTGGTGCAGATTACACGTTACACTTACATACAAGTCACGTTACACTCATCAACAAGTCGAACTTCCCAGAGGCCTGTGGATGTGCTATCTCCAAAGACAGGATGCCAGAAGCAGTGTTAAAGGCAAAAGAATCAGAAGCCAAAGCAAGCTATCTGGAGAGCTTACTCCTCAGCATGTTCTTATCCCCTTTTGTTCAGAGCAAGCAGATGGTTTTCAGTGAAATTCAACAATCTTCCCTTGCTCCAGGGGTTTGAAAACGACTGGGAATCAATGTCTCTTGATATAAAATAAGACCTACTATCGGATTTGCTGGATTGGACACTTACAAGCTGCAGACCCATTTCAGTTTTTTGTATTTTCAATTTTACTGTGTGATTTACAGTATAACTGTCATGGCAATTGGATATAGTCATAGTATAGATACTGTATGCAGTCATTGCAGATGAGGTGCTTTATTGATTTCCAAATACACAATGGAAAGGTGTCTTTTTTCTCATTCATTTGAACCTTTCCTCCAGGATTTATATTACAAGTAGAGTTAAAAGGAGTCATTACCCACATTAGAGATGTAAGCCATCTTTAAAGCAGCATAGCCAAAGTTGAAGATAGTATTTCTTTCCATATATTCTTTTAGTGTGGCGTTTTTTCATACATATGTCATTATTTTAGAAAATACCTTGAGTTTAAAAAGGGTTTTTATTTTCATAATAAATTACTATGTGTAGTGTAAAGAAACGGGTTGCTCATAGTGATGAACCCCAGAGAATCATCGCCTAGCTCTGCTGCTCTATGTAGATTTTCAGCCTTTGTAGATAACTGTTGTGGTTGTATGGCCCTCAGGTTTCATCAAACTCATTTCCACCGGCAGCAAGTTGCCATTGTCAGCAGACAAGCTCTGATGGAACCCACTGTATGCTACCCGCCCAGCACCAAGCAGCTGACAGACAAACTTAGTGAAAAGCTGAAGAAGGTAACAAGCTAGCAAGCTAGAGTGCTAAACATTTTTTTTAAGGAGTTTGTGGAGCCCAACCTGTCAGGTGGCCAGAAACCTGACTCCAGCCCGATGACAATATTGCTCAATGTCTGCTGGCTTGTATTAGAGGCAGTCCTTTATTTCTAATTCCCTCTGTTTGATAAGTGTAATTGGTCATATTTTAATAGGAAGGCTGGTTTGAGCCACTCCCATTTGCCCAGTTAAAGTTACTGCACTACGGTGTCGATACAAAAACAAAGCCCTATAGCATTTCAGTGGACAGAACCCCTTCATTTCGTAACATGGTGAAACGTTGTACTTTGTACGACACTACAAACTACAGTTGGCTGAGACATTAACACACACACATACACCCTAAGTGACTGAAACAGGACAATAATACTTTAGATGGGTAATCCAGAACCACAAAATGTTGAAAATGGCATCATTATATTGTTGCAATTATTAAATCAAAGCGGTAGTAATGTGCATTGCACTTAACTGGCCTGCACATTATATGACGGGCACGAGGTGTTTATCCAACCTTGAATTTGGGGGGCTGGCCTTTATTTTTTTTTAATGACCATGCCCCTGGCCATTATCAAAGACCCAGCTTTTAATTGACTAATGGTTTTTATTTGAGGAAATACGGTATGTCAGGGTTGTATGTCTTTCACCTTGTTTTGGTTTCTTTTCCCCCCCAGTGGCCATAAAGCAATCAGTGTAGCTTAAAATATTAATTAATGGCCTTCCAAAATGGTTGATTTTTAAAAAATCAATCAAATTGACTCATATCTAACCACTGGAAGTCCAGGAATAGTCAATGGCTGCCAAGAAATCAGGTGAAGCAAAACATTTACCTTCTTACCTATACATCTTAATATCACCTTGTAACAAAGATTTTTTTTTTAATGATATACATATATATATATATATATGTGTGTATATATACATATATATTATTTTTTATTTTTTTACTTTATTTATTTATTTTTTTGGCAGTGAGTTTCAATGTAATTTATATTGATTTAATGCTAGAAAAAAAAATCTTCCACTCACAAACAGAGCGGGAGCTGCGTACATTAGATGTATGATTTCTGTAGAATGTAGAGATAGTTGGAAGAAGTTGGAGGAAGAGAGTGGCTCTCAAAAACTTTCTTGTAGCTTGATTCACACCTGCACACCCTCAGTGGCAGCATGTTCTGCAAGGGTCGTCTGTTGCACGGCAGGAGTATTAGGGGATGATTAATTGCTCTGTCTTGTCAATGGTGGGCTCAAAACAGCGGGATCCTCCGCATATGTAAATACAAGCAGTCTCAGCACAGCAATCTAGAGCAGGATTAACACATGTATGCTTCAAAATTCAGACCTATTCACCAATCCTTTCTATAATCTTTGACATCCAACCTCTGTTATAGAGACAAAACATCCCTTTCCTTTCTCCTGATCAAAATACATGCATCTTGTTCTTCTTACAAACACAAAAAAGATGAAAGATACAACAGATTTATCTCACAGTTTTGTCAACAAACATGGAGCTATTGTAAGAGTAAGAAAGCAGTTAATGTTGGGAGATATTAACACAATAAATATCATATTTTTCACCCAACGGCTCATAAAAATATATATTTAAGATATTTAAAGCACAACATGTTTTTGAGAAACAATCATTTGCTATGTGAATTTGATGCAAACAACATTCACAGTTCATATCACTAAGCTAGAATGGTTTATAGTATAATATAGTATAATATAGTGCTTACCACCCTTTTTTTTTTTTCTTTTTCCCACAGCCCTGTCAGATGAGCCCAAGTACCCCTTTAACTATCAGTTTGGACTCTTCTGTTTGCTTGCTAACAAGTTTACACTCACTCTGAATCACAACACTTGTGCAATTAAGGTGTTATGAGTTCCTCTGGTTGGTTGGAGATGTCTTCTGCGGTGTTGGTTTATTGTAGCTGGCATTTTATCTGCCATCGATCATCCCTGACACCTGAATGTGTTGTTAATTTTACTAAGGCAGCTGTTATTTTCCTCAACATAAATGTGAGGACATTTCCTAAACCCCAACTTCTTTTTTTCAAATTAGCAGAGCTATTCCACAGTCGTCCCCTAACTGTATTCAGAAAATTGTTTCACTGAACTGTACTTCTTAAGACAATGAATATACAACATTTACCCTATATTGTGATTCAGTATATGATTGGCTCCTCTCTTCTTTTTTCACATTTCAACATGGACCTGATTGGACGAACATACTACTCGCGTCTGCTTTTCAAATGAAAAAACATGTCAGCTGAATAAAATTTTCTGATAAATCTGAGGCAAAAAAGAAAAATTACTCATACAGTTGCAGAATGAGGTTGTTTTGAGAAGCACTGACTTCAAGCCACATCATCATTTAAACCCTGCTTTACAGATTGGTTCAAACCACTAGCTGGCCTTAGTCAATTCCAGGTAAAGATAATGGCACTTTGCCCCAATCTCACAGCTACCTCACTACAGTATGCCACAGTACATGTATCTCTGGAGAGTGTCCTAGAAATATTTTGTTGTTTCACACTTCCAGGGCATCTGGTGACATGCAGACTCTGTCATTAAAGAGAGTAAAGAAGAGGAATCGCCTAAAAACAAGCCAGTGATAAAATATTTCATGGCAATCAAGACCCTAACTAAGTCCTAGACACCTAGCAAGACAACCATTTTCCTTGATATGTTTCACCCCTTAATGCCATTGGCTATTACGTGTGAACTTGCTGTTTCATGGCAGGTAAGGAATTTATTGGTGCTCCGTTATTAGGGGATGGCAGGGAAAGAAGTGCAAATCGCTACGGTTTTCTGAGGATGTTACGACCTCCTCCTAGATTATGCCTTCTGAAAGGTTTGTCATCCCTGTGCACTGATGTGCTCTATAGAGTGCTCTGATATCATTAGCTTCATTGCCCCTAATGTGTCTGCTCCCCTCAGCAGGAGGACAGGTCATATATTGTGCACATCAGTAGACAAAAGCCAAAAGCGAGAGATTACTGGATAAACGCTCTCTCACTTAGAAAAGAGAAAAATGTGTTTCATTGGAATTAAACATAATTTGATCTCAAAACAGTTGTGTAGCCAGTTAAGATACCAGTTGGTTAGCTAAGATGACAGTTTAGATGAGAAAATATTAAGCACAGTACCATGAAATAGACCGTAGTTTTTATGGCAGGTTATGCAGGAGCAGATGGGTAAGCTCATAGCTCTCTTAAAGGATTAACAGCAGTCCTGCAAAGCAAAGTGTCTGTTTTGGAGAGGCCATCTAGGTCAGGCAACAACAATAACAGGAGTGGTGGGATGTGGCGGACACCCGTGACTTTTAGATTATGAATCTCTGGAGCACAGAATGCTAGTTCTGTATTATGGAGACGCATAGTGCAAGACGCGACCAGTAATTTTACCGGCGCAAAGCTGTTGGGAGGAAAGATGTAGTACTGGGAGTTACCCTCGCATATATCAATTTTGTGGTGTCATTGATGACGGCAATTTTAGCCTGTAAGAGTCCTGCCTGATCAGACCACGTCCAAACCATGACGTGGGAGGCTTGGTAGTGCTTTGTGCTAATTCTATCATTTAAAGGGCCACTTCACCAATTTTCCACCCGAATCTTTTCATTCTAAAGTTGGCAGACCTGCGAATCTGCCCTGTTTCTCTGAGTTGCCATTGTGGTCATTTTCGCCAAAGCTTGGCAAAACGTGTCTCTGCTGCTGGATGACACATTTTACATCATCTGACCTAGCTTAAACTACAGCCCATATTTTATTCATTTGTGGTAGCTTGGGCCAAAGTGCGTCCAAAATCAGCCAACTGAGAATTAATTCTGCAGTGTTGTTAGCTCAGTGGTAGCGGAAGCTGACATACTGTAGCTCAACTGCTAATATAAAGCATATAAACAAAATTGACTCGATGACTATTTCATAATTTGAAATAAAATTTTTCGGGGTACTCGACAAAAATACTCACTTCTCTGTGCAGAATTGAATCACGACATTTAATCATCATATGCATAGCTACTGAAAATGTAGACCTCAATCATTTAACTATTTTTTAGCGGGGAAGGGTTGGGGATTTCTTTCACTGACTTTAAAACAGGAAGTGTTGTCCTGCAGTCTTTAGATGAGCTGCGACTTGAGACACCTCTTTGCTGGTGTCCCTCAGCCTCGGTGGTTGCTGCTAGGTGGAGGTACGCACACGCTTCTTGCAGCATATTTATATTTTTACACACTGCAATGAAATTAAAAAAAAAAAGCTGTTTCAAGTTAATGGCAGGTTTTCACACAACCTTCTGCAACAACTCTGCCATCTTTACTTCAGACCACTTGCTGTACGGAATGTGATGACAGATGATTTTTTCATGTTATTGCAGTACAAGCTTCTAACGACACAAATATCTAAAATAACATAATTATTTCAGTGTGTCATGAATCTTGAATTCAACTTACAGAGGAGCATCACATGTTCTTGGAAGCATACTTGCAGTGCTTTATAATCGAAGTATATGGTTAGGTGATAATTGTACCTTGGCACTCTTGCCCTCCATTGACCAGGACAGTTTCTTTCTTAGGTGAAGACCGACTGGAATTTGGATCACTAGAAAAATTGTCCATCTTTGCAAATCACAGATGTAACAGTAGATGAAGGGAACTGTACCTGCCGTTTTATTCTACTAATACTATACTCGTCCGGCTCCAGCCCCCCACTTTTTACCGCATATCCTAGGTTGTCTTTGAACTTGAGGATACCGAAACTGAAAAGTTGCATTTACCCTCAGCTTGCACTCTGTTTACATTTGGGCTTAATGTTATGAAAATAAGACCTGCCTCTGTGTCAAACTGATATTTCAATAAACCAGGGTCAGGAACAAATGTTTGGATTTTCTTCATCGGAGGACAGTAAAGCAGTTTACTCAACAAACCAAGGGTGATGTAGGCTTGTGGCTGTCTGACGGATGTCATTTGGATCACATTTAAAATAAATCTTGATGTGGGATAGAAGTTACCGCAACATCGAAGGCTTGGTAGTATATTTGCAAGTGAAGTCGTAGTTGTTTTTGAATCTATCCATCGTTAAAAAATACCTGGACTTTTGTAGAGGGCCAGAGATGACACAATGCTTATGCAAATGCTACTGTCAACGATTGTGTGGATGACTGTCGAGAGGCACCAGTATGCATCCAGGACGCACATCTAATATGCATACACATCTTAAAAACATATTTTACGCATTTTAAAGAGTCGCTTCTTATGAAACCAACAAAGTATTTTTCACCATTCAACATAGCAGATATTTTGATGGCATCTGCTTTGTTTTCTATCCTCTCATCTTGCAATCATTCTATAGGCAGTCTTACTGTACAGCTGAGGGAAATAGGAATTGGCTGAAGCTAGGAGAAAAAGCTGCTGAAATCTGGTGTGGGGAACTACACCAATTGAGGAAATTCCTATTTTTCTGGGACCAAGTAGAGTTACAGGGCAAGGAAAGGTTGTATATTTTAGTTAGGATGGAGAGGGGAGTTGAAACAAGTGAATATTGCTGAAAGAGCGTCGCTCACATTCAGACACAGACAAAAGGTGGAAATGAAATAACTTCCTTTCATCACGAAAACACAGCGACTCTTGACAGAATAATAGTGGCCGAGTAGATGGAGAAGGTCTGGTACTACTAGCTCAAAAACACAGGAAACTGTTGTGCCGCCTGCTTGCCTTATTAAAAGAGAACGGACACACTCCCCAAAACAAATGCAATGTCCTGCGCAAAAGACTGTTATCAGCAACAGGATTTTACAGTAAATCAATCGGGTGTTTTATCTAAGCAGAATTTTGTAGAGAATCGGGATATATATATGTATTTATCAATTAAAAGTTTGAGTAGTACCCATGACTCAATCTGTTAAAAGTGTGAGAAGAATACAGGGGAAGAATACCGTGTATATCGATATTTTGCTTAAGTTTTGTGGATTATAGTGAAAGTCGAGGAAATGTCACTTTTAAAAAAGGACAGTAATTCAGGACAGGAAATTGAAAAAAAAAAAAGGCTGAGAAACCTCAAAAATTCAAGGTAAATTACTTCAATAAATGTTTGGGTTTTGAGTCTTAAAATTTCAAGAATTTACCTTTTCAACTTGAAACAAATGAAAAAAGGTCTGTCAGCTAATTTTCCTTTGTTCATATAACTTACTTTCTCCCTAATTTGGATATGTTACATTTTAAGAAATTCTGAATTTTTTTTCGTTAAAAAAAACACAGTGGAGTTCAAAACAGTCACCCCCTACATTGCTGGTATTGTGAAGATTTTTGCATCCTCACTGGTTTGAGGGGAAAGGAAAATGTTTCCCAGACTCTGTATGTATGTGCTTTAAATCTACATCGTCAAACCGACAGCAGGCCTTTAAAGATGTTTGCTTTTACTTGAAGTTGATACTTCTTGCTCCTTCGGTAGAAGACAGGCTGTGAATCTTTCATAGATGCTAATTTGTAGGTTGTTCATGATGGAGGAAATTAAAAGACCTCTGCTAGATTCTTGGACCTCTTCAGTATTTAAAAGCTACGCTCAATCAAGCAAATGATTCCTCTCATGCAATATGGTAATGTGTGTGTGTGTGTGTGTGTGTGTGTGTGTGTGTGTGTGTGTGTGTGTGTGTGTGTGTGTGTACACGTGTGTATTCAGGAGAGGGGTTAATATATTATATCAGTGTAGTAAAAGTTAATTACCATATGTTTGTGAGTCCCATAAGCTGGTGTACTTGATGTTTATAACTTGAATTATGAAAATGTCTCCACTCAATTACTTGAGACTCTGCTCTCTGTGCAGATCAAGACTTGACCTATTGTTGGGGTTGGGGTTCCTCCAGTTAGGAAAATTATAGATGGGTGCAAAACTTTTGCAGTGTGCAGTAGTTAATATATGTTTTCTGCCCTTCTTAAATATGTACGACCTTGCATTGTTTTTTTAGCTGGCACTAAATTGGTATGTCCTGGATTTCTTTTTTTTTTTTTTCCCAAAAAACAAAAAACAAAAACTTGGAGGTTGCCTTAACCCAGGATGTTGAGAACCGCTGATGTAGACAATGTTATCACTCTGCATGAAAAGTATTTAGATAAAAAGTCAAAGAGCACATAGTATTTAACCATTAGTGTTGCTTTTTAATTGTTTTAGTCTAAACTACTTAGTCTAAACACTACTTGCTCATTCTTTTGCACTTGGCATAGAATTGTAATTGCAGATAATCGCATCGTCACTGATGTTGATACTTGACCTGTGTGGGTTATCATGTCTGTATACCTGGTTTCCCTCTTCCCCTGAATCAATTGTCTCTTAATCTCTTGCTCTAGCTTTCAATTGTGAGAAAATGTAGCCACTGCAAGGGTAGTCCTTTAATGGCTTGACCCCGAGTGGCTTTTTCTCATACAGACAAAAGGCTGTTAAGGAAATCAAAGAGAGGCATAGTGAATGTTGAGAACTCTCTGGTGCAGCATCCAGAAAAGGACAATATCACTGCTATCTTTTGACTAGAAACTCAATATAGTAATAGACAGACAACCTGCAAAACATTTAGCAATGGTAGATTATATTGAACAACTGAAGGTAGTTTATAATTTTTCAAAATATAAATTATAAACAGTGGGTGGAAATAATTGATTGTTTTACAAGTCACAAGTAAGATTCAACTCTCAGCATCGGGGTCAGGTTCCAATCAGTCAATCCTAAACTTAAATTATAACATTTTTATCCAGGTCAGCGACATGGCTCGGTGGATGGCGATGTCTGTCAGTCCACCACTTTGGTCCAGACTGAAATATTTAAACAACTGCTGGATGGATTGCTGTGAAATTTCTTAGAGGCATTCCTGGTGTCCAGAGGATGAATCATAACGATTTTGGTGATTCCTAATTTTTCCTCTTGTGCCACCAGCAGGTCAAAGTTTTCACTTGAAATATTTCACTTCTCCCCTTGAATATATTGTCAGGATGAAAAAAAATATATATTAAAAAATATATTTTTTTTTTCTCTGTCCCTGTGTTTATAAGACAGAGAGGGGACGATTGCGAAAGAGAGAGAACATTACCATTAGAGTAGATCAGGGAATCTAGGAGTAAAATCAGTAAAGTTAGGCTACTGCTCGCCATCTATAATCTGCAGAAAGCCAACATTATTCATTGATTTTGCAAGATAACATTTAGTCTACCAAACTAAATGTAAGGAGCACATGATCACAATGACACTGACCACGGCTCATTGATTTAATGTTAACAAAACTACTTTGATCTTAGGTAACTCAAAGCAATTCTCCACTCAGAGGCTGTCCTTTAGTGTCTAAGACTCACCCCCTTACAGCTTGTAAGGTGGAAGTTGGAAGGGATACAGTAACATCTGTGTGTGGTATTGATAGAGCTGACCATTTAATAGCACATGTATCCAGAAAAGGAACTGTATACCAAAAATTTGGTCTACAGTGATGTAATATTATAACACTTCTTAGGGAAAACAATGAGAGTTTGTCATTCTACTTCATTGGTTCATCTTTGTAACATTCGCAATTCAGCTGGGAGATAAATGTGCACTGTAGGAGACAGGCACATCTACTTTACACGCATCTTAATTAGGAGGTGATGATCTTTTATTTAATTTTGTGGATAGAGGGACAAAAATTCACCACCTGCTGGGCTGCTTCGGTCTTGCTTACAATTTTTAATCTGGAAAACCCCGGTGGCTCTTCTGGAGGTAAATTTCCTCTAAATCTTCCACTAAAATCAGTTCCTGAATACATCTCAGGTGATAAATAGGCCATGTGGAGAGTGACTCAAGTGATGTCACTTCAGCCATTTCGCTTTGGGCTTGGAGGAATTCTGCATTGCAAACTGGGGACGTGGAGTTTGAAAGATACTGTTGATTCTGGGAAATGTAGGAGTCAATGTCTTTGGACTTTGAACCCTTACTATGGAATAAAAGTCAGGAAATCTTGGCCTCTGTTGCTTTGATGTTGAACATTAATTTTGTCTCTTGCAACGCCCCAAACTTTAGGGAAGTGCGATACTAAATTGTCCCCTTTAATGAGGTTAGGAATTTGAAGAGGCAAAATGTTTTTTCCCTCAGTCAAATCAGAAATTTAATTTGCTAGAGATATGTAGTTGTATCAGGAACTTGTTGTGTTTTAAAACTGTGTTTTAAAGTGTGCTCAGGAATTAAATGGCTATGCCACAGTCCCTACACAGTGGAAACTGAATATGCGACTCTGGCACCCCTGTTAATCTCAGACCAAGCAGTGTAAAGTGGAAGTATTACCATTGTTACAGGTGGATGTGTTGTAATACTGTTTTTTCAATTTGGGTAAACAATTATGTAATTGGTGATGGTACTGTTCATGATAATGCATCTTGGATGCTGGCCTAATGCGCTACTAAAATCCTTACAAAATCCTTATAATTAAGTATCCACATTAAGTCCTGCGTAATAGCTCCTTTTAAGTGTTGATGCAATGGTGTCCACAGTAGAGTTGTCTTTATCAGCAGTAATGTGAGTACAGATTGTTTTAAGGGCCTTCATTTGTGGGTTTATACTGTCTTATTTGTCCTCAACTGAGAAGGAAAAGAAATCTGCCAAATTTTAATAATTATATTCAATATAGATTAACTTTCTACTTAATTATTATCTTATTTTACTATTGAAACCGCCTTGAAAATCTGTATTTCAGATTATATAATGAGATTGCATACAAGGGTGGTTATTGCATTCATAAATGTAATAGGGAGACATTAAATGGTCATGAAGTCATTGACATTGACGTAAGCACTAGTAATGAACCTCAATGAGAAACTGCACAATTTTATCAACCTCGACTTGACATGTTATTTTTGCTCTGCAGTACGTATTGAAGCTTTGATATGCTGTACTCTAAATTATTCCTCAAAGGCACATAATTAGCCCTCGCAGAGACATTTGGCTCAACAAAACCCCTGCCTTAACCGATGATGTTTTACCTTCATACGACCTATCTGGGTTGTCTATTTCTTTTCACCTGAGGGTGAACAAAGAAGTAGTGGTGTAGTCCTCTTACCTTGATATGAATTAAATGGACATTTTCTCTTTAGTTTTCATTTTAAACACGCTGATATCTGAGTTAATTAAATGTTTTGATGTTTGTGAAGGACAAATTATGCATTGGTTGACGTGTTCCACCCTGAGGGGAGATGTCCGTCATTTCTTAGTTGCTATTTGCAGTCATGTCATTAGTTACTTATTGTTAATAACGTATTCTCTATCACTCAGGCCTCCAGGAATTTGACGAGACATCATGTCGTTTGTGGCTGGATACATTTGTGACAATCAGGCCATGACCTTTAAAGTTAACATGAACTACCATTTTAGTGTCATCAGAACAATATAAACATGCCTGATCCTGATATTTGAAAACAAAAATTATACATTTATGAACTAATAGGATTTTCCTAAATGTGAAAGGAGAACATAAAGTCATAATGTGGATGGTTAAATTGCCATGGTTATCTATCTTGAAGTTGAATTTTTAGCATCTGGAGTTACCCTTCCCCACTCATCCCTATTTTTTTGTCTGCTCTCACTGAGACAAATCCCCATGCCTAGCCCACTGCTTTTATTAAATTCGCCTCAATAAAAAAAGCTCAGACAGGATTTATTAGGTACTCAGCATGGACGTTTAGTATTTCCCTCCGTTATTAACTGAAAATCAATAGAAAGCAAAGAAAATGGAAGTCATACAAGTGTTGTCGCCTTTATATTATGTCGGCTGTCAGGTTAGATTCATGACGGGGCTCCAGCGTCTGCAAGGTGGATTTTCTGCTTACATTGCAAGACCTAAAGTGGAAGTTATTCATTAGAGTAAGCCAGCGGTCAGATACATTTCCAGGCACTTTCACACATCTTTCTTGGTAAGACTCAAATAGAGTGAGAAAGGATGCTGATATACCCTGATAGAGATGTCAGACGCAACACACAGCTCGCTTGATTTATGATTATTTTGTTCTGAAGACCTTTTTTAACACCATCATGGAGCCTGTACCCTTGGAATGTAAACTGGAGTCGCATTACACTCAACCTTGCTCCCCCTCTAATACATATCATTCATTATTTCATTTTACAATCTATTTTCTTAACTTCTGCAGTTGTCAGCTGCAACTTGCCACCTCGCATGTTGACAGCGGTTTTAATACTTCTGCCTCCAATTTTGAGGTTTAACAGGTGAGCGTTACACGCTAATTTGCTATTCGCTGACCAAATTGAAATAACTGAAATGCCTACAACAATACCACACCATTGTCATATCTTCAGTAAAGCCTCGATAGGTTTGCTGAAGCTTATTCTGCACTGTCAAAGGTTCGTACTGCACAAATTCAAGTTCAAAAGGGTAAAGGTGGCATACACTTAATATGCTGTAAAATAACAGTCATTCACTAAGCCTGCATGCCGTGGCTTGACTACAAAGCAATTCCATCATGAGGAAAAGTGGCTTTGTCCACATATTAGTCTTTTCTTTCACAAAAAGGCTAGAAAAATGTGGGAATAAAGAGCTTACCCACCTCACTAATTTAATTACTCTTAGGACCTCCATGACAGTAATGTAAATATTCCATCATGAGGACCCAAGATACACAGAGTAATTACTTAAGGCTTTCCTTCACATCTCTCAAGACTTTTTTTTATTACCCAAAAGCTTTTTAACATTAGCACTCTCTTCCTGACAAATTAAATGAAATTTCATTACTCTAGCCATCCTAATGGCATGAAACTATCAGCTATTGTATGCCTGGTCTCTCTTCCCTGGCTGCAGTGGCAGATTAATCAAATAGTCAGCTTCAGAGTCAAGCTGAGGGGAGCATCGATCCACAAGTCTGTTTTTGTCTACAGTTCGTTCGTGTTGCTGATCTGAACCTTGAGTGAAAGTCTTATATATTGATCTCCATATGTTAAACATGTACAGTCCATCACAAAACAATTATTCAGAGCAGCTAACTGTTTTTGTCAACAATAGAGAATACATCCAGGAAGCATGTTCAAGACTTATCAAAATATAATTAATCAAGTTCATATCAATTTAATGTATTTTAATTCCTGTATTTGTGTTTACAAATAAACCAATCATATATGATTACCAGTTGGGTATATTGTTTTTATATCCTACTTAATGTATATAGATACATAATAGAATTCAAAATATGCTCTAAGTACCACTAAATAATATAGAGGGGGGCGTACACCAATAAATGGTTTACATAGATTTGTTATAACCAGCCATTACCTATGATATTTAACACCTTTGGTTTCGTAAGGGTTAAGCTGCTTGGCCTCTGATCTCTCCGGGGTAAGGTCTTGGCAAAGCGCCCCTCCACCACACGAGGCCCTTAAGGGACTTTCAATCCAATTGCTGGCTAAGAGTGGATGCAGATCTCAAGGTTACACCTGAGTGTTCAAGGGCAGGTCCAAGTGTAATCGGCACTTAGATCATAGATTAATCTTATTTGCTATCTATTAGGCTTGATTCTTGCTTCCTTCTCTCCCCTCCCAAAGCCAGGATTACTGTGATAGTTTAAGATAATGGATTCTTATGGAAGAGGAGGTCAAGAACCATTCTTGTTTCAGAACCTGCAGATAATATGATTAATCTAAAAGCCTCTTTCAAAGGAGGTCCCACCTTCAAAGGCCTAATTGGCAAAAAGGTATAGAATAAATCTAAGATGCTGGCGGTTGGGTGTTTTATTAATTACAATTTTATTCTCTCACAAAGTGTAGGTGATAGAAAATAGAATTTGTATCTACTTCATTTACTGGAAACACATCCACTGTTTTCATCAAGCAAATCGGGAAGGATATACAAATGCCATTTATTAAATACGATGTTGGTAATCTCATTCTTTAACTTTCAACCTTTTGGTCCTTGTATATGTATTTTATTGATATATAATGTAAGATATTGATGTTGATGACACAATTTGGTATAGCATAATTGACATTTCTTTAATACAAATAAGCCAGACATTTTAGTGAGATGAACACCGATTACTACTTTAAGCCATTTACAAAATGCTCTATTAACATTTAAAAGCAGAAGAAAATGTAGCATCATTGTCCATACATTGCACAAAAGGTTATGTAGAGAGATATATTGATTTCACTAAGTACAATCTCATTTTGATTCAAAATCTCCTGTTTTGATTTCTGCTGTAGCCACTAGCTAAACAGATAACAGATAAACTCCGATAAAATATATCCAAATGTGGCAGCCTCCCTGATAACCTCTGAAGACACATTGGTTATCTTGTCCAGTCATCAGCAACTGAATATTTATCACAAAGAGCAGACTCCTGTTCCTGCCTGAATGTTTACCAGTTTATACACAAGTAAGAGGTCTTCTTTCTCAAGAATTATCAGCTGATATTTGGACCAGAAGCATGTAAACGCTTCACCTACTAATATACAAATAAACAAGGCAGGTGTGAAAACCGTTTGACCAATGGAACATTGTTTAATTTTTTTAAATCAGTTTTAAAAGTCTTATTCAGTATATGTAGATGGAGATATCTTATGTTAGTGTGTTGTGTTTTTTTTTTCAGCTCGTTCATTAGCTGTATTTCCTTCTCTTTAGACAACCCAAAGGTGTGATAAGGGTCTTATCAGTATTGCTACCAGTGACTAATTTATTAATTCATTCATTCATTTTTATTCATTCATTATTATTCATTTGATTTATGTATTTATGTATTTATTTATTCCTTTTTGGTCTGATCAACACTCCAAAACGTGAAGATACTCACTTTACTGTTGCAGCAAATTATTACACCCTGAGAAACTAAAACAAGGGAATCTTCAGTATTTTTTCTTTAAAAAAAATGACTTAAGATCTACAGATGACTGATTAATTAAATTAAAAACCTGAAAAAATTAGTGGAGAAAGAGGATGACAATTCCCCCGTCCATAGGGCACGAGAAGTCACTGAATCGTTTGATGAGTATGGAAATGATGTGAATCATATGCTATGGCCTTCGCAGACAACAGATCTCAACCCAATTGAACACCTATGGGAGATTTTGGACCGACTTGTTAGACAGCGCTCTCCAACACCATCATCAAAACACCAAATGAGCCAATATCTTTTGGAAGAATGGTGTCCATCCCTCCAGTAGAGTTCCAGAGACTTAGAGAATCAATGCCAAGGTGCAATTGAAGGTGTTCAGGTAACTTGTTGTGGCCCAACACCTTACCAAGACACTTTATGTTGGTTTTTCCTTCAATTTGTCACCCATCTGTATGTCTATAGGTTTATGAGTTTGACTGCGCATAGGTCAACTAATTTATGGTTTTTCAATGGGACACCTGCTGCATTACCTTTTAAATGGCATTCAATTTAATTATGAATGATTTAGGGCTGCCACTAATGGCTATTTTTCTATCAATTAATCTATCAACCATTTTACTGATTATTTGATTCATCTAAGCGGTTAATCTTCCTTGCAACACTTGCGGTGGTTTTGCCTTTTCTGGTGGTCCATCGTCCAGAAGAGCGCCTGTGTATTTTCTCTTCAGGTGCTCGTGCATAGCACTAGTGCTGCTGTGGTATGCCATCAAAACTTTGCACCCTCTACAAATAAGGGATGTGCACGATTAGTCGGCTAAACGATTAAATGTTGCTACTCTTGCTAGTCAGCACAAGAAATACTAGTCGGTTCAACTAATTATTAATATTATTAATGTACAATGCCAGTTAACTGCTGCGTCTAAGATGTCAGGCAGCTGCCCTCCACTAGCCGGGGCTGCAGCCCTGTCAGACGGCAGCCCCCCCATTCCCACGCTAATGCACGGATGTTGTCAACCAGATAGGCGGAAAGTGGGACAGATGACATCTTACAAAACCACCGTGGTTTGGCAGTATTTACATCTAGAAGATGAAAATAAGATTGTATTTAGGATGTGCCAGAGTAAACTGGCATAAAACCACTCGACTGGAGCAGCGAGTAACCACATTTAGCATAGGTATGTGGACTTAACCTGCATGGAAAAAAGGCTGCTGATGCTAGCACTGCTAACGTTAGCCACACTAGGCAAACCAATATGACATTGTTTAGCCCAGTGTTTCCCACTAATTGCCTAGACTGTGGTCAGTCTAATTTGTCCCGCCACAGTTTGTTAGTGAATCAAAAATAATTTTACACTTCTCACTCCTCTAATAACATAAAAGATTTTTAACATAGTGTTTTCCACCCTTGCTTCATTGTAGAGCTGTCCCTCTGTCTCTCTCTCCATCATAGACTGACAACGAACCCATCTGTCATAGTCGGACTGGCCATTGGGAGCACTGGTGAAATCCCGCCGCATCGGTGGGACGGTGGACTATGAAGTCTTACCGTTCCTGTCAGTCTCCTGTCAGTCTTTCTCACCGATCACTGGAGCCAAAAACAACTGACATCATGATACAGCAGCTACTTAGTGATATTGGAAAAAACATTTGTTATAATTAATTGAAGCATTTTAGAAAAAAAATAATGCGTTGCTTTGAACTAAAATTGATGACATCAATGCATTTTCAGTGTTGATGTCACTGATTATGGCAGCTAACCGCGGGAGTTCTTGGGGTAAAAAGTAAAAAGTCTACCTCAATAATAAGGTTACCTCAATTGTAAACAAAACATTACAAGTGTGTTGAAATGTGTTTTTCCATTTAAATGCTGTAAAATTAAAACGAAATATATGCCTGATGTGAAACACAAAAGACCTTATTTAAGATGGAAGAGGCTGATTTGCCATATCAAAGTGTCCATTTAGTGGCACACGAATAGGAAATCAATTACATTGCAAAAGACGGTTTGATTGTATGTTCTTATGAAATCGGGACATAACCTTTGCAAAGATAGATTGAGGCCTCATTTCCATTCTCACCTGAAACTGTCACACTGCTGTGCTCATTAAAACCTGTCTGTCACCCCTCTCTCTCACAAACAGCCCTGTTTTGTTTTCACCATTTATCATTGTCAGAGTTGTCATGAAGATCAGAATAGCTCACATCTGTAAATGACTCAGTCCTTGTAGCCACTGCAATTAACAGTCAGATTAAATCTCCATAATTGTTCACGATTCTTGAGGAGGAATCGATATGCTATTGATTGATGACACTAACTCAATTCAAGCAATATTGGCAAAGAATGCAATGGAGCAAATTTGGAGATGTTAAAATTGCACTGCATTGCCTTAAAAGGAAAATTCCATCCTCAGATTCTGTTACACTGTTACATTTGATACATTGCAGGAGATATTGTATGCCTCTCGTACTTTTATTTTGTTGAATACATGCAGTAGTTTGCTATATTTCCAAATATGTCTTTCACCAGCTGTCAGAGAACAGTGTCAATATGCCCTATTGACATATGGGTTGCAAGTAACCACCACACATTCATTTTGGGCAAATAAATTTGATGTATTGATTTATTAAAAGTTCATACAAAATAATGGAACAATGTTTATGTTTGCAGCAACATCCCTCGTCATCTGTGCAGTAAATGGTTCCCTCAACTGTTTTTTAAAGCTCCATCAAGGTATAGTGATACTGAAGGGCTAATAGAGACCGTGACAGTGTTAATCATATCATACTTTCATAACTTCATGTCCAGACTCTAAAAGAAGCAGTTTGTCATTTTGCCGATCATAACAAAGCAAATTTTTAAACCATTTGTGCACAGAGAGAGCGTTTCCCTTTGTTCACTTAATTGACATACACCTATTTTTAAAGGGCACCATTAAAAGAAAGGAAAGACCTGTGTTGCGGTTCACAGTTGCAATTATCCTGATTAATCTGCTTCATGCTCTTTTTTATATTCACTCTCAATCTCTGGATGTGATAAAGACTTCTTGTATTTAATAAGAGGAATCAGCAATATTACTCATACTACTCCTTTGGAAACACAATCTCTTGCATGTCATCATGACGTTTACACTTGTCAGTCTTTCACAAGAGCACTTTTCAGTTCAAAAAATGTTTTCAGCTTAACTTTTATTACAGTATGTAAGATAAGAGTTTTTCCCTCATTTCCTCAACAGACCTGCTAGTTTTTCTTCTTAGATGATCTTACTGACTGTAATTTTCCTCCATATAAGGTTTATATTTTGTGCAGCATAATCATTGCATCAAAATGAAGTAGAATATGCTAATGACTCTAATTGGACTACTAATAGAGACTGTTTCCCCAGCTTTAAGCTTTTGGGGGGTCTGTGTAATCAGTGTAGACAGTCGTTAAGGGAATGGAGAGGCAACTAGCAATGTCAGGAGAGGGCCCAGGCGGTTCCGGCTGACACTACCCCAATCTTCTAGGACCCATTAAATGGCAGTTTCAACACATTACCAACCATAACATCCTTGAATATCACTGATTTTATTTGCAGTATCAAACATTTCATTTCACGCACCATTAATGGAAAAGTGCTGAGTTCTAATGCTGCCAAACATTTAGTAACTACCTGGACTCGGAGAACCAATTAACTCCGGCGACAACATGGCCAATTAAACACACAAATAGGTGAGTCCAGCATTGGTTACTGCCCTAGTAATTTACTTTTGAATAAACCCAAGCAAAAATAGAAAGCAAGTCATCGATTGACCAGTTGAAGTGGATGGCAGAGTAACGATTTAGAACCAAAAATGGACAATAATGTACTGTACCAGCAATTTAGTAAATATCCAAGGAAATGTGATGCCATGTTGTATCGTTCTTAAGGAAATAATATCAAATGAAAAATAAAATGAATGATAGTAAGATAGAAATGAGAACTAATTTGACTATAATTCAATTTGACATGAGTAAATACATTCCTGTTCAAGTGAAACTTGTTGGTTGGAAAGAACCGTCACATTGATGAAACTTAAGGGTGTATTGATCAAATACAAGTGAGATGATTAACGATGCAGTGCAAATTTATTAACATATCTTTTGATCATTTAAACATGTATTGCTTTGTAGCATTTATATTCATTATACACAAATACCTTGTGCATGTGGTCCTATAATTCTCTCTTTCTTTACCATTTCTCTATCCCAAACCCGATAGGTGATATGAACCTAAGTGTTAGGTTGTTGGTCTGTGATTTTACCACAGTAACCTCACAACCTCATTTAAAGTAGGAAATATTTTCTGTATTGATTTTCCTCCAATGCAACGGTGCAACGATGGTTTCATTGGAAGCCAAATCATATCAATACACAGCTGATGAACTCTTAAGGCAGAGGGAAGCAAAGAAAAACATAAGTTGTGGTTGTTATTTATGTGAGTCATGTCATTTCATAGCTTGATAATTGGTTACCAGAGACATTTCTTCTGTATGGTTTAGAGGAGTGTGAAGAAAACCTCCACACTTAATTACCTCTGGGGTTCAGCTGGCTGACCAACAGGGTTACCAATTTATTGTTACACCTGTGTCCACTGAATTTTTTTTTTTTTTAAAAGGAGGGTACCTCAATAGAGTGCTACAATACACTCTTGGTCATAAGCAAGTTTTATGTAATTATTTGGATGTTTTTCTTTTTTGTTTTTATTGCTACAACATCTTAAACTTGCATTATTATTGGTTTTGATTAGTTGGGGCACAGCAACAAGTTACGTACACAACTCTGATAAATTAATACCTTATATTCTTGTTATGGTGAAAACATTGACAGTTAGAGTCCAATTTTACTCTCCTTTTAGCTTTGTTTTGGTCTCCACTTCTTCCTGAGGGAGGCTCTTAAGCAGCAAAATGTTCCACTTTGTTCACCAGCTTGACGCTAATTTTGTCCATCAGCTTTTTAGTACTGGGCAGGTAGCGTACAGTCCGCTTTATTAAAGTTTTTACAGTGAAAACAGCTGTCTGCAGATGGAAACACTGTCAATGACAGCAGTGGGAGGGAACCAAAACAGAGAAGTTGTGGGCTATAAAATCCAAACAGTGAGCTGAGAGATGCTAAAAACGCTCCATAGAGCTGAGGGGAACTGCACAGTCAAGAGATAATTGAGGGACCTCTCTCATATTACACAGTCATTTTACCCATTGTTCATACAAAAATGTTGATAATTGCAGTTTTATGGCTAAATACTGACAGTCTTCACTTAAACTTAACTTTTACTCTCCTTGTTCAGTGATTAACAAAACACTTTAGTGCTGAACTGAAAACTTAGGGTAGTCCCAAAATGCTTTGGGTCAGTAAAACCTATTCATTATCAGTTGGTTATTTCTTGTAATGTGCATCATCACATCAATGTTTTGGAGAAAAAAAACAAAAAAAAAACAAGGGTATTAATCAATCAAATCATCACAAGGGTATTTTGATAGTGCAAGATTTAATAAGGGATGCAATCACTTCACCAGTAAATTGAAACAATCCAATAACCCTGGAGATCAAGGTTTGAACAATTCCCTGCTACTTGGCCACTAGAAAACCCAGTCATGCAGCGCTGATGAACCCCAAATATCCCAGCTGCCGGTCAGCAGAATTATCCATAAAACCATAAATGCCCACTTCAGACCCAACATTGTTCAACAGTTCATTAAGTAGGGATGTAGGGATCTAGGGAAAACAGATGAAATACCTTTTGCAGATTTTCAGTATGTTCGTTTTTGAGGCTCTGTGTATTTGTTAATTAAAACTATTTCATCACTATGTTTAGAAAACATTAAATCCAGAATGCAATACATTTCTTTTCAGAACACATTTTCCGGTGCATATTAGTATCATATAAACAGAATTTTTTTGGATTTTGGTTGCATTGGGTTGATAGTACAAGAGAAGACAACCAGCCTGTCTGGACAGTTTTCATTTATATTACCTCTATCTTCTTGCTCCCATATTTAGGCAGACATATTATATTGAAGCATGATTTTATCAAAAATATTTGTGCTGGAAAGGGAAGTGGAATTTTTGTTATCGGGCCCAGGAAATCACCAAACCAATAACTTCTAACACC
Source organism: Xiphias gladius (assembly GCF_016859285.1). Classification (NCBI taxonomy): domain Eukaryota; kingdom Metazoa; phylum Chordata; class Actinopteri; order Istiophoriformes; family Xiphiidae; genus Xiphias; species Xiphias gladius. Next base: position 16,577,168 of record NC_053407.1, on the reverse strand, counting down.
CAGTAACGAAAGTAATGTGTTTGTTATTCTTGCAGTTACTCTCGTCCTGTGATTTCTGGACATAATATGATTTAAACCCTGCAGTGTACTATTACCAAATTCCTCTCTATTCTGTTAATCACTCTCTTTAATACATGTAATCACAATATTAATGATTTTTGGTGCCGAGTGAAGGGTGGGGATACAGATGGGTGATGGTCAGCATTGTACTAAACAGCATCTCACTGTAGCTGATAATGATGGTCGGACAGAGAGAATGAAATGTTTAACCACATAATTCAGAGCATATCTTACAAGGAGCTTATGTCCCAAATCACTTCTCACCAAGCCTGGCCTAGATTTACTTTGTGTTTTAAGAAAAATTGGTATCTTAGCCATGATCGGTTTATATTCTTATTTGTCTGTTGAGCATGGATTATAATGGAAAAAAAGATATACGGGGGTTTTTTATCAGGTCATTTGTGCTTGAAATACGTTTTAAAAAATACACCAGAGGGATGCACATCTCTCTCTCTCTTGCTCTCTTGCTCTGACTCTGCTCATTCTGCACCGCATGTATATAATAACACAAAAGCTCTGGGAAAGTGAATTTGATCTACAGTTATCAGTACAAGGGTAGAGTATTGTTGTTCTTAAAGCCATGAAATGCACACTGTGGGGACAAGTGAAATCTTAAGATTACAAAAACCCTTCAGTGATTACAATGCTGATGAGTAAAGTGCTGGAGATGATGGCAGCCTCACAGTTTGACATCATTCTTCACAGAGCACATCAGCATGACAATAAGTTAGCATAAGTTGCCATCTACAAATATCTGAATGGAAATTGCAGAAATTAAAAAATTTTAAGAATTTAAAAAACAGTTTTACGCTTAGCTGAAAACCCTCTGCGTTGAAAAACTGCTCAAAAAGGTGATCGAAAACAAACTTTTTAAATATATGATGATATTTCAGGATCTCCCTCTGCTTCTCCTTGTACTTGTTTCACTTCCAGTAGTGCAGACGCGGGATCTGTAAACTGTATTATTTCCACCCAGTCTGTCTCCACTCTATGAGAGAACCTCAAAAACAAACAAACTAGAATTACCAACCAGTCAAGCTGCAGGAAATATGGTCACAATTTCCCCTTCTGCTCCTGAGTTATGGTGTTGAATAATGGCCAGAAAAATGTTTTTGCAGAACATTATGAGGTCACAGTGAAGTTGACCTATCCTTTTGGATATAAAATATCATCACTTCATCATTTTATCCTATTAGACATTTGTGTTAAAATTTGTCATAATTATTGTGAAAGAATTCTTGAGTTACGACCAAAAATGTGTTTTGTGGGGGCACGGGGACCTGGACCTTTGACCTTTGACCACCGAATTCTAATCAGTTCATCCTTGAGTCCAAGTGGACATTTGTGCCAAGTTTGCAGAAATTCTCTCAAGAGATATCTTGTTCACGAGAATGGGACAGATGGGCGGGGGTGGACAGACGGACAGACAACTGGAAAACATAATGTTAAGGCTGTCGCAGTTGCGGAGGCATAAAAGCATGGTGGTAGATAAAAGCTTAGCCTCCAAAGAGTTACAGGACATTGTAGGTGCTCTTTGGTTTGGTTTGACTTCCCTTTGAATTTTGTCTTACTGACTTTTTGGAAGTCTGGGTAATATTTCTCTGATATTTGGATGGAAATCTGTTTTGATTGCAAAGACAATGACCAAACATCAAAATATTTCATTGTTAATGTAAAATCGTCCCACGTAGCTTTGAAATTATTTGGAATCACACCTCTTATAAACCTTACTCCGCCCTTCTCTCTTTCCCCTCTCCTCTCTCTTAGACACACAATTTTATTCCCTTCCTTTTCTCCACCTCTGGGATAGACATGTAGTAGTATCCCAGCTTATTGTTTAGGAGCAAAGGGGTAGCCAAAGGCCAGGTAACTTGGATTTGACTGGTGTATTCTCTTGTCCCACAGGACATAAGATACAAATCAAGTTGCTTTGACCCCATTGTCCTCTGCACACTCCTAGTCCCCTAAAGGCAATACTGTGGTATGGGATCCTTTCTACCCTTTATTTATTTTTTTCCCTTTGTATAGCTGCTGCTAAAGGCATAAGGTACATACATTTCCTTGGGTAAACCATTTGACATTCAGGCCCAGAGACAGCCAACATTTTGATTTTAAATGGTGTTTACCTATCCTGATAGCTTAATAATCAGTTGGATAGGTTCTTTGGTTGAGTTTCCATATTAATGAACACATTGTTTTGATTTTTTAATCAGACACACCTTTTCTTCTGAGACTTTTTCCCTTTCTTTCCCATTCTACTGTAATTCTAGTGGCTTAACTGTCCTTACATTGTATACACTCATAAGCAGTCCATAGTGAGTAAATATGGCCTTATGTAAACCAGTATACGTAGATACCTCTGCAGCCTAGCATCCTCAGGCAAAGAGATTTACTCACTGGTGTGTAGGTTGATCTCACCACAGAGGCTGAATCTCTGTTTCATGTCATGCTGACCTTTCCCAGTCTTAATGAAATCAGCCTTGACTTAAAAACAAATAAGCACCTTTCACCCCCTGTTAGCCCGCAGATCATGCCAGTGACCTATGAACTTAATTTTCTATCCAAACATATATTCATAGGTGACACCCTCTCTTTCCATGATGGAAAGTGTCACAGGTGTTGAAGTCTGATTAAAATATGATAATGTCAGTATCCTTGTTCAAAAGTCCTTTAACAATGCCATGAAATGAAGAGCAGAATCCAAACAGAATCTAACATATTTTAGGACCAATTTTATAATTCAAACTTTATTTCAGACTCACAAGAGCCTATGAACATGAACCAATTTCAGTCCAGTATAATATTTTTTTTTTTTTACAAATGACATTATGTTGTGACACTTCTATCTAGCTGTCTCCACTTTGATGATTAGAAATGGGTTTGTGCAAAGCATGTTTTGTTTCCAAAACTACCTGACAGTGTACCAACAACACCTCTCATCAGCCTTTTTGTAATTTTTTTTTTTTTTATCAAACAGCTGTGCACTGGACGTAGTGCATCCTGAGGCCTTAGGGTAAGACAGCATGCCATCACAATTTTACAGCACAATACTTCACATTACTGCGAGCCAATTTGATAAGCATACTTTTTTTTAAAAAATCAGTTAATCTTGTTTTAATCTCCCACCATGTAGGCAGCCATTTGTTTCCACTCATTTCAATACTATGTGAAAATATTGCAGTGGTTTGATTTGGTGGTTTTATGAATGCCAAAATGATGATAACTTGAGCTTCACTCGCATTTTATGGTACGCTAACTGCAACTCGAAGCATCTTTTTAGGCTTCACATCTATTTTTCCCAATGCTACGTGCATAACTACGGTGATGTTGTATTAGGCTGTGACTGCTGCTAACACAAATGCAAATGTGGCAGAATGCATCCAGTGAAAATGATGCAGGACTGAAACTGCTGTGTTGTGGACACTGTAGACGAGGTGTAAAGTTTGGTGTGGCTGTGATTGTGCTGCACACTACTATACATTGTATTATACAGGAGGTTATACATTTGACATGTGGACTGAAATGCAGGTAACATGTCTGAGCTATTCCTAACATTTTGCTAAATAAGTGGAACCAGCACCTTCAGAAAGTCAAGGATTGTAAAAAGCATTGTGTTTGGATCCCCGAAGCAGCACTGAGTCAATCATCAGGAACATTTTGCAACAGATTCTGAACGGAGGCTGGGCACGGGAGAGATGCCACCACAGTCCCTCTTGCAAAGGAACCCTGAAAGTACTTTATTAGTGCCACACACAAAACGTGGCAATCAGCACAAACTGACTGGTCTGTGATCCCTGTGTTGGCTACTCAGCATAATAGCACATAAAGCAGAACTAATGATGTTGTCATCTCTGGAACTAAAGAAAAGCGTATTAAGAGTGGTGTTGCTGCTTCTTTTTTGGTTGAATGAGCTTTATTTGATTTGTTGAGCAAGAATTACCTGAAAAAACCTCCTCCTAAAATACATCGAATGAACGAACTCTAGCGCATAGAGTGCAAAAAATTGTCCAGATATACATGAGTGATGTAGAACTATGAGGGGATGCGAGAGGAGGGGAAGAGATGTTTTTTGCACCGCTTGTGATTTCTCCCTCTGAAAATGAGTATGTTTTAATCATTTCCTCAGCTGGAATAATTTTTTGTGTGATTTGTACACTCTTATACTTTATGTAGGCTCATTATATAAGCTGTAAAAAAGACTGATATTGATTAACTGTCAGCTACTGTTAATTAGGCTACTGTCAGAATAACAGAGTTATATTACAGTCGAGCCAGCGTCTAGCTAAAAGTCAGGTTTAAATTCACAGATTTAAATCTAAAACATGATGATAAAAATAGGTTAGAGGTGGGACAAGTGTGCAAAAGTTTCACAAAAATAGAGCCAGGGCAAGGGAGGTTTCAAACAAGCAACATGTCGCTCAGCCTGTTAGCCGACGCATGGAGTAGTTTAGGACATTTTCAATAGGAATTAATGAAACAATCTGATGTTCACTCACTCATCAACATCGCGTCCAGGTAGGAATTGTGTGAGAGTGTAAAACCTCTGTAAATTGGTAGTGATGTAGCACATTTATGGAATGTACTACATAGTTATTTTTCCTAATGTGTAACGCAGATCTGTTTTCAATGACAATGACAAACAGAAAAAATGTAATTGTATCATACTGGGGATATCACTTAATATTAATTACAGGGTCATTGCAAAGCCATTGTCTTTAGTAAGTAAGATTCAGGTGTAGCACCTGTTTCTTGTAAGACGAGGCAAACAGTATAGCTCCAACCCACCTTCCACCACCATCCTTATCAGCACGTTTCTTACAAAGGGTTAATTCAATCATGTCAAGGTTCTCTGCTCTGTTGCTTGCCTCTACCATCATACTTTAGACGCGGTGAAGCGTCTCCTCATTGATGGCACCTTTGGCTTCACAATAGAAGCTAATTTGTTAGAATCTTTCACAGGTCAGGGGCTGCTTAAAGGCGAGGAGGGCGCCATGGCCACCGGAAAAATAAAGCCATCCACTGAGTTGGAGGGGGCAAATTAAATGCCCAGTCATTTTATGACCGTGGACATACAAAACATAAATATCCATTTTCTTTACTTCAATACAGTCCATGAGATCTTGCCAGCCATCCCAGTTAACACAGGTTAATAGATTGATTCCAGTGACATGGCTCATAATGAACAGTAAATTGTTTTATCTCTTAAGTCTTATTTGGTCAGCCAGGAAAACATATGAGGTAATATGGCTGAGGCTAAATGGAGCGTATAATAGATCTCTCACTAAGGCATAAGGATAGGTTGATGGCAGGGCTATGATTAATGAAAATAATAATGCTCTTGAAATTGAAATTTTTCTCTCTTTTTTTTGGCCCTTTCAACCCTTTCCTGCTGTGGTCATTCTGACTGTTCATGCACAGTGTGATTGATGTGGGGTTGCTAGCATCTTTATTTATGTCTGTTGGGTCATTTTTACAGAAAGGTCTGTTCTGGCCATGATAGAGACTCCAGCTTACAGTGAACTCTTACTTAATTCATAGTCAGACCTGTGTAACAAATAACAAAAGTATCTGGGTGCATCTCGTTTTCCTTTTCCGTTTTGTATAATATAGCCATACTGAAGTGACTTTAGTAAATGTAATTTTCACATTAAAGTATTGGCACAAAGTTCATAAAAAAGCTTCCTTTTTTAGCTGTTGTACTTTGATAAAACTGACTATGCATTTATTTTAAAAAGTATATTACAAAGAGCAACTGAATTTGCCAATCCCTTTCAATTTTCAATCTCACATAGCATTTACTCATTTAAAGACATCAGTACAGTGTTAAAGCCCTGACTCCCTTCTTTTGACCAAAGAGAAAAAAAAAAAACTTGCAAAAAATCAATGACTTTCAATTCCGCACTATTGATATGCTTAGATAATGCAGCAATTGAACTGTTCTTCTGCCAGTGGTGATGAGGAGCAGTAGATGAAGAGTAATTGGGCCCTGACCCTTGTGTGCCTCAGCCACCATATCACCCAAGCTTCCCCCAACACATTCTCTCCTACAAGCAGGAGGGCTCATTTTGCAAACCCTCAGTTGTGGCAAGGTGATAAATTACAGTTCTTAACTATCATTGATTACTCAGTGTTTCTCCACTTTCCGTGACAACTGTTCAGTCACTCTGAATGGCTCTTAATGGCACATTAGAGAAAAGAAAGCATACAGTTTCCCCAACATTGATTAAACTTGCTTGTTGCTAAATAAAGACAAACTGACATGCACTAGTCTTTGGTATTCTGTGACCAAGTACAGACATAAGACCCACATCATGTAAAATAATGGGATAATAGCACTGGCTCTCAGATGGTTTGGATTAAACTGATTCCAATGCAGCTTGAAATGCTGTGATTTGTCATTCCTTCAGTGATTTCTTTAAAAAAAAAAAAGGAATTTGACTGTGTTTTTTTTCTCATACAGTGAGTACTTTGTGTATAAGTCTCTGATCTAGTTATAAACAACACTGAATTAAATGGACTATATTTAAAAGAATTGTCTAAGCAGACAAATATGAAACCCCAATAAGTCAGTCAATAAGTCATGTCAAATCAAACTTAAAAAGGAACCAATTTCTAAAAAGGTTGAACCTTTAGTTTTCAATTGGGAACTACCTTGAACTTATTTATAGTATTTCATAGTTTCTCACCGTGCTAGACTTAGTTTAAAATTTTATCTATTTAAATTTTATTTGGAGATTGACAAAACACTGCGCTCCAAAACAGACCTACTAACAGCATCAAGTACTGACACCCAGGTCATAATTACAATTACAATATCTGTAAGGTTGTGATGAATCACATATTATCTGATATCTCCCATCTGGCATCACAAATTGAGGAAGTATTTTAACACAAGCAGTAAATATTTAGGAGTAACAGTATCAGGTTATAAGTATGGGTTTTATATCTTAAGGTACGGAGTCAAAGTATGAAAAGAAATGAGAGTAACCTGTGGATCTCAGGAACTTGGCTGCTGGTGGTTTGTTAGCCATGTGAGCCTGCAAAGGACCAAAAATGTCTTCCTTGTAGAAAGAGTAATGTTTTTAGCTCGCTAGCATTGTGGTTCAAGGGATAGCATTGCCAATCTTTCAGTCTTTCAGTTGGTTGGTCCACCACTTTGGCCCTGACTGAAATATCCAAACAACATTTTGGTAGATTGCCATGAAAGGTTGTACACCATGGGGTTGACATTTTTGCTTTTAAGTGAAATGTCTCAAAAACTATTGAACAGATTGCCATTACATTTGGTAGAGATATCCCTCTGGCCTAAAGGATGAATCCTAATTAATTTGGTGATCCTCTGACTTTTACTCCTTTGAGTGAAATGTCTCAACAACAGTTGGAGGGATCATCATGAAATTTTGTAACATTCGTGTTCCCCTCGTGATGACTTGTAATAGCTTTCTTTATCTTTTACTTTTCATCTAGCGCCATCATCCGGTCTAAACCTTATCTTTGTGCAATACTTTGACTTAATACCAATTACCAAGCACATCATCGGCCTTACCTGTGTTTAGTAAAAATGAGCAAATACCAAATGTTAGCATTCTATTATTGCACTATATTGCAATACTGTGTACAGCTTCACAGACAAAGCCGCTAATGTGTTTGCAGACTCACAGCCTTGTTTGTTACTTTTTATACTGTCTGGGAATACCTGTACAAGAAACTCCAACACGTACTGTGACTTCCCGACACTGTATGTAGACCTCCCAGTACGGTGGCAGTAGGACTAGTAGTCCATGCAATGAGCACTGACTACTTGGCTTCATTATGCTTCAAGGTGAGCTCGAACTTGGCATTGACTTACTCAAGAATCTACCAATCCACTGGGATCTATAGTATTGTATATGTATTCCAGGCCTTGGCTGTCTACGAACTCCAACTGTCTGTCTCTTCACTAATGTCCCGAGCCATTCAAATGATAAAGGCAACATAATGATGGGGATGTATTGCTTTGTAATGAGGCTCAGACACTGTCAGCATGAAAATATCCAAATATCCACATTTTGGAGAAAAGGCACTGTAGCAAGATCGTATTCACTGGGTGATATTTTGCTGGTCTCTGAACAGTTAAAAAATACAGACCATGTGCTTTATATCCAGGAAATGAAAGCCTGTTCATTTTTTAAAATTTGATCTTATGTTTTAGAAAACCTTTCCTGTCAATGTGTGTCATCTGACATCACAATTAAAGCAGTTCCTATTTTGAGTTGAAGCTGCACAATGCTTATGAAAATAAAAGATTTTTAAATAATATGCCACTGAAGTCGCTCTTGCCTTAGGCCTGCAGGTAGGTCTGGCAAAAGGTTTTGAAAGAACAAGATGAAGGAGTAAGGTTGTGTATGCCTCTAATTTGTAGAGGCATACACATTGGAGATAAAGACAATATAGTGATACGGTGCTGAGATATCAACCGCAGCATGAGGTGTCCATGTTTGAATCTAAGTTAAGAATCATGTGGTGAAGGTTTTTGCTTGCAGAGATTTACTGTTTACCATCACAGGTTTGTTCTTGCTGAGAGATGTGACGCTAACTTTGTTTCTCAGTTGTTCGCCATATTCCCAAGCACAACAAGCTGAAAAACAAACAAACAAACATTTCCCTCTCCCCAGCAAAGTCTCACGGAAGCTTCTCACAAAATTATATAAACTTTGTTGTATCAAAGCATTAAATAAGATAGAGAACACTAAAAGTAAAGAGAATAATCATGTCTCTATTATATAAATATATCCACAGCAGAGAGTAGGGCCACCTCTGATGCACAAATGCTTATTGACCTAACGGGTGTGACGGTGGTCACTTCCTGTTGGGCTTGTGAAATTTCTAGATCCCCTGAGATGAACATGTCCTGGACTGACTGAAAGAAAAAAAGATAGTAATCTTTTACTTGGAATATTCGTCATAAGGGAAGGACTAAAACAGAATTTAACATTGTATTGAAATGATCTTTTCTGGTGTATTTTTTTTTATTCAACCATGGCATATGTTCACCTAAATACAGCATATTCATAAACATATATATATATATATATATGTGTGTATGTATATGTATATATATATGTGTGTATGTATATGTATATGTATATATATATGTATATGTATGTGTACGTATATATGTATGTATGTATGTATATATATGTATGTATATATGTATATATATATATATATATATATATATATATATGTGTATATATGTATGTCTGACATTTTAATTTAAATCAATATGCATGTAATGTGCATGGTTATAACAGGTTTATTTATTAGTGTTAACAATGTTAATGAGGAATAATGCCATATAAAAGGTTAGTCCTCTATTTTAGTTGGGTATCTGTATCAGCCACTTATCTGTTTTTGCTGCATCGTTTCAAGAGATAAAGCAAACAGGCATGATGTGTGTGTGTTTGTGTTTGAAAAGCCAAGAAAACCAATTTTGACATTTTTGTCAGCTTGTGACCCACTACTCATAGGACTGACCCAGTCCATCAACAAAATGTCACCAAAGACAAATCAAAAAACAAAGGAAATGAACCCTCATTTGAATGAGGATAATGTCATAATAGTGGCAGGCTGAGGAGTCTATAAGATGCTGTTGGAAAGATTTCTATTGTCTCTGAACCTGATGTCAAAATGCCATGAGAGGTGTCCCCCTGCCAGGTCAGTATGCCTCTGAGGTCGGGGCTTTTGCCCTGGCCTGGGCTCCAGGCCACACTGTCTCAAGAGTGGGCCTGGCACTGCTGTCAGCCGCACATCATGTGAAACTGCAGAGCTGAACCAGTCTAACAGGGTTAAACTGATTAGCAATGCACTTGTGTTCAGTGGGTCACAGTTTGAAGAACAAAAGTGATATTAAAGGATCTATATTTCTCCCTTGGTTCCTTAATACCATCAGTTCTTTTAACATAAAAAAGTCAGCTCCAGATCCCTGACAGATAGGTGCCATTTTTTTTCTTTTCAGTTTATCCTTTTCTTTCCTTTCTCTGTGGATATCACAAATCCCCTGCACCCTGAGCCCAGTCCTCAAATTCTTAACCCCATGTCTCCCCCCTGTCAATACATGAACTCTTCTTTTCACTTTTAATTCTCGCTTTTTGGCTTGTACTCAAACTTCTGCTCTGTCTTGCAGTTTCCTTCTCACTTTCACCCACACTCATCCCTGGGAAATGTAGATCTTTTCCTGACAAGTTCCTCAAGAAGCAAAGCCTCTGGAGATCATCGGTAGAGCTCTGCCAAAAAATGCGTGGGAATAGTCTGGATGGGAAGGGGAAGGGATTTTTAATTGTTTTTCTTTTTTTCTTTTTCTGGAATTAGTCAGTGGAAAAAAAAAATCTGTGATTATTCCTTTATTTACCCTACAGTAAGTAAGGTTTTGAGCTGTGGGTGGCAGTGACTGCTTATATAGGAGACTCAATAGCATAGTATTCTAATGTAACTCTAGCACTAATGTTTGGAAATGTTCTCCATGTGATACAAATTATGCATATTAATTCTGTTTTGTATGATATAAATCAAGGTACTTTGAAGAGTGAAAATTATGTACTCCCTGTGTTTATACAGGCAGTAACCTGCCTGTATCAACAGCTGGAATAACAAGTGCTGTATTTTGGCGTTCATTAAGAGCTCACTCAGATGGTTTCCCGACTGGTGGGGTTTGGAAGTTCAGCTCTGAGGTTGAGGGTCGGAAAGTGTTGAAAAAGGAGCAAGTACATCTATTTCCCGACTGGCAATTTTTATCGGAATAGGATAAAATATTCTGATTTGTCAATATTACACTCCTTGTCTGAAAATGCCCCAGCAGGCTGACACAGAAATAAAACAATACAATAATATGGATGGACAGAACTAACTCATATTAAGTTACAAATGCGATTATAGTCAACACTGTGTGATTTAGTCTGCCTGTGTACGGCACTGCTGTCTTTTTTCTGCACTACTGCTTGAATGTTTTCATTCGGATTTCACCTCATTGACCCATGAGAACTGTATTGTGCCATTTTAAACGATTGTGTTCAAAAGTAAGACTCAGGACTATTCATTCATATTTCCATACAGAAAAATACTATTACACATTTCTGGGACAGTAGCTTTTGCAAAATTACTGTCACTATTTGGTTAATTGTACAAACTTTGAGCTTATAAACTAATATTTTACTTAATTACATCAGTTAATGTTTTGACATAATTCCTTTTGTTATCTCTGTAAAAAAATACCTTCTAAAAATAAAAATAAAATCAGAGGTTAAATGTTACTGCTGCACGGTGAAACCAAGACTGCATAAGTTGTCTTAGTTAGTCTTAGTTCATTTTATTTCCCTGCTAAGCAATAGCCGTAACCAATAGTGTACAAATATGTACTTATCAGAAATATGTAGATCTGAATCTTGCCAAGCTATTTGTGGAGTGGAAATAACATGTTTACTCAAGAAAGTTGGAAATTTTTGATGTCTTACTACATTGGTAGCATCACTAAAATACATAGATATGCAGAGTGATAAATAAATTCAACCTGATATAACTGTAAAAGATTTAAGAGGTAGACACAGAAATCACAAATCCTGTTTAACTCTAGAGAGAAAATCTCAACCTACAGTTTGAAAAGTTCACTGTGTTGTTGCACAATGTCAGTTACCATCTTTGTTCAGTGATGGACATAAAAAGGCTTCCATTGTTCAGCCACAATAAGCCTCCATTCTTAAAGCAGATAAGCATAACAAAGTAAAAGTAGGGGGCCGTCAAACATCCAAAACTAGAAGTGTCCAAGCAACACTATTTACATATTAGCCATTCTCATGGAGGGAATAGCTGAATAAGTTGTATTGATTAAAACAGTCTTCTGACAATCACTCACATTTAACCATTTGTAATTTGATATTATTGTCAGTTAAAATTATGATAATATATAATAATAATAATAATAATATTAATAATAATGGACGTGCTTACTAATGGAAGGCACAATTGAGAGTGTCATCTAAAGTGTTTATCTACCTATCTTAATTGAAAGTATTACTAAATTATCATTATTGGCTTTGCTGCTTGTTCATACACTTCTGTGTTGTTCCATCAGGACTATTTATGTTTCAAGAAATCACAAGCAAATTAGGGAGAACACATTTGCCTCATTTATTAACTCACTTTATCGTCTTTACATTGCAAGAGGACTTGATTGGTATTTCTATTACTGAATCTCTACAGGGGGCTGATTGCTTAACAGTACTCTAAAGCTAACAACTGGCTAATGTAAACAAAGGTAAGCCATTTATAACAAGATAAAATTTGAAAATCAAATACTATTTTTGCGTAACTAATCTCATAACTAACATTAATTTTTATGTGAAGGAGTAGGAAACGAGGTGAGTTGTCCACATGCGGATGGTGGTATGCTGCAGGCTGCAGAGGTCTAAACTAGTGCCTGCGATTTGAATCGCTGCTCCACAGGAAGCAGGCCGGGTGGCTTGTTTAGCTGGATGTGATTTCGAGTGGCAGGAGGGGGTGTTGCCTGGTCATATGAAACACAATGGGGCATACTTTCTGAACACGACTATTAGGCAATAATGACGTGGCTCAAGTCCAAACCATTTGCTGTCCGTGTCTGCAGATTAAGATATGCCCCTCCTTGTATTAATCAAATAGTGGCCTTTGTCTGAGGGCAGTATGTGAGTGCATTCCTCTTCTTCTTCTGAAGTGTCTGTGCACATTTTATTTTTTATCTTATTTTCACTAGTGAGGAGGAAAAAAGAAAAGGCTGCTGTTGAATCATACAGTTAAAAGACAGAAGCTCCGGTTTATAATGTTAATGGTTGTTGGTAATGATCGCCTTGTTTCGGGGATTTTTAGTAACAAAGTCCTGATTCGTTATTCCACAAGTGACCATTGCCCTCAGCCCGACTTGCACCATAATAATGTCCCTTGTGTACAGTCCTATAAACATTTGACTAAATGCACTATTAACATATTGAGCAAACAGAAAAAACAAAGAAACCCAGGAGTATCCTATTGCAGGAAATAACTAGTCTCATTTTCTCTGTAACTGATTCCAGGAAAGCAGCTACATGAGAGAAAGAAGTCAAGCAGTGGGATTTAGAACACTGAACAAGATAGATTCCTCCGAATTCTAATTGGAGAACAGTTGATTTAATTGGTATCCATTTGGCTGACAAAAGAAAGCAAGAGTAGTGGGCAGGCAGGAATGCCTCTGGGGCCGATGTGAACATGAAGTGGCTCTGCTCAACGCTCAGGGACGGATCACTTCCAAAGACATACCGTGGGAGCTGGCAGGACAGATTGCAGTGGGAGAGAGAGAGAGGGGGGGGGCAAATTCACGGTGGAGTGAGGAGCTTTCAATAGAGAGGCATCTTTATTTGGAGAGCGAGGCCATTTTAGACGCAAAATTGAACTCCCACTCTGGGTAGTAATGTGTAATGTGACTCTGACCCTGAGATGAGAGAAGTGGACACGGTTCAGCGGGCCTTGTAAACGCAAGCTTTGGTGACAGACACGTCTAAATTATCGTGACCAAAACAAACTGTTTGATTCACAAGCTTCAGCGAGCACATGATGATATTTGTAGCACTAATTAATTTGAGATATATGAAAACATGGATGATTTCTAAAAGTTGAGATGAAACCCCTTGGCCTTTTTAGTCTTCAAATAAAAACCATCTAAGGCATTATGTTTTAGGAATGTCTGAAGGTCAGTCAATAATAATCTCTTTACCGATGTAATGGTTGTCATTATGACTCGGCCTTCACAGTAACCTATCAGAGACGAGATTTTGTTTTTATGTCGGGACCTAATCACAAAGCGCTCTTTCTTTCTGTGTGTGAGCTTGTGTTGTCTGCGGATGAAAAATGTAGTCGGAGGTGTGTTGTACTGTGGCTTGGGGAACCCAGGTGTTGGAGTGTTTTTACTGCCTCTGTAGAGAGGAAGGGTGGGAGAGCGGGGGCAGATGACCTGGAGGGGGTTCAGAGGCAGGGGCCGTGCTTGGGAGACCTTCACAGTCTGCCTCTGGGGGATACAGCCACTGCTTATCTCTTCCTACACTTTTACTTCTTTTTTATCCTCTTCCACAGTACTGCTTTCATTTCCCTTTCCTCCCAGTTTAGGAGGACAAGTACTCCGACGTTATTTCCTACCAGCGCCACCCATTGTATTATCTGCTGACACGCATGTTCTAAAGAGTGGAAATGCTCCTTTCTTCTCTTTTACAGCAAATATTTGAACCTGGCCGGATTATAAATCTTGGTGTTGAAACACTCTGGGATTAGTATGTCTTTAATCATTTAATGAGTGCCGGCCAATTTGGAGCACTACACACACCCACACACATACACAAAGACATAGTATTATCGTGATGACATTAATGGTTCTACACAACACCTCTTTTCTTGTATTCAGTTTGAAAACCTGGTTACAGTGGCTCTTTTGCCGTAGTGACTACAGTAGGTTTTAATCCTCCTACAGTATATGACAGGCTTGCCCTCACCTTGCCCAGCACTTAAAGAAGCAATCTTTCAAAAAGTCCCCTTAAAGCCTATGTGAATGTGCGTCCGTTCAGAGGAGAGTGCAGTATGCTGATGGAGAATGGGCCCATTCCTGATGTAAATGAAGAGATGCATATCAGTGTTAATCCATTGCTTTGTAGTCACAGCCATACCCAAAGTCTGTCTAATTTCCCTCACACTCCCTTTTGCAGCCAGAAGTGTATCGATCGGCAGTAATTGAAGTGTACTTGATAATCCGTAAGGCAACAGGGGAGAGGGAGACCCTCAACTCTCACATCGATGCACATAGAATGGGGCTGTGGGGTTGTGTGTATTTGAGTGTGAGTGTGTGGTGCAGGGGGGGCTCTCTAATGTATGGGCGGGTATGGCAACACCCCCCTCACGGCTTCTTCTCAGCTGATTAAACTCATTGAGAGCCAGACAAGTGGAACAAATAGATATAAAGGTTTGCCTGGCAGCTTACAGCTATTCAGATTTCTTCATTGAAACGGCAAGCACCACATCTACATGGCCTGCTTTATGCTGACATTAAGCAACTGGAGTGCCTGTTTTTGAAATGAACCATACATTATGCGCCACACTCGCAAAGATATCTCAGGCGGCAACTTTAAGAACATGAATTTTACATTCTCTTTTGGGCCAGTTAAATGTGCAGTACACAATCAGGTATAATGTTGGTGATGTCTTTTTAAACACAAAAACTGGCACAAAGCACAATGTGTTGTTTGCAGTATTGGTTTGGAATGTGTTATTCATCAAGAGTGTTGCTTTGTTACTGTTTTAATTTGGATGAAAGCAACATTACTGATTTTAAAATGTGACTACTTTTATATCGATCAGCCAAAATATTAGAATTTTAACAGCTGAGAAATTTGCATTTCTCTCCTCACCCCATCACACGATTTTTTTTGTCATTTTAACAGGTTGGCCTGTTTTTCATAACCCAGTGCGTGTGTGTGTTTCATCCAGACTATTTTATGATAATAATTTTGGAAATCCTACATCCTGTTAACATTTGTCCTGCCTTCCAAATTATCATCTGGTGTTATTTGAAAGGGCAAGGAGCATGTAATAGACTTTTTTGTTTGTTAATAAGTAATAAGCAATAAAGAATCAAATGCTTCACGTAGATGATTAAAACCACAGAGAAACAATGTGTTCCTCTGCTATCTGCACAGTTTTAATGGGTAGTATAAGTTGTGTTTATTGTTTCGCAAATTGTTTGGCAAGACGTATCAGCTGTAACTTAATTTTAATAAACTGGTATATTTGATAGAGTACATTAAAACTTTTGAATGAACGCATTGGGATTCACAGATTATGTATTGTGCAACCTGCACCAACAACATATGATGCAGAATGTTTTGAAAAAATCTAGAGGACGTAATAAATAATAATTGTTTGGTTTCAGGGATGTGATGCAAGTGCAATGGAACAGTTTATTAGCAGTACTTGACGACAACAAAAACGGCATCTTCATATCTGAGGCCGACCAGAGTGATTATGGTCTCTCTGCGGATGTGGGAACAGTTACCAGGCAGCTGGTGGCATAATAAAGGGCATGCAGATTAAAGATGATTAAGAAAATGTCTCAACTGTAAATGTTATGAGATGATATTGAGATATTGAAAGTCATTATATTATAACAATGATGATTATGACTATGCTGTCTACTAACATAATGATGGTCCTGCCCTACTAATAATGTTGATGACTATATCAACAAAAGTCACGATCTGTCTGTCAGTCAGTCAGGCTGTCTTGCGGCGGCGGTGGCTCAGGCGGTAGAGCGGGTTGTCCACTGATCGCAGGGTCCTTGGACAAGACACTGAACCCCTAAGTTGCCTCACGTATGTTGCTTTGGATAAAAATGTCCGCCAAATGAGTAAATGTAATGTAAATGTAATCTATCCAACTTTGTCTGTCTCTCTGTCTGTCATTAAGTTTGATACTAGAGTATATAAGTAAACAAGTATCCTAATTTACGCCACGGAAAAATATGCATTGAAAATTGTAAGCTTAGTATTGTAGTTGCATTATAAAAAGGTCTCATTGATTTATTTGCTCTAGGCCTGGTTGCTGGGTCAGGTGAAAGGCCAAGACTGGAGCTTCCTTTTACACCATATTTATCACTACTCTGTGGCACCTATTCACTCCCACTAAAGAGCTTTTACCATTAAAGTTCAGTTATTCAGGGTCTCAGGACTTTTGCCCATTCACTTTATTCCCAGTGAGGTCATGTTTTATTTGTAGCAAACTCAGGATGAGAAATACCACATTAAATATCATGAAACAGACATAAACAAAAGAAAACTGAACCACTCTTGAGGCGAAAAATTACAATCGTATCAACACCAAAGTGATCTTTCAGTATCATTGAGGAATAAGCCAAACTGTAAGCAAACTTATCCACAAAGTAAGCAGTTGCTGGAAAGTAAGCAACTGCATCAAATACAATTGTCAGCATTAAGTTTCATCTTTAGTATTACAGAGATAATGTTTGTTATGCCTCATAGACATAGTTTTAACATGAATACATTATTGAAATAACATCTCCAGGCTTTACCCTTTACAGGCCTCTACACTCAAACCCCACACATTTGAATCTCTCTGCCCTGTCTGTGTCACAGACACACTGCCCGACACGTACATATACACGCACAGTTGCTTCCACACACACACACACACATACACAGACGAAGAGAGAGAGACGTTTCACAGAGTGTCTCACCCTGCGGAGAAAATAAGAAATAACCATAACTCCTTCCACTGCCAGCCTGCCCTGCATGACCCCTGTTTTAAGTGGGTAGCAGGTAATTGCTGAGGCGGTGTTACCCATCAGCCTACAAGCCCATGTGTGCCTTATGTGTCATCTCTATTTATTATATTCTGCACACTCCCTGGGCCTTGGTAATCAATTTCACAAGGATACAGGGCTGATATCAGCTGCCGTGCACATTATGAGGCGAGCCCTCCTCTTATCAAGTGCAGAATTGCTGGCTAGAGGTCATGAACAGATAAACAGGGATGTAACACAACTCCCCCACTCACCTGCCCCCCAGTGAACACAAAGGTGGGAAGGTGATGTTGCGAGGGGGGTACAAAGAACAAAACACCCAGCAAGGGAAAGGTTTTGACCCTTGTAAGGTGCCTCTTGTTACGCCCGACCTTCAGAATTTCATCATCACTGCTTCTGTCTGCTTAATAATTCGGAAGCTTCCGTCTCATCTCTCTCTTGAGTCAGCGTATGTGGGTGTGCGCATGTTTGTGTGGTGGTGGGTTGGGGGGTTATGAGGCCTGCAGACACCCTCCCTCTGATTATCTCCAAGCACTCTTTGCAGACCTTTATAGACCAACCACAACTCCATCAATCATTTGCCCTGCCTTCTTACTCCTAAGGCTGCCCCATGTCCCACCTCACCACTGCTGGGCTAATATTATCTAAAGCTGCGTCTGTAGTGGTATGCACTGACTGAAAAACAAAGTGTTTCCTTCCTCTGAAACTTTGGGGTTTAAAATATACATATACATAATGTTTAGAGGGCAGAGAATCAGTTGTAGTCAAGTCGCCCACAGTATCCTACCAATTTTTTTTTTTTTACTCTACATCTGATTGATTTCGCTGCTGAGGTGAGGTATTAGGCAGCCACGGCTGGTGGAAAAAAATTAAGAATCAGTGTTTAAACATGCTTGCAGCTCTAAAGTAGAGATGTCAGACTAAGAAAGTATTTATAGAGATCATTTGTGGTCAGTGGACAAGTCGTGCAGCAGTAGAAATGTCATGCAGTTGCATCAGCCTTAGTAAACATTAATTATGAGTCCGTCTTTGTTTACTCATCCCTACACCCCACACTGGCAGCTGTGCATATTTGCCAAGAGAATTGGATCTCCCTGTCACTATATTTTGGTGATATGCCTATACTGTAGACCTCGTGTATTTGAGGGAAGATGTTGTTATTAATCGCTAAACAGGTCAGCTCTGTGGTTGACATTTGAATACAGAAATACCAAATAAAGAGAAGCGTTTTGAAAGATACTGGATGGTAAAATATTCTAAAATGTGCACTCTTGTATTTTCCACATACAAAGTTTAGATGTGGTCACCTGCCTTTTGTTGTAGACATGTGTCTGGCTCCCTCACCCTGCCCCCGCCGCACAGCTGACCTTGTGCAGCCTTTCCAGGCCAAAGACTTGATGAGTGTTTTTTTTAGCCCATCCCCCCACATCCCTCGGCATGTGTGCTGCACATCCGCTCTGTCATTAAACCCTCCACCCGTGGCTTTAGGACCCAACCATATGGTGCAGCTAGTGGAGTGTTGCAAGAAAGGCTTGGCTTTGGTCATAATCTGATGAATCTTTCTCAGAAAAGAGGTTTTCTATGATGACATCGCAACCAATCGTCTGGACAACAATCTGCACTGGTGTGTTTGTGTGTTTAAGCGCCTGTGTGTATGCACAAGTACGCATCTTGCATATCTTGTGTGTCATGCATGTTTGTGGCTCTCAGCGCACAGTAAAAGTGACAAATTAAGGAGCGGGGCAGAAATCCTCAAGAGACACGCAAATGACATACTGCAAGAATAAGAACTCTGCTAAATATGGACAAACAGCAGTGCACTTGTTTACATTATTTAATAAAACAAAAAAAACTTTCTTTTTTTACTTCAGTGTTTCTGTGTATTTTCTACAACTGTGAAAGACTATTCAAACCACAAAGACTTGTGTTATGATGTTTAACGCCTTAAAGAACGTACCAAATGTTTTAAGAGCCCTGGTACCTTGCGCAAGATGAAAGGTTGCCCTTGGAGTCGTTAGAGGCATGTTCAATAGCAGCACGAACAATAGTTGCCAGTTTCACAGTTAAGACATGACCAGTTGTCTGGCAACACGTTTAGTATGCAGCAAGCAGAGCGTATCACACACAAAGATGGAAGAGATTTTCTGTGGCTCACACAATCCAAAAGAAGCTATCAATTTCCTGACATAAGAGTGAATGGATATGGCTGATGTTCGGGCAATGTTATCAGTATCCACATACTAAATCCATGCGGGAAGCAAGACAGTGAGGTTCATGCTTGTATGGCCTGAGAGAAAACAGTGTAAATGAAAAGCACGCGCTTTGTCGAGTTATCATGGGTCATGAACATGTGTATATGTGATAAAGGGGGAGAGAGAGAGAGAGAGAGAGAGAGAGAGAGGTGCGTGGTTTTTGTTATATAATGCTGCTGAACCAGTTCTTGTGATTTTGGGTGGGTCACATTGGGGCATCTCTGGACTGACAGATGTGCTTATTGAAAAAAAGCCTGTTCAAATTTGGTAAATCTGGTATTTTATAGGCCATAGCGCTGCATTATCCAGTTCATGTCAGGGCATGTCGGTTATTATCAGAGCAGTATTTTTTCAATATTTTTACTCTGTTTATAGAGACCTACTGACCCAAAAAGACAGAAAACCAAATGTGGTCACAAAAAATAAGCTCATTTCCCCTTGGAAATTTGAATGAGTGTAATATTAGAGGCAGCTTAAGGACAGAGAAATGTTCCCTCATAATTTGAAATGTGTACAATTAATCCCGATTCCATCATGCTGCATTGCTAACTGAAACATTAAGCTATAAAAATATCTTTGGTCTCCCTTTTCCAAAACACTATTAATGATTTCGTGAGTTGTAATTTTCAAAGCTGCCTCTCACAAAGTTCACAGAGTGCGTCCACACATAAAAAAACATACTAGCATTTAGTCTAATAGGCCTAGAGGCCTCTAAACTTTCTCATTTAGCTCTTTTGTGTATGTCAGAGTAAGGGGCAAAGGGGGAAAATGGGGCCTTAAGCAGTAATTTCACCAGAGTTAAGTGTATTGCAGATGGGAATTATTAATTTGTATCTGCTTTGCCTCAGCTCTGCCACTTACTGAAGAGGGGAAAAGTGTCACTCTATTCAATTTTTGTGTTTCTGAAGTCTCTGGTCTCAAGAACAGCCTGGTCCAGGGTCGTGAGTGTTAAATGTCAAGCCTTGTAGTGAGCTGTCAAAGAACAGAATAGGCCCGGGATGATTGATGACTGGAGAGCCTGAAACCAAAACCTCCCAATTGCAAATGCTACCTTGCGTCAGTCTTCTTACCGCCCCCGTTTTTTTTGTTTTTTTTTTCACTCCTAATAGTTGCTCACCATAGGGCCAGGGCAGCTCCCACATGCACAATCACACACAGTCACACACAGTTATGCTTCAACATACTAGCATCACTAAAAGTGTCTTCTCTGCACACAGCCAAGATTTGTTTTGCATGTATATGGATAGATCCCTCGTAAGGTCTCCAAGCATTAAACCCCACAAAAGAAAAGCGAACCAGTGCTTTTCTTTTAGCAGGTTTTGGTTTTTTGACTCTGTTTTTTTTGTTTTTTGTTCTTAGTAATAGGGAATTGTCATAGTCCAGAGGTTTTGAAAATAACTTAGACAATAGCTGAATAATTTGGAGTTCTAAACTATGATGACAAGATTATTAATGGCTCAATCTAGACCGTATTTAGCCCCATGCATATTCAGTGGAACCATACAGATGGGCTTCTGGCTGTGAAAAGTTTTCTACTGTTTGCTATAGGGCAATTAGTCGACAGTTCAACATTAATATTTGTCAGCTGGCTTAAAAAAGTTACACAGTAAAGTACACGCTGAAGTTAAATCACATTAGTAGCACAAATTTAAGGTAATATGAATGTGATATGTTATTTTTGATTAATTCATATAATAAAATTATTACATTATGTGCCATATGTATTATGTGAAATATGAATACTCCATCAAATCTCAAATAGCTTAATAAAATATCATTTTGATTAAGTAGATGGACAAATCACGTGCTTTAATGTTGGAAATTCCTTGAGGGTGCTCATATGTTCAGTGTAATTATTGTATATTGACAGCCCATGGAATCTAATACAGTGCAAATATTTATGTGGAGCACTTCTGATGAAGATATCTCCCTGAATGCTGAAATGATCAAAGACTGTCATAGCATTACAATAGTTCCATTTGTCTGCCTTGGCAGGGACAGACATCCTGTTTACCGGATGGTTAATCACAGACTCCCTCTATCATCTTCATCAGGATTGCCTGTGGTTTCAGAGACTGTGTAAAAACGTGCTCACATTTCTTTATCTTTTTTTCTCCCACCACCACTCACTTGTCCCCCCCAGATGCTATCTCCTCTCAAAGCACTGCCTATTTAGCAGATCCTCGAATTATCTTTTTCTAACCCTCAACACACTAATAACAGTCCATCACAGCTTTATTTATTCTTTGAAGGAGAAGAGCACAAAGTATAAAGCTGTGATTCCGGGGCGGCAATTGTTGTTGTTCTTGAGGCATATGATACTCCCACACGTCAGTCTGAAGCCCCCTATTAAAACAGGCATCATTTCACTCACCTGAAGCAGAGAGCAAAGAGGCTGTGAAATCAAAGCGTCAGAACAGCTCAGCACCTGTCAATCTGACCCACAGTGACAGGCCATGCTCCTCTCGCCCACATTGATAACACAGATAAACATAAAGCTAAATACCAGGCCATGCTCTGTTAACTTTTATGTGGTTAAGAATGATTGGCTTTTTGCTTCACTACACCAGAGGGATCAAAGTACCTGGGAAGGATATCAGAGCGTTAGTGTCCTGGTAGAAATCCCACTCTGTTCCTTTTACCTTTCATGCATATATAATTGCCGGCGTTCCCTCTCAGCGCTACCTGCAACCTCTATGGACATGTCGCACACAATATTGTGTGATATGTACTTAATGGGCTTGGCGAGGTGCTGCAGTGGGACTGTTTGACTAAGTATGCAGCACGTATATAATGAGTTCTAGGTGTAGACATCCTGTAGCTTTGTGATGTATAATTTATACCTGCCCTTTTTTAAATGACACTAAAGGACAAAAAATGTGTTAACTATTGTTAGCATTTACGCTTGATTTCACGAGTATTCTGTTTAATGCTTATTATATTGTTATGCAGTTACTACAGTAAGTCTCAGCTATATTTTATGTCTTTTGAATGACTAAATTACCTTGAGATTTTAAAAAAAAAATACTCAGAATTTCTCATTGAAAGCTGAAACTTTGCTCTAGGATATAAATTAAAATTTGGTTAAAAGCATGATATACTTATAAAATAAATGTTGTAAATTTTTGCAACAGTTTGGAATGCTCCGATTTTTGCTATTTTTTTTTTTCAAATAGAAACCCCTACAGAAGAACCATATTTCACAGCTTGACATTTCAAAGGGTGGAATCGAAGGTCGTTAGGAGGCAGGGGATGAGGGCAGACGTCTGCAACTGTTTGTTTACCAGACCGCTCATTGGTGTCAGACTTCCTGACATTCTTGTACCTTATCTTCACTTTTCTGAAGTCTGCAAACTGGTGCCAGTGAACGAGGGGATGTGTGTGGGGTCCACTTCCATGGCACTGCATTGCGATCACACCAGGACTGTGTCCAAAAGAGCCAGGCTTGTGCTTTTGAGGAGTCGGGGTCAGGAGAGATTAACCCATGTGATCCGGCAGCTCTGGGAGAAATTTGACTGAGTGCGGAGCAGAGGTGCTGCAGAGGGCAGTGCAGGCCGGAACAGGTTCAGCCCCTGCTTGCTTATCACTGGGCCCCACTGTCGACAAAACTCCCTTGGTCAAAGAGTGCTGAGAGTGGTGTAAAAAGCATGTTTACAATTCGAGGAGGTCAAGGACTTGAGGACAGATAACTATTAACAGAATAATACCACAGTCATTCAAAAGAGAGGACGGCATGGATGCGTGTTTAGTGTGAGGATTATCTCACACAGTTTTTTCATCACAATTAAATTTCCATGTTACCTGGAAAAAAAAAATACATAGACAAAAAAAGTCAAACTTTAATAATAACATCATTTGATATTTCCAATAATGAACAACATTAATACGCATTTACGCATAATATACATAAACCTTGACAGGATAGTGACAGCACGCTCTTTCAGATATTGTATTATTGTATTGAAACACTCTGTACAGTATGTTTAAGCTGCCACTGGTATGTGTAATGGTTTCCTTGTCGACTCATTCTTCATCGTTTTACTGTATTTAAATATAGACTCATAAGGCACATGTGAGCCAGCTGGCAAGGGTGATAATCTCCGGACCTTGAAGTATTCTTTTTCTTTTCCTAACACATGAAGGATCAATTACACATGCCTGAGTAAATAGGTGACAAAAACACAGCGGAGTACTTCGTCCTATAGATCGACGGAGCAGCTGTGAGGTTGTCAGTCACGACGATGAATAGTGTCACACTTCTTTGAGGTCTTTGCCTCCTCCATGGCCTGTGAGCAGACCAACTTGGATCCCTCTGTATCCATGCAGAATAACTTCGGTGACAGGTGGTCTGCTACTTTAGTTGGAATTGCATCTTTGTAACAAACTCACTGAGGAAATAAACAGGAGCCAATGGAGGAAAATTTCAATTCCTCTTACATTACCCTGCAGAATTAGAGCACAGTAAAACTGCTCTAGATGCCAGTGAGGACTGATGTTGTTTCACTGTGTGTTTCCAGTGGCTGACAGCTAGGACTGACATCTCCCCTAAAGGTTTGGTGACCTCCATTCTTGCCCAAACCTGTCTAAACATACTATCTTCACAATGTTCCAGGGGTTAGCAATGTGAAGCAGCTGTTTCCCTGTGTATGACTTCAGTCTGAGCTTCACCCTAAAACACCCCTACCTCTTCCCCTCCCCCTTTTCTCACTCTCTCTCACTCTCACAGATGCAAACAACATAAAAACATTGTTTCTGTCATTCTCTCGGTCTTTTTCCATCTGGATGTTTTGTCTCCTAATGTACTGCAGCTATGCCCCTTGAGAGTAATTATTGCTCGAAGTCAAACATCATTATGATTTGATCAATGAAGACAGCATAGATAAATGTAAAAGAGAGAAGTATAGACATTGTAGGTAATTATAAGGGGTGGTTGTATTTTTCTGCCTTCATCTTTCAATTAATATGACAAATTTTAAATTATATTATTTTAATTCTAAAATGCTTCATAAGGCATCTTAATAACATGTTATTAACATTTTATTAAGATGTTATTCCTCAACACGTAATTTTACATTCTTTCACAATTCCCTTCATTGCCAACAAATGATGCATGGTAGCAACTGAGTCATGTTCATAATTTCCATGAAATAATATACATTTTTTTTCTCCTGTTAAAGACGTTAAAATATTTGCACTCTGCTGTTTATGTTTCATACAGTGTGGTCCTTACCTTTTGTTGCAGTCCAGCATGAATTCATATTAAATGCGACTGCATCCATCAGCACCTCCCTGGCAGCACAGTTGTCTGGCTCTCGGTGTTTAATCTATTAAAGTGCACCCTTGCCTTTTTCCATGACATTGAGAATCTGAAACTGGCTTTGAGCTGACATCATGTTTGAGGATCAGACTTCCATTGACACGGGCATATTCATATCACCTTGTCTTATTGATGCTATGTCTTTAAGGTTATTGAGCTGGGGTTTTTTTTTTCAGTTGCATAATCTCGCTCTGTTAAAATAATGTTGGAAATGTTATATGTAGCAACAGTGAGAGATGCATATACACTAAACTAGACCATAAACTTGTGTAAACTAAAGTGAACAGTAATAGAATTAGAGAAAAATTAGGCCTGGTAATAAACCCACAAACGGCAAAAAAATTATGTGCTGTATTTTATTCATTCGGTCATTTAAACTGTTGTTGATCAGCGACACTTAGAAATTAAATACAGTCAGAAAATTCTGATCCACTGTGATCAGGCTCATGCATGCAAATGATACAATAACATAAATTAACAGCTGAAAATAAATCAAAAATACGACGGGTTTTAAAAAAAAAAAGGCTCTTTCCCTAACACATACTGTATTACACAATGCATATGGCCTCAAGCCAATTACTACAGATAATTAAGCTAATAGTATACATTTCTTCTTACAAATCTACTCCAAATTTCTTGTTGATATTATATAACAGTCACTGAGCTTGTACACAACTTATAAAAAGTTATACTGTAATATTTATTATACTTTATGTAAGAGCATCGCTCCTCCTCATGTGTCTGTCAGGAAGTGATGCACTTGCAGGTTTATTGATTTTTAAATATAAACTGGGGGGGAAAATGTTAGAGTTTTTATGATTTAATCCACACATTTTTACATATCATAATTACTGTATATTACGCTTGTGTGGGCACAACACCAAAGCAATGACTGCTTATCACCAAAGGTGTCACCAAAATCAAGATAAACTGGACTCTCGCAGATTGTTTAGTATTCTGCGCAGAACTGTGAAGAAAGGTAAGCGAAACTCTCATAAGCGATTCCTCTCGACATTATTTTACATTGAAATTCTCTGTGTTGGCATCTGCAAGAAAGAAAAAGGAACAACTGCCAGTGACGTGATTAGCCTAAGCAATGCTGTAACAAGGAGAGAAAAGAAAGCCGCAGTAGCTGGTACTTTAAAGTGTCAGAGTCTTTGTAGCAATGACTAGTTTATGATGCTGATGTCAAGCATCACACTCAATGAGGCCTTTGTCCCAGGCTGAGACCAGGGCAGTGGGAAAACTGCCCACTCTTAGTCGGCAGGCCCATCCATCTTTGGATGAGGCCTTGCCGTCCCCTCTGCACCAAAACTCTTGTGTATTAAAGATCTCTTGGGTTAATGCGCTGGAAAATTGGCTTGCATTTTTATTGGTGGAGGCCAGCTAAATGAAAGAAAAACAACTCATGGTGGTTAGAAAAGGACGAGAAAAATATCTGGAGGAGTGATTGTGGAGAGGCAGGCCCTCAAGACCTGTTTCCTGTGACTTCGATAAAAGAGAACCCTGTGTGTGACATGCCAGCGATGATATTGTGCTCGATCTGAGTGTAGCTTCATCCATTTATCATTACCGTCATAACCAGCAGTTGTTACCGCTGGAGTATTGACCCGGTCATGATGTTTGTAATAGCACGTTAGACATAAATCTAAAGAGAGCACCAGTGACGATTGAAACAGTATAATAATTATTCTGTTTTCTGCTTCATCTCTACAATCGAAGATTATATCTCATGTTAAATTAATCTACACCATTTTCTTTTTTTTTTCTGTTTTGGATATTGCAAATCTATAAAACTTCAATACCAGCTAACTCATATATTAGCTCCAGTAGGAATTTTACCTCTGAGGATGTTACTGACACATGCAGACTGCTTGTGTCACCTACTGCCTCTCATTCGTTTTGATGAAGCAGTTTAAGTCAAACCTCAGCACGGACCACATCAGTGCGATCAATGAGCGTGGAATGACTGACCTACTGGACACATTTATGGGTGTGGGAGGCTAATTAGGAACCACTTCCCAGGCTTGGAAAGACAAGCCCTCAGAACAGCTGCTGGTCAGCACTGGACTCCTGTCCCTGGGTCAAATAGGTGGCAGCTCGTCACGGACAGTGACACAGCTATAGGTCTAGAGAGGCCAATTTACTTAATGGCTAGCCCTGGGGCTTGGGACTCCCAGTATTTCTTTACTTGGACACTTGTAGATGACAGTGCAAGAGCCAAAATGATCCACTCTATCACAGCCAGTCTCATAGGAGAGGCATGACTAAACCCATTTTACAGGAGGATCTTTTGTCTTTAAAAGTGAATTTAATGAAGTAAAGTAATGGAAGTTGTGGTAGTAAGTAACTCAAAAATTGTTTACATTGATTTAATGCTGCGTTAACCATTATAATGTTTAAATGCACCACAATAGTTTTAGGCAAAAGACTTTTTTTTCCAACTGGTGTGCGGATTTTATCTTGTCACACTCAGCTCTAGAGGGCTTTATGTCAAATGTGGTCATTGACATCAGCAATCTTAACTGTAGGGTTTACTTTTTTTTTTCACGATTAAGCCCCTGAGGGTCAAAATGCTTTGGTCCCAGACGTCTCTTAACACACAGATGTTACAGTAACACAGGCAGGAAATCATGCCCAAACATCACCTTTGACCCCACATGTCAGCTGATCCACCATCACCTCTTTTGAAATAGACTCTCAACTTCTATAAATTACCAGATTTTCCCACCATGTCCCTGCATTCATTCTGTCTGGCTCCAGCCATTTTCCACTACAGACCCTGCGGTCAACTAATAGTGATTGCACAGTTGCTGAAAATCTGTCCCCTTGGGTTCATAGAGGTCAAAGGGCTCACACCAGGGTCAGAGCCTGTCTTTATGTCTCTTCCCACCAAAGGCTTTGTGATGAATAGAAAGCCCCAGGAAACAAAAGCTTTCAGCAAAGACAAGCAACTTTGCTCAATACATCAGCACCACCACTCACTGCCGCCCTCCCTGGTAAAACGCACTTTCAAACTGAGATAATATGAGATTGAGGGCGAGCAAAATCCACAAAGACATTTAAAACAAGCAAAAATGAGTGAAAACAGGAGAAAAGAATCATTTGATTTTCTGACCACATGAAGCCGCTGGAAGGAGAAATGGAAAAAACACAGCCATGCAACAGCACGACCATGCACTAGAAGAGTTTGCTGTCATCATATAAAACTTACGACTTGCAGATGTACACATATACTGTATTTCTCTGAAACAATCTTTGCATTTTACAAAAATGTAACTCTCCAACTGCCAATGTTTTCCTTTTTTTGGAAAGAAAAGTTGCATCATCATGAAAAAAATATCTACAGCTCTATTGGGAGCCTTTAGTTTGAGCTTCTGAAACACCTTTTCTTCCTCAACTTGTTTTCCCTATCATTGCGTTTGACCCTTGTAAAACTGTATCAGCAAACTAATAAACAGGCTGGTCTCTAATCTACTGCCTTTGTTCCCTTCTCCTCTTATAATGTGTTGCAGATTCCAGAGGTTGAAACTGGCAGGGAGATTTTAAGCAAATGGCATCTGGTTAAAGGTCAGATTCAGGGGGCCCAGTGGGTGAAAGGTTGAATAACTCCAAGGAAGGTAGTGACCAAGTCTTTGGGGAGATGTTATAGACCTTTTCTAATCCTTCAAAGTATTAAATAAAAACATTTTGTACCATTGATCATTTGAGTGTTCAGAGAAACTTTTTACAGTTTAATAATTTGTGTAAAGAAAAAAAAAGTCACACAAATGTGTAAAAAAAATGCTGCAACTGTGAAAAGTTTTAGTATTTCATCAGTTATTTATAACTGTTATATCATTTCAGATGTTTTTTTTTAAAGATATGTGGATTTTTTCACATTGGTTTATTGTTTTCCCAGCTTACCAAAACTGAAGAAAAAGTTAGCTTAAGGGATCACAGTCTTGGGTTCAAACTGCAGGTGTGTAAAATGGAACATGCACTTTTCTTCTAAATTAGGCATTGAGCGCTTGGAGCGAGCAGCAGGGAAATTAGTGGAATAACTGGTTGATTCTAACCAGATGATTGCTTCAGTTGGACACCAGAGAGTTTTCATTAGGTTTCTAATTTACAAGCCTCCCTCTGCATTCCAGTTCATAGACCGACTGCCCCAGGTCTTAAAGACCACCTTTAGCCTTTGCCCCCTGCAAAAGTTATTGCCAAAACCACGCACTTTGAATTTTACAAATTACACTATGGTAGAGTTAAATTGATTATTGAAGAAATTGATTTTCAGACATTTGTCTACATGCAAATGTGCTGTTCGTGATAATATGTTGTATAATAATAATATATGTTAATATCATAATCATCAATCGTCAGTAAGTAAGTAGCTACTATACATCCTCGTCAGTGAACGGTGTATGAGACCATTATGATGTAAGATGAAGCTATTAAACCAATACATGAGTTTACTGCAGATGTCGGCCCAAAATCCTTTTAAACCGCTTTGCACTTTGGATCTCTTGTAAGGAATATCATCAGTTATCCCGGGATAGAAACGTATGCTTATTAATTTTTGATGGGCCGTGTACATTAATCGGCATTAAAATATCAATCTGCTGAAGTTAGCCAAGGCAAGAAGAACACAAGCAAGTGACCACAAATGTGTCAAAGCAAGTTTAAGATGGATGCTGTTGTGGATTGCTGAAATAACGGAGCGTTGACACAGAGCTGTAAATTAAACAGCAGTTATAGCAAACACGTTCACATTATTAGTCAGTAAAAAATGCGAACTCTTTTCTTACCAGCTTTAGATTCAGATTCCATTCAGGTGCTGACAGAGGTGACGTTGCTAAGTCTTGCAGTTTCATTTCCACTTATCAACATAGGGTAGGGAACAATATTAACTACAGTCCTGCCACCTCTGCAATGATGAATTACATACTGTATCTTTTATTGGGCAGATTAACATTTTACATTATGCTAACCCCATACACAAGGTCGTTAGCTGAATGCGCACCTACACGAAAAAAATCCACAACATTGATAAATAAACTAAAAACAAACTGTACAACTGTGCAGTAAAATATAAATCATTCAAATTACTGACTACACTCACTGATTGAAATGGCTACAAATACACAGATAGCATGTCTTCCACTGGGTGTAGTCTATAAAACGGCTCACTGTTAAAAAACCCGAAATTCTCACCTTCCGACACTGTGAAAAACAAATTCTTAGTTTTGACCATTTATTGTCGAGTACACTCTCCTGACCCTTCCAAGCTGAATCAATTTGGATTTTAAAAAAAAAAAAATATGACTTGAGCATCTAAGCAGGTCTGTTGGTCACCAGACAAGAACATTATTTCAACTTTGACTTACTGATTTAACTTTGAATTAATGAAGAGACACCAGACAGAAGCCAAATCTTTTTGTAATAATGAAAGTACAGCATACTAAATCTTTTTCCATAAAAAAAAATCAAGCAAAATTAATTTACTTAATAATCCAGATAATTGAATAATGGAGCAATTGAGATGATCATACCAAGCTGACAAAATTCTCAATTCTTCATTAAAGTACTCATAGCAACACTTAGCCAGTACAGTTACGGATGTACATATAATATATGTTATATTTATAGAGCCTTCAACTAAAATACTTTAGGCCTCGCTGTCAGGTTTTTACAAGGGCACACAGACTTTTCCTCTAACTTGAGCACCACCCTGGGTCACTCAACTGGCTGATGACATATAAATCTTCAACCACTGTTCAGGATGTTTTTCCTCTTAAAGGTTCACTTTGATAAATGAACTTGTGGGTGTGCTGCACTAACACCACGTCGAAGGAGAGCTCTATACAATACAGTCCCGTAAAAACACAAGTAAACACCCAGTTTTTTCAGCTGTAAAGACCTCATTAAAGAAAATGTGTTAGTAAAGTTTTTTTATATGCTGCTGAAAAACAATAATTGCAGTTTGTCAAAACCGACTAACACTGGCATGGTACAGTGGCAGTCGAATTTGGCACAGCAGATTACGAATGTTTACACCATAGTTTTGTTTTAAAATGGGATTTACTTGATTCAGATAGTATTAGTATGGATTGTGCTGTGAGGCTCTCAAATTCATCATAAGCAAAATTCTAAAATAAGCCATGGTTATCCTGGCATGAGCTTGTTTGTAAACACCGGGTTGGATGCAGGCAGGCAATGTGCCTCTGCTAATGATGTTGTAGGAAGGGAGGGAACACTATGGGAGGCCCCATGCTGCTGCTTAACTCTCTCTTAGCTGCCAGGTCATGTGTGATTAAGAGGTTTGTGTTACCTGGAGCCCTGCTGAGGAACTTTCCCCCCGGAGGGGAGTTTGTCCCATCCACCTAATCTGAAGTGCCTACGAATGGCTACAGCACCATTTACCGGTAGTTTTATCACTGTTTTTCCCAGGGGAGCTCTCACAGGCTTCATATTCAATTTAGTAACCAGACAGGAGCTTACTCAACACTGTAGATTAAATGCTGGTTATATTTTAGACTGGATTTAAATTACAAATAAATTATCTGTATTGCTGTAGGTTATACAATTAAAGGAAATCTTTTACGGTCTGACATGAAAACTCTGTGCATACAGTGTAATTAAAATTTCAAATAGTATTGGAGTGACAAATCAGAAGAATATAAAGAACTTTAAATGTGTTCATTCAGAATGACATGACATTAATTAAAACAGAAAAACACACAAAGATTATACATGTACTGTAATTACTATTTCAGTGTTACATTTATAAACCTGTCAATAGGTTGCAAATGAACATCCAGAAAATGCTTGTCCCCCTTTTTTTTTTTATTGACCACAGATAATAAATAGTCTTCAAATTGTCCCTGAAATTGTGTCCAACAGTGATTACAACTGGCATCCTGCTGTGTTTGTGTGCAGTGGAGCAGGGGTGGAGATGGTGGAGGGGGATAGCGCCGAGACAGTCGTGGGTTAGGAGGTGGCAATGCGGGACAAAGAAGAAGTATCACAGAAAGAGAAGTATAAGCATGACCATGTTCCTGTCCTTGTTTGTGAAGTGATGAATGAGAGGACTGTGCAGTGCTACAGGCACTGTTGTATTTGAGAGTGGGCTTCAAAGGAGTGAACAAGCCGTGATCCAAGTACAGAGCAACTGTACCCCCACCAAAATCCACAACAACAGCCCTGAAACCCACTGAATCTGTAAAAGGCCTGTTTACATTGGTAAATTTTGTAAATGCAGCAGTAAAAGCAGCAGGCATATGATTCATATTCTGATCATTTGAGGAACACACAAAGTCGTTATTTCCTTTCGAAGCTCTTCAGTAATGTATGGACATATAACTGTATTTGAATGGTCAGAAAATTGCATGTTCCTGAAAGCTGGAATCCAGTACCGTCGCCACTTAACTTTATCAATAAAAGTGAATCCAAGCATCTAAATTACATGTTTTCAAATCCTGAGCAGCCACCATAGAAAAGGTTTGTTTACATTAGTAATTTTTGTAAAGGCAGCAGTAAAACAAGCTTGTGTTCCTAATTGTGATAATTTGAGATATACAAAATGATAACATCCTACCAAAAATGCAAGCTCTTCGATAATGTATGAAAATAAACCTGTCATTTATATGGTCAAAAAACCTTGCAGATTGCACCTTTAAAATCCGGTGCCATCTCATCCTTGATTTAACCTTACCAAATGCAAATGAGTCTAAACAATTACATGTGTTCAAATTCTGAGCAGATGCCAAACAAAATGTTTAAAGCAACTGTGCGCACTCATTTTTTATTCCTGTTTTCTACAGGCTGCACATTCTTAACTTTTATTTTTAGGTTTAACGTTGAGTAATGAATAGGTTCAGTGTAACATTGTCAGAGGAATAAAATTTAATGATTACCCCAACCCTTCAGCCAGACCACCTTTGCTGGTGCCAAAGTGGTTGTGGTTCAAACAGAGAGCACCGAGGAGACAACTGATATTGTCAGCATGTTGAGCTGTTGCAGCGTTGTCAGTGGGAGAGGGAGAACCAGGGGAGCCCCAAACAGGACAGGGCCGCGAGTTCCGCCAGCTGCACCCTGTCTTTGAGGAGGGGATAGAGAGCTTCTCGTTGAGGTTGGCAAACGCTGGCTCATAAACTTTCCCCTGTCTCTCCCTTTGATTTTCCTTGGACATCTGCCTGGCCCTCCCATCAGGAATGTGCAGCAGCTGTTTGCTGCAAGTGTCTTCGCCGTGTGAACTCGGGCTTGTGCACGGGTCCTGGCTTAATGAATTGAGCCAATTCAAACTGGGTCGCCTGGGACACTGGGCCCTGGTGCATAACTCTGCTCTGGGGATGACAAGCAAGCTCATAGAAGCAGGCTGGGAAATGTATATTATAGAGGTTAACCATTTGCCCCCATACTGTAATTGGCTTAGATTGTCTAGCAACCGGATTTGCAGGGGCAGAACCTGCGCAACGCTGCAGTGTAAAAGTTCAGCTGCAGCCGACAAGATTGTGTGCTCGTGTGTGTGCGTGAGAGAGAATGTGTAAACTTAAGTCAAACGTCTGGACAGACAGCAGATATACATGAGGAATACTACAAGGTGTGTGAGGCAGATTTGGTTGGTTTGACACTGCGTTATGCTGCAGCATATTGTGAAACTGGGTTGACAGGTTGCACAGCTGTGCCAAAACAAGTTGTGAAAGCACGATGATGTGATTTTGAAAGACTACAACTCTATACCTATGTAGTATGTGTTACTATAAATTAACACAAAATCAGTTTTTAATCCATCGAAGCATCGTAAATGATTTTGCCTCACGGGTCAGTTCTTGTTAATGGATTCCATTATAACATCGTCTGTGGCCATAATTGACACAAAGGCATACATCTAATGCAAAGTGATCAAGTTTATGCAGTTTATGCAAGGGATGGAAGTCATTCATCATGCAAACAGGAATTCCTTTATTTTTCCTGAGCCAAAGAAAGGGCCAGACTTTACCCACAGTGCTCATCCAGACTTTAGACTAAGAGACGAGAGGATTACTGACAATGTGGACAGTCTTCATTCGAGAAGAGCTGGCAAACATGACTGAGCTGGCTGACAGGGAGAAGAATCTGATGCCGCTTGTTTGTTTGAATGAGGAGATTAAGGAGAGCGAGAACATAGAATTCGGGAAAGTAAATACCATTTAGAGATTGCCATCTTTGTCAAGCCAGTACGGCCCCTACATTAAAGCAGTTGCAGAACTTGCTTTATTGTAACCAGAAAAGACTTTCTTTAAAACCGACAGAAAACCTTTGACTGCTAGCATTGAAAAACATGCTCTATAAGCTTGTTTATGACATTTCCTGAAAGCGCATGTCTGAATGCTGATGAGCCCTTCATATTCATTTGTTTTTAGTCTTGCCATTATGTTTTTTCGTTCTTGTGTATTCCTATATGACTGGCCACGCAGCGCAGTCAGGGGAACTCCATGAGCCATGATGAGTTGTTTAAAATCTAATCAGAAACTAACAAGTCCCTGGTTATTTGTTTCTGCCTCAATACTTGAGAGTTCCCAGATGTTGTGGAAGGTAGGGAGTCGATTGTTTATACAGCGGCGAATCTCTCCCAAACACACACATTCTATCAGCCTTCATGGCTATCTATCAAGGGAGGCACAAGTTACAGTTTTTCTGAAGTCAGGCAGGCACAAAAGCCCTTCAGCAGCAAATTACAACTCCCACCCCACCTGCTGAAGCCAGCGTGCTGGCGGCGCAGTGTTCAGACGGTAACCTGCCTCCGATCGATCGGTTGTTGTTGCAGCTGTGCTCTGGTTGATGGTTTATTTAAGCGGCTCCACATGCTTGTTGAGGGGAAGGCAGCTGAATACATAAAACAGGCTCTCAGAACCACTTTGTGGTCCGGCTAAGAGTAAATGGAATAATAAAAACCAAATGGTTTTATCCCATGTTGTTCGCTCATAAATCCAGGAAGTTGCTTCTTACCTTTATGTTCTGACGCATGTAGCATGTTTACGGGATGAGTATAGGGTTGACTTTAAGACAGTACAGTATGTCTGATTAAGTAGATAAGCACCTAATGTAGATTTAATCAGTTGTCACTGTTTCATCTGTATCAACCCGCTAATACAATTTAAAGGAATCCTCATAAACAGAGAATGAAGTGAACCCAACTGATGTGCTTCAGTTGACAAAATTAAAAATAGTGTTAACTAGTTCTGGATGAACAGCAAACATTTAAAAAAATTAACAAGTCTCACATTTCAACAATCTGTATTTAAATATTTCTTTCCATAGGCCTACATAAATAATTATTAAACGCACCGGATAATAGAAGAGGAATATCTGATCATAAGGGAACTGTGCTAGTGATATCCATGTTTCTGCCCTGAGTGATTTAGGTCCTGTGTTTAGTCAGCTAGGCTTCAAGGTCAAGCCTTGACTCTCTTCAGAGAGGTCAGTGACATCCTCTCTGCATTCACACTGTTTCCTTCCCTTCAGCCAGAGGGGAGGATGTATCTCTAACTTCCTGCTGCCATGCACACAGACAGGATATTACTAATTTGCTGCGCTATGCCTGACATTTCAAGTGTTCAAAGCTGCATGCTGCAGGACTGTAAGAGTTTCTCTGCTTTACTTCAAACTATAAGCGTAGATTTTTTTTTTTTTTTTTTTGGTTACAGAAACACAAATATCATCAATGAGAAAATCACTGTCAATCAAATCTCAGCTAGATTTCAGTCACACCTGATCATTAGAAATCAGTTGATCCTTTTGAAATAGTCCTTTTTAGCAATAGTAGTATTACAGCTACATACCTGATAATAACTGATATTTTAGCTACAGCTGATAGGAAGCATTACTGCTGCTCTGCTTATCAACCTGTCAAAGGCTTTGGAAACAATTGATGACATGACAGAGATTAACTTGTGCTCTGAACAGATAGTGTTCAGTCCAGAAAAAGTGTGTTGTGTGTGTGTGTGTGTGTGTGTGTGTGTGTGTGTGTGTGTGTGTGTGTGTGTGTGTGTGTTTTGTTTTGTATAAAAGACCAACTACTTCTGTATTTTTTTTATTTTTTTTATTTATAAAACATGATAAAATTATATACATTTATAAAACTTTTTAAACTCCATTTTAGAATCACTCCACCCAAAACATTTCTGACATGAAGAAAGGAGTGGGGGGAGTTACAGTATAACAGGTAACTGTGGTTCTGGAAATTAAAATTTCATAGACAGTGTTACGTGACCGACCTCGCATTTTTAACACTTGGGTAGGCAAAGGACTACCTTTGCTGAACCATCAGTTTAAATAGGGAGGAAACTGTACTGACAAAACACAGGTCCAAACTCCGGGCAACATAGAGCAAATCAGGTCAAGTCCTTAAAAAGCATTGCACTAAAAAATGCTAAAACTCTGGCTGTGGTCTCAGTAGCAATTTCTCATGAGGGTCATGGGTACTCGAGTATTTAATGCCATTCAGTCTACCAAACTGACCAGAAAACTTAATTTGTCATAAATAAGTTGAGAAATTCATAACTCGAGGTCATAACTTGCCCCTAAAGTACTGTTAAATTGTTCAGATTGATCTGTTTGGCTCTCGGTCAGAAATGTTTAGGAAACTCGTTAGCATTCTTGCATTTTTAAAGGAGATCTACTCAATATGTGGAATTAGAACTACAAGCTTGACACATGCAATTCTAATTTTAGTTTTTATGGATCCTTATATCGATTGAAAATTCCCCAAAATTTTAAAAATTTCGATCCATAATTATGGTCAAAAAAGTTAAATGCTCTGAACCAGAATATGTGTCAAAGGCCATAGAAAATCACCTCAAGTGTTCATGTCAGATTACAGTATAATGGCATTGTGTGAATGTGAAACTTTAGTTTGATTTTAAGGTAGATTTAGGCTTCAGGTAAGGAGCGTTTATTTTGTGACATCTCATTTACTTTTACATGTTGTGTGTACTCACGGTGCTATCATTACAGACTCTTTAAACTCTAATTAGATCATTTAGATGTACAGTATAGTGTGGTTTAGAAAAACTGTATGAAACGCATATAAAAATGTTGCTGAAACACTGACTTAAAAAACAAAAGTGCAAAGTGCTGCCAATTCCAAAAACCCTGCAAATAAGAGAGATTTCATAACCTTTTGCTGTCAGATGCCGAGCAGCTCGGGTTGACTTTTGTGGCCGTTGGAAAAAACAAAGGTGAGCCTCAGAAAAAGCCAGCCACTTTGATATTGTGGATATTTCTGTAAACTCCCAGGGGTCCGAGCTTGCCCTAGAAATGGCTGAGGACTGAAAAATGTTGTTGGAGCAATACTGTTTATGCAGAGCACAGCCTCGTTGTTAGGGGACAGGGAATATTCAGAAAACGGTTTGGCCCTCTTTTACTCAAAGATATTTTGGCCCATGTCTCCCTGAGAATGACCTGAAAAACAGTAACCTAGATTCTAATATCCAATTAAAGCAATTCAAGAAAACAAGCCCAGAAACAATAATAGCTGCCATCATACTTAAACGATGACTCATGCTGCACCAAATAAATGTTTATTTACTTTATGCAATGTTAAAACATGGATTAAACTCAATCAGTCAATCAGCAGAGTGGACTTAAGTACTGTTCTTCTATTAAAGCATGTTTGTTGAGTTTAAAGTGCATTACCACGAGATAAATCAGAGACTGGTCAGTATTAAAATGTCCACAAACTTGAGTTATAAGGGCATTAGCTCTCACACAACATATAACATATTATACCTCAGCAGAAGTTCAAAACCATGTCACTGTCTATTCAGGTTCACAGAGGAAGTGCTCCATACACACTCACATATATAAATAAAGCATGATTTCCCAAAGGATTACGTGCTTTCTTTAGCCTGTTTGCTTGAAATTAAATTTTTTTGCCCTACACTTTTAGATTACTTATATCCATGTAGCCTGTACATTCATATGGTAACTTTGTATTTTTTCCTCCAAAGTATAAAGACAAAGCACACAGTCTGTTCAATAAATCTTAAGGATAAGCTGCAGCAAACATGTACATGTTATGCATTTTGCTTTTAATTTTCTAATCGTTAAACTGCACAGTAACACATCCACATCTGGCATTGGGTCCAATAACACATCTGGCATTGGGAAACAGTCTTAAAATGGTAACTAACCAGTAATTACACTCCTAAAGACGATCTAATCATCTGTTCTGCTCTTTGAGATTCTATGTCGCACCCTTGAGAAAACTTGGGTCATCAGTTATAGAATTGGTTGCTCTTTTTTTGTACCTGAACCAACAGCACATTTCTACTTTGACAGGCTCTCTAATTACCTTTGCTATTTATGGTGCACTAACCATCTGCTACTGATTCCTTCATTATCTTGAACACAACAAAATGATTAGGGCATCGTTGAAGAGAGTCGTACCTTTGCCAAGGTTGGCCACTTGTCATCGCAAATTGTTTATCAAAAGTCACCAAACACTCTTAAAAATAATTAAAATCACTAATCACTCTGTTGCTGAACTTTTTAGGCTTGGGCTCTGTTTTTAGTTACTGAGTGACCCAGACGCTTTGAGATTTATAGGCATGAGTTTCCTAAATGAGGCTCACCTGGATCCTAACCTAACTATGCTCAACAGTATTAAAAATGCTACATACTCCTGAACAACATTAAAATAAACCCATATTTGCTGTCAATGATGGACTTAATATTTTATTTAAAACGATTTTTTATTTTTAGTGATAATGGTTTTATTTACTGTTGGATGGATAATACTACATACTGCATCCAATTAAGTTCCCTGAACTCTGGACGCCACATGCTTTAAAAACTAATTTAGAAAAGTTAGAATAGTAAAAAAAGTGAAAGTGAAAATTTGTGAATGTGTCATTTGCACATAATTGACAAGTTTGGATGGTAGTTTTTTTTTCCTTTTTTTTTTTGTCATATGAGTTACTGGATCGCAACTGGTTCTTGCAACTGGCAGTTTTTAACATGTAGAGTTCACTCACAGTAAAGTCATTCTCTTGGACCAAACAACAGCAGTCATGGCTTGTTAAAACACGTAAAATAACAAATGTTCAAATTTTCCTCATAAGCGATCTCTTTCGGTTGTGTGAATAGTGACTGTGAAAGACAGTCGCGGAAAGCAAAAGTTGCAAGTTGTTATACTATTACAAAAACTCTTTGCTGGTACAAATTGTGTAATTTCAAAATTAGAGACCACAGTTTGTCTCTGAGTCCTACGAACAGTAAACATTGGTCGCCTTTAAGACATGACTGTGAGTTTTCCCTATAATCACTAACCATAGCTGCTGTGTCATACTCGCCACAAGGATGATTTGTCATCCTCAGGACAGCTGACTTTGGCTGTGACCTTGATCGATCGTTGGCATGTGGGTATTGTTTTAAGGGATCATTGGTATTATGTGAGTACATTTGAGACATTGATATATTTGTTTTTGCTTTGTCCACTGGTAATAAAATGCCGTTTTCATCGCAGTCTGCATCACGGTCGCTTGGTTAGAATACTATATACTGTACAGTAGCAACCGATTCTGCCTGTGCCACCAGTAATCAATTTGCATGTCATACTGGGAAACGAATAACACAGCCCTCTGACTACATCCAAATATGATCCACTCAATTATCTTGACATGTTTAAGACCTAACGTTAACAGGCTGCAAATATCAGAAGAGGTCACGCTGACACTATAGTAAGTACATTGTTACTCATATGGAAATTCAAAAGTACACTCACGAAAACACTCGAAAGCATGACCACCCATCAACCACTGATATGAGCATTCCTGCCAGCTCTCATTAATGTTTAAGTATGCTTTTCAAAAGCGCTTCAGCATTTTTAATTTAATCTACGATGAGGAATGGCCGACAGTTGTTTTTAAGTCTTACTGGACATAAACAGCATGTTTGGTCTTTTTCCCAGAGAGGCTATTAGCCATAATTTCACTGTCCTCTCTGGGCGATATTGTTAGTGTTCGCGTTTGATTAAATCCCTGTGGTGTAAGTGACCAGCGACATTGATTTTCTATCCTCCTTGTTGCATTGACTTGCCAAGCCACAAGAGGCTTTTTGAAGGCTGCTGATCCCCAATATATATTTGTAACACATTTGTTTTAATTAAGTGTTCACACAGCATGGAAATTGGATACTTGACTAAATGACTGGAACCAACAGTAATACGACTAATTGCGGTTACTTGTGCCTCACGGATCAATATTTAGAGTAGCTGGGTATAGATTTCTTAAAAGTAAAAGGAGTGATCAAATAACTTGGTGATATTT
This sequence comes from Xiphias gladius, assembly GCF_016859285.1. Classification (NCBI taxonomy): domain Eukaryota; kingdom Metazoa; phylum Chordata; class Actinopteri; order Istiophoriformes; family Xiphiidae; genus Xiphias; species Xiphias gladius. The sequence continues at coordinate 16,536,908 of NC_053407.1, read as the reverse complement.
CATGACAATTTTGTGGTACAGTAATCTGTAACAAGCTCCGTAGGAACTTTTGATAATTCCTTTTACCGTGGGAAAATTTCGAAATTCGTAAAAGATACCATTTTTCAAATTAAATACACTTATCTTTGAATGAAACAATAAATATCCCTTTTTATCTTCAAAAAAATACACTTGGTCTAACAAACCCTGCCCTTTGGATGTCTTGTTGTTGAGCCAAAGCATACGCACAGTTCAAGGCAGCGTTTTTAAACCACAAAACCGAATGAAATAAAACACTCAAAGGATCAGAACAATTTAGAAAGCAGACCCCCTTCGTTTCCATTGTGCCTCTACCATGCTGCGGCTATTTCTCTATGCCCAGCATGGGCTCCACTTTGTGGCTTTTAATAACCTACCCCTTCAAGCTTCTACCCCCTGAGACACATTTTTCCCTACTTTATTTGTGCCGCTCTGTTTCTGCGTACCAGCAGCTGCATGGAGGAGCAAGCAGTGCAGGCAGCAGCAGCAAATTTCTTCCAGTTGCTCAACATGCTAATACTCCCCTTTTCTTTGCAGCTCAAGCATTATATTGCAGTTTCATTGACTGGGAGGTGTTGTGTTGCAGTGGAATCAATAGCTGAGGGGATCCCAGCCCAACGATTACCTTGTCAGTCAGGCCTCTATGGTTGAAAGGAGGGGAGGCAGCGTAAATCCCAGAATACCAGGGGCCACCAGCATGGAAAAGCTGGAATGCTGGGAGCCGCCGATCGTGCTGCACCACCTGTTGTAAGAGGCAACATGTGCTGAGTGTATTAACCTTTCTGCTACTGTGGTTTAATCGCTGACTGCTACCATGGGTCCCTGTTTGCGGTGCTGAAGACATTTACCACGCCAATAAGAAATATTGCTGTTATCTAATCAAATTAGCTTGAACTGTTTTCATACAAACTGTGTATTCCTGTTTGAATTAAGGGAAAATTAATTTGAGAATTGAGATTTCTCTATTTTTTTAATACACTGAATGGGTCTCTGGTTGGTTACTGACTGATTTAGCATCTGGAACTGGAGAATATTTTTGGTTTTAGATCTGATGTAACACAGAACTGAAGTCTAAAGGGTTTGTGTTCAAATACAACAGAAAGGTCTGTGAAATGAGAATTTGACAATAATAGCTGATACATTCTCACAGTGGCGTGCAAAATTCTATACTGAATACTAAAAAAAGTCTACTGATGTAAAAGTGCTTTCCATTGCACTGTTGACATCTTAGAACATCAAGGAGTCCCCGCATCCCCATGTAAAGGATGCAACACCGACACAACACCACTAGAAATGGCCACTTTTTCATTTGATTTCTTTTATCTCAGTTTTCTTAGCGCATATCATTATTTTTTGTTGAGTTAGTTCCCCAGGTTAACTTGCCACTGACAGTAGGCGGTGTTTCATTTCTTCAAGCATGGAGACAGAGCAATTGTAAACTGTTTGTATATGAGTCACATTTAGAGAAAATTTAGACAAAGTAAATCCTTGACCTTTTTAGAATTATTTGGCTCTCATTTCTGAGGTTGCCACCCAGTTCACGTCAATGGAAAGCTATGTGATAGTAACAGAAGGCAATATACTGCTTCGTGATGTTCCTTTCGCTATTATTCGCCATACGTTTCCTTGTGACCTTTTCCTGCAGCTCACTCAGAGATTGCATATCATCATATCCTTAATCATTATTTCATCTGAAACCTGGTCATGATGATGATAAGCACAGCTGTATTACTATTAGAGCTATTAGCGAAAAGACATAAACATACCCTGTGTGGGATTCTGCAAACAAATCTGGTCCAAAAATATTGGAAGTTAATTGTATGACCATGAAGTTTCATACAGACCATTATTATTTTGATTATTGTGTGCATAACTAAAAAGACAAAAAATATATATATATTGCTGTTGGTGGGCTATTTCAAATGCAGATGGTCTTCTATGAGAATATTTCACATTTTAAAGAAAAAATTATTTAATTGAATGAAATTCCTCTTCCAACATCAGTGTTCAATTATTTGCTAGTCCTTGCTTGATTTGGATGTTTTGTAGGGGATGCCTGTGGAGAAAATCTACTCACATAATGTTGTTTTTAGGTAGGGCTTAGACTGGCGAATTGAGAGACCAAACATTTAACTTGTATGCAGCAGCATTCTGTGCTGAGGGTGTATCATGTAAAACTCCTACTTGAGCAAACAAGAATTCAATCAATATTGGAAAACTGTAAATCTGAGAGACCATAGCTCAGACTTTGAACTGATATTATACTGTCATCTTTCACCTGCATACTCTGCAGTTCATCAGACTCTTGAGTACAGTTTCTAGACAGCGGAAACAGAAGGACATTTCTTCCTGTAGGCAACGGAGGATCACTAACAAGCCTCCCGCTGGGGGGTGTGCTCTCATACCAAGATCGGTGTTCACTTGATGCCCCTGTCGTCAGAAAAAGGCTTAGCAAAAGGCAGCTTAAATTCGGCTCTTGGAGAGAACTGTCAACCAAAGGTCAGACTAAGAGAGAGCATGGGGCATCAAGCTGCAGCACCGGAGGAGGAGTCAAGGGCAGTCATGGACTGTTTGTCTTGAAAGAGGATGGGAGTGGGTAAGGGTCAGTGCAGAAGGATTGAGACCCCATTAGCAGTGTTACACTTACTTCCACTAGCTTAGCTTCTGACTTAAAGAGCAATTTTCTGGTTGAAAATCTTACTGATTTTACTCTTTTGATCTCTAGGAAGTTAAAATGGGAAATTTATGAGTAAAGAAAATCCATGTGTTTTTTGTGTAGGTTTTACACGCCTCAGGGTGCAGATATACAGAAAGAAAGTATAGGTATTTTGAGCCAGACCACCAAAAGGCTGCTGTTATGGCCAGTTCTGTTATAAGAAAGAGGGATACCTTGACTCTGCAACAACTCACTGTGCAGTAGAAGGTGGTCAGTTTGTATAAAGTCAAACGACTGTTTTTTGCCACCTTCGGTTTAAAATTCACTGTTTCTCATCATAAACAACTATGGTGTTTTTGCAGACAGGTACTCCAGTCTGTCAGGACACTGAGCTCACACTTAGCAACAAGAAAAGGAAGATGTTAGTTTTCATTGTTGTTTTGTCCGGCAATGAGAGGGGAATTTACGGCCCTGTTATGGATGAAAAATGTGTTTGTGTGCAGCCCTAATTTTCAGCACGAAAACTATGTTCAGTTGGCATTATAAGTAGCAAACATGATTACGTAGGGTTCGGTGAAATATTTAAATTAAAGCAAATTATTCTAATTTTCAGTACACCCCAATAAACAGTGTTTGTTTACCAGATATTTGTATTTGTTTTCCAAGGTATAAACTTTGAATGATTACATCATAGATAGGTGTTTTTAGACAACATTTAATTAATTTAACTTAATTAGGAGGACAGTTGAAAAGCAGAGTGGGGAATAAAGGCAGAGAAGGTTGTGGAGGGATATGATCCTGTTGCCAACAGAGATGCATCTTGCTCCGAAGGAGGTAAATAAAACAACCTCTATCCGAGTTCAGGTTAAAACAGCTTTGCTGTGATCCTCTGTTCAATCAAAGAAGAAAAGGTTTTATGTAATCATCAAAATATCATTCTTGAGACTTTTATTAAACAAAGAGGTTAGAGTCTTCATTTTACCCATTGGACAAAAAGAAGTGGCAAGTACAAGAAAACGTTTTGTTTGCCAATAAAAACAAATTTTAACAATAAAAAGCTTTTTTCTGCCTGAATTTGGAAATAAGGAATGTACAAACAGGATCACAAATTTATCTTAGATTATGACACGTGTAACTGACTCACTTCAGCCTGATTTTATTTAATAGTTTATAATTATGTCTTGTTTTCTGTTGTGTGTGTGTGTGTGTGTGTGTGTGTGTGTGTGTGTGTGTGTGTGTGTTGAGCGTGTCCTCATGCATGTGTGAGAGAGCGAGACAGAGGCAGATAAAGAGAGGGAAAGTCTTTGTAAAGAATTTGGCAAGCTCAACAAAGTCCCTCAAGAGTCCTTACCAAAGGATCTGGGAGAATGTTCTAGGTTCCAAGGAGAAAGACCCCTCAAGAATGAAAACACACTAGCGTTAAGTTATTAGCTCCACTTTGAGCTGTGTATGTGAAACAAGCTCTCACAAGAGCTGGTGAGAATCCCTTAACTCACATTACTCCACCCACTGGCTTTGTCTCTTTTTCAGAATCCGACTAGGAGGGTTATTCTCTCCATGTGGATAGGTCCTCGGGCCCAATTATCTGGCTACAATGCTCAATTAGCCATAATCCCTCTTTTGAGGTGATAATAAAGGGGTTTTAAGTTTTTACTTGTAGTGGAAGAACCACCTTAGGTGAGATGAAATAAGAACTACATAATTCGTATCTTTTGAGAAAAAGCAAGGTAGAAGTTAGCTTAGTTTTGTATATGGACACAGACGTGCACACGCAGGAGTGAAAATACAAACATCATTAACAGGATGAAGCAGCACTTATGCATTAGGATTTTTTCAGTATATTCGCCAAAAAAAGAAAGCCTGCCCCGTGGTCGGACGGAGTTGTTCAGGTTAGTTTCACCAGGAGCAAAGTCATATTCTGTCACCAGGTGCTCAGTTAAGAGGAGCGTTAACCTTGTTTACAAAATACAACAGCAATACAGAGTGGTGCAGTAAATTTATTGTCATTAAACAGTAGGAGGCCGCTTTCTCTTGGCCGCTTGCCTACGAGCCACATGAGCCGAGCTGGTTAGCGCACGCATTCTGCGATTAAGCCGGCACAAGGGCTACATCTGGGGGCACCCCTCCGCCACAGCCAGCTAATGACAAATGTTTTTGCTTTACTTTGGCCTGCATCTTAACAAACGAGCTGAAGAATTCTTGAAAAGTAGATTTAGGAGCAGGAGGTGCCAGGAGTAAGGGGAAAATCTCTGCCTCAGCTTTATGATGTGGTTACTAAAGGCGCTGAATAAGGTGACTGGCAAGTAAGACTTGACATAAAAAAGTGAAACTCTGCCGCCCCAAATGTCATTGTGATGCTTCTTATGAGGCTACCATTCACTCCCGCCCTGTTTATTTATTTGCCAAAAAGTACACATAATAAAACCTCCTTGCGAGGTAATATAAAACAGTCGTCACTCTATTTTTACAGGTCGCTTTAGTAGGTATTTGGCAGGTGATGTAACCTGGGTAGGGCTTTAGTATTCCAAAAAGTGAAAATTTGGATTGAACATACATTATAGAGGTTAGTGGACAGACTGATCTGGATGCACTGATGACAATGAGGTTTTTGGGGGAAATCCAACACAATAATATACTGAATATCCAAGGGAAAGAGTTTCCCTCGTCCCCTGTCTGTAACAATACCTGATTCTAAGCCAAATTTGATACCAAGTGTTACTGCTAAGCCATGTCACAGGTTTCTGCCAATCTCGGTATTACAACTGTCTCTGTTATTCTTGGAGGAGTGGCTTTCAGTTAACCTCAAATCAAGGGCTGTAATTTGTGGTTGATGGCACACTTTGAGATCTGTCTGATCTCTGTGCCTCAGGCGTCAAGGCACGGGACTTGATTAGAGACAGTTACATGTGGGAACTACTGCGCTAACCACAACTCGGAGAGAATGTCAGCCACATGCATGTTATATGTCTTTTGCTAAGATATATTGGGGCGAGAGCTACAGTATAGAATCCTGCAGTACCTTTGTAATTTTAACTACGAAGATAGAGGTGCTGTCTCTTCATGACGTGATCATGAGGTATTTTGACTTTCTCTTTCAGGTTTTTAGATCTGATCATGCGCTTTCTGATACAAAGGCATTGATCATTTCAAACAAAGTCATTGCCTGTAAATGTTCCCATCTTTTTGAATATATACACCATTGGCAGAACTTTTTATCACCTATGTTTTGGTACATGACTTAAAAATTGATAATATGATATATTTTAGAAAACTGCATTTATTAAAGTCCAGATCACATATCTGTTTTTCTAATCCAGTAATACAGATAATCAGTACGAAAACCTAGTTTAATCATCTTAAGTATGTTACATTTTTAGAATTTTTAAGTTACAGTCAAAGAAAAACAAAATCTAAATGAAAAGTATAATCGACGTTTAGAGTTGTGGGTATGAAACCGCAAAATTTTTAAAATGACTTTATAGGGTTGACTTTTTGGAAGAATAAGTTGTCATTAACCAACATGCAAACTGTGCTAATTAACCAACTTATCTCCAAATCACTAAATCAGCATTTCTTGAACACAGCACAAAATATCATTTATTATTAACATTTGCTCTCCTCTCTATTTCACACACAGAAGGTAGAGATTGAGCATCTTTATTTTGGGGTTACGGCCAGTCCTGCCCCCCCCCCCCACACTCAACACTACGCAGGAATAGATGTTCAAAGGGCAAAAAGAAAGAGAGAGGCACAAGGAGAATAAAACGCAGCCACACCTTTCAGCGCTTCTGCTCCTGAGGAATTTGATGAGCGACAAAAGCAAAACGTTTTGAAGCCCCATTTTGCCTAAGTAGCAGTGCATATAATGAACAACTATTTACGCAGTAGCAGAGCTATGGAGCTGCCTATGGATTCATTAGCCTCTTTGGGGCCTCCCCCCTCTTCAGTCCCCACCAACCCTCTCTCTCTCTCTCTCTCTCTCGCTAACGCCCTCAAACGCTTCACTCTTGTTCTCTCTTTCTTTCTTTCTTTCCTTGCTGTCTATAAGAGGTTTTAAGCCTAGCCAGTGTTTGTAATTAGCTCCCAATGCTGGAATGGAACATGTTGAGGTGGGTGTTAATGGGCTAGCCAGGCCCTTACTCGCACAGCAGGCTGAGAGCAGAAACAGAAACCAATCTTTGTTCCTTGGATAGGGAGAAGACAAAAAGTGGGCTTTAAAAGTGTGTAGAAGGACTTCTGGAAAATATTAACTGGCATTCATATTTTAAAAGAACACTTGGACCAAAGCACGAGGCCGTTATAATGACGGCCACCTCTCTGTATGTGCTCAGCTGGAAACTCTTTGGCAACTGAGTGTGTACAATTTTAGGGTTCTAGTTTACCTCTGAAAAATAATTATCCTTTTTGAATTTTTTTTACAATTTGATAAAGCATTATTTAAAAAATTTGTTATGTTTCTTTTAAGACTTCAAGCTGTTTATCTTTTCTTTTAATCGGTTTCTCCTGTATTTAAAAATATAACCATTAAGCACAGATCATAGCTATAAACACTGGAACAATTGAAAATCACTGTTAACATAGATGGGACAACTGCACAGTGCTGTACAGTCACTTTCAAAGGAGAACGAGCAAAAATTGTAGCTTTGAATGTTCAGTCTTTCAGGTCAGAGTTCAACCGCACTGGGAAAGCAGTGGGCGTTATTCTGAAACCTTTCAAGATCTTCCCTTCTCCCCCTTTTTTTTTTTCTGGCGTCTTCACATTAAGCTGTGCGGCTGCTGGAGCAATCCATTACTGTGTCAAAGTTCTTGTTCTGCCTTGGCCTGGAAGCATAGTGAAACAGCTTGTTTTCATTTCAGTAGGGGAAAGGCAGGACCGTGTTTCAAGTCCCCTGCCCCTCCAGATGTGCCTTGATCAAGGGAAGTTGACTATGCGCTTTGTGTTCTTTAAGACACTAATGTGATTATGTCACATATTTTCAGCTGATTCCCATTGCTATTAGTCTTGGTGTGGGGTCTGCGTTTCAATGGACTCTATCAGGATGGGAGTTGAAGGGATTTTTCTTTCAGCAAAGTCTGATTCCTAGCCAACCAGAGAACAGAGTGTTTGTGTGTGTGTGTGTGTGTGTGTGTGTGTGTGTGTGTGTGTGTGTGTGTGTGTGTGTGTGTGTGTGTGCGTTTGTGTGTGTGATCTCTCTGTCTCCACAGTAAAAGTATTATATCTAAGCTCTTCAAATCCAGTCTGAAAAATATTTACTTGTGTTTTTGTACTTTACATTTTGCTTTGACAAAACTCACAAGCAATAAATTACAATTTCATTGTTTTTCCTCAGTTGTGGATCTTCAAATGTTGGCTTTTAATATATTTGCCTCCACAGTGTGACCACATAACATGTTATTCATGGCCTTTACCTTTAGGTACAGGTCTGTTTTCCATGAAATTTACGTCATTTTTCAGTTTTTTGTGACCTAAACTTTTTTTTTTAACCTTGGGCACTTCACTGTTTACCTTTGTACCAGTTAAGGTTATTCACTGAACTTGAAAGGGTGAAACTTCAATAAAAACTGGAAAAACTAGGGTGTTCTAATATTATAATACATAAATAAAACTAACCCTGTGTTACACAAGCATTTATAACAGCAAATGTACAACCAAAATCAATTAATTTCACATCATCTCCACAGTCAGTGTATTTGCCTCAAAAGACAAAGTAAAGTTGTGTGGTGCTTTTGCATACTCTTCAACTTTGGTGACCTTTAGCAAACAAGTTTGAGCCACTTACCAATGAAAACCATCTTGACAGTGTTGGGAGAGAACTAGAGTCCAAAACGGGGTAAAATATCGTACAAGCGGTAATGTAAACCTGCCCTGCTGAATGACAATGACAATAAAGCCTTCAGCTATTGGTGTTTTGTTGCCATTAACATTAACTATCGACAACCAACCTTAGCCAGTGCATGACCTGCAAGTAGTCACCAAGCTTTCAGCACAAACTATTTCAGTAGGATGCATACTCAAATTTTTCAGTGCAACTTTTGTACACCAAAATAGCCACTTTGGTGCTCTCATTGGTAGTCTGTCTCCTTAGAAAGGGTGTATGGAGCCCAAATCAAAAAAGGGCCTGTCATACACAGCAGCTCGCCCCTGCTTCTTGTAAAGTGTCCATTAACATATTTGCAGGCTCCTGATGGCAACTGGGGAAGGCATTAGACACAACATTACATTTATCAGCCTGTCCTCAAACATGTCCATTCACTGTATGACAGGATGACTGCATATTATATAGAGTGGCAGCATAGCTACATGGCGTACGCTCACCCACCACTAGATTAGAGGCCAGCTGGGAAGACAGCTCCATCATCTGCGGATCCAAATGGTGGACCCCACTTTCCTTTAAGCTGCCAGTCTGGGTAAAAACAGGATTATGCCTCCTGCTCACTGGCTGAGCCTAGATTTGGTCCCTGATGGCTACCAAACTATTTTGTAACAGGCTGCTGTCATCAACAACTCCACTCTCCAAAACCGAAACTGGGAAGGGGGCCTTTAACCATGAGTTTTACTTGGTCTTATCATGGGTACTAGGATGAAACACAGTAAGAACATCCAACGTTCATTCATCCCTCTCTGGCTACAAGAGCCACAGGAAGGGAGAAGGAGATTGCTCATTCGTGGGGCGTCATCTTTTGTACTCTAGTCAAGAAGCTTCAGATGTAATGCGGAGTGCAATGCAACAAAGGTTGTGGTTTGGGACAGCTACAGCCACACTTGGCCATGTTTTCATTACAGTAAAGCTCCATGGACAACATCATGCTGAACAGTGAGGCACTGCCATGGAGAATCGACAGTTGCAACCAAGACGGGGCAGGAATAGCACAATTTTGAGCATTCCCCTGATGGAACCATCATTCACTAAGCTGTCACCGTTGCTGGCAGTGCTGAATGGGCTAAACTTAATTATCAGTCCAAATACCAGAAAATAAGAGGCCAAGCTCAGAGAACTCTGCTGCAGGATGAGGCCTGTGTGAAGTAAACCAGTAGGACAAGTGCATATACAGGAAGAGATGAGAGTGTGTGTTGCCCCATAATGGATGTCACCTTGTGTTTTTATTTATTTTTTTATATTTTTGTCAACTCTTGAAGCAAGATGAACAAAAGGTCATAGGTTTTAAGCAATTGTTTTTAGAAGTTTTGTCCTTGTCTAACACACATGGTCATTGATCTTTTATACACTAATTTGATCCAAAAGATTGTAAAACCTCCAAATATCACTGTTATGTGAGTAAGTGACTTTTTTTTGTTCTAGTGTCTTGCTATCCAGAGGTTCAAGGCAGAGACAGCGACAAGACAAATTTTGTGAGAAAGTAATTCATTTTATTTTTGTTTTAACCTGCAGGGGTTAAACGCAGGGGCTCTTTGTTTGATAGACAGTTCCTTTTCAAAAACGAGAACCTCATTTGACCCCAACAAGCTGACTTTGTGCACTTCATGCATCTTAATTAGCAGAGTGTGAACACGGCTGAGAGCATCAATCAGAAACTCAAGCATTTTATTAAACGAGGGGTGACAGTAATACAGATAATGAACTGGGTGGTGGCTATGTGTTTATGAGTGCTAACACGCAAAACCTTGCCGATAAAAGTTTTCTCTATTTAATGTCCCTGATTTATCCTTGAATTGTTTTCACCTGGTCTTTTTCTTCTTGATAGACATAAATTAAACACTGAATCTGAAAAGTCTTAACAGAAGAAACTTATATGTAGTTTGTAAGACCCAGACTGAATCAAACAATCTTCTTAGGTTCATGTAAAACGTTACAATGTCAACAGATCTGATAGCAATTTAGAGATTACAATACTTTTCTGTATACTCTGATGGGGGAGGATTTCATTATTTAAATTACATACATAATCCTCTATTTAATCTACATTTAATGCTACTGTTGTGTACACACAGTAGAACTGCAGCATACTGTGTGTAAAGAATTTGATAATTTTGCTTGCTGGACGTTGTTTAAGTGCTACTGAAAGCGTTTCTGTGGCTTCTTGGCAATGAACAACAATTTAGGTGTTTATAATATTTGCTATTTTAAAGAGCTAAAGAATAAAAGTGGGAAAAGATTAATACATGGTAAAATACCAACATTCTGGCAATTCTTAATTACTGGCTTTACCACCTGGGAGGGAACCAGAGCGCAAGGAAAGAAACCAAGGACTTTATAGCTCTGAGATGAGATGCTTACCTCTAATGAAGTACCGCCCCTTCCTCGACCATGTTCAGCAGAAATATCAGAAAAAAATAAACCTGAAACAGTCAACTATTATTGCATCTTCAAAGTTTAGTACAATTTTAATGAACCTGATAATGTCAACAGTAGTGGTCTTTTAAACTATAAATCTTACTCTCCATGTCCCATCTCCACGTTAAGTGATCAGTAACTCACCCAAAGGAGCTTTGGACTGCTATTAGACCCAAAAAAAATATTGAGTAGGATAAGTATAATTGTTAAGTGTAGGTTTTATTGAAAAAATTACAAGTTTACATCGACAGACATGCACTTATGGTGGGATTTCTGACATCTGCATTGCCACAAACTGGATAATCCTGCTGTCAACAGTTTGTTAAATGCAAGAGCCACTTTCTGGGTTCATCACTGTTTGGAGCAGATTAGTACAGGGTAGTGGATCTCATATGGCCTGGTCAGAGGCCATCATTGAAGGGCTTAAGGGATTAATGTTGTCTCGTGCTCTAACTCCGTCTCTCCAATATTCAATCAAACTCTGTGCTGTGAGAACATATACAGCACAATTTGTACAAACATGTCTTCTCACTGTAGTTTGACAATACAGATCTATTTGCTGAATTCTGTTAAAGAACATATTATGTATTTCTGCTAGATGGTTTGCCTAAGGATTTCCCTGACTCCTGCTTTAGTGCTCAGACATGCCGGTATTACATGCATAGTGTATTGCTGTGCAGTGTAAAGCTATCTATGGCAACTGAGTCATGATGTAGTAGTGTCCATGGGCTTGAGGAGGATAGGTCAAAGGCTAAATCCCTGCTTAAAGACATCGTAGTGAGCCTTTTCTATCAACAGACAGGCCATTTCAGTATGTGTTGGATAAGATGTAATTTCCCATCTGCTTTATGGCTATTTCTGATCCCTGGGCTCTTGTCAGCAAACTCCTCAGGACAGATATCATCAGTAATATAAGGAGGACTCTGGCAATACTTAAGGCCTTAAAAGGCCCTTCACTTCCCTCAGTCATGTTGATGGCTTAAGGAGTTTCAGAGTGCAGGTCACAAGTAAACGTTTCACAAACACTATTAAATAGCACAGATTTAACTGGCTTAGGACAGCTTCCTCACACAATGTGTGTGTGTGTGTGCGTCTGTGTGTGTGTGTCTGTGTGTGTGTGTGTGTGCGTGTGTGCGTGTGCGTGTGTGCGTGTGCGTGCGCGTGAGTGTGTGTGTGCGTGTGTGTGTGTGTGTGTGTGCTTGTGTGTGTGTGTGTGTGTGTGGTTGGCTGGGGGAAGGCAGGTGGCGGCTTGAATCGAACTCTTATGATCTGAAATTGAATTCTTACTATGTTTGAACATTTTTCTAATGCATACATATAGGTAGTGAGCTCTGTCCCCATGAAACTATGTTTATATTCTACTAATTTGTTTTGCCTGATACATTTTGAGGGTAACATCCCTGGATTATGTTCACCGTCAGCTTTTTTGACAGTAACCTGTTTCATTCTTGTACCTTCAGAACTCCTAGGGAAGTGACCGTGTGTGAGGGTGAGTTTAAAAAGTGCCAGAGTTCTCAACCTGCAGGCCTGTCTCAGAAGTTACAGTTATATACTGCTAATTTGTTTTCCCAAATATGAAAGGAAGGAAACATAATTGACCCTGTAGTGAAAGAAGTGCTGTTTTAAACTGCAAACATGTCATTGGGAGAGATGGAGGTAGTTTTTAGGCGTAAAAAGTGCAGGAGTATTTTTTACACTGGAGACAAATGTTTGAGTGTTTTGAGTCCAGCGTTTGTTGAGGTTTGGGCAACAAGACCACTTTGGTTAAGGTTATTGAACAATTACTGTTTTGGTAAAATATCAATGCAGTGAACAAGTTGCATTTCGTGCTCCAAGTCACTGTGATGTTGACATTTTCAATATACATCCAAGACAACTAACTGTCCCTAACCTTAACTGACTTTTGAGTTGCCTAAACCTTCGTATTTTGGCAAAATGATGCTTTGTGCTACACGCTTTTAGCAGGTATAATGGTTACTATGTTCACCATCTTAGTTTAGCGTGGTAGCGTGCTAAAAGTAAATTAGCGTTTAACACAAAGTGTTGCTGAGGCTGACAGGAATTTCATTAGTTTTGTAGGTATTTGGCCAAAAACCAAACATAATACAAACTGGATGAATGGTCAGGGGATCACCATCAATTCATCCTGAGGGGACATGAATGTGTGAAGCAAACTTCATGGCAGTCCATCTAGTAGTTGTTGAGACATTTCACTCAAAAACACTAATGTCAACCTCATGGTGTTGTTGGGGGAAAAGTCACCAATGTCAGTAGAATTTATCCTCTGGGAACCACGAAAGTCTCTACGAAATTTTGTGTCTTGAGTAGAGCAAGTAAAAACTTTGACCAAATAAAAAGTCTGTGGAATTCCTCCTCTGTCTGCACAATCATTCAAGCCATCCATCCGATAGCTGTTGAAATATTTCAATCTGCACCAACGTGGTGGGCCGACTGACCAACATTGCCATCACTAACGCCACGCTACTAAAAACACATAAATCAGGCGGCCTTATTGTTCTCGCAAACAAGCTTTAGTTAATGGTGTATATTCCCACAAAGAAGTTAGTAAAATCTGCTTTGCTGAGTAAGCGTATACTGTATTGAGTAGGTAATAAGGTAATGGAGAGGCCATAAATAGGGACATTTTTTTTTTTTCAGATCACATGGTCAAAAGGCAAGTAAAGCCTGGTCATAAATGATACCGAGCAAAAATGCTCATTAGAAGTAAATTTTAGGGAAACACTAGTTCACCGTTCAACAAAAGCACTGCTGTAAAATGGAATTCCTTTTTTCTGCCTCATTATAGGCAAACAGAATCTTGGCATGTGAAATGAGTTATGAACACGCTCTTGAGAGGAATACAAAACAGCATGAGCCTTAGTCTGGCCAGGAGTGCTGTAGTTATAATATAAAACATTAACTTGGCTCCACTACATCATCCCAACACATGTTAGTGAAGCTGCCAAATGCCAAATTTGAGTTGAAATAATTGTCAGACAAGTTGATAACATATGCTTAAATCCCATGTAATTTTGAGGTATTTTCTGGTAGAAAGAGGTGATTTAATTTTGTTCCAGACCTCATTTTGGTCATTTATGTTCTTCATATTGTTCCCACAAAACACTTCTGAACTCACTTTGACCTATTATTAAAGATGGCATGTGTCTTCTAAATGAGCTGCGGTTTATTGTTGCACATGCCGACGCAGCGTATGATTTACAAAGAAAACATTACACTTTCTCTCATCCTTTTTGTACCATCATCCTTTAGACAAGTTACATTCCTTTTCTTTGCACTCACCTCCTAATCCTTCTGTCCCCCATTTACGAGTCTTGGACTACCGTTTTATCCTCCGCTCCCACTACACTACCACAGAGATATGCCTTTGTGACCCAACCGCCAACCGCACTGCTTTAAAAATCCAGCTGTTTCCCTTCGCCACTTTAACTCCCTCTTTACTTCATTCATGAGTACGTATCCTCCTCGCTTTGAGAAAACTGTTTGTGGGTGGATAGCATTTAAGACAATGAATTGTTTTCTCTGAGTCACTCAATGCACAGGGCCCATATCCAGCTGTGTTTCCTCAAGCACGATACACTTCACTTGTTAAACATGGTCATTAGTTAGTCAACACTTCTTGGGCTGCCTGGCAAGGAATTAGTGATGACAGTCTCTCCTTCATGCTCCCTCCCACACACCCAGAGCCTCCCACCATGAGTTTTCTCAGTTCTCCGCCTGCTCTGTTCATGGGAAAGTCCCAGAGCTGGTAAAGTTATGACCAGGGTGAATGGTTATGTAGGAACGGCAATATTTTGTTTCTGTGTTTGATATTCACATAACTGAGATAGAAGACTAGAACTGTTTTTGAAACTTGGATTTTTTACTATTCATTGAATAAGTTGCAAAGCCTGCAATATTTTTATTATGTTCTTATAACAGTATAATACTCTTTCCTGTTAAGCATCAGGGCTGTTCCATAGCAGTTTTCACCCACTGTTGATCCTTCAAAACGGCTGGTAATGGCCGCAAAAATCTGATCAGGATTTGGAAATAAATTCAAATGCACATTTCCCTTTCCCTTGTCTTAGTTGTCCGTTCTGTTGACATGAAAATCAGATGTGGAGCGCTGTGATCCCAGAGGGGGAGTGTCCTTCCTTGTGACATTGAGACAACCCAGGACCTCCATAGATCAAACATGGTCTGCCTAAAATAAGCAATGTGTAGGTGACCCCTTCCACCATTTATTTTAGCATGCAGAACTGAGGAATGCTTGTTATCAAAATTACCTCCAATTTGCTTGAGTTGATTATTTCATTTAAATGGAAGGTGTGATAAAAGCTGAAACCCATCAGGAGTTGTTGTTAGTTTGTAACAGTTGTTTGACATAATTAGAGCTGCACAAAGGATATCGTTTGATGAAGAATTTTTTCTGTACAGCTGCTTGGAAGAAAAACATCTTCTCTCTGTCTCTCTTTCTTTCTCTCTCTTTCCATGTGTGCAAACACACATCACGTGTGCATACATATTACTTACTGTATATATCGTATTTAAAGTCACTGGAGCTCAGTACACACCAGGGTTTCTCCTTGGAGTTTCATTTCAGGAATGCAAATGCCTTGGGCCCAGACACACAGTGATTTATCTCCTCATTTATCTTTGCACACATCTGCCTGTGCCCTTGTGTCTGCCTGTTGCTCATTCCTCCCTTCTTTCAGCCAGCGTTTCTCCCATGGGACCTGGGACTCCCCCCACTTGCCCCGCTATGCCCCTTACACACACACACACACGCACGTGCTCGTGTGCTCGTGTGCTAGCATATACACAAAGTACATGCACATGCAGACAAAGGTTGAGAATATTCAGCTACGCTCACCGTTGCAGTGCTTGATGCTATCCTCACCTTGCTAGTGTCAGCTTTGCTGGGGCCCAATAATCCAGTCTGTTCACGACCATGCACAGAGGTCTCTGGACTTAGAGCATCAACAATCTGCACGCTGTCTCTGCTGGACTCAGAACACTGTGGTGGTGCACTACTGGAAGCCATAGAAAGTGACCTGATACCCGCACTTGCTTTCTGTCAACAAAGATTATACTCAGACGAGCGCAATGGGAGTTCCGGGCAGACCAACCTGCTGCTTTATGTCTCACACGGACAAATAGAGTATGTGCAGGATGGGTTGGAGCTTTGTTTTTCTTGTCAGAAACAGGTATGAGTAACAGCAGGGCCTGCCACAACACCCCCCGAGTGAAGTTTCATATCTTCACAGCATTGCCATAAAGTAAACACCAGTAGTGCAATTGCACTATGTTTCTTGGCGTGTCTTGCTGCTCATTCAGACGTCCCCTGTCCTCTTGTGCTATGCCCTACACCCTTCTCTGAAAGTGCCCCACATTCTGCCTTGATTTCCCATTTCCTCATGCAGGCTTGTCTCAGGCCCTGCAGAGAATCCACCGCCTGGTGTGAGGTCAGGTGTTATTTATCACAACCGTCTGCACGGGGAGTTGACATTTGTACAGGCATTCTGCTCTGCCATTGTAATTGACTCTCCTTGTCTTTTTGAGGACACCAACAGATATAACTATGTCAGGACACCTCTCAGCTATATATTACCCATCTCACTGAGGATGACAACTGGTGAGTTATCATTCTGCATCAGCTAAACACAAGATGGGCGACACGGCTGGTCACTGGGAAATGGCAGGATTGCACAAAGCCAATACAATTCTCAGCCAGATTCTTTTTTGCCTTTCTTTCTTCTTTTCTTTTCTTTCTTTCTTTCTTTCTTTCTTTCTTTCTTTCTTTCTTTCTACTTCATACACACTTTATCCCAAATTATTAAAAAGTAATAACATAACACCATTTCCAGTGCTTTGGGATGAACTATAAATAAGCTGTTTTCAGAAGAAATTGGAAACAATTTGAGAGAAATCAAATATAAAAACCTGGGGTTTTATCATTTTAACCCAGTTGAATGATTGTACTCCAAGGGTGCAGCCACTTTCAAAGAAAAAAAAAAATCAGGCCAACACTTCTGATATGGCTGACATTTGTGGGGCAAAGGCGTCATGCACATTTTCAGAGGTCATCGGGAAGTAAACACTTATTAATGGTTACCTGCATGAGAATCAGATAAACAGGTCGTGGTAATGATTAAGCCAAGATTGGCCAGGTTATAGGCCATGTGTGCACAAAAGCCTGCTGGATGAAAGCAGGTTCAAGCTGGTGCTAAAGAAGTGAATGTAATTGTTCAAGAACAGCGATCTTTGACCTGTGATGTGTGAATGCAGTAGACAGAAACCTCTGGATCACTTTGGTAAAACAGCATGTGCGCACAGACACCTCTGAGATCTAAATATTTGAAAGCCATCCAAATTCTAAGGTATTGTATAGAGAGTAAGCTGCTGACTGAGTGAAATAAAAACAGAAAAAAAGAAGCAGAAAAAAACATGAAACCCAACTTAAGTTCACAAGGTCATTTCCAGCTCAGAGATTAAGTAAACTAAACAAAACTACACAAGCTGCAACTTATCAGACTGCTTGCATGCCAGGACTTTTTTTTTATCTCCCCCTCATGTTTGTGAGTGTGACAGAGAGGGCCCACAGTCCTCAGCAGAGTCAAACACTGGAAAGACCTTAAGTATGCTAAGAATTCATATTTGTTCTTTAATAAAGAACATTGATAGTATTTTGGATTTACAGTTTGTGAAAAAAATTGTAGCCAGTCAGTGTATGTTATGTGTGATATGTCAGAGCAGTGGCTGATAATTTTGCATAGTCATATGTTGTTATGATCGCTTGCTTCTAGCACATTTGTGTCTTTTTTTACTAATTGGTAATCGATTACCCAGCTTATTTATCACCTTTTTACTGAAAGTGACGTGTCAGAGGCAAGTTAGCTGGTTATTCAGTGTCAGAATGAGGACCAACGAGCGTGGGCTCTAATCACATCTTTGGCCATACAGGAAATAGCACTTTAATTCTCTGCCTCAGCAGAACATCATTGGAGCTTTTGTGAGGATCATTTTGTTTATTTTGATGAAAACTAGGGAACTATTTTTATTGCTTTCTCACATCACTCTGGTAACTAAGCAGAGTACTTGTGGAGAATTTATTTCTCTGTGAACTGCTTCAACATGTGATCACTCAAAACCACCAGGGTGCTTTGAACATGAATCCTGAATATTTTGCCGCTTTTCAAAATACAGAAAAGCAGTGGTTGTTTGACCTTCGGACTTCTTGGCATGTTTATTTATGAAATCCTTTGACTAAATTTCTCAGTAGGCACTGTTTACTTAGTTTGCAAACTTTGTAATGGTGGTTGCTCCATAAAATGTTTAGAAGAGTTGACTAAATTATCTATCACAAATAAATAATTTATCATATATTTTTTGAACGATAATGTACTACAGTATAATTAATGAAAAACAGTTTTCCTAAGTTGGTGGAAAATTATAATATTCTTTTCATGTGTATCTGCACACAACTCCATGGAAATTGAATTCTGGCCAGCTTGGAAAGTGTACTCATTTATATATACAGTAACTTTCTTTTTTGTCTGTTTTATCAATGACACAACATAAATTCATAATAACAATAACTGTTACCTACTGCATGCTCTACTTTGTGTACTTCTTTTAAACATAATTTTTTTGGGCAATAATTAAATTAAAGGTAGCAAGTAGTTGCCATTGCTTTTCTTTTTATATCTACCTCTAATAAAACCTTTGAACATAAAAAGATTTACAATCATTTGTCATGATTAAGGAATCGCTAAATGAGGATAGGATTTCCAAAGATTTCTAACATAATTTTTAAATATATGATTAGGAAGCAGAAATGGAAGTGGTCTGAAGAAACAACTTTTTGATGTAGGTAAGTGAACTTGTTGAAACACTGTACCCTCAGTGTACCTCAGTCCCTAAACCAAACACTCTTTTGGCAAGGGATATGGCTGTGACTTACCTTGAAGTCTCAAATAAAGTTACCATTTTCATTTGTTTGAATAAATCCTGATCATGATGAGCACATCATCTCCAGAGGTGATCTGTCGTACTTCTCGCTAAGCTGCCACGTATGCTTTCTTCCAAGGCTAACAGAGTGTCAAAAAACAATGACCAAAGCCAGAATAGAAAAGGTAAAATGAAGCTGCCAAGAACCCTGGCATAAATTACATAAGTGAGAGAATACTCTGAGTCAGTATCACCTAAAGAAAAACTTCGACATTAAAAACGGAGGGAAAAAAAAGGAAAAGAAAGGTCATCTGGTTTCCATTAAGAAGATAAAATGGTTCACTCAGAGCATTTTACTGGCCGCTTTGTAACTGGGAGGCGTCCATGCTGCTCTCTCCATCATCATCCAGTTGACACAACATTAAAGGCTTCAAACAGCCGCGCAGGGTTCCTTAATCAAAAACTAATTGTAATAGATATTGAGGAGTGCTAACACTCTGACCGCTCTGCTGGTATCAGTGGTCCAAGGCTGGAGATACCATTAAACACAACAAAGGCATGATCGCTGAGACAGTGCAATGCAAGTGTGAAATACAACATGTGGCAGAAAAGGCACAGATACCCTGATACTATAAAGCACTGGTCCAAGGCGAGCCTGTCAAGCTTGGTTATTTAGAAACAAAACAATGGATCTGGAAAATTCCTGAAAGTGGATACAGCAGGGAGATTTAAAGTGACTAAAAGCTAAGGCAAGGATACTGTGGCATGGCGCCAGACTTAGGAAATTAGGAACATGTCAGACCTGAAAAAAGTTTGCTGAGGTTTTTTGTGACTCTGTTGGTACACGTGTGCATTTAACGTTGTATGGGGCATGGGCCTGCAACACTATATCTAATTCAGCAAATTAATTCTCTTTAGTTATTATCATTAACAATAACTGATGTCCAATCAAAGGCCTTTTCTCTGATATATTAACCTTTCAGAAGAAGCTCCCACTTAGCATATTAGAATTTGAGTCCAACTTCACGGACAAGGTGATTGGAGCTTCTTCATCAGAATGATACATGGTGTAGTTCTCATCCTTTTCGATGACTGAGTAAGGAATTAAGGCTACACATAGTCCTCTACACCGTGTCACTCCCTTTGACAAGGCTCATTCTTTTCCTGTTAGGGAAGAAACTGCTTGATAAACCTGTCCTCAAATGAATCTCAACGAATCATGGAGGTCAGCATGTAACAGTGGACAGACTGCTAATAGGACCCGCTTTTTAAAGGCATCTAATAAGCTCTTTGAGTTTAGGAAAGTGGTGATAATTCAGCTCGGTATCCATAGGAATTACGTTCATGATTTACATCCAGTGCCAGCACAGGAAGCAGTGTGCCCTTTATCTATCAAGACGGAAAGTCAGGGTGTGGTCGTCGAGGTTGTGGATGTGCATGTACCATGTCTGACTTTCACGCAGGAGAACATCCCAAACCTGCAATTAATGTTAACCTTCTTACGTCCACCAAGGACGTTATGTTTTCACCTGTGTCCGTATGTTGGTTTGTTTGTTGGTTTATTTGTCAGCAGGATTACACAAAAAATACTGAACCGATTTGCACCGAACTCGGTCGAGGGAGGGGGCATGGCCCAGGGAAGAACCCATTACATTTTGGGGTAGATCCAGATCATTTCCTGTGAATTTGATTTTTTTTTCACTGAAGTCTGGTGTATGTTGTTTGACAATGGCCTTGGCGGAGGTCTGCACTCTCTTAGTGCCATTCTAGTAATTAACTGTATCCACAATCTTTCCCTAATCCTAACCAAGTTGCCTAACCCTAACCAGACCTTGATTACGGTTTATATGCCATAACCATGATCATGCTCTAAACTTAAATATAACAGAGTCGCCTTACACAGAGTACACAGACATTATAGGAAGCAGAAAATTTAAAAATGCTCACACTGAACTAAAAAAACACAACAAAAAAATTGTAATTGAACTTATGCTGGGGTTTTTTGCAGATTTTTCCAACACTGACATTCTTGCCCAGCTATAGTGTTGAATAATTCTATGCAACAGCATCTAGTTTAAAAAAATAACACACTAATTAATACACACTATGACTATGTGTACATACACACAACAGTGGATAAACTCAGGAGAGTGCATGTATGCACTCATGCACAGGCACACACAGATCATACGCAGGTGTATGTGTTTTTGTCTGTGTCTGTGTCAGTTTTACTCACGCTCTGTTGGTATAAGAGGGAAGGATATTCAAAGTCTCTATTGTATGTCACTTTGGCTTTAGCATAGTCGGTTTTCTCTGACCATAAATGTATGCCTATGCACGGTAATTGTGTGGAAAATGCATGAAGCCTCCACCTAGCATAACCACCCCTGCTGCACTCCCCTGTGGATAACAAATGGGCCTTTTCTCTGGGAATTGAGGCTAAACGATGGTTTCACTTAGAGAGCAAAGTGACTGTCCATCTTCATAACAGTGCTCTCCATCAAAGAGCAATGAATCCCATCCCGTCCCACTGGCTCTTATTAAACGCAGGCAATGGATATCCCCTTTATGAAGGCCTGCAAAGCTGGCCCTCATGTCAGCCTTGCACCTGCAACTATCAGCCTCTCCTTCTCTTGTAATAAAATAAGCCCCACACATCTGGTCAGGGGAGCAGTGCGCTGCTCCAGCAGGGCTATTCAGCCAAGTCTGTTTGAAAGTGACACACCTCCACTTGATTCAAATTAACTAAGGCATTTCTTATTGGTGGGGTCACACGGAAAACCCACAGGTCACAAAGTTCACTGGCTGAGGGACTTTCACCCTTGGTTGTCCTTTGAACCTTTCCCCTGGTCTTTTTTTCCTAATTGTTGTGTGATAATATCATCTTAAAAGCAGTGCCCACTCTCATTAACATAAGGTTATGATGACTAATTGCATTATTAAACTGTCATTTTTTTTCCATGTCCATTCAACATAATCATTGTTGGATACATGTGCACTATGTAGCTATGAAACGCAACCACTTCTCAACATGATCCAAGGCTGTTGAAAGCCGATTGTTGTTATCCAGCTGAACGAATCAAACAGTCTGTTAAATAACTTGAACAGAATTAAATCCTCCTGCTGCCCAAAAGGCCTCAAGATGTTACTGTCATTCATTTACATTCTGGATGAAAGGGCAACCCTTGAAAACCATTGGAGAAAATCTTTAAAAAAATACAGTACAACTAAAATAAACTCTATTTATATACATAATTCTCTGAAAAAGACAATTAAAAGTTTGATTTCACTAATAAAATCTCCTTCCTTGAGTCTTAGAAATGAAAACAGTCAAAGTCAGAAAATCCACCATTTGCCCTACCATGTAAGTGTTTCCCACTTTGTAACATGTTCCAGCACTGGCTCATAGCCTGCACATTGGACACTGTCACATCCAATCTTGTCTCTGACCAGTTGCCTAGGCTTAATCCATGTAGCAGAAACATACAGTATTGGTTTGGGAAAGAGAACAAACTGGATGTGGAGTCGCTAGTAGCATCTTATTAGCCCTGTCATAGTTGGGTTAACATCTATTTACAGGGTACAGTGTTAAACCACTGCATCAAGTGTGACCTACTAATAGCGCGCACTATATGTGATGAAAATGACTTGCTTTGATGAGCACTTTAAAGAAATACACACTAGAAAATAGACTGCTCTGTCACTAATATAATACAGATGACAAACAAGCCTGTGTTTTAACTTGTCCCTAAAAACAAATTGCATATTAGACGGAAATGGCCGTGAATGCCTTTAGCTGATCAAGTGGAGACGGAGAAGTCAAAGCAAACTGGTTGAATCAAGAACAAAGTGCTGGTGTGTCTCTCTCAGTGAGGTATCAGAATGCCCACAGAGGTATTCTATTGTTCATACATTAGCTAATGTCATTATCTTGTCTGTGAAGTCAAAAGGGCTAATCTCATGTTATAGGATTTGCAGCCGCCTAGACTGATCTCATTGGGTAAACGTTTGGCACGGTGACAAAAGAACAGGGTGAGATCCAAGTTCTGTAAGTTGTATCGATATACCAACTGCAACCTGACCCCCTTGACTGGTTGGAATAGAACAAATGCAGATGTGGCCATTTTTACATTTCACTTTACACTGGAGTTTGAACCGTGAATATCATTTGACACACAAGTTTTTTTGTTTTGTTTTGCTTGGGCTTTACGTTACGTGCAGCGAGACACATTTGTCATGTTTTATGGACGTAAAAACTATCATTTAAAGCTCATATTCACTCATATTCAACGGTTAAACTTAGATTTTGTAGGGAACCCATCTATACGGGGAAATGTCTTACCTCGAAATGACTGCCAAACTGGTCCGGACGCTGGATTCTGGCAGATTCCTACCGCAAATTTGCAGCTGTTCGATAGATTGTACAAATTGAGATTGTTTCTTTAATGAGCTATTAAAGAATAAAATAAAGTAAAGATAAAAAATAGCAAACATTTTAGGAAATGCTCTTATTTGCTTCTCTTCCAAGAGTTAGATGAGACGATTGATACAACTTTCATGTCTGTGTGTCACGTATGGATCTGAAGCCGGGAGACAATTAGCCTAGCTTAGCATAACGACTGGAAACAGGAGGAAACAGCTAGCTTGCTCCAGGATTTAAAAAAATATATGCCTACAAGCATATATAGAGTTAAATAAGTAAAAGTTAATATAATGTTTGTATAATCCATACACAAACACAAATGCGAAAACAAAAATTAGTGGTTTTTGGGAGATTCACGTGCTGTAACAGTTTCTTCACGAATAACAGTCAAGCGATCCACCCAGCACTTTTTCACAGAGCGTCTTCAGGTATAGTGATGGTTATTATATTATCTTGTCCCAAATATTTACCTGAGTTGAACTGGCTCTGTAATTTTCATTGGCATCTAAATGACATTTCAGTTTCAACGACCGACTGGGTGTAAGAACAGTGGACAGTAAGAAGACCATAACATTCCTTTGTCTGCTTTACAGTAAAGCCACACAGTAAATTTAACCTATTACCTCAGAATTCAGAGTACTGTAGGATATATTTAGTAGTGTAAACACTATAAGTAGTACACATCATAAAATTAATTACCTCCTAGTTAGATAATCAAAATCAGACATGAAGACGGACAAGACACAAAGACAATACCAAAACTAAGCAACTAAGTTAAAAAACTTGTGTAACACTCCATTTGTAATATTTCAGATTCTTCCCCTTCTCATCCTCCAGTACTGTGGGAAAGCAAGGTCACAATAGTTGAAAAATACTTCCTTAAACCAGCCTTAAGATGTGTATCTCTCTTGGCAGTCCTTAGATGTGCCCAGCTATTATGTTGATCTTTCCCCAGAGCTTCTTTTGAATTCATTAGTCCCATAATGCCCATTTGCCATATTTGTTAACATGCTGGGTCACCTGTCTCACAGCTGTCCATGTTGACTAGATCTGCCTTTTCATCGTTGAGAGCTACCTGCCATAATGACCCTGTAATAAAGTGTCATTATCTATCCACCCAGTCTAGTGTACCATGCACAAAGCCACTGGAGGAATCCAGGCCCTGTCTAATTCATTTCTGCTGGGTATAAATGTCAGTGTCCTTTTGTGAGGATTACAGACATTCTTACATTAGGGCCGGACTGATTGTTCTATATGGAACGGTGGGAGTGGAATCGAGCGTTTGATTTCAGATAATGCAGAACGAGACAAATGCCACCAGACCGGATGGGGCTTTTTGTCTAAACCTGGCTGTAGACTTGAATCTGAGACTATGACTGTGTCTGGGAGATCTTGAAGAGATGAGAATGACAGTGGTGTGGATTACACAGTCTGTTATTACAATTTGTCAGGTTTTATGATGTCAGTGACAGCTGGAATTTATCTCTTCAAGCTTTTATATTCCACCTCATTGTGCCATCCAAAGCCATCCAAGATCCTAATTTGTCACTTTGTACATCATTTATTGGTGAGTTCTGTTAACAGGCTTAAATACATGTAGATGGTGTAATCACATACTCACTTTAACCACAAATAGTCTTCTGTGTTTTTGAGTGACTTCAGCTGGGTCCCATAAAATCAGTTTAGAATTTCAAACATTAAGTTGGCATTTTAGAAATATAATATGTTATGGTTATTTTTTTATAATCTGTCATTTTGAACATGACTTTGTCTTTTAAACATCAGTATAAAAAGTTGTAAATCAGCAATTCAGTTGCCAGTGACGCTGATGATTTAAAACAAAACATCACGAATCCTTGAAGTGTAAAGCATATAGTTTGTAAAGATCATTGCTCTGTCGAACATATTTAATATCTCGTTCAGTAACTGGTATATTGATTGCTAATGTCATCATGATTTAGTAGAGAAGCAGTCTTGAGGCAGCTTCAACAATTCAAGGGCCCCTTTGTCCATTCATCAGCACCCCTGATTGGGCCCATGTCATGGTTAGCTGCAGGCCCAGCAGATAAAGATCAGGGGATGATTGGGCACACACATTCTTAACATGGCTGACCCGTGACATCTCAGGGGCAGGCAGGGAACCTGTCATTATGTGTACAATGCACCGCTTTCTTCCCCCTTATCTTTGCTGATGACATTGAGAGTTTTTGCATTAACTCATTAACGAAAAGACTCATCATTAAAGGCATCACAGGGGCATGGTGCAGCGTCGGTGACACTGCACCACCACTGCAAGCAGGAATGTCTCCGAGGCTCCACAGCATGAGACCTTCGCAGTATTTTACTGAAGATGTGAGGCTGTTGAGATATGTCCCCTTGTTTTCTCATACACTGTGCAGTGGAGTATGTAGCATGATATATAGGATTTCAGTTCCACTTCCTGATAAGGCCCCCTTTATAAAGTGTTTATAAGTTGTAACTAATAGCTTTATCAGTGTCTGTATCAGTAATTAATGCTTATAGATTAGTTACAGGCTATTGGTAAGAACAGTGTTTGGGTTGCCAGGTTGTGAAAAATCTCTCTGGCTTGGGAGGGTAAAAAGCCTCCTCCAGCATGAAACTTGCTCTGTCTTTTTAGTGAGCTTTTAATTCCTCAGAAGGACCCCTACAATGAACTGTTAGACCCCTTGCCTTCTGGGAAAGGTTTTCAGAGCATCTGGAGCAAAATCTATTTATTAACAATTTATTAACATTTACAACTGTAGCCTAGATGGGTATTAGAAAATAAAAAACCCATGACCCTTCAAATGGTTTATATAATTAATAACTACATGGATTTATTACTGTTATACCAACTTTTATAACTGCATTATTACCAAATACAAAGGGTAAACACCTGCCAAAGGGATTTCTCACAACCTGGCAACCCAGAAGTTGCTCTTACTTATGACTTTTTTAAGGGTATCTGAATCTACACATTTCCCCTAAACTGTTCTGGTGGCAAAATAATTGCATTATTATGATTCAGACCAATAAAATGTATTAAGCCTTAGAATATTATGTGCCAATAAGAGGCCTTGATAACATTGTGTCCATTTAATTTCAAGCATGTGTCTATGATGTATGCCCTGACTGCTGACTGCACCTGTGTGTGTGTGTGTGTGTGTGTGTGTGTGTGTGTGTGTGTGTGTGTGTGTGTGTGTGTGTGTGTGTGTGTGTGTGTGTGTGTGTGGTGGATGGGAGTGCTTATGTGCAGCTCATGTGTTAATGCTGTCATTTCCACAGATCAGTCACAGCAGCCTTTTCTCTGTTGTTTATGGTTATGTCACCACAATTACAAGAGAGAAGGGGGGCAGAAATAAAGTGTCTGTGAAAGATTGATAGCTTTGGTCTTTAGTTCAATTGTAAATTAGAATAGCAAGTCCCTCTGGGATACAAGGGCTCTATTTATGATTAAGAAAGAGCCTCCGTAATAGAGTGTGGTAGAAAAGTTTGCTCCCCTCTCACAAACAGGCAATTAGCTTGATGAAACGGGCCTTACTTTTTTTCACAGCTCGGTTATGTGAACCCATATTATAATAGGCATCCTTTAGTTTATGATATTATTTTCACCTTGAGCTGCAAAACAATATGGTATTTAAACAAACTGTAGCTTTTTTCTTGTGTTAAAGTACTGACACCGCCTTTTTATGAATACAGTTAAAGTTGGGCTGAGCAAGTTCATAAGTAAATAAAGGTATTTAAATCATCTGATGTAGTGGGAAATATCACACCATTGGTAGTTTTTTCACCAGCAGAGAAACTCTACAAGGCAGCTAAATAACATGGGCGCAGGCATATGGAAAATAAATTTCATCAATATTTAGTGATTTAGATTAATCTTAGCATTAAATTCACACCAGTGCTTCATTATAGCCTGCTGCAATTAATGTATATTCTTGTACCGTATACACTGAATATACTAATTTACTTGTTCACAACTGCTTTTTTCATAAAAAAGCATAATTTGTTCATGTATAAATTGTGTATACACATTGGTTTAACCCTTTACGTTTCAGACAAATGTGCTGCAATCTGAGCTGGTGTACACAGTGTTTCCATCTTGTTTTCCTCCAGGGGACCTAATCCTTGCATTGTGGGCTCACTGCAATGCCAGTGATACAACCTGAGTGTACGGATCTGTTCCCTACTGTATGTTTCCTGGAGGAGATCAGTCACACCCTTTTTTCGACAGGCTACACTTTACTAATGTTTCATTCATAGAGGAAAGTCTGGATCTAAAAAGGAACCAGGATTTGGTATTAGTTAACACGCTAGAGCAGTCTAATGATCGGAAAGCTATAAATCCCTCTGTGGAGTAAGAGGTGTAAAAGACTATTACCTTAGCCGTTACAGTTAATGGCTTTATGACTGAAAAATGATCAGACTGCAGATTATTGAAGCATCAGAATATCGTTGTTGTATTGTAGTGACTGAACAAGTGAGTAGGTGAGCCAGTGGGTGGGTGTATGTACTGTAAATACAGTATGTACCAAAGGGCGCATGCAAAGAGTTTTAAGATGTAGAACTGTGTCCGTGGGGGTTCATCGCTTGCTCTTAAAGTGTATTCAAAGAAATCAATCATACATCATTTATTTCCTTTTTAATCAACAAAAAAAACCTAAATACTTTTACATAAGGCAAGGCAAAAGAATCAGAGTGGAATTTTTAAGCTAAAGCTATGAGAGAACTGAAATGTGGGTTGTTTTTAAAAAAAAAAAAAAGAAAAAAAAGGGTGGCTTTTCAACACTGTGATGACTCCCTACTGCTGACTATGGTGCTACCACCTCAGCACCGTACACCACTGACCTAAGCCTTTCTTTACTCAATTAGTAATATTAATGGGCAGCAACTGAAGGTTTGTCTTGTTGGCTGCAAGACACATTTGTAGTGTTTTTTTTCTCCCTCGCCTGTATTTTTCCTTTGCAAGCCGGATGAGGCCTCTCGACTTCAGACAACACAGGACATGTGTGGCCACCCTCTTTTTGACAGTTTAGCCCGGTGGCTCATACCCCTGTGTCATGGAAATGACACCAGTTTATAACATTGTTTTTAGTACGACAGACAGCGGCGATCATCCAGTAGCCCTTGTCTTGCTGGTGCGTAGCTAATAAGTCCATTTTTTGGTCTCTGTTTGCTTTAATGCCTCCAGGTCTCTCTATGCCAGATGCTGTGGTGGCACAGACGGAGCTCCGCGGTCACCATTGGTGTTTACAGCTCTGTTACACCTGGCGATCGATCGATAAACAGATACAGATTTGAATGTGATTCACCAAAGCTGATTCAGCCGCAAGTGTTTTCTGTGGGTCACCACATTTTTACTCACCTTGGATGTCAACGCCCTGTCTTTTTAGGCTCGCTTATCGTTGTTTATTCCTCTTGAATGCAGCTGAACATTATATTTGATGTAAATTTTGTCATAAGATTTGTGACAAAGTGTACAGAAAACCTCAAAGGTCTTAATGTGTTGACTGTGCTGTACGAGAAGTTTATGGCTACTTTATTACCACAACAAAATGCATCGCTGTTGTGCTGTAAATGGTTGAATGAGCTGCTCTGGAAAAAAATATAAAGATGTTCTTAACTAAAAATAAAATACAGGAATATGTTAGTCTAAGAATATGAAATATCTGATACCTTGACAGTGGTACAACCTAATTTAAAGGTCTGATATTTTGGTACGTACCTTGTCGGCCCATCTTGGTAGAAAATTTTGCTGTGAGTTATATCTTACAATGTTAAGGTCTTTTACACCCATGTCTAAATAACATTCACCTGATGTGTGACAGAGGGAGCTGACATGTAACATCATCACGTGCGTGTTTTTGTTCCTGTAACACTCCTCTTCATGTTACAGTTTTACGTAAACCAACATGAATCCCTCATTGATGTAAACCAAAAGCCTGTGATTCCAATGTGTGATATCATCAGGTAGTGTTAAGTGTAGAGCAGCAATAGATATTATTTTAAAGTTAGTTTCAC
The DNA here is from genome assembly GCF_016859285.1 of Xiphias gladius. Classification (NCBI taxonomy): domain Eukaryota; kingdom Metazoa; phylum Chordata; class Actinopteri; order Istiophoriformes; family Xiphiidae; genus Xiphias; species Xiphias gladius. The sequence goes on along the minus strand of NC_053407.1, from coordinate 16,507,546 downwards.
ATCAAAGTGGTGCAGCATTTTATTTTAACTGTCAACATTCAGAAAACTTACCTTGGAATACTTCTTTCTAATTTGGTCTTTTTGACCGAGGGTATGATGATATGTAAAATAGTTTAGTGTCAATAACAAAATTCTAAATGAGGTGGTATTCAGGCAAAAATACTTTGGTGATGTCTTGGGGTTGAGTGTTTTTTACAAAAAGAATAAATCAAGAATCTAGTCTGTCCCTTTTTCTCAGATAGTGGATATGAAGTGTGGTAACAAAATATATGAACTCCTGTCGAGGGGAAAGTGTTGTTCAAAGTACACTTACTGAGATAGTAATGTTACATAGCTTATTTTAAATAGAAAAAAGTATAATAATGCACAGTAAACTGGGACAAAGTTTGTATTTGATTGTGATTACCTTGCAAGATATGATTAGTTAATTAGCAGGACTCAGATCATAAACTGGAACAACTACTGTCATGTCTATTTCTAACCTAAGGGCACTACCCCATGTCAACAAATCCCCTCTCAATTTACTGGAGCAAGTTTAAGGTTCGATTCTGGTGAAGTCATCCAGGGAGTTTGATTCTCATGTTGTGAGCTCTAAAAGCAGCTTGTGTGTGTCCTCATATGATGATACAGTAACCAAGATCCTGTGAATAAGTGATTTGTTTTTTAATGGCTTTTCCCCTTCAGGTCATCTTCGCTCCAAGAAAACCTTCTCTTTTTCTTTCAGAGTCCTCGCCGCTGTGAAGGTCTTACCTAAGCCCATCCACATTCCATTTACTTTTTATTCCCTCCATCAGTACACAAGGACCATTGATCACATGTGGCTTTGTGTGATTGAAAAACCTCCAATGGCAGTATTTGCTATTTATGCAGTATGTTCCATTCACAAATGTTGAATCACTACCTGTGGAAGTAGAGATGTAGCTAATATTGTCGATATTCATGGGCTGCTGGTTTCGTTCATAGTTATAATATTTATTCCTGCAGCACTTTCACAGACAAATGCATTTTTATGATAAAACACTGAAGCTTGATTGATTTCCCAGTCTGCAGTCTTTATGTTCAGAACAGGTACAAGCTCTGTTACTGCGATTTACTTCAGTCTTTAAAACTCCTATATGCTTTCCTTTAAGAAAGTTCGACTGTACTAAAAGATCTGCACTTTGATTGCGTTAGGTTCACATTCTTCTCAACCCGCAGCTAAAGGTAAAAACTGCAGACTAATTTATATAATCAAATAATTCACATTTTCTTTGAATTGGACTTGACAAATTCATGTGAATTTTAAAGATAGTACAGTACAGTAGTTCCATGTTTTTCTGACTTTGAAATCCCCCACATTTACGCCACAGAAACATCTTTTAGATGTAAAATGTAGAAAGTCACTTAATCTTATTCTCAGTGAATGGGAAGTTAATGAGCAACTGTCGTAAGACTTGCGGTACATGTAGTTTTGTTAAAGCACCAGAAACAACACTGACTGGCAGTATATTTTGATCTAGATATCATTCAGAATCAGGAAAGCCAGAGACTGAATTAGAGAACAATTTGTAAAGGTATTTTGGGTAATGAACAGTGAGCCACACTCTCACTGTTTCCAACTTATCATTGTAGATTTTAACGGCATGTGTCCTACAGTTGAAACAGTTGTTCGGTTCTTAAAATGTAGGTGCGTAACGTTAGGTACTGTGTAAAGAAAAGCATCCGAAAACACAGCTCGTATGACATCTTTAAACTTTATTAGTCATGGATGTGGCAGGTGTAATACTGCAAATTGCAATTATACACAGCATAACTTAATTGGCTACTTTGGTAACACTTACTTCATTGGCCGTCCCATAATTGTAAGTACCTCACTGTCACGTCAAAACTCTATATCTCCAAAATGTCCAAAAAGAAGTAAAAAAACCAGCTGTGGTTTTAGCCGTACGCTCGTGTATGTATCCAGCAGGGTTTGAAGTGCTTTCTCCTTGTACTACAAACTGTATAATTCCTTAATTTAAATTAACACAAGAAAATCACAATGACTGGAGATACAAGCTTTTCACGTGGCAACACAGTTGGATGTAATTGGAAAATATGATGATAATGAGACATTGATGATCCCTATAGAAATTATGGTTGACAGTATAATTGATTATGTCTGAAATTTATGAAAATAAAACCATACAATCTAACATTAAATGGCGGCTATAGTAAGGTGAAGCCGCAGTTGGCCTCCTCTACATCCCTTTGTGTAGTTTTACATATCCCACACTGCTACCGCATTACACCTTGAGTTACAGTAATTCAATACACTGTCTGCTGCCTTTGGAGCCACGTGTGAACCATGTCTGGATCAGGACTGAATGCTGCCACAGCTTTCTCTCTTGTCTCTTCGCCCAAACTTTTTTACTGTCTGAGTACATAAAAAAAAAAAAAAAAAAAAAAAAAAGCGTGAGGCGAGTGGACTGCCCACTCTCGCTCTTTAAAAAGAAAAAGGAGGGCAGGTCACATTCAAAGAGACACATCTCACAAGTGCCCGGCACAACCGCAGTCTTGTGCTGCTGGTCGCTGTGCGGCTCCACTGGGACAGATGGGGCTTAAGCTGCTTTGCCGAAGGGCACTTCAGAAGTAGTTCCTGAGGGTTAGAGAGCACTTATCAAACAATTCTCCTACCCAGACTTTCCCAGTGAGTCCTAAGAGTTAAACCATTGACCTTCTGGTCATTGCTGCTACAATGCTGCTGCCTGAAATAATCATCATGTACGTTCCATCCATGCAGTCTTCAGCAGCCAAAACAACCCGTCATTTATCATTTACACCGCTCATTTCTCTCCATACTGCAGTTTTGATCTTTTTAAACATAGCAGCCGTGATTCAAACAACCAGCATTTACAAATACATTAAAAGCATGCTGGCAGTCAGCCTAAAGAGCGATCATTGAGACAAATTGATCCCTATCTGTTTAAATTGGCACTATAATCTGTCATTGGCAAATTGAACACTGAACTATCTGGGATCTATTGCCATTTTAGATAGCGGCCCTTAGGGCACGCAGACAGAGAGAAAGTGATCTACACCACTGAATGAACTCTTTATAAAGCAGTCTCAACCTGAAACATGTCTGTCTGCTTAGACCAGAGCTCTCCTTCAAATAAAAAAAAGGGTAAATGCTTTTCTCACACTGTAAATATGTGCGGCCAGAAACCTATATATACACACACACCGCATTTATCATTAAGAGGGTGATAATTTTGGTAATGGAATGCATCTTTTTTCATAATTACAGATTATTGAGAAGCCGAAAAGACAGAAACATAATTTAAAAGTCAAGTCATACTTTTGTCATTATGGTCTGTAAAAGCCATGCTTAAGAATAATCTATTCAACCACGGAGAAAGGAAGTAAGCCCAGTCAAAAGAAACTACATTACATGCTATAAGAATATGCACACATTATTGGGAAGAAGCCCATATGTAAAAAAAAATAAATAATAATAAGTTTAAAATAAATTCTAAAACCTTTTATACAATTAATATTTAAATGACAAAATATCCCTACATGAGAATAACTTGCTTATGTTATGTTTTGGTTATGTTTCTTCCTGTGATCATTTTGCTACATGAGTCCAAAGTAACTTCTGGAAATTTAAATGATGTTTTTTCAGCTAATTTTCTTAAATTAAGCAAAATGTACGAGCAGACATTTGACCAATTTGGACTACTTTTTTTTTTTTTTTTTTTTTTTTTTCATCTTTGCAAACAAGCAACATGACAACATCACCATGAAGCACTGCTATGAAGAGACAAGGGATAAAACCTTTACTAGAGAGTTAAAGGGTACTGATTGATATTATGCTATGCAGCAGATAAAAATGCCGTGACATTTGGGGCACAACCGCCATCAATCAAGTGATCTTTATCAAGCAGGGGGAAAAAAAAAACAATCCGTGGGTGTTAAAGAGAGTTTTGAATATTGAATGTATGTTGGAAATGTTTGATTCTATGCTAGAAGCAGATGAAACCTGTTGCCCGTGAAAAAGCAAATCATCTCCTCTGTTATCTACAATTAATTCCTCCGTCTTTTCATATTTTAATGTTTTAAATCGAGTCCGTTGTCAAAAATGACCAAGGTTTCTCTTCATGGTGTTTTTTTTTTTCTTTTTTTTTTGAGTGGGACAATTAAGTTTCTGTCCTGATTCCACAGTCATCTAATTCAATCAGACTCTTGAAGTTGATTAGCCTGGTTAACCTTTTGCTCCCGCGCGGGTCTGGAAGGGTTAATCAGGCCGGGAACTTGGAGACCTCCGGGTCAGTATCCCTCTATCTGCATGAGGGCAGAGATGAGATTAAAGTCAACTTTTTATTTCGCTTTTGGCTTTCTGCACAAGTGTGAGATGGGTTCCATTGCCGTCGGCAGGGCAGTCCTCTTTTAGGTGATGTATCTGAAAGCGCGCTTGAAGAGTCAGATGGAGGCTACGTGCACGCTGTTTTTACCCGACTTCACGCTGAGAGGTGTGAAGTTTTTAGTCCCTAATCTGTTGACTCTATGTCGCTTTGACCACTCCGCGCATTTTGGCATATAAGAGGATTGACCAGTCGCAGTGCATGTGTCAGTTAAACCTGATACGTGAGGGAAAGCTTTTTTTCTCTCCACGCCCGTAAATCTCAACTATTATCTACTCACTATCGATTCATCTAACTACACTTATCCCAATCAGCACATCTCCACTCCCGCGTTCCAGAGCGTGTGCTTTGTTTTACTAACAATAATAAAGTGATTTAGTCCTTTCTCCCAGCCGGAGCATGGGAAATCGTTAAGGAGCCAGCTATTTGTGTGTGATCAGTAAATATTTAGTGCAGGCGACATCCTCCGTCTCGTCTTAATCGATACTGCTCCCGTTGGGCAGAGCCATTGTTGTGTGCACGCCGGCTTGCTGGGCGTGCAGTGCTTTTTAGCTTCTGCCCGAAGGGAGAACAAACTCCTAATCACACAGAGGAAACTTTTAAACCCGGGAAATAGAAACTGCAGCACACCAGCTCTGGGGGTTTTGATAGCGAATCAGTTGTGTCGGTGTGGAAATGCCTGTGCGTGGAAAACGTTCAGCTCAGTATAGATTTACGCGAGGTTAATTGAGGCTCTAATCATTTCACATATTGGCCTTTTTATTCAAGGCATAATATGTAATTACTAGACGTGTAGCTGTAAAAAAAAAAAAAAAAGACACTTGTTTATTTAGTCGCTTTTTTCTTTTTTGTATATATATATTTATATATATATATATATATATATATATATATAAAGAGAGAGAGAGAGTAGGCTTATATTATAATTATTAAGTTAATAATAATAATATTAATAATAATAATAATGTTTAAGTTTTATAGGCTACAGTTAAGCATACTGAATATTTATCTTACAGTAAAATTTCATTTAAGGCAGTTTTAATTACGCCTCTAATCACAGGTCTTCTTGCATCTTTACAGCCAATCTCCATTTAATTTCCAATATGCCGAATCTGGTAATGCATGCCCGCCACACTTCAAGACAGGTGTCTGTTCCTGGCTTCGCCCCCTCCCTCTCTCCTCAGTAGCCCACACAAAGCAGCGGCGTGCGAGCGCGTTTTGGCCATATTACTGTAGGAGAGAAAAAGGCGCACAGGATCTCTGCTTGCTGTAAAGCCTACTTATCATTTCCAGAGGCAGTCAAATGATATTCTGCTCGGACGGCACGTCAACTTTATGTTTCCAGTTCCTCGCTCAACAACACATGACGTGAATCAGTTGTTTGTTTCGGGCTCGCCAAAGTTTTTGCATGATCAGACATTGCAATTTTCCAATAAACAGCGTGTTTTTTTGTTTTTTTGGGGGTTTTTTTGTTTTTTTGTTTTTTGAGGTTTTTTTTTTTTGGTGTGTTTGATCCCGTCTGTTGGAGAGGAAGCTTTGCCAGTTTCAAATCTGAGCACTGTGTCGAATAAGAGAAGACTAAATATATTCTGAATAAGAGAGAAGATGCATCCCGCTACGGACGAATCAGCATCATATGCATTTGGTAGGTTTGCTACTATAAGAATACAGCCTCCTGCCTCACTCTCACTGTCAAATAACAATGGATGGGTATTTGCAAACGACTTGGGCTTATTGTGATCATCATATAAATTAACACTCGGAGAATAAGAGAAAACATCCGACCGAGTCGCCCGTATTCAATGCGCACCGTGGAAATATCGTATATGCATGTTACTATATACTCTCTGTCTGCAGCCTTTTCCCCTTCATTTAGATGATATTTAATTTAGAGCACATGAATAAAGCATGGCGACTCTGCTGATTTATCATAATAAAGTGTGCAAAATGTATACTTACCCTTCGAAGCAAAACTGGGTCCTCTGTAAGTCGATACATCGCGGGGTATTTTTATTTACAGACTCTCCACGTTCACGGGATCTGTAAATAAAACCGACAAAATAGTCATGCAGACAAAGTATAATCGGCTCATTTGTTTTAGAATAACGACATAATTGGTCTAAATACCACCGCTGGGACTGCCTGAAGTGGCAAAAAGTAAATCCAACTTTGGCAAGTCCCAAAGCTTTGCCGTCCAAGTCATGTAAAACAGAATTTAAACAAACAGTCATCAGTTTAAAATGGTGCTCGTTAGTTTGGTCGATGCGAGAGACGAGACTGAGGCGGTTTCCTCGTCGGATGGCTCCTCTAAATTGGATCTTATTTGAGGCGGAAAAAAATCGTACGCTAGGGGGCACCCATATACTGTAGTACGTCTCGGGACGAGCGCGGGCTGCCTTCGGCTGCCGCTCTCCCTGTAGAGCAACGCGCTCGCGCGCTCGGGCTGTGTGGCGGCTCCGTGAAGTTTTACCCGCAGTTCGAGTCTGGCAGCCCCCCGGGCGCTCGGGGAAAGTTAAATACCGGCCAGAAAAAAATAATCATTGACCACGCAGGCAAACAAGTCGGGACGGGCGTCGACCCCGTTTTACATGCACGGTATCCTTCACTGTGTTTGTCATGATCACAAGCTGTAGATTATATTTATTATAGGGCGATTTCTGACAGGCATTGTGGTTAACAGCTTTTACAGTGCTGTTTATCAGAAAGTGGCTCTACCTGTCAACCTAACCTTAATGCGGAGGGGATGGCCTTTGACCTCCAGTGACATTTTTTTTTTTTTTTTTTTTTTTTAAATGTAGTCCCCTATTTAAAGCTATAGTGGCTTGACGTCTCGCCCGCATGCAGACAAAGCTTCTGACTTTTGAGACCCCGATTTGGCTTTTCCCGACCCTCTGAGTTTTGGGGATGTCTGCGGTCAGGGGGATTAGCAGGCCGCAGCGGGCGCCAAGATGATGTCAGTAGCCTATCGTGACATTTTTATGAGAGGTGTGGATTGTGACGAGTGGAACCTGGGGTGATTACAGGGCACTAATAGATATGTTAGTCTGTACAAATATCGGAACTCGGACAAATGTAGGGCAATATGTAGAAATTCAAGCGCCAGGCATTATTATTGTCCTGTTCACCTGGTGGGTGAACCTTTTCAGTGCCTGGATTTAGGACTGACATTTTTTCATAGACAAATTGAAGTCTGCTACTGCTGTTCAGTTTACTACTATCCTAAATAATGTTAATAGTCTTAATTTAGAGCATCATCCAGCCGGAATGCCTTATTTTTTTCCCCATTTTTTGTGTTTTTTTTCCCCCCCCAAAAGTGTAGTCTGTCTATATATCCACATGCCTAAAAGATCGAGATAAAGGCACAATGGATGGACAGTTTTGTGGTAACAAGCGCAGATCATGTCCAGAAAAGTGCAACCGTGTCTCAGGGACAAAATCGCGTTGCATATTTCAGCTTTTTATGGAGCCACGGCAGACACTATAACACGATATGAGACAAAGCATCGAATTAAGCTTCTTCTTCTTCTCCTTCTTCTTCCCCTTCTTCTTCTTCTTCTTCTTCCTCCTCTTCTTCTTCTTCTCCTTCCCCGTGAAATTGCTAAATCTTTACCGGGCGTGCATGCGAGTATCGCCTGTAGTCTGGGCAATTTTGAGTGACTAGAAATGATTCCTCTTTTCCGGAAAAAAAAAAAAAAAAAAAAAAAACCCGTCTCCTTTTAGGACCAAGCGGCCCTCTCGACCTCCATGCTGTCTCTGGCAAGGTACCAAGTAGCACAAGTGCCGACTAGCCAATGGGGTTCAGGGGGAGGTCCCTGAGCTCTGACCAGTCAAACACACTCTCCTTCCTTATATGGCAGCCGATCTCCATGGTAACGTGTGCTAAGTTGCAGCAGTCGTGTCAAAGTTCACTATATAGAGAGCTCAGTGAGCTGATCAGAGAGAAAGCATTCTGCCAGCCCGGCTCCTACCAATCGCAAATCACTTCCTAACCTCCGCCTTTTTAACATATTTGATCACTTTGAATCTCTACTCCTTTTCCTATTATTTTTCGGCGCACGGAGGAGGTTTGTAGGTTGTGATCTTTGTTTTTTTTTTTGTTTTTGTTTTAGTGCTTTCGCTTTTTTTTGGGGGGGGGGAAGAGAGTTGCCTTCACATATTCCAGGCTCTCAAAACATTGGCTTGAGCTGCGCGCTCGCTGGCGCTACCTCACAAGAAGAAAAAGGGAAGAAGACGCAGTTTTTATTACCCAGTTGGTGAATTTTCTTCGAGACTTGTGCTGGAACTTGATAGTGGCTGCTGTGTGCCCACCGTTTCTTTTATGCTGCTGCAGGCACTGTCTTACCAACCTGCTCCATCATTCACTGAATAGTCCATGCTACCTCGGTTGATTCTTTTAACATTTAAGCCCACCTCTCCCATCGATGGGTGTACTGGATGGCTGACTGCAAGCGCCCCTGGACTTGGCCTTTAAGCGCAAGGCAGCGACTCAGCTCGCCATCGCATCAGTTTTGAGAAACGTGCTTCGCAACGTCTCCAACAGCAATAAACCGACAGTTTTTTTTTTCCGGGAGGTTCAGAGTGGATTCAACGTAGGCTAGATTTGACATTTATGTCTGGCTGTTAACCACAGTTTACCGCGTTTTCCCTGAGACATTATTCACCGCGACACCAAAACGGCAGACAAAAAGTTTCTTTACGTTGACTGATAGATATGGCAATGGTAGTGTGGAGAGGCTCCCAGGACGATGTGGCTGACACCCAAGGCACCCTTTCCTCGCAGACCCAAGGAGGACTATCTCTTCCCACCCCTCAACCAGGCCAGTTGAATCTGACAGCCTCTCAGGTCGCCCCTCCGACCCCTCAGACGCCGGTCCAAGGACCCCCGAACAACACACAGTCCACGCCGACGAACCAGACGACGCAGCAGTCGGAGAAACAGCCACAGCACATCGAGTGTGTGGTGTGCGGGGATAAATCCAGTGGCAAGCACTATGGCCAGTTTACTTGCGAGGGGTGCAAGAGCTTCTTCAAACGGAGCGTACGACGGAACCTCACTTACACATGCCGTGCCAACAGGAATTGTCCAATCGACCAACACCACCGCAATCAGTGTCAGTACTGCCGCCTCAAAAAATGCCTTAAAGTCGGCATGAGACGGGAAGGTATTGGGACTTTTTGTTTTCTTATTCGTGTATGTGTTTGTACGTGTGTAGGCTTCCAGACGCGAAAGCACGCAACGTCGCCCCCACAGCCCGATCTCTCTCCCGACCGTTCCCTCCGAGGCTGCGCGGCCGGAGGACGCAATGGAGCCGCTCCGTGCCGCGGTCGAGACGGGGCTCCGCCGGATCGCCCTCTCAGCCTCGCGCTCCAGTAGCCCGGCTCCGGCGCCCTATAGCCGTGCATTTCACAAATAGGAGCCGACCCCTGGCCGAATTTACGTCGAGATACGGCTATGGGCGTAGAGATACATCTGTATCGAATAGATGACACAATAAAGCCCTCCTGCGGTATTATGGCGAGTGTCGAGTTAAGACATAGCGTGCTCGGGCTACATCTCCACGTCTGTCCTGCCCGCCTTGTTCGCCGTGTCCGAAGCTGGACGCCAGCTCGAATTATGCATACAGAGCCCCCGTGTAACCTCGAGAATGTATTTGGATATTGGTCGAAAATAGGCCTGCATGTGAGCTAGAAGGAGATGAATTGCTAAGTGGGTTAAGGGTTAAACATGCAAGGTCTCCCTTGCCCTCTTTGTGTTCCTTCACAGCCAGCTCATGTTGCTGTTGCTGAATAACATCATTTAAAGCCAGACATATGCGTGGCTTGTGTTAAAGCGGGTTTAAAGCGCATCTCTGGTGTTTCAGTATACGATTTGTCTCACTACGGCCTCGTTATTATGAACGCAGCCTGTCTTTTTTAAACTCGTGTGCAATAATATGATGTGTGTGTGTGTGTGTGTGTGTGTGTGTGTGTGTGTGTGTGATGTGTGTGTGATGTGCGAGCGCGCGCGCGCGCGTGTGTTTTGATGTCATACAGCAAGCACGCTGTGTGTCATCTCTTTTCTTAAGGTGTAAGCTTTCGATTTAGCAGTCAGTTTAAAATGCACAATATTTGAAAGCAGCTTTCATGCCCAGAATGACTGTGTGATCATTTGTAGAATTCAGGCTTCAATATCTGTAGTTTCTCTTTTTACTGCAGCCGTGCAAAGGGGACGGGTGCCACCCACACAGCCACACCACGGTCAGTTCGCCTTGACAAATGGAGACCCACTCCACTGCCATTCCTACTTATCCGGATATATCTCTCTTCTGTTGAGAGCGGAGCCCTACCCGACGTCCCGGTATGGCAGTCAGTGCATGCAGCCCAACAACATAATGGGCATCGAGAACATTTGTGAACTAGCAGCCAGGATGCTCTTCAGCGCCGTGGAGTGGGCCAGGAATATTCCCTTCTTTCCAGACCTTCAGATCACCGACCAGGTGGCTCTGCTGAGGTTGACGTGGAGTGAGTTATTTGTGCTCAACGCCGCGCAGTGCTCCATGCCCCTGCATGTGGCTCCTCTCCTGGCGGCGGCTGGCCTTCACGCCTCCCCCATGTCTGCGGACAGAGTGGTGGCCTTTATGGACCACATAAGGATCTTCCAAGAACAAGTGGAAAAGCTCAAAGCTTTGCACGTTGACTCTGCTGAATATAGCTGCTTAAAGGCAATTGTGCTCTTCACCACAGGTAAGACAATAGACTGGCACACTCAAAGTTCAGTCTGCGTGAATGTCACTAACATGCACACACTGGCATCAGCTGAATCAACGCTGACCCAAATATATCTGCACTGGCTAGAGGTTGTTGCTTGTCTTGGATGAACCTCCTGCTTAAATGTTCACCTATGCTGCCTTCACGGTCAAGGACAGTGTGGATAGGCCTTAGGCTACTGAATTACAAATCCACTTGATTAATCAAGTGATTTATCAGACACATACACGGAGCTAAACTGGAAATTGTGACATGACCACGCAAGAGATTTTTTAATTAGATGGACAAGAAAAGAGAGGAAAGTGCAGCCTTACTGAAACCTTTCAAAATGAACTGGAGTTAAATAATACTGATAATATACACACCATCATTTCCTTAAGCATCATAATATCTAGCTGTTAGCACACTTTTAGGACAATCCAATACCTTGCAGATGAATTGCTACACTTTGATTTTTTTTTTTTTTTCGGCCATTTATCAACGTGTGTATACCCCACGTCTTGTTTGTAGGGAATGACAGATATAAATGATGTCAGGCTCCGAGGGGGAGGGGAATAGAAAAAGAAAGACAAGCCTAATGTCCCATTTGCACACAGTAAAAGCACAGCGCAGGTTTCAACGCTCTCTTGTCATTTAGGGGACAGTCATGTCCGAGGAAAGGCTTATAGGACCCATGTACACCCTGCAATTGCAAATATGTCGGTATCTAACAGTATGTTGTGATATTGAGCGGTGACAGGAGGGGCGGCTTTCATTTTTATTTGCAGGAATATTCTCCCTCCGCCTCGCAGGATTCAAGGCGTCTCTGGACTTGCTCCAGAAGTGGGTCATGAAACATAACTGCCCAGTTATTTTGTTACATTAGCCACACCATTAAGGGTTGGGGTGGGTGGGGTGGGGGGGAATAAATACGTGTGGAAAGGATTTACAAGGTTTCACGGTGTAGCGTGAATGCATGTCTTTGAAATGATATCATACCTGCAAGCCCTCAGCCTCTGTATTTCAGTTGGCTCGAAGCAGCCCACTATTGTTCTCGTGGTGGCTTGTTAGCCTATTCTTAAAAAAAAAAAATCACATTTCAGGTCATTGAATTTTATTATTACGCCTTTACAGGGCCACGGTGGCTTAATTTGTCTCCTCCATACCTGCCTGAGTCCCGGAGGCTCGAACACGAGCCGAGCGTTTGTCGCTGAAACGACACGCCTTTTGCTACTTCGGTGGTTGGGCGGTTGTTGTCATGCATAAACTTTGCAAAACTTAACCAATGCGCGTACGAGCGGGGTTTTTGGCACATCCTCAGCTGCCGCCCACATTGCAACAGCACAGATAGTGATTATGCGTCTCTGATGGTATAGTATGACGGTATCTCCGTAGGCTATGGGCCCTTTTTTTCCGAGCTAAATCTCTGCTCACTAAAGGTCAGTAGGTCTCCCTGTCTTTCCCTCTCTCCCTCCCCCTCCTCTCCTCCTCGCTCTGCCTCTGACTGTGAAACACAGGCCCATGTAGAACACAGTCTTTAGCTACGAATATGCCTAATTATTTACGTCCCTTTTGTAAATAAAGAAGACTCTGTCGAGAGAAATAACCGAGTTGTAATAGGGATAAAATAAGGTACACCCAATTAAGATATTATATATATTTTCATCTGTTTGTTGACTGTGGCAGATTCAGGCGTTAAAGCTTTTTTTTTTAATTAAAAAAAAAAAAAAAAAAATATATATATATATATATATATACATATATATATATATATATAAAACAAATATAATATCATTGTTAAAGTAATATAAGTTGCCAGAACTATGATTTTTATCTGTGCTGTGGTAATTATTGGTCTAGCGCAATGTTATTATTGTGATCACAAGTTACTATTAAATTATTCTCATACACTGAAAAATATGTGCACTAGACATTTATGAAAACAATCCTCGAAACAAAAAAAACACTCCTCTTTTACATATAATGAGACAAGAATAATATGCTAAAGTAAAGCTTCTTAAAAACTATGACAGGCTATCAATTTTCGCCAGCCTATTACCACAGTGGGGAAAAAAACTCCTAGTGAGAGAAACACTTTAGGTTACACTTTATTAATGTTTATTTGCTTTCCCCCCCTCTCAGATGCTTGTGGCCTCTCAGATGTGGCCCATGTGGAAAGTTTGCAGGAGAAGTCCCAGTGCGCCCTGGAGGAATATGTCCGGAGCCAGTATCCCAACCAACCAACACGGTTTGGGAAGTTGTTACTCCGCTTGCCTTCCCTCCGCACAGTCTCTTCCTCGGTCATAGAACAATTATTTTTCGTCCGATTGGTAGGTAAAACCCCAATTGAAACTCTCATCAGGGATATGTTGCTTTCGGGGAGCAGTTTTAACTGGCCTTACATGTCAATTCAGTAAACCAAGAAGGAGACGAACAAACAAAAGGTGGGGATGGGGGGCTGCGAGACTACAATGATTATAGCTGCTTTTGTGGAAGGAATAAAAAACCAACCGGCTGTTACACGGGGCTGGCTTTCATGAAGAAAGACGTTGACGTAAATGACTGTGAATTCCCCCCCTACTCCAAAAATATTGAGACATCCACTGAACTTTCAAAATGGCAGATACAAGCTCCGAGTGTTCATGCAGAACAACCTGTGTCGATCCATTTTTTTTAATGAAAGAAGAAAATGAGGAAAAAAAGGAAAAGGGATTTTGTTGATCCTTATGAGGAAAATTTAAGTATTAAGTGCATTTAAAAATGATAATTTGGGTAAAAAGGAAAAAAAAAAACTGGAGAAAGGGAAAATACGAAACGTGAATTTTCTTTTCTCAAATGACTTGTCCTGTGTCCATGTATAGTTGTGTTTTGTACTTTCTTTGTTCCTCCTTTCTGGTTCCAAACCGGCCTATGTGATTTCTGTAGTACAGGTGGTGTTATTTTCTAAGACAATGATTTATTTTGAAAAAGGTGAAATAAGGAAAAAAAAAAAAGTTCTAAAAAGAATTAAAACCACAGCAATAGGAGTTTAGGCTTATAATCTAGGCTTAATGCTGCAAGCGCACTTATATTCTTAGGATGACCAATACCATCTGGGAAAAAGGGAGGTTCTTGGAGTTCATGTTCAATTTTATGATCCAGTGGAAGCATTTTTGCTCTTTATTAATATGAAGTTACAGAATCCACTTTTTTTTTTTCTACCACTGGTTTTTGACTAACGCCACATAAGTTCTATTAAAAAAAAAAAAAAAAAAAGCATTGGTTAGTTTGACGCTCGCAGACACGCCGAGTTTACACGATTTCAATTAATTGGTGAATAATAATAATAATTCCCCGTTTCATTCAGCTCTAAATATTTGGCATCAGTTCCCCAATTGGATACAATTTAAAAAAAAAAATAAAATTAAAAATCCTACAAGTTGCCTGTACCTACTGTTCTGAAGTTATCTGAGGCAGGTTGCTCTAAATACGCCATATGTGCATTTCAGAGCGCTTGCAGTGGTTCAAACTGCACTGGAAGCATAAGTGACTTGTTAAAAAAAAAAAAAAAAAAAAAAAAAAAAAAAAAATTGGAGAGGTCAAGGGGTCATAAAAGTTTGAAGCCTAGCCAGAGTAGTGTTTAATAGCAGTATTATTAAAGCGTCCCTGAAATGTCACCCTTTATTCACTTCAAGCATTAAGTGCCTGACAAGCATGATGTGATTTCTTATCAAAACGTTGTTAAAGTAGGCCTACAACATTTTGGGGGAACACAATTAGATTTGAAACTTCGGTCGTGTATTTCACTTGAAAAACACCGATTAG